>NC_068551.1:21987620-22717856 GCF_026212275.2 Microplitis demolitor | reverse complement strand
CTGGGACTTCCTTGATAGTAAAAACTATTTGACTGTCTCCGAAGCCGATGAGTTACTCCAAGCGAGCAAACTTCGGATTAATATGTAGAATGATGATATCAAAGACAATAGAAATCGTTAGATTTCTATTTAAGAGTGATATGTAGATTTCTATTCATATTTGATAGTCGTCTATTAGTGTACGGTTGACTGAAGTAGTTTCTTAATAAGTTTTTAAATCTTTTAAGTATACATATTGTCATTATAACTTTAATGTCTCATTTATTCCTTTTTTTTTAACTTAATTAGTGTAACTAGAAACCATTAGATGTCTGTCACTTCTAGTTATGTCTTGAGAAAAAAAAAGTAATTATGTAAAATTATTCTAAAAATTTAGGAAAATCTAAAATAAATCTATTAAGTTTATGAAAATTTTTACTCTTAATAAATGCAATATTTCGTTAATTAATTTTATACTGAGAAAAATAGTAATTTTTTCAACAGTTAATGGAAAAAATTTTCTTAAATTTGCTTGTTTTTTAATTACTACCCAATTCATTCATTGTTATGTATCAATTAATATGACAAGAATCACAGCTTTAAATAAAACACAAAAGACACCCAATAACTGGTGCAAACTATTTGACATTTTTTGGACAAGATTAAAACTATATGTTATTGTTTTAGAGTAAATCAGTAAAAAAAATATATGTATATATTCATATAATATGGTTTCTTATAATGGTTTTTTGCAATTTATTATCGATACAAATTTATATCAATTTACATTCTATTGTTATAATAATAATATTTACTTATATTTTAGATGATGAAAATGTCCACATTTTATATTATGCGTGACGTCAAAATTAAATCTATTGGTATAAAAAATGTCATTGATGATCAAATCATATTGTGTTGGTGATAGTTATTAAATTTTAAGACTTTAGTATAATCAATTTTTATAGTTTCTTCGTCATTGATCCTCAGCTATATTACTTGATTATTATCTATTGAAAAATGATAAGCAATATAAATAGTAATTAGTATGCGGCTAACGACAATAATTGATCAAAAAAATTAAGTTTAGTTACTTAAATTCTAACTATCATTGATTATTTTTCTAATTCTCCTTTACGTTACCACCTTAGCCACATCAATTTCAACAAAATTTTATGTTTGACATCTTTTTTTTTTCGTTAAAATTTGAAATAAACAAATGTTTGTACTGATTCTATGCTTTTTTATATTGGTCTATTCACTATGAATTTAATATTTACAATGGCTTACTTTTCAAAAAGACATGATGGTTTCGAAATATCGAGGTGATTCGACTAGTTGTAATTTCTTGAATAACATAGTTTTATAGGTCTAAACATTTATTTATTTTTTTTTTTTTCAATTAAAAATATCTTTTTTACCTTTACTGCATTTATAGAAAGTGGATCAGTTCATTAAAAATGTATTTGAAGTTTTATGAAGTACAAATAACAATGAAAAAACCTAAATTATTTACAAAAGCCCACTCAAAAGACCCCCTATAATATATATTTTACATATACATAGGTGCTCTACATAGTTAAATTTCCAGGTAAGAATAACGAGCGACTCCAAAGAATTAGATTTTTAATTATTAATAAAATTAATTTATCTTTAATAATGTAAGACACTAGATAACAATGGAAACATTAAAATATCAAAGAATGCACAATTCTTTAAAAAAAAATAATTTATGTAAAAATATTTTATTCACAATAGTCTAATTAATTATCAAGTATTTCAATCTGAAATTATTTAATTTTAAATAATTAAATACGAAATCGCATTGGTTATGGTAGCCACGTGGTTTACTTAGTAATAAATGAAATATTTTTCCAATTCAAAATTTAGCTATTTATATAGATATTGTACCTATTGTTATTGAAACTTTTATAAAAAAATTATTTTAATTGAAATTTTCAAATATTGAGTCATGCACTTGTGCAATGAAAATTAATTAATACATTAAATGTTAGACAGGAGTGTAACGACGCCTATAACTTAAACAGTTTATTCATGTAAACTTTAATGCATAATTTTAAACAAGAAGTATTCAAAATTATTAAAAATCAACTTAGTATCAGAAAGGAATGTTAGTAATTAAAAACCCTGAATGAAATTCTTAGTAGTTGATTGACAGCTAGATAATAAATTAAAATATCAATGAAGGTCTTTTTTTCTAACTGACATAATTAATGCAAAAATCTTTTACTTATTATGATCAAAATGATGTGTTTTTTTTTTTTTTTTAATACAAATTATTTTTTTACTTATGATCAAATTATCCGCTGCATAGGTTATGGTTACCACGTGGTCGTTACTTTTATATGATTATTTTCCCAGATTCAAACCAGAATAAAACAGAAATGTATCAGCATAAAAAACGAATAAAAGCAAAAGCTAATACAGTTTAATGTTCTTTATTGATTAGATCGATAAGATTTATATATGCATATAATTTTAAATTAACACTTACTAACATAATTTATAGCAGGTGATATTTATCATTTGATTGTTGTATTAGCAGCTTGTGCATGATAAAATAATCGGGATATATATTTACATCTATGGTTTTTTCATAAATGTTAACACTTAACTAATGCAAGTAAACATTTTTTCAACTATTCATTTTATTGTATTTTTCTTGAGTCTAAAATTTTCATTATACTAATTAATTTTGAGATTTTAATTCTGATCCATAATCTGAATCTAAATTTACGTCAAAATCTAAAAACTCTTGAACTTTTTCCTTATATTATTCTTTGCAGTTCCAACAGTATACCAAATAACGGAGTATAAAATGAAAATATATTAGTTAATAAAAATTTGTAATATTAATTTATATTTAATAATAAATCAATTACCTTGCATAAACGTTAGAAATTAACATTGTATTTTACAGCATTTCCAAATATTATATTCATATCATCAGCTACTTAACTAACCGTAATATACTTTTTTTGTATTATAAATGTAATTTGTAATAAAGTAACATCAGTTTCATAGTTGGCTCTTGTTGTTTTTTACTAATCCGATAAAAGTACCTCATAATTGAGTCTTATCTTACTTTTGATTTCTTCTAACATTACAGAATAGTTGGCACAAATCATTCTGTAAAATATTGAATTATTTTAGTCCTAATAAAAGACAGTTTTTTCTTTCACTTCGAAGGCTCAGATAATACTATCTCCTCTGGATCGTTCTCTATACCTCTATTATCTACAAACGATGTTCGTCGTTTATGCATGACAAATTAACTGTACAACAATTATTATTTAAATTAAAAAACAATCATGATATAGATTATTTAAATAACGACAAAAACAGTAATATTTAACTTAAAAAATAATTTTGATTGTATAAAAAAAATGATTAACAAAGACCTACGGCTTCCTGTAAATATAATAATTTAACGATTTTGTTGATGTCTAAAATGAATCAAATTTATGAATAAAAAAAAAAGAGATTTAGTATTTCTATTTATTAACTGTTTAAAAAACTTACTCATTATTTAAAAAAATGAAATTATTTATTTATTTGTTTAACATTATAAAACATTTATTTTTTCTGTTTAACATATTAATCTTGTAGTATAAAACATTTTAAAATTACGTCATAATATAATAATGATAATAATAATTTTATTTATTTTATAATCGTAAAACTTAAATAGATTTTACACTTAATGACTTTTTATTACTTTTGGCAACAACCTTAACACTAAGTTTTCATAAATGTAATTGAGCAAAAATATTAATAATAATCGAAGTATAGAGATTTCCAATATCACTTGTATCCACTTATTGCATTTTTTTAAATACTTGCTAAAGCTGCAAAAAAAGAGAAAATAAAATCTTTAATAATTCAATTACATGATTGACACTTAAAGATTATGATAATTTAAGACTAATTTTTATCCTAATACTAAGAATAGTCACGTAGTTCTTGGATTAAAACGAATGTAGTAAAAAAAAGAAAAGAAGAAGAAAAAAGTAGCAACCATTAATATAAACGAGTTTAATTCGACTATATGTTTATTAATTGAAATAGAATTTTAAAAGAAAGATTTCATTTAAATGGTAGCGAACAAAGTATGAATCAAATACTTTAATTAATATAAGTTTTTTTTTGGAGTTAGCAGTTATCTAAAAATTGGTAACCTACTTTATGACAAATAAATTATAGAAAAAAAAAACATTGATTTATTTTAAAAAAGGCTTAAACTAAGATAAGAGACCTAATACTCGATCAGGGAACTAGTACCCGATCACTCATGTATTTGTATATCTATATTTAGAACAATTTAGTAAATATAGATATACAAATATATGGAGTGATCGGGTACTAGTTCCCTAATTGAGTATTAGGTCTCTTACCTTATAAACAAAAGTAAAAAATTTATTTTTTTATGGTTTATTTGTGATAAAACAAGTTTCAAAACTTAATTAACCGTATTATTTTAATACCAATATCAAATAGTTTGAACATATCGATTCCGAGGATTTTTAACTTTTGAAATTAAAAAAATGAAATGTTTGAAGCATAAATTTGTTATTAGAAAATTTATATTAGAGTGGTAATTATGATTTAAATGTGTACTATAAAAAAGAGCTGAATTTAATTTGTCGTTATGAAATATTTTTTAGTCATAGAAACTTTAAACAGAAAAAAATAAAATTTAATACACTTATTAGTTTTTATATTGTTTTCAAAATTCAATATGAGCTGACTTTGTTAATAGTTATTTATAATTTTTATTGTGAACCGAAACAAAAAATTATTTTTAGTGTTACAATAAAAATTTCTCTTATAATATAATTGATCGAACAAATAAAAGAAAATTATAGAAATTTGAAGAAATTACCTGAAATATATAAATATATTTTTCTTTTTTACAGTGAGAATAAAGTGTAAAAAATCCCATGAGGTACAATTTTCGTGCGTTCACTAATAAATTTAGACTTTTCTAGTTGGTCATTGTAGAATCGCCAATTTCCTGTCAAGTTTCTACAATATGTGATGTAGTGAAAAGAGTTATAACCAATAACCCCTGTCAAGCTATAATTAAAAAAAAAATCATATAGAAACAAATCATTTGTATTTCAGATGTAATAAAGATGTACCAACCGATAACTAAATTTTTTTGATGAATGTGTTTCATTTAAATCCAAACACTTCGGTAATTCACCAAGTTTACATGAAGTTCCATCTTTTTCATTTACCGATTTTACGTCTAATTCAATGTAAATATATCGATTAAGTGTCGTTTTACAGGTTGTTTGTTTTTTTTGGCAGCTTGTGCAAAATTTATTATAAGCTATGCTTTTAAAATGTAATGCTTCTTGCAAACATTTAAACCCTTTTTCCATGATTAAATTATAATTTGCAGTCAAAACCGGTATATTACGTTGATAATCTTGGCAGCCGAATGATGAACATGAATTATTTTCGAATGCACTTGGTTCACTTGTAAATAATTTAATCCACAAACTATTCACGTTATCTACACAATTAATACAACGATTTACGTTTTTAGTTTTACGATTGGCAATATTCATTTGATTTTGTGTGCATTCAGTGTCTTGATAGATAGGATGTAAAATAGAAAATCGTTTAACATAGATATCTTTTTTTAATCCTGTTGACATAAAATCGGTAACAAAATTAAAAGTGGAATTTGAAGAATTGCTAACAAAATTATTAAATTCTTCATTTTGTAAACATCCATAGAAAATCAACTGAACAATACTGTCGAATGGGCACGTATTGAAAGCAAACCAGGATTCATTTTGAAAAAAGACAGGTCCGCTTTTATTACCATTTTGTAATAAAAATTCTTCTTTTTTGTTTGAAGGCGCCAAATTGTTTATTAAATTGATTTCGGGAAAACTTTTGAAGTATTTACCTTCCTTTTTAATCATTCTTAAATTTTTTTCCACAGCGGCATCGAAACTGTTTTCATTCAATGGTGAATTATTATCGGAACAATAACTGTGATCAAGATTAACTAAATTATTTAAATTCGGCTGATATAAATTTTCGTTATTTTCATTTGCGCTACAATCAATATTATCTAAAACGTTATTATTATCAATTTCAGAAGAATTAAATGACTCAGTATTAAAATTGGTGGGAATATCTTCATTGAATAAATGACAATCTGAATCTAACCAATCACAGTCGTTGTGCTTCATATCATATCCTTGTCCATTCCAATTTTCATTGAGTAAATTATCGTTAGGTTCGCAATCTTCTTTGCATAATTCGTCTTCAGGATTACTATTTATTTTATCATTTTTTTGCTTATTAGCATGGTAATTCTTAACGAATTTTAACAATTCGCGTTCAAAAATTTTGACACCACCATCAATAAGTTTAAGATGAGCTTTAACTAAGTAATCAACACGTGCAGGGAGAGAAATCATTTTACCTAATAACTCTTTCAATTCTTTAAACGCTTGCTCTATGTACGCAGAAGTTGCTCGTAAACTCGTGTAATGAATACAAACTTTCGTCCATAGCGGAAACTCTCTCACTTCTTTAAGTAATGAATCTTTAAATAGAGGTACATAAAAAGTGTTTAAATTATTAATATCATTACTACCATCAGAATGAACATTCAATGAAAAAGCGACAAGATTATTTATCCAACTTGAAATAGTAGTGTCTTTTTCTAATAAATCAGTATTGGTCTCTCGGCGTAAAGTTTCATTTTTTTCTTGATCAAACTCCATAGTTTTAATTTTGTCTTCAATATTATTAATAAAGTCTTGAGATTCATTTTTGGCAATCAATTTTTCCAACTCTGACCTTGCTGCTTTTGTAGTTATCATTTCGCCATCAAAATCAACAATAGAATCATCATATTCGGTGCCACAGACAATCAAAATTAATACAAGGATTCTTTCAAAATCTTTTAAATTATTACAATCCATCAATAATGCAACACTGTATAAGTAAAATGATTTAATTCTTGGATGAATAACCGATTTCCAACATTTCCAGCCACTTATAGCATGAATAAAATGAGCCGTATCCAATCTGATAAAAGTTTTTACAGAGTCAAGTGAAGCACCGTTTTTGACATGTTGAAAACACCTATTAACGTAATCAAATAAAGAAAAATTATTGCAAGCTAAACAGGAGGCATTTAAAAGGACACGAGATCCATCACAGACTACTTCTGTCGGAGGCGAAACTTTACTAAGCCAGTTTTCTAGTCCAAATTTGATGGTCTTAGTGTCATGAATTTCCGATAAAATTTGATAAACAGATTGTGAAGTATTACTAAAATTAATTACGATTTGGTATAAAAAAATACTACTCGTAGTTTTATTTTTGCTGTCTAGAAATTTTTTTGCAAGACCTCCTGTAGCATCAATACAAACAGAAGAATAGTGTCTGTGAAGACGCCTGTATTCGTTATAACAATGGATTTGTTGCGGTGAAACATAAAATACTGAAAAAGGCGTATCAATTACAACTTTTATAAAATTTTGATGAGCAGGATTATCGTCCTCGTTGATACGATAAATAGCTTTAATCAAATCTCTCCGATCTTCTGGCTTGACATTCAACTTTTCTTCCTTAGATTCTTTCTTTACTTGATATAAAACATTAGAATTGAATAGAACAGGACATTGAGTACTACCTGGTTTTAACAGATCTTTAGCTTGCTCCAAAATAGTTCCCTTAACTCCATTTGCATCGATCATAGTTTTAAACATTTTTCTTCGCTCGGCTTGCAGTGGCCTTGTAACTTCATCATGAACTTCAAAACGAGTATCCCGGCATCGAAAATTAATAAAAACAGAACCTTTGTCCCCAGGATTGTTTTCGATGTAACCAAAAATAGGATTATTGCACACTTTACTTTTGCACTTGCCAATAAATGTCGCATAATAATTTCCATTTTCATGAATTGTGCCTTTTTTAAATACAAAGGCACACGGTAGTTCAAACTGATGCCATAATTCAAAGGCAATAGTGTCAGTCCACACTTTCGGCTGTAACCTAGGATTTTTACAACTATTGTCTTTTTTATACATACATTCCCAAACACCTCTAGCAATTTCAACATGAAAACATGGAACATCATCCCGCTCTTTAGCATATAGTTTATTAAAATAATCCTTATCGCTATTATCATCACTGTCATCATTATCATTATTATCATTGCTGTCATTGTCATCATCATCATTATTACTATAAGTGAATTTTTTCTTAATTATTTGGGAAAAATATCCACATTCTTTTCTTGCTCTAGTCAAAATCCCCCTACGATTGTCTTTTATGTTGGTCCTAACTGCTGCAGTATTCCATTTACCCACAAATTCTGGTTCCTTGGACATTTTCGACCATACCTCAGCAGAGTATGCTGGCAAGGTATCTGAACAGAAGTAGCTCATATATCTTTTTATAACAGCTATTGAGTCCTCATCTGATACAAGCAGTGGTCTCGGCATTATTGAGTTAATGATTGATAAAACCTGAAATGAAAAGAAAAAAAAAATTAATTGACGTCCATACAGCATCAATTTATTTTTTACTTAAAATAATAATTTAAGTTAATATATTTAAGCAAATAATCCGTTTACCACAATTTAAGTTAAGTGATCAACGTAGAAAATAATATTTATTTTATTATAAATAATTATTATGTAAAAATAATTGTTATAAATAATTATTATATAATAATTATTTATAAAAGAAAGGAATTAAAATGTTTTCGTCAGCCTGATTACTATGCATCTAATAAATATTTTAATAAATAAATATTTCCTTGGATTAGATTTTAGAAATAATAGGTTGTATCACCTAATTTATCGACTGATAATAACCCAAGTGTCACACTTGCCTTTGTGACATCTATAAGATATCCCTGATAGCCAGGGTGGCGACCTGCCGCCAAGTTGGCCTTTCCATAAATTGATCGCAACTTTCCAAGAGACTTGTCGACAACTTGTAGTCAATACAGTTACAAAAGCTGAAAGTTGTCGACAACTCGTCGTCAAGTTGTTCGCAACTCATTTACACCAACTTTCTCGTCAGTAACTCTGGCTATCAGGAATCAGTTTTTAGGCAATTTTGTGCTACATCGATAAGGCACCAACATGTTGACAAAACGATCAGAAATTTATGTCACCGAAAAAATATCTACTTAAAAGACTTGACACAAATGACGACAAAAAGTGAAAAATTACAAATAGTAGCTAATAAGTCATCTAAACGACTTTTTAATTGACATAAGACAGGAAAAACAACACAAATTTTCGCTCCGGGACTAACATTTGCATGTTGTATTTACACCGAAAAAGGTGACTTTGAGACAAAAGAAAATTTGCTTTATCCTTTTAAAGACATCTTAAAGTTGGGTGTATGTTACTTGGGAATTAATTATTTCTAATAGAATTTGATTTAAATATTTAATTTTACTATGTGCAAAAAAAAAAAAAAAATTATTAATGATAATTTTTTTACTGTTTGCAAAACTAGCTACTTACCAATAAACTCCAATTAATAATTTTGCTGAACTTTTCCTTGTTGTCACTGGGAAAATTCATCTTAAAAAGGTGTTCGAATAAATAAAAAAATCTGAAATTAATAACAATAAAATAATTAATCAGTTCCCACGATGCCTAAAACGGAATTAAAACGTTCCGATCATAAAATTAAAAACGATGTAATTTTAAAGAGAAATTTTTATTTATTACTTAAAATTGGGCGCTTTCCATACATAAAAATCGCAATCAAACAATACGCAAACATAAGTTTGAATATTCTTAATGCATATCTTTATATATGCAAATAAATCCTGATTTCCCTCGTTTACAGCATCGGGCGTAAACGGCTGGGCCGATTTCGCTAATTCTTTTTTTGTTGTATCTGTTATTATCAGGTCGGCTAGTAAAATTATAAATATAAATTTCAGCTTGAAATAATTAACAATTCAATAAACTGTGACTTCTATAATAACATTTGAACTACTCCAAGAATCGCCAAGATCATAAATACTTACACATTTATAATTAAAAAATAAAATGATGTAAAAATTATTAATAGCAGTACTAATAATTAATGGTAATATACTTACATATAAATGAAGGACAAATAATGTTGGAGATTAGATGAAAGAATCACATCCGATTGGTGAAACATTATAGAGTTGAGCTCCATTTTGATAAGTGGTATAAAAATATTGTTTTCAAAACTGAAAAATAAAAAAAATTTTAATATTTGGAAAAAAAAAAAAAAAAAAAAAAAAAAAAAAATTAGAAAAACATCTTTAATTATAAAATGATGTTTAATAATAAATATTAATTAAAATTTTCATCAAATTTCTTAGGCTAAGTTATTTTGAGTCTCAATGTAGACGCAAAATATAAATTTATAAAAATTGCGCAAATGAATAATTAATAACTTCAATTGTATAAGTCTACTCTAATATTAAATAAATAATTAATTATTAGTTTAATTTTACAAACCTGCTCCAATATTATATTTATTTATTATTGACTTCGATGATACTTGTAATTTAGTAATTGGTTTACCAACTATTTATGAGACCAACTGTGTAACACAAAAATACTAGTTGAACGGCAAGTTAAAATACTTGATAATAGGTGACACACCACGTAAGTTACAAAACAGAGCGGTAAATTATAAAAGAGTAAATGAAAATAACATTAAAATGTTTTCAGTATTTTTAATACATAATTAATATTGATAAAACAAAATAATTAGTCGAGTGTATTAAATATTAAATAAATAAAGATAATAATAATAATATTAAAAGTGGTTTTCTAAGATTCTTTGAGGACTCTTTCGTTTCATATTTTATTGTGGCTTATTGACATTTCTCTCCGATAAATACCTGGATACTCTTACGATGTGCTAGATGATCAACAGGATTTGATAATTACTTGATAAGATTACTAATTTAATTAAAACATAAATAATAATGAAAACAATAAAAAATTTTAAACCTAGAGCAGACACTTGCGCATGCGCACAACTACTATTAGATCAACGGGCATAATTAAAATTTTAATAATTAATTATAAATATAAAAACAAACAAACAAACGCTATTTTTGGTGGGGTATTAACAAACAAATCAAGATAAATGGAAAAAAAATTAAAAAAGATAGAAAATGAGTATAGTCACCGCTAACTTCAAATAAATTTTTAAAAATTTATTTAAAAAAAAATAAAGAACGAACAAATAATTATTTATAGCGAACATTGACGAACAATCGACGAACAAACGAATTGCTAAAAAAAATTTGCCAAAAATCGAATTCCCCCCGCCAACTTAAGGGAGCTGATATTTCCAAATAGTTTTCTACTAAATTTAATGTTATAGTAGTATTACTTACTATGCTAAATTATAACATTTTTTACACTCATAAAATTTAATATTTACTATTATTATTTGCAATACTATTATAAATTCAGATACTGTTACTGTTGCTGGAACAGGGGCTACAAATATACTACAAATACTACAATCTACAATTTTCGTCTCACTGTATGTGATTATACATATCGATAAAGACCATGCGCCGACTTATTACTATTACCGCACCATGGTAATCTAACTCACTCATATTATCATAAAAATATTCCATAATTTGTTCACTTCTATGTATACTATAGTGTGTTAAATAATCAATTTATTTTTTCTATTTATATTTTTCATTAATTATCATTATTTAGTTTTAAATTTATTATTATATAATTAACGAGTAGTCATTATATTTACTATTAATTTTTTTAACTAACTACATATTTACAACGTGTAGTTATAAAATATTTCTGTATTATTTAAATTTTAGACCATTGTCAAAGAATAGTCGGTAATACTCCGACTGTTTATTAGTAGAAAATTGTATTTTCTCAAGTGAATCATTAAATAACCTGCACCAGGCACCACCTGCACTACACCCTGAAATCCAGGGATAGTCAGAGTGCCAGACATTCGGGTCAGAACTTTGGCTAAATTAGTTGCAATCAAGTTGACGATAACATAATAATTTTCTAACTGTTGATTACAAGTTGTTTGTTATTTCTGGAAAAATTAGCGACAATTTACTGGTGAAAGATGAGGAAAAGTTAAACAGAAATTTTTTTGCATAACAACTTTTCCTCAACTTATAACATTCCCAAAAATTTATTGCGTTTATCTTGAAAATAAACTAATCTCGCAAGTTATCACCAACTTTAAACAACAATTAATTATTTATTATATTATAGATTGATAGAAATTATATTGATTTTGATTTTTATCCTGATTAGCTGTTATGAATCTTGATGACTGCTTCAATTTTATTTAAACATAAATCTACAATAGTATTTAATTAGAAAGAAAAAAAAAAAAAAAAAAGGATTCTATATGTATATACATCAATAATATTAAATTAAATTTAAATTAAAATCAATATTTAATATAATAGCTATATTTTTAATTAAATCGGTCTAGACAATTGTACTAGCTTTTGAATCCAATTGAAAATAAGTAGTCTGTCTGGATGAATGTACATCTTGGCTATGTCGCGAAACAGTATGCCACTGCTAGTACTTCTGCTAGTGCTTCTGCTGCTGCTCATTGTCTTACTTAGATTTATTAACGACATCTGGCTCGAATCGAGAGACTAGTAGAGTGGGAGTCTAGTGCCATTTGTCTACTTTAAAATGCTCTATCTACATAGAGATAGAGAGATATACAATGTAAAAGAAATAGAATAAAAAGAATAAAAAATAAGAGCAAGAACAAGAACAAGATGAAGGAGACATTCCTTTTGGTCTTAAACTATTATATACCTTCAAAAAGGCTCGGAACAGGGAATTAGATTTATTTCTCACAATATGAATTCAGTAACTTAACATTATATATCGTCATCATGTTTTAGTTTTATCTTTATATTAGCTGTACTAATCTTTAAGTTAACTAATATAAATTAATTTACTTTTAATCTAAATGCTATTTAACATTAACTACCTTTAAATATTAGTACAACAGTGTAGGTATTGTAGGAAAAGTAATATACATTGATGTAGTTAAAGATAATTTACAGAGCATTAGCATGGTGCACAAGCACAAGCTTCATCTACGCTAAAGCGACTATAGTAAAATACAGTGAGTTTCCCAAAATGCCAAGATGAATATGCAATAGGGTATGACAGGGATTTTAGAGAGTACGATTGCGGCTTTGCCGTAGTACCTAAAGTACGTTCCATACATCGAGTAATACTCAACATTACTATATCTATATCTATGTAGGTTTAGACATATAGACGATGACGATGATGATAATAATAATAATAATAATAATAATAATAATAATAATGATGATGTTTTGGGTTGCTATTATTATAGGTTATCACTAAAAACTTTTTTACAATTTTAAATAAAACTCATTCTCTGTTTACCTTTGCCACATTATATATCAGTTCTATTTTTTTTTCCTTCCTACCACACTTAGGTTTATTAAATTCTGTTGGATGGTATCCAGCATCTCCAGCAACATGAGAATTGTACTAAGAATATAAAAAAGAATATATATGTATGTATACATACAATATCCTAATACAGAATAAGATTAAATAAAAAATGTATTTTACGTAATAATAAAAAAATGAATAAATATTATTTTTAAATCACCCTAATAAAAAAATATGAATATATATAGTAAATCATTGAATGGCAATTTCGAAATTTATTAACTAATCATTGATAATTTGATAGGATACAATAATTTATCGAGCAATAAATTTTGGTTAAGTAATGTGATTTACCACATGAATTTGATTTTATTGACATGTGGTGAGAGTACAATTAGGATGTATGAGTTTAAATTAAATGAGAGAGCAAAAGACGACAATTAGATTAATCTAGGAATTTTCAATGCTACTGGAATTGATCCGTTCTCTTTTTTTTTCTTTTACTACAGTCGTTTATTTCTCCCTTATTCTTTGTTGGACTTAACGATAGAAATTTCATCTAAATCCTTTTGTTTTATCATCTTAAGAAGGATTTTTTATTTTATTTTTCAAAGGATTTATTCCTCTTATCGAGTTAATCCTCGTGGGATGCCAACGAATTTCGATTGTGCCATAAAAAAATTACGTTGACTTGATTTTTCTAGTGAATAGTTTATTAAGCTTAACCAAAATATCTTTGTAATATTTTATTTTTATTTTTCAATGCACTTAATTAGCAAAAAAAAAAAAAAAAAATAATAATAATAATAATAATAATTAAAAATCACACACAGTGTTACAGATAAAATTTGTCATTTAGTTAGAATTATTTTATACAAAATTTGAATCTAATTAAAATAATAAAAATTTACATTAAATATTTAAATTTATTACGAATTGACAATATTTAAATCTGTAAGAGATATGGCAGTTTTATTATGCAAAGTATTGTATTGTCTAAAAATTTTTTTGTTTTAACTTTAAAAAAATAATTCCTTTTTGGTTATATCCACTTATATTCATTTGTCATCATAATAAGTGGAATGAAAAAAAAAAAAGAAACCGGATATAGCTAACGGAAATTATTTTTTTTTTCTCCCGTCTTTTGTGTTTGGCTTTTATAGCCATTTGCAACTATAAGTCATATTTATGTGGCTATGTAGTTGGCAGTCTCATTTATTTTCCACTAGTGAGATATTGACTTGAATTCAAACCTTTATCAGTATACTCTTCATTTTCTGATAAACCCCTTACCTTTATTGTATCTTATTTATATTCCAAAGAATTTTTGTTATTTCTAGAATAAATTATTGCATTCAATTATTTAATTAATTTTTTTTTTTTTAATAAATATGAAAAAGTAGTTTTTTTTTATAAAACTTTTTTTATATGAAAGGTAGTTTTATTTGATATTGATCATATAATAGATGATCGTAACGCCTATTTCTTGCTATGGAAGTTTCTTTGGTTTGGAAAATCTGGTTAACAACTATTTCATTTAAAATTATAATTCAAGTAAATTTTTTCCCTCGTTATCTTTAATAAATATTATTCAAATAAAATAATAATAATACACTGTAAAAAATTTACGGAGTGAACGTTAATTAAATCCGGAGTGAATGAGGATGACTGTGTATTTTATTTAATCCCCTTAGAGTGTAATTCGCTCCGATAGGACATTTATTTATTAATATTAAAACTTCGAATCAGAGTGAATGTCGATTTAAATAAAATCTATAATCATTCCGAATCGACTCTCGATTTTATACAGTGTTATATAATAATAATAATAATAATAATAATAATAATAATAATAATAATAATAATAATAATAATAATAATAATAATAATAATAAATTTATTATGTTGAAAATAAATATTAATAATGTATTAATTTTTTAATAAAAAAATGTATATATTTATTAAATTTTTTAGTACTCAAATATAATATTAACAATATCTTATACAAATTCATTTTACATGTATATAAATTAAAAAAAGAGATACCGAAATGATTTTAATTATTCATAAGTATGTGATGAAATTTTGTGGTATTCGTATGTGACACGCAATTTCATGCCGGAAATGTTAACAGTAAACGGCATTACCGGTGAACAAAATTGAAACACAATAACAGTTAAACTATATATAATAATACAGGTATAGGTATGTATATATATATATATATATATATTATTTTGTGATCGAATTATAAAATTAAAATACTCTGCTTTTAACTATTTTCTAATAAAATTGATGAATTTAAATTATTCATAATTAAAACAAATTATTAATAAGAATTATTTTTATATTATTGCTATACGAACCAAAAAAGATAAGGTATTATTCTCTTTTTAACTTCGGAATATTTACTATGTCAACATTGTCATTTTCGTTACGTTAATACAGGAAAAATAGGCATTTATTATCCTCATAAATATAAAGTTTAAAAAAATAGAAAAAAAATTTTTTTAACTTAATGTAGGGGAGGGGGGGGGGAGGAAGCAAAGTGGGCCCCTCAAAATTTTCTATACGTCAATAAATTCGAATGGATAATAAGCTTATCAAAATTTCTTATATAATGAGGGCTAAAATAGACCACCAAAACTGTTTATTAAATATAATTTATTAAAAAAGTTAAAGATAATAAAATTACGTTTTAAAGTTATATCGCAGCAGACTATTAAAATGATTTTTTATATTATTAAAATACAATTGTTTTATAGTTATTTGCAAATATCATACGTATAAAGGATAAAAAATATCAAATTCGAAGTTTTTTGGTGGACCCACTTTACCCCTAATTTTCGATTTTTCAATGGACGCAGCATAATGAAGTGAAAATAAGTATCAAGCGTCTAAAAAGATGTAAACGCGTGAAAAAAATTAATGATATTATCATTATTTTCCTTAAGGGGTCCACTTTGCCCCCCCCCTCCCTTAATGATATTAATAATCATTATGATAGTAGTAAAAAGGAATGTGGAAAAAGCGTAGTGTGATGACGATGACGATAATGATGATAGGAGTTGGCGAAGGGAGTATGAAGGAAAACGTCACGTGTATAATTTCCGGCTGGCGTTGTTTGAGCCTGAGTAATAAACTATCCAACGTGCGTATTATTATTATCGCTATTATCGTCAGTAGAATAGGACATAATTTATCGTATAAGTCAGTAACATCTCTCATGTACAACAGGGCGTCTCTTCATCTACATTATATTTAAAGGAAATAATGTATCATACTGTCACCGTCAATATTCCATTACTGACATTTGACGGAAATTATCGTCATTTTTTTGTAAACAACTACCCCTTTTTCTCTCTCTCTCTCCCTCTTTTTCTCTCTCTTTCTTTCTATTTATACCCTCTAAAATGTTTCAAGCTACTAAGTATCTGCAACTGACTGTTGAAAATATTCACTAAATTGCATTAGAAGAAAATAATTGTAATTTAGATTAATGCATATAAATTAGCATCAACATATACAATGAATATTGAATGACTGCTGATAAATAGCTGGTATCCACTTAGTAATATCACCATTATGTGTAGCTAAATCACTTACTAGTTGATGTCTGATTAAACGTAGTTATTACTACTGGTATCAGTATAATTATTACAATCATTTAATCACGTTTAATGCAGTGACGATAATAATGAATATTTTATTTGTAACAAACAGTGATTAACTTTAAGACCAGCTGCTATGTAAGTTAATAAGTTTTATTTATAAAATAACTTGGATGAATAAATGGAAAAATAAGTCATACAAATACACAGGTTAAGTAATAATAATTATATTTGAAACGGCTTCAATAACGTATAATACATGTACGTACTTTTTATTGCTTATTATTTTAATCTCATTTTTTTTTTTTTAAATACATTAAGGAGCTTTTTATGCCCATAATTCAATAATTTTTTCACTAAATTTTCAACATATCATAACAAATATATTAATTAATATGTTTAGTATTGTCGAATAAACATATTAATTTATTGTCGTAAAACATAATTAAATTAACAATAATATTGTCATATAATTTATGGTAAAATAAAAATGGTTAATATATTCTCCTATTAACTTTAAATATTTTTATTTATATGTATATACACTTTTTTATGTACATATATCACAAAAAACATGTCCCTTAAGATATAACATGCAGTGATTATAATTAATATGACTATCAATTAATATTAAACGTAATTATTTATTATGAAAAACAAATTTTGCATGAATTTTATTATCTCTTTAAATTTCATTAAAAATGGCCTTATAGATTTAAGCATAAACTTGTTAATTGATTTTTTTTTTTATTATTAATATTATATGTTTGTTATAAAAATAATTATTAATGACAAAAACAAAAATATGTGCGAAAAAATTTTAGTTATTATCATAAAAATTAACAGAACAAGTATGTTGGCACAAACTGGAAGCAGTCTGACAACTGAAAAACAAACCAACTGTTTCAATAACAACCCAGGAAAAAAAATTATATATAATTAGATATAATTGTATAAATTTATATATAACTATATGAAATTCGATCAAACCAAAACTTATGTCTAATTTTATATTAAATTTTATAGAATTATATATAAATTTTTTTTTTCCCCGGGAATATAAATATATACTGAAATCATTGATTGTTTTATGTTAGTTGAATCAAAACATAAAATTTTCTTTTTTCATACAAAATTATTAGCAATAAATCATGTCATAAAAATAAGTAAATATTAATTTTCGGGTATATATATTGAGTTTTATGTCAAACGAAAAAATGCATTACACGTCCCAAGAAACGACTCGAGCAGTGCATCACAAAACACAGTATAGGCAATATAGAATAACATTCAGTTTGTTATGTGTAAATTAAGATAGTGTTCAAATTTTAAACATATTTAAACTTTGGTTTATTCGACTCGTTTCTTCATGTTCGCTAAAATTTTTTTTTTTTTTTTTTTATTCATTTTTTTTTCTAAACTTTTAAAAATAAAAAAATTTCAATAATTATTAAATTTCATAGTGTTAATTCAGTCTAGATTATTAATATTTTGGTTTATATATATATATATATATATATATATTGGTAAAATTCATGGTATTGTTACAATAATAATATTTACCTATGAATATGGGCAGTTATGTAGACATATTACTATTTACAGTTAAAATTTACAACTACATTAACATTTTATTTGAAACATGATTTTCTACTACCCTGTGGGCGCTACCGGTATTTAATCCGGTTAATAAGTATTTATATATATGCAATTACATTTAATGTTACACATATTTACATTAATCAAGAGACGTGGGATGAATATAATAAATATTCGTAAGCATAATAGTTATTATTGTTTATTGATAATTTAAATGGACATTTTAATGTGTGCAACATTGAATTTTTCAATTATTTGTATACAACAACTCATTAAAAATTTCTATATTTGAGATTTAAATATTTCAAAGTAAACTTAATGAAATTACCATTTTTTTTTGTATATCAATTAATTTTTTTATTCTGTCTTTTGGAATATATATATATATATATATATATATAGATGCATATATTTATTGATGTTGGAATTTCGTGCTCAAATTAATTTAAAAATTCCCACATCTCTTGGACGGAGAACGATGCATTTATATTCTTATTTATAAATCATACATTTTCTTTCAGACTTTAAGTCCAATCATCCTATACATGGATAACATAGATAACTAGCTGGTATGTTTAAATGTTTAATGAAAAAATTTTATAAATTTCATTAAGAAAATAAATTTTAACCCATTATACTTTCCAATGATTAAAGTAATTGCTTTTGTTCATTTATTTATGATTTTTTTATTTTTTTTTTAATGGTTAAAGTATCTCACAGAACTTATTGCAAAAACAGACAATTAAAATAATTTACAGTAATATTAAATGATTGTAACAAACAAACAAAAAATAAATAAAATTATTATTTTTACTATTCGCATACATCAGTGAGGCATTTGACTAGGTTAATAATTGAGCGCATCAGAAATAATTAAATAGTATTTAAATATTTAAATTTATAAGAATTACTGGCGAGATGAAAGCTAATTTATAATTACCTATTAAACTTGATTTTTTTTTATTGCAAATACATACGTGCTTATTCCTATCAATTATTTCGTTAATATACATCAAATACAGATTATACTTAATTAAAATTACAATGTCAGTTATTTTAGTATTGTTTTTTAAACGTGCACTGACGCATCGAGATTAATTATTTATCAAATTATTGTTCCCTCGATATACTCAACGCGTAAAAAATTATATATTTTCCTTTTGTTTTATTATACATGTTTCATCATGTAACAACCACAATAATAATAGTAATAATAATAATAATAATATTAATAATAATAATAATAATAATAATAATAATAATAATAATAATAATAATAATAATAATAATAATAAAAGTTAACTTGAGTTTGAAGATAGATCTTAAGAAATACACAATAGCATAACAAAATGTTTGTCTACAAATATGTATAATACATCTATTCGTACTTGTAGACAGACTCTAGACTATTCATTGGCATTACACGGCGTTATATTAGAGCAACTCTTCGTTGTCGTCTTGTGTTCCGTACATTTGTGGTTTTCTCTCGAGCTGTTGTTGCTTTTGCTGATGCTGCTGTGACGGTTGTTTTCGAGTTTGCAAAAGCGCAATACTGGCAGCTTTGTAGTTAATAGGCCCATAAGATCTATAGTCAACGTCCGCATAATCCAAATCCGAAAATTCAGGTTTAAAAGGCTGAAAAAAAAATGTAAACATTATGTTTAAAAAGTTTTAAATTATTGTTAAAATTAATTTATTTAAAATTTATAAATAAAAGATCTAATCTTAACAATAGAAAGCTTTAAAATTAAGGTTTTTTATTTATATATATTTTCTGCCTCATCACTATGTTAATTATAATTGAAATAATAATTTGCAAATTTATAATAATAATTACCACTATGAAGTTGGCGCGGAAATTTAATATATTCTAATGAACGATATACGAAAAATTGCTCTCAAAATGCTCTTTCATAATCGACAATTGCTCCAGTCATAAACTTAAAATTTAATAAATTATTATCAATTAGAAAAACAAAACTCATTTTGTGTATAACTCAATAAATAAATTAATTTTCAATAACTATTAACGGCAGAAATTTACGAAAATCTGCTGATTTCCAAGTTTAGACGGACTTGGGGAAAATTGAGGGGCTTCGCTAAGCGATATCGTGTATCTATGTGATAGTACGCTCCCTAAAAAATATAGAAAACTACCCTTTTTTATGCCCTTTTCAAAAAAAAATTTTATTAAAGAATTAAAAATTTAAATCGTTCCCGCCAATTTAAAAGAGCCGTACTCATGCGCACCCCTTTTCCCACTTACTGCGCTGCCCTACAACCACCTTGACGTCACAAGTCAATTAAATTATGCATTGTAATTACGATTCCAATTAATTAGCATTAATTTTCAATATTTCATAAATTAAGTCATTGCTCTCGATCGAAAAAGAGGAACAATTTAATGACCACGATCAATATAAAAAATAAAATTTATTTATTGAGTTTTACAAAAAATGAGTTTCGTACTTTTAATTGATGATAATTAATTAATTAATTATTAATTTTATGACTGGAGCAATTGCGGATTCTGAAAGAGCATTTTGAGTGCAATTTTTTGGTATATCGTTAATTAAAAATTATTAAATTTTCGCGCAAACTTAATAGTGGTATAATAATTAATACAAAAAATAATATTCATACACAATTACAGCTGATAATATAGTTTTTAATAATCCAAGATATTCAAGATATTGTAGAGTGCCTCGGAAGTCTGAAATAACGCTATATTTATTATCATCACAGTTTCGAGTAAAACGTTGTATTGTCAATTGTAAAAAAAATATACTGTTAAATGTATTGACCAAATATAAATTATAATAAATGATTCGTATTTTATTAATATAATTAAATTGAAAATAATAATGGTACAATATTTATATTGTATTTATGATGTCTATATTGTTAGTTATTAAGTTATTATATAATCAAATAAATAACTGTGCTTGTATGTATTAAAATATTTTTAATATTATATATAAATTATAATTTAGTATTTAATATTTAACCTAAATTTAAAATGATATCAGGTTGTTTTAATTGAATGTTGTTCACGGAGAGATGTTTCTTTTTTTATTATCCGTTGGCACTTTTCACCCTTTATTATAATATCCAATACAATAAAAAATAACCACTATTATGTATAGAATAAAAGTGTAACTAATCGTTGTTTCGTATTTCTAAGTGTCAAATTTTATTTCATTATTTTTTTTTTTTTTTTATTCCATAGCAATTGGAAAAAATAAAAAAAAATCAAGAGCGCGAGGGAGAGGGGGGGGGGGGCAGATTAATCGCCACATTAAAAGTAAATAAATAAATATTAGAAAAAAAACCAAGAGTAGTTTGGCTTATATTATATATGTATATATTTTGACCTCAATAGCATAAAGGTGGTCATCGAAAAATTTAGTACCTGCAGCGTCCGGTTGCTGCTGCTGAAATTGGGATGTTGCGTGGATGCTACAATATAGATACTCTCCAACCGGAAACATTCTCTAGTAAATATACGTATCGCTCTTCGCTTGCCGGGTGTCCTATGAACAACAAACATTGGTGCAATATACAATTGTCGAGCTGTGAACTGTTTCACCCGATTAATAATAATTGCTCAATGGTCTCTAAAGTTTGCAGCGGATGTGAAACCTATATATCATTGGATCATATAACCGATTTCCAGTTATTTTAGGTGATCCTTTTCTATCATAAAATTCTCTTGTTCTACTACCATTAAGCAATCGAAATTTATACTATATGTAAAATTATATGCATATATGCAAACACACACATGTAACTTATATTTTTATCATAAAACAATAACCGAGCTTTTGTATGCTATAGTGTAGATTAGCAATAGAGTCAATAGATAATATTGAAAGCAGAAAACTTACATCGATACTCGTTCCTCACATAGTTTTTTATTGTATCTAAATCAATACGTGAATAGGAATCTCCGGTTTAGAATAAATATATAAATATTATATGAATTTATCATTTATGCTGCCAAAGTCAAACAAAATAATTTAAGAATGAAAAAAATGAATAAATAAACGAAAAAGCTAATATAACTAAACTTCAATAATATAAATTAGGCTCACTACATATACACATAAAATAGATTATTTAAATAATGTATAAATATTTTGATAAAATAAATAAATAAATTTTTCTATTGGTGTAGCTACAGTTAAAGCTTTAAGTTTTATTGTTGTTGTTGCTACTGCTGCTATTTCTTTTATAAGTATTTACTATAAATAAAAATAACAACGTTTATTGATGATCATACCTTTAAACGTCAATCTCTTGACCAACATCACGAAAGTTATTATCAATTTGTGGATATTGATTGACTGTTGTAGGTAAAGTCGTTACTTCAGAAGGTAGTGTTGTTATTGTAATTGTTGTTGTTGTTGTTGTTGTTGTATTAATAGTAGAAGTACTATTAGTAGTAGTAGTAGTAGTAGTAGTAGTAGTAGTAGTAGTAGCAGTACTGGTAGTAGTATTAACAGTAGTAGTTGTTGTTAATTGTTGTAAAAAATTTTCTGGATATGTATTTTTACTATCCTTAATATTTTTATCAGAATAATAATCTGATAGATTATTAGGTATAATTTTTTGATTTAGCTTTGAATGATAATCTGTTGAATCAATAGTAACAGTATTGTTATCTTCATAATAGTGTGGATATGATATTTTATAGCTTTCAGGAATACCGAGCTCCTGAATACGACCAAAACTTGTTTCACATGATGCTGATAAATTTGATGACGCAATTTCATTAGATGATAATAATCTATTATTACAACTACTACGTCCATCTGATGAACGTCTATATTTTGTTTTACGATCATTACGCTCGTGTTTGCTGGTACGATATTTTTTTCGTTCACTACGTCGTTGTCCTGTTGACGATTGTCGATGACTTGGTGTTTGATGATAATTATAAGTTAGATCAAGATCAAGTCGTTGACTACGCAATAATGATAGAGACATTGTCTCACTCATATTACCATTAATATGACCACTGTCACTCGCACTACCATCATTTTTATTACGATTACCATAATAATGACGTGCTGATACTATTGTTCCTTCTGTTGCTGTTGTTGTTATTGTTGTTGATGTTGTTGTTGTTGTATTATTAATTATTAAATTATTAGTATTATTAGTTTGGACTAGTGATGCTAGCAGAGGACTAATTGCTGAAGAATGATACAGATTACGTGTTAATGGTAATGTTAGTTGATTATTGAAACTGATGCTATTACTGTAGTTGCTACTACTTGGGTGATAATTGTATTGTTGCATTTCTTGTTGTTTTTGCAGTTGATACTTTTGATAATGTTCTTTATAATCATACTCGTTCATATGCTGCAACAAGCATTGTTAATAATTTCATTTAGTTAGCTTTATTTTTTATTTAATGATTAATGATTATAATTATTATTTGATAAAACACACATATATTTTTTTAACAGTTTCTTTTTTTTTTCGTAATTTAATTTTAATTGTTATAAATATCGATAAATGAATTTGCTTAAAATTTATTTTTAATAAATTGTAAAATTAAAAAAAAATATATTTTTCAATTAATACAGTTTAACTAATTTTTTAAAGCATTTTCTAGTATTTTATTGTTCACATATTAATTATATCAGGATCTATTTGCTAATTATTTAAGTAATCAATCAATCAAGTCAAGTATAAGTTTTATAAAAGATTTAAAAATATAATAATCATTAAAATCATAAATTGCAGCATAGGATATGTTTAAAAAAAAACAATTAAAAAAAAAAAAAACATTTTTTTAAATATGCATAATATTAAAATGTGATGACAAATGCAATCATGTGAAAACATTGACCAAAGCTAAATTAATAATAAAACTTACTTGACATACGATGATCATACATAAGAGCAATGGTGATATAGATGCCTAGACCCAGTTTGTAAAGAAAATTACGACATCCGATTAGAATTTGGTACATTTCTTTCTTTCTACTTTCTTTCTCTCTCTCTCTCTCTCTCTTTCACTCTTTTATTGTTTTTTTTTTTTGTTTTTCTCTTATTTCATTTTCTCATTTTCCTTTTTCCATATAATTTCCCTTTCTCTTCATATGCGACATTTTCTTGGCTTGAGTGATGATAATTTATTTAGTTTTACCCTCGACAAGTAAATATTTTGACTAAAAATTAACCACAATCGTGTGCTCGTAAAAATTATAATGTTTTCAGTTGAATAATTTTCCAAACATCGTTACGTTTGTGTTATTCATTTACTATTTCCGCACCCAAAAATATATATATATATATATGTATATGAGTGCGTTATATTTGCAACGATAATTGGGTTGTGTAATAAAGTCATAGCTGACGTAACTGTCCTAAAGGGAGCATATTCCCGAAGGGAATTTGCGTTTACTAATTAATGTTGTTATGTAAACAAACATATTAGAATGTTTGTAGATGATACAACTGAGGCATAGAGGAATTTTCGTTGAGATGGCCATCATTATTTAAGTCAATAAATAATTATTATTAATTATATTTTATATGTAATTATATATAAATATACTAAATAATTTACCCTTCATGTATTATTTATATGCACGGATGAATAGCGAGTACAGTAAGTGTCAGTTTGTAATAATTAACCAGATAACATTTAAAGCTGAATGGTATTTAATTTTGATTCAAGTACTGGATATTGTTTCAGTAATTTAGTTGACATATAACTGATGCTTCTTCGTGCTGCATTGCGTGACTACTGTATTGTATTTAATGTCATCTTAAAATGTCTTGAGTATGTATAATATAATATGTATACTTCTCACTTACAGTTCTTATTCTTAATTATATATTCTATTAAAACTATTATAAAATCGTAATATTGTTTATAAACATGTTATAGACAAAAACAATAAAAAAAGTTTTATTTTTTTAAATAAATGAATAAATTATAAAATTATATATCACTTAAAATTTTCCTAAATTCCATGAATAATTAATCAAACGACAAACCTTTGAATCCGTTGGAAATATAGGACGAGGAACGTTTTGATAAATATGTTGCGATATATCAGTCTTTCGTCGTCTTGGAGTAGGTACTGGTGGTACTTTATTATTATTATTATTATTATTATTATTATTATTATTAACTGACTGATAAATTGTCAACGCTGATTCATTAGATTTTAAATGTGAGTATGAACAAGAGGAGAGAGAAGATCTTTTGAATAATGTATAATCTTTATCAGGTGTTTTTATAATATCTGCTGGTGTAGTTGTTGGTTCAACAGTGCTACTATTGCTGATGCTGCTACAGCTTTTACTGCTGCTCTTAATACTTTCGCTTTTATGGGGACATGCTTTGATAATAGGTATAGCATATAGTTGATAATTATGTCGTTGCTGTAGCTGTTGTTGTTGTTGTTGTTGTTGTTGTTTTGGATTTTGTTGGTCGATACTATAATTATCGTGTTTGCGGCACAATCTCAACGAATAAAATTGTTGTGAATGATTTAGTTGCTTACGTCGTCTTGGTTTAAATGTATTGTATTTAAGCTCTGGGGAGTTATTTCTTGGCATATTATGATAACTGTAGTGAGGTCCCAGATGACTTGGAGTTGATTCGTAACCAGAACTACCACCACAGAGACTGGTCGCTCGACTTAATGGACGTGAACTGCTGGTACAAGTTGTTGATGACGATGATGTTAGCCATGCACCATGCAAAGCCGAAACTTGAGCAAATTTAGGGGAAGCCACAGACTAAAACACAAGGCATTGCGTCCAAAGACGCCAGCCACTACTATTGTAGTTGTTATATACATATTATAAATATTATTATAACTTACCTGATTATCTTTGTTGATTTTTTTTGTTTGTGTTTTTGTTTTTTGTGTATTTAAATAAGTAGAATAGAGATTTATTAAATAGTATATACTTTTATCATAATAAATAATATCATTTTTTTAGTAAACATTAATTTAAAACGAATATGTTGAATTAATTATTGAATTGAATTTTTAATTTTAATTTTGTTAAAAAATTAAATTCAATACTCAATTTAATATTTAAATAACTATATATATATATATATATATATATATATATATATATAAAGAAAAAAAATTGTGTTCGGAATAATTGAATTTTTATATTATATGTAGGTATATAAATTAAAAAAAACTAAAATAGCATAATTTAAATCCCTATTTCACAAAAGTACGAAAATTGAATTAAGTAATGCAAGGAATTGATGGAAATTACTGGAAACCCTGGATTTAACTCGATTATCGATCGAGCTGACGGTAAGTTAGACACTCGACTTCCGAATCGAGTAGACTATCTACGTGACACGCGAGTCCGGACATCCGTGACTACGACGGCACATCGTCTTATGTAAATTAATGTAACGCCGTATGATTAAACCCAATATGATGCATATTAATGTCATTTATTACGTTAATAGTCGCTCCGGCATCTTATAATTTCTTTTATATGTATATATACCAGCAGATTAAGAGATGTATATTAATTTTATAATTATTGTTATTATTATTATTATATTTATTATTTGCACTTTACTAATGAACGTGTGAATTTAATATAAGACAACACCAAGTTGAGATGACAGATTAAAAATTATACATAAATAGTTTTTAATAAGTTTTAGCTTAAGGATTTTTACTAAACATGTTAACATATTATAGTTATATATATATACATATAGGTATGACGTTATTTATTTTTCACGCCTCAAATGCGAAGCATTTAGGTGGGCTTTACTGTCGAATAGCCACCGTTTTTGTCAAGTGCTCGCAAAAGTAATGTTAATAACTCAAAAGATTAATTGATTGTGTAATTGATAATGATTTTAGGAAACTTTAAAGTTTGATTAATGCGATGGTCGATCGTTTTATTAAATGTAATTGTTTATAATTAAAGAAAAATTCAGTTAATAAGTTTACTTATAGTGAAGTCTTTTAGGATGTATGGCTGTGAGTCGCCTGTATTTAAGCCGTCACAAACAATGAATCAACCTAATTCTTATTGTATAAATTGTCATTTATCCTTTGGATGAACCCTATTGAATATCAGGAACCAACTTTTTCCCATTTAAAATATATCAGTGAAAATCGATGAATTTTTTATGATTTTTTCTTAAAAATTATTGTCCCATATGTGTATATGTTTTCTATACGTATACCATCTATTTATTTTACTCATGTATCTACTACTACTAACGTCCCCTATAAAAAATACTAAACCAGCTGTCAGTTTATTTTCTTTTTTTTTTTATTGTTTAAATTTATTTTGTTTTAAATATTAGCTTTTATATTACAACATAATCATTTGAGGCGTGCACTTTTGGACTTTCCAAACATTTCTGTTTTTTTTTATTTTTAAATAAATTAATTATCAAGTATAGTTAATCATGTATTTAAGATTGACGCATATATAATAATAATAATAATAATAATAATAATTCTGGAAAACCACATTACGTTTTATGTTTATGTGTGCATGGTATAATACAAGGAGTAGTGTTGACATTCTCACGAGTCCGAGCAGGATTTTTTAAAAGGTAAAATGTATATGTATATATCAGTGAGCTTTTTACTGTATGCCATCAGACTCAGTAGACCACATTTCGATCTAATGTTGAATATATGAGAGTAAAAATGTATGGGATTGAAAGAAAGTTGAAGAAAAGAGACACAAATATTAGTGGGATCCGCCTTTTCACTTTTTCAAAAGCTCTCACCAGATAATATAATACTAATACTACAACAACCAAAAACCCTTTACTTTTGACCCCGCTACGTTTTACCATTGTTTATACTATCACAATATAGTTTAAAAAAATCTTTAGCTCTTGATAATATATCTATTATCTATATGTATTATTTTATAACAATAATAACAATAATAATAATAATAATAATAATAATAATAATAATAATAATAATAATAATAAATAATGTTAAATTATTATTTATAATATTTTGTGAAAAAAATTATTTTGCTTCTCACCTAACCATTATTTTATTCTCAGTCCTTATAAAATGCAATCATTTTACGGTGACTTTGCTAATGATACTTAGACTAACAGTCGAACATGTATATATATTTATATATGTAATATATGTATATATACACTTGTACAATATTATTCAAACATTTGGGGCTCATTTATCATGCTTCGCCGAATCCACTTGTTACTGGTGCACTCAAGAACTCTCGTTATCTTACGCAGGGATAACTCTGCTACGTATATTACTACGATATGCTACTTTAAAAATCATGCAACCAAGTATTTCACCAAGAGGTATACTATACATATACACAGTTTTCCCATTATTTTTTTATATTTTTTTTATGTTTATTAATTCTCGCTCGACTTATTATATCATAAATTATATATAATAGTAATAATAATAATAACAATAAAATTGAATAGCCGGAGCGCTTGATTTTATTTTATTTTTTTTAGCTTTTCTTCCAAATTATGGTATTTATTTATATTATATTTGAATAGTTGGTGAGAGTTTCAATGTTTAATTAGTCCATGCTGGCATTTTATATATTTAAGTGTGATGTGTATATTTATATAAACTTATCTTTTATGAAATAAATTTATGATAAGATATGTAAAAAAAATAGTAAGTTTGTTTACCTTATTAGGTGGTGTTTGGATTCCATGAAATGGAAGATTTTCATAAAACGTTTTTGCATCGGACTCTGGTTGCAAGGCTTCGGACACGCTGTCAATGTGATTATTGTTCTTTCCTTGATGACCGGGATCTGTAATTATAAATTAAATTTTTACAATATAATGAATATTACAAATTCTCTTAAATATTTACAATTTTATTTTTTTTTTTTTTTTTCAAATATATATATATATATATATATATATATATATATATATATATATATATATATATATAATTTATAACTTTTTCCTTTATATATACAAAGGAAAAAAAATAATTAAATAAAATTACTCTGAAAATTTTATACTATATCTATATATGGATATAAATACAGTACAATACTCTTTACTTGTGTTAAAAGGTTTGTTCTATTAATTAGGACGAATTTATATATTTTTAGTTATATGTAGAATAAAATAGTTTGATATATTATGGATATCACAATTAGAAATATTAATATCCACGAAATATTAAATTATATACTCATGTATTGATAATAATTTTAAGTATATCAAAAAATATATCCCTGTGATAACATTGCGATGAAAATTGTAATAGTTATCAAGTACCTTTAGTCCCAAGAATTATTAAACAAATAGCTATAATAATAATAAAATACTAAAAAAAAAAAAGAAAAAAAATCATTAAATTTATAAAATAGAATGGGAAATAAAAAGTTATTATTATTCGTAATATTGTGTCATTGAGTCATAAATTGCATTGTATAATTATACAATTTTACATTATATTAATAAATTTATAATATTCAGAGAAACAAAAAAAAAAACAAAAAAAAAAAAAAACGATAAGGGGGGAGAAAAATATGAGTGAAATAGAAAATTTGGATTTTAATGATTGTCAAAAAATAAGAATGGGACCATAAAATATAAGAGTAGAAATGTAGGATTGTAAGAAAATGAATATGATAAATTATAGTAAAATAAGTGTATTACTATTAGATGAATTGAAGGAGCGTGCTAGCATGCACATCAATAGAATAATATTGGCATGATAAATATACAAGAAGATATTTCATGTGTATATACATACCTGCTCCAGGCTTTTTGCGCTTACGAGATACATTGGGGTTTGCGTTGATGTTAACATTACCATCACCGCAATCACTGCCACCGGCGGAGGCGTCGCAATTTGATGCAGGAAGCGATGGGGTGTTGTGCGACATCCGTTGTCGAGGTACTATTCTTTTATAAGTCACAGCTGAAGGAAATATACATACAATATCGAGCAATCTCTCAAAGACACATAAAGCTTGTTAGATAGTAATAAATACGCCGCAATGTAGCCATGCATATACAATAATAAAAATAATAATAATAATAATAATAATAATAATAATAATAATAATAATAATAATAATAAAAAGCTGGTTCGAGGATGCCACGACGCTGTAGGCTTTTTCATGCTTTTATATTCACACACTTAAGTATATTCGCCTTTTGATTTTTATCTTTTACTGTCTTTATCTCTTTATTTATTTTTTTTTCCTCCTGCTTTTCCTCATTTTATTTCTCACCACATCTTTTTATTTTTTTCAATTTCCTTTTGGTTTTTGTTCTTTACTTAGCCGACGGCAATTGCGCTTGAATTGCGACAATCTTGTGGCTCTTGAGTTTGAGAGATGTGTAATATTTAAACACAGGACGAGTTGACGTCGTGCCAACCTTGACTCTAATAAATGATGATTGATTTTTTTTTACTTTTTAAAACAAATTTTTATATACGTGGATTGTATACTTGACACTGTACTATAGTGATATTAATTATTTATTTTTTTCCAATTATTCAAAATTTTATTTTTAAGTATCTTGAGGCATTATATTATTTTGGCATTTTATTATTATTATTTGAGAAATCGATTATAGTGAATATGGACTGGGAACCAGCTATAAGTATATTACTGATTGAATTAGTGGTATACATATAGCTAGAGAAATAGTGACTATCCACTGATTCGCAGTGAATTTCACCAATTCATTTTTAGAGTAGATCATAAATAAATTTCAAAAATATATTATTAATTTGTTAATATGTATTGATAAAATTATAATTAATAAAAATTAATTATGTTCTTATATATATATATATATATATATATATATATATATATATATATATATATATATATATATATATATATATATATATATATATATATATATATATATATATATATATATAGCTAAACTGATAATGATGATGATGATAAATATGTTATAAAATTAATAAAGGGACTTACCTGTTTTCTCCCTTGAGATACCGGGAAATGAATCAGGCTCCTTTAGTTGTGAACTGAATATTGCTCTTAATCTATTAGCTCGTGCAATCATACCTTCATCATGAACAATACTATGTATGGGAATACCCATTTGACTAATTGACGTAGTTTTTCCACGTCTAAACGGTCTAACCGGTCGTCTAGTGACTATTGTATCATTTCCTCGTATACAATGTTGATTAACTTTATAGTTTGTCATTGTTGTCGTCATCGTCGTCATCGTTGTCATCGTTGTCGTCGTCGTCGTCGTCGTCATCGTCGTCATAGTTGTTATAGTCGACATTGTTATTGTTGTTGCTGCAATTGTTGCTGTTGTTGTTGTTGTTGTTGTTGCTGCTATTGCTAGTGGTGAGGTTGAGTGCATTTGTTGGTTTAAACTCGCGTGCACTACTGGATTTAATCCGGAGCTCAGGCTATGCGTGCGATTAATGTGCACTAAAACTCCTGGTTTTAAAGGCCATCGTGGAACTGGGTTCGAATGAAGGGATGGGCATTGTCCGTGTGAATGTATCGACTCCGTTGGGCTTGGTGGGCCACCATCCGGACTGATAATTACCAACATGCAATTTATTTTATTTTTAGTTTTATTTGTTGTTTTTTTCTTCTTTTTTTTTTTTTTTTTTTTTTTTTTTAATTTTCGTTTTTATTTATTTATTAATTATATAATAAAATATTCTTTTTCAATTGTTTACTATTGAATTAAATACATATATCTATGTTAAATTTAAAAATATTCTGTAAGTTGATTTTCGTTCAAAAGTAATTTCCTCATCTATATCTATAACCTTCTTTAAAGTTTTTATAATTATTACATCTCGTGTTTGTAAACACGCAACGTATAAAAACATGCACTAATGTTCTTAAGATTGTTATATACAAGGGTAAAAATAAGCGTAATTGTTATTTTTAACTAATAATTTTGAACTTTATAAATGATTATAAAAGTAAATTGAAAAAATTAAATTAAAACAATAAAATTGAGCATTTTATAAATACCAATAAAATATAAAAATAATACAGTTTATTAATTAATTTATAAAATGAAATGTAAATGTTGGACAATTCAATATTAAAAAATCATGAAATTAATATATTTACCAATAAAAGTTGAGTCTAGGATATATATATATATATTTCAAACGAAAAAAAAAAAAAAATATATATATATATATATATATATATATATAAATATATATATATATATATATAAATTCAATGACACTAGTAATTTTCAATGAAAGGTGCTACATTTTACAATTAATGTTTTTCAATAATAAAAGTTTTTGACAGTATAAAATTATAGTAGAGAAAAAAATTAATAGAGTGTATCAATAGAATAAAAAATACACGTGTAAAAATAATGTATACATTATACATTGCTATGTATATATTGCTATGCATATATTGCTATGTATAAGTGAGTGCAGATAAAGAATCCCCAGACAGGTAAAGCACTCGAGTGAGGATTACTTTGTATACAATACAAGTACATGTAAAAAAGAAAAAAAAATAGAAAAATATCAGTGATATGATTATTAATTTTTTATTTTAATTTATCTGCATAATATTTTAATTTTTGAACTATCGAAAATTTTTCGTGAGCGCGTATGTAAAAAAATGTGAATTATTAATAGGACTCGTGATTTGCGACTATTAAATATTTTTTAAATATGAAGGGCTAATAATCGTTTTATATCAATGTTAGAATTGCGATTGTATTATTAATTAATTAATTAAACTGTAATAGCGGTACTGGTGTACTTTGTAATGAAATTCTATCGACATTATTTTACTGTAAATTTTTATTTGTCATTACAAGAGGCAGCAATATTAAATTTATTTATATAACACTAATAATCATCACTCAAAAGTTTATTAAATTACAATGCATGAGTTGTAATAGATGATTAGCTCAATCAAGTAAAAATAAGTACTCAATTAAGTTTGAGTGTTACCACGTAATTACGATATATATGAGTTGAGATTATTGATTAAACTGTAATTGTCAATTAGTCAAAATACCAGTGAAATAAAAATACCAGAGCATAATAAAATTAAAAATTTTTCGAAATATAATAAATTCCGTATTATAATCATCATAATAGTTTAAATTATTGAGTCCTATTTATCTCATATTGTTTTCATTGTTGACATAAGTATAGTAGTTGACGCAATTAATATAACCGACGTATTAATTTATATATATACATATATATATATATATTTTTTATTCAACACATTCCTGATTATTGTGCCTTATCATATTTGCAAAGTAAACCCTAAATGGCCGTTTACCGATCGGTGGTTAATAATTTGTAAAAAAGCTAATGGCTTCCTGTATTCTTTAATAGTGTTTGATAATGAGGATAATAAACAAACGCATTTGAATTCATAATCACAATCATTTAAAGTCATTATCGACTGGTTTTAAAAACAAACTCTACTGGTATCATAAGAACAAATAATCTCGAAACTAAATATATTTGGAAGGAGTCGTACAATCAAACAACTTTCATGTCAGTGTCTATATATAAATACGTTAATTATTTTTTATTAATCAAAATAAAATAATAAATGAGTAGTGAGAGCAGTCGAGAACTAGTATCATATACAACCCCACCTGATTTAGGGTTTACTTTCCTGATATAATAGTTCGAAAAAATCAGACATTTATTAAATATGGTGCATAGCATTTGGGCTAAGTTATTATCCATTAAGTGCAATGACTCGTGTTAAAAACATTGTGCTTCCCGTATAAGGACTTACTTAGTCCATTCTCTATGTAATGTGCTATTTTTTTTTCTTTTCATTATTATAATATCATTATATGGGCGAGGTACGTAGTGTGCGTATATAAATTTTCTTTTAAAAAGTAATTATTTCTCGACGCGTGCAGCCAAACAAACATTATTATATATATAATTTTAACAATTTTTAATTTAAAGAAAGCTATTCATTAAACATGCCATTAAGGAGTATCTCTAAATTTATATACGTTAAATGATGATTTTGTGATGACAATAATAATTACAATAATGAAAGCAAATAATAATGCAACAGTTTAGAACGAAATATTAAAATATTGGTTATGATTAAATATATTTAACAATCATAAGAAAGCAGGTATTGTTAAATGATGGTATGGAAATAAGTTGAAGAATATTATTGTTATAAAATTAATTAATTATATTAATTAAGAGTAAGCGAAATAAATAATTAAACAAAATAGCTGTTTTACTTACTGTTGACGTTCCTCCAATGATACCACGCGATTACTGTCTGTATATCATTTAGTATGTCCAAATTACAAAGCAAAACAGAAATAAATTAAATTGTTAGTGGGTTTTTTTTTTTTTTTTTTTTTTTTTTTTTTTTTTTTTCAATTATGTTAACACAATACTTGATTTTTTTTTGGCAATCCTATAATAAATTTTCTAATTAATATTTATAATTTCAAACTTTTATACTTATTACAATCATTAGAGTATTGAGTAGTTAGAAATTAAGTATTTGCTGGGCATAATGAATTTTTTTTCTCTTAAAAAATTAAGTATTGCAGTTTAAAAAAAATGCCAATTATTTAAAAAAAAAAAACATTTTTTTCTATTACTTTTATAGCCCACGATAAAAATTAAAATGCTTTCTATATACACTTTATCACATTCTAGTTGAAAGATATGCTTAAAGTTATAATTTATAAATTGATACATGCCGAGAATTTATTTTTTATTTTTATTATAAATTACTTGTGATAAAATTTTGTAAACATAAATTGATTAGTTGAAAAATATATTGTAGTAATAGTAGCTGTAACATTAAAAGAAATAAAAAATTATACAAAACAAATTTCATGTCATATTAAATGTTAAGAGTTTTATTTAACTGCTGACTATTGAATTTAAACATGCATATAATCTAGAAAGAAAATAATATACGTCGGGCAACATGCTTGTTAAATAATTATTATAAATAAAAGAATTTAAAAAATAGTTGTTATAAATATTAAAATAATAATAATATTAATTCATTGATCAAATTATAAAAATTTAATTTTTTATCATTAAATTGTATTTGATATTGTTATATTGTTTAGTTGAGAAAAAATAAAAATATAAATAAAAAAAAGACATTTATGGTGACAATAATATTATAAGACAATAAATAAATTATTCGTCTTATTTAATACTCTTAATGAATAATATCAATCACGTAAAAGGTTTGTTACATATATCAATATAAGAAATATATATATATATATATATTGCGACGACGAGTGTAAATACAAGTCCATTCGCTATACTTTCTCATGCAATTTATGATTCACGACTATACTTAATAACTTAATTGAAAATAAAAATAAAAATATGATATGATAATAAAAAAAACAACTTACATTTCGCTTGCATTTGTTTACGTCGACATATTAGATAAACTATAACGCAACACACAATAATGGCTACAAAAATAGTAACCACGATGATGATAACTATTATAAGAAGATCACCCTCCAATTGAAGCCACCATGGAAGATTGCCTATAATGTTTACAAAACAATCACAGTTTTTTATTAAGTTATAAATATATTTATAAATTGATATTTAAGATTTTTTTAAATTATTCCGACGCTAAAAAAATTTAATTTTGTAGTTTATTAGTAACTCACGTACCCAAACGTCCTTGGCGTGCTATAAACAACGTTCTTTAATTTACGTTTTGTTTCTAAGTTAATAATAATAAAAAGTTATAGCTATAGAATATATATATATATATGTCCCTCTGACTTACCAGGTACTCCACGTTCACACGGAAGTGATGATCCAATTGAGTTGTTTGCAATACAAATATAAGTACGAAAGTTTGTAACCGCAGTATCCAATAGAAGATAACTTTTGCCTTGACGAATCTCAGCAAGTTGGCCAAGAGAATCATTGTCGCTTTTCAACGACCAACTAAAGTTTGACACCTTGGGGTTACCAACTGCTGTACATACGAGATAATCTTCTCCATTAATACGTTCTTTATTTATTTGGCACTCTGGTTTATCTAAATAATTAAATTAAAATTTTTTTAGTCAACAATAAAAAAAATAAATAATAAATTATTTTATTTCTTACAGAGAACATTGAGATATGTTGAAATATTGTTAGTTCCATGTCGATTTGTAGCTTCACAAAAATACGTTCCATTACTACGTTTAGGTACTCTAGTTTCAAAAACAAGAACTGGACTTTGAGATATTGTTTCAGTAGATCCTTCTCGGTACCACCGAAAAGTTGGTTCAGGGTGAGCAATAGCCCCGCATTTTACACTCTCTGGTATAAAGTCAACAGTAACGTTTATTTTTTTTGTTGATATTGTCATATTTTCTGGCGGAACTGTAAACGTAAAAAATATTATTTATTTTAAATATTCACATTATTATAAATTAAATTAAATTTAAGTTATAAGACATAAAAACTAACATTCAACTTGAAAATGAGTTGTACTTTGTACTCCTTTACCAACATCATTATCACTACTAATACATGTATAATTGTCATTGTCCTTAAATCGATCGAGTTGTCTGTTTGGCCAGACGTCTAAATTCCACGTTAAATTAGACTGAATACTCTCAAAGTCACTGGTACTTTGGTCAGCTGGATGGTATACATTAGTTACATAATACCTATCCGTTGCTGTGAAATTAATTGGCACGTTGTTCTTGATCCACGACACGTTGCAGATGGGCGAGCACTCAACTCGACATCCGATACTTACGTTCACTGCATTGTACACATAACCATTATATGGTGCAAGTGGATTTATAAATCCAGGTGGGGCTAGACAACCAAATAATTAATATAAATATATTTATTTATTTATTTACTATTCCTTATATTTTATTTTCTTATTCCTATTGAAATAATGAAAAAATAAACAAACAAACAAACCAACCAGCAACGTCAATAAAGGTCGTAGCTGGATCACCATCTCCGGCTTGATTATATGCGATACACGTAAAGTTTGCTTTAGTTCTGAGATTGACTGAATCGATATTAAGAATGGGTTTCTCTTGATCAGCAAGACGATGCATTCCACGTATCCACTTGTAGCCTGTGACCGGTGGTCGACCAGGATCAATTACGGAACAGGTAATATTTAGTGAGCTACCTTTTATAACACGTTTTGGCTGATAACTTATAATAGCTGGACCTGGTTTATCTACAACCATTCATGTAATAAATAAATAAATAAATAAATAAATAAATAAATAAATAAATAAATAAATAAATAAATAATATATTATGTACATACAGTATACAATTACTGGAGTACTTGGTGAAATTAAACCCCATCCAGCGTCGTTGCGACCCTCACACGAATAATTTCCATGAAACGAACGGCCGACTGCCTCCAACAGCAATTTGCTTGGATCGATGTCGCAAAACGTTGAAGTGTCGTCGACATTTACGGTTGTTAAATTTCTGACATTGCAGTCTGGTAACTCCTTCAATAAATCACCATCTAGATACCACCTTACTGCATTTAAGTTTATTGGATTCCCGTTAATTACATAACACGTAAGTGATACATTCAAACGATCTGCCTCATTAATCGGGACTTCTGGTTCTACTATTACTTTAACCATTGGTTTATCTGTATTTATTTTTATTTTTATTTTTATTAAAATTCTAAATATAATTAGAAAAAATTAAAAATTATAAATAAATCTTACAGAGAACAGAAACGTCAACTGTGTCTTTGGACATTGATTCCCCAACGCTGTTACTAAGTACACATGTATATGTTCCCATGTCTGAAGCAGTTGCATTTTTAACCGTTAGAGATGTCTGTTCTGTTACACCACCCTCATAGTGATCTTCATTTAGTACAAGCTCTTGCTCATCTCGTAACCTTTATTAAATAATAAGTTACTCAAATAAATAATAACTAAAAAGAAGTTATCCCATTTTATTTTAGTATTATTCCGTATATTCAATTAAACATATTTATCTATTTAATATGCAATCTCTTCTGATGTATTTCCATTCAATTCAAGTCTAAACATATTTATTTAGACACGTAGTCTAAATAAAAAAAAAAACTTAGACACATACACACACATATATTTTTTGTAATTCATAGAGAACTTGTCTAGTATATCAAAGCCAAAAATAATATTTATTGCAATATTTAATTTCATTTATAATAGGTCCATTAAAAATAAACTATTTAAATCAAATAGTTTACTACACGTATTTAAAATTATGAAAAAATGAATATAAACTTTTTATTTATATATTTTTAGATTCGTTGTTTTCCTTAAAAGTAATTTAAAAATTTTAATACTATTTTTTTTTTAATTTATGTATTAAATATTACTTCTATCTACATCATACACAATTATAATGAAATACTGTTGAATCAATTCTGATCTACATTTTTTTAACTTTAATTACTCGAATGTCGAATTGTTGATTAATTTAAACGTGAAACCGGATGTTTTTTTTTTTTTCTTCATTCATTCGAACATTTTATGAGGAAAAAATGCTACGTGTATTTAATATTAAATTAAAAATACCAGACGTACCACTTGACGGATGTTAAGCCCGCAGGGTTGGCTTCGTAGTTGCAAATTATGACAAAGTCTTCAGTCTCGTTGACGGTAATGTTGGCTGGGTGCATAGTAATAATTGGAGCATCTATAAAAATATATATGTATATGTATAAGATATCATTGCAATGAATTTTAAATGAATTTATAGCGATGTAGCAATTATATATTTCTTATTAAAATTTATCTACTGCTACAAAAATATTATTTGAATGTATATAATGTTACTGCGCAAAGGAGTTGAGTTGTTGATAAGTTTATTAGTACATATCGAACTTTTGAGTATAGTATTTCTATTTATAAAGCTATATATATATATATATATATATATATATATATGCATATGCTTAACACGTGGAGAAACTTTGTCAATTTCACCATGCATCTTTGGAAGTTATATGCACAAGCAGTGTCGATATTAGACTGCGGTTTCATGCATAGTAAGTAGTACTGGCAAATGCGACACAATTCGCATGTGGAAAACGTGCAACGTCTGCTTCTTGATCTTTCATTGCCCGAGATTCATTATTTATATACGTGTTTAAAATTTTATATTTTTTTATAACCAATTCATAATAAAAGTGAGGAAATATTGTAAAACCCAAAAGTTGAAATATTAATCGCTCATTTCATTTTTAATAATTATTATTTTGATTTTATAATTTTAATCGACCTTTTTTTTTTTTTTTTTTTTTTTTTTTCAATTTTTTATTTTGATATTGAATTAATTTATCAATAAATTTTATTTATATTGGTATACAATGTAACCTACCTTGATGCTGTTAAAAATGTGGATAAATGATTTAGTTATGAGCAAAATACAGTTATAGTTGGCGCTCAAGGAGTGCTAAACAATTTAATAATTATTATTTACTTACATAGTACTTCAATTGTCGTAGCTTCTTTCATTGGCTTTATTCCTTCAACTCGTGTGACTGAATTCTCAGCAAAACAACTAAATGTTTGACCATTATCATACTCTGATGCCGTAAAAGCAAGATAACTGCTCGTCTCAGATGTACCATCGCTCTATTTGAATTTATAAAATTTATATATCATTTTTATAATTACTACTAATATCATATTATATAAATTAAATTTAGGATAAAATGGTTATTGCAATAATCATATGACCTAATTTCTCATTTCTCATGTATTGGTTAGATTGTCATCAGCAGCCCCAAATCGAATCAAATCGAATTATTATTGTTGGTGAACCATTTATAGTAAACCACAAATCGAATAGTATAGTTCTTGTAACTACTTGGAATATTTCCATTTTGGTATTTGTATAATTGTAATCAGATGCAATTAAAATACGTTTATATTTGGTTTCATAATACTAGTACATTGTTGGAAACACTGTGAAAGTTTTCATGAGAATAATAATATCTCTCTTTTTTTATTTTTATTTTATTACAAACGTTGGTACAAAGTAATAATATTTAACTGAAAAATTTTAAAAGACCAATTACCGCGCATATACTTTTTGAAATAAATTTTTTAGTAAAAGTGTAACTATACTACATGTAAATTATATAGTTATCAAACCTTTATAAAAAAACAAAGTTATTTTTTTCTTTTATTAATAATAATGAAATATAAATTTAAGTAAGACTTTTGCCGTTTTGTTAGGGTATAAATTAAATACTTGAGACACGGTATGAGAAATTACCGTAATAAATAATATCAGTAAGATGTACATAGACGCCAAAGTTTCTCGCTACTCTAGGCGATAAACCAGAAACATATTTCGCGGGATTTCTTACTAGGTACATACGCTTCAATGCTTTGCCAGATCTTACTTATATACATAATATCAGAATTTATTTTTTCACTTTCGCTTTATTATTTATGTAAAAATATTAATTAGTTAAGATACGTAATAAGTATTTATATATTTATAAAAAAATTAATGATGTAAATATACACAAGTACGTAAGTAAGTAAGTAAGTAAGTAAGTAAATAAGTAAGACATTTCCTATGAGCTAAAAATTTTACTGTATCAGGTTTATTTTTTATATCAACTTAAACCTATTTTATTTTACAAAAAATAGTAAAAAGATTTTTAGTGTGCTGTTGCTATTGTAGTATCAGGCTAGAAAATAGCGAGAAGCTAGTTATAGTACAGTATAAGTTGAGTTGGGTGCAATAATATATAACAAGAATAAAGAAACTCTCATGGCTCACTTAATAAAATTTCGTAGACGATAACATAAAAAATTCCAGCTCTTTGCTCTCTGCTCTCTTAGCCAGACGGTTGAGAATTATATACTGTCTATAAAAATAATGTGTGTATAAAGATATATAAAATATAGTTTTATTTAAATACTTTTCATTAGATTTTTTTAAAAATAATAATTGATATAAAATTTTTATTTTCTGTATACTTATAAGTCTTTAAAACTTGCTTACACAACTTTATTATTTTTTTAAATTTAATAAATTATATGCAATAATAATAATAACAATAATAAAAATGATTGTAAAATAACCTTTAGTGATTTATAATTGAGTGTATATGGCAATGATGGCAATGTCAATTCGATGATACGAGTTTACAACTTGAATTAACACCAGACAAACATCACGTTCTTCATGAGTATACAATATTGGAATTCATGTATTCACATGATCAGTACAAAACCACAATAATTTTAGAGGAATATATAATATATATCTGCATATACTGTGTGTGTGTATCTGCGGCAAGATCGATGGAACTACGACACGAATTTGCCAGTATGTTTCGGTTGTGCGGTACGATTTCAATCTTCTTTCTGTTACACAGCATCGATTGTGGTCAGGTGTACATATAGTACATCTCTGGTGATGATACGTTGCTTGTGTCTTTTTCTATTTTATATTTTAAATGTCTATATATCTATGTTTATGTATATTTAAGAGTAACAATTTAGAGCTTTCAAACAAACCAATGCTTTACCTATTCGATAATTGGAAAATTCTACTCCGATGTACTCAACTGTACAGTATAGAAATAGAATAAGGTACAATAATAATAACAACAACAACAACAACAACAACCTGATTAAGAGATAAATGCAATACAAGAGACGAAAAGAGTAGACGGTGAGGTATATAAAGAGACAAGGAAACACGATGCTAAAGAGAGAGAAATCGGTTTGGTTGATTGGCTAGCAAACTCGCTTTCCAATCTGGTTGATCGTCGTTTAATTAGACACTTGACAAACAAAGCTAATTATCGACAGCAATGGATGAATAGGAAGCGCTAGTGTAGTTGTGGTACATGACAAATAATACCAGAATGAGAAATTCTACATAATTCAAGTATTATATTAATATATATATATATAGTATTGAATTTAAATTAATTTATTATTTAATCACTCTATGCGTATTTATACTATTAAAATTATAATAAATAATAAGATAATAACAATGTAGACATATATATATATATATATATATATACTGTAAATATATACTTACATTGTCATCTATTTTAGTTTCAAACATCTCAAATCGATCATTGTCGTTCGTGAGAAAATCTGTTCCGTTATACCAGGTGACATTTGCTGGTGGTCTTGCTGCACTCACTTTACATTCAAGTAAAATTTTAGTGCCACTCACTACATGTCCTACCACACCCTTGACGTCCATTTTCAGTGGTCGTACTATTCACAAAATAATTTATTATTTACTAATATACATACAATAATAATAATAATTATCATTATAAAAATATTTTAAATAATAAGTTGATATAATATTCATATAGATATATATTTTTAGTTGTGTTTCATTTTTTATGAAAAAATAATTTCTGCTGTAATAAATAAATTAAAGAAATACATGATCTATATATGCATGTATGTACATATGTATATATGGAATGTTTTATTAACTGAAACATATTTGTATATATACATAAAACCACATGAGGCAATTCAGCATTGACCAGAAATTCTCAACGTGTCATTCTGTCACAATGACACGATGTTGCGACACGTGGATTTGCACTGTTTCATGTTTTCCGGGATAAGTTGGACGACCGAAACGGGTGAATGTCCTGATGAAGATAGACGATCGGGCGCATACGCAATAGCAGATACAGATTGTTCTACCATTGATTCTCCTTTTACTTACTTTATTTTTTTTTTTAATTTAAAATTTTAATAATTATTACTCTACTTATCTTTTATTTTATTATTTACATCTATATATATATATATATATATATATATATATATATATATATATGTAATAATAAACTACATTTAAAATATTTTATTTGTTGCTACATTAGATAATAAAATAATATTTTAAGTAATGATGTATATTTTTTTTTTTTTCTACTATTTTTTTATGTTTTATTTTATTCAACTCTCAACGGAGGATTAAAGATAAGCTTTTACAGAAATAGCGCTGAGAAACATATAATATAATATATTAGAGCGATGTAATTTTGACGGAACAAGTGTCTGTAGAGATGATAAGAAAAAATGAAAGATAAAAAAAAAGTATTAAAGTATCACAATAAAATTTATATATAGATATAAAGGAAAAATATAAAAAATAAAATGTAATACATATAAGTTTATAAAATTGTCATTATTATATATATATATATATATATATATTCCCCTAGATTCTTTCGTAAGGTTGAGCAATATATGCTGCTGCTAGAACAAATTTTTATTCCGTAGTTTTTATCAAGTACTTAAATATTCTACCCACGAATGAAATGTTTCATATATTTCATATTATCGCATAATGAGTGTAAAAGCTTTACTTTCACATCTATTTACTGACACTGAATAAATTTATAAATATAAATTAATATATACTTAAAGAATATAGTTAGAATATTTTTATTCTTGGAAAATTTAGAGATAAGATAAAAATATGATTGGTTAAATATAATATAAATATTATATTTTTCTCTCACAAAATTTATTAAATTATTTCAAAAAGTATAATTATTTAAATGTTCATCTATGGATTTTAATAATGACTAAGCAATTTGTTTACAGAAGAAAAAAATAAAAGTAATTCATGAAAATAAAGTTGTCATTAGATTTGCAGATAAAATTACATTTTATCCAATCAAATTTTATGACTTAATTTTTTTTTAAATTTTAAGTACTATGTCAGATTTCTCACGTACTCACCATGAACGTCAAGCTTGATGTCGACAGTTAGAGGTTCAGCAAGTGCCAAACTGCTGATTTTGCATGTAAAGGTAGCACCTAATTCATTGCGGCCAACTTGCAACTGTAACACACTACTTCCTGTTCCAACTCCATTTTCTTGGATCTTCGTTGAACCAATCGCTATCACAAATTTTTAGAGAAATAATTATTCGTTTAGGTATGCTATCATACCCCGGTCTCCCTTACATATAAATTTTTCAACAATAATATTTAATAATTACTTGTTTTTTTAAATTTATCAAACAAAATAAAATAAAAAATAGATAAATAACAATAGAAGAATTGGCTTTTTTTTTTTTTCTGGTATTTTTAAACAAATAAAATTGAATAGCTATACGACAAAAAAAAAACAATCTCGTATTACTTATTATACTGAATTTAAAAATTTCTCTTGTTAAATTTAAAGCTAATTATTCGTTAGTAACAATGTCTCGTGATATAATGAAATGAATAAAATTGAATTATCGTTCAAGGCCTTGTGTAAACCACCACCAGTTATAAGACAATAATTGAGACAATGAGAGACAACTAACACAGCACAGGCGAATAATTATGAGTTTAAGAGTATCTCGTTTTCTGCACAAAATTATATTATAATATAATATTGTCTCTTGTGACAATTTTACGCAAGCGTCTGGATTTAGTATGGTACAGGGGATTTTGTAATAACAGACAGGAAGAATTTCTTCAACTACTTGCTACTACTACGGATTTTCATATAGTTCATGTTCTATATGTGCATGTTATTTTCAACGTGGTATGAATAGAAATTGTTCCGGCATTTTATTGTCATCCAACGATGCATACTTAAATACAGCTTTTACCAGCTTACAATAAATTACATTTTCATTAGACTAAAAAATTTTAAAAATAAAAAAAAACCTAACTGTCATACTACATTAAATTTTATTTTTCTATATATATATCTACCTATTTATGTATTTAATATTAACTAATAAAAAAATATTAAAATCCATTTGAACTTGAGAACTAAATACAATCATTTCTGTTCCAAGTCTTTAACGAACCGCTAAAACTTGGAAAAGTTATAATAATAATAATAAAAAAAAAAAAAATAATAAATAAAATGAAAATGTAATTATTTTAATAGTAACAATTACCAAGGGATTATAATTAATACCGTGTATAATGATAACTACCTTTAAGTCGCTGATCGCCTTTATACCATTCAACAGTAGGTACGGGTTTTCCTTGATCGCTTTCGCAATTCAATGTCATTAATGTACCTTCATTAATTGGTCCTAAAATAGTGCCCGAAGTTAAATTTGTGTTTTCATCTTCTTCTGTAATTCGTACAAATTTAGGGCGTACTAAAATCACAAAGAAAATTATTTTTATAAAATATATATACAGCAATAACTTTGAGATTGATAAGAAAAAATTTTATCTCAAAAAATGCAACGTCAAGTATATAAGCTAAAGAACGATGGTAGCAAATGCTTGAGATGGAGTTTGTTGAAATTATAAATTCAACTTCTGAATATGAATAAACTTTTCAATAAGCGCTACTTTCTTGCCAGCTTCACAGTTGGAAACCTAGAAGAGCACCTGCTACATTATTATAGACGTCATTCATTCATTCATTTATTTATTTTTTTTTTCAGCAAAACGTATATATAAATATATATATATATATATATATATATATATATATATATATATATATATATATATATATATACTTCTAGGTATATAGTAGCATTATAGTAATTCAAATTTTTCCATCAACTGTATGTCAGTCATATAAGCCAATTTTATTTTTTATTGTAAATTATTTAAATTTATAAATAATCACTGCATGTAATTTATAATTCATATCTAAAAAAAAAAAAAAAAAAATAATAATAATAATAATAATAAACAAAAAGTTTAAAATATTTTTATATCAAAAATGCACCGCGTAGATTTGCCAATGTTCCACGACAATTTTTTAAAAAGAATATCAAGTTACTTTTCGATGGTACTTTTCGTATTAAAAACTTTGAACCGAGAAAGAACATTAATTTTCAAGAAGAAAAGTCGGCCATATAAAATACTTTCCAATGTTCGGTAAAACAAGTTTCAGGCTAGTAAAGCTTCTTTAACGTTCTATAGTACCAACATTTTGTTACTTTGTTTTTTTTTTTTCTTTTGTTTCTATTTATTTTTTAAACTATATATGATTAAATATTTATTTTTAAAAAATGCAAATTAAATTTTGTTAATAGTTGTAAATCATTAAAACTTTTATTTGTGCCAAGAAAGGAAGATAGAAAGAAAGAAAAAAAGAAAAAACAAATTATTTTATTTAAAATATTATATACTACTTAATGTATGTATGTTGTTGTTCTCTTAACTTTTCTTAACAGAAATAATAATGATAATAATATTGACTGGTTTGATATCTCAACGAGACGTTTGGGTACTTGATTCGTGTAGCTATAGACAGCCAAATAGTCTACTAACTAAGAGAGAAAAATTCAAATTGTGAATTGCAAGTGTCACATCATAAGAGTGAATGTTAAATGAGGAATAAGGGAAAGTAGCGATAGTAGTAGCAGTAGTGGTAATAGTATTACTTTACAGTAGTATTATATATATATATTAGTTTCTAGTTTGTGGTGGACTCTTTCCACTTGCTGCTTTACTTCCCATTCTTCGACCTTCGTTTGCTCTTGCCTCTTGTTCTCTTTCATTCTCTGAAGATGTTGAGGTAGAAACGCGGCGGTTTCTTTTACTGCTATACTACTGCTAGCTAGGTATAGTGAACGAATTAGAGTTTAACGTTGGGACGAAATCGTTGAGTTTCCCGAGGGTGCGAGAAATTAAATTCCTCACTTCTGCTTTCTGAATTCACTATCTCTCCAGGCTTTTATATCGCTTGTATAATCAACATATTTTCAAAATCAGTAATCTAATCATATGTAATAATAATAAAAATAATAATAATAATAATAATAATAATAATAATATAAATAATTCAAGTCGGAATTTAAATAAACAATTATAAAAATTAAATAAATTTTATATTATAAATAAAATCTGAACTTATAAAATAATTTAAAATCAATTTAAAAAATTTGAAGATAATTATCAGCACTTTTGGACTGAATACTTAATGATCTTAGTTTTCTTTATTGTTTTTTTTTTTCCGATTGCATATCTTAAAAAACAATAGATATAGTAGTGGATTTTTAAGCTACCGAAAGTCATCTATCTAAAATAGATATGATCGCAGAGTATTAAAATAGAGAAGACAAAGGAATGTTGGTACTTGTTCCAAAGTATAACTTGAACAATCAATATTCAATAAAATAAAAGCGATAATAACTTTTGCCGAAAACTTTGTTGTTAAAACACGTAAAGTATGCACAATTATTTGTAACCATTTATGATGAATTTAACTAATCGCTGTCCAATGACAATTATAATTTACATAACCTACACGGAAAGAAAAATTTACCAAAATTATAACGATGTTAACATCGTAATCGTGGACTAGACTTTAATTGGCGTCAATTTTTAAATGTCTGATTTTAAAATTTACTATAGTCTTTGTTAAAATTACGATGTTAAATAGTAAAGAATATAATCTACATCGTAATTTTAACAAAAACTATAATAAATTTTGAAATAAGACATTTAAAAATTAACGCCAATGAAAGTCTAGTCCACGATTACGATGTTAACATTGTAAATTTTGGTAGAATTTTTTTTCCGTGTACATACATTAATTTTAATTTTTAATAATATAAAGTAACAATTATTAGTTTATATATCGATTTTTGAATCCAATACCATAGTAATTATAAAATCATTAACTCACCAGTTGTATTAAGAGTTATATGCTGTACGTTATTACATTCACGATTAACAGCTAAATATGTTGCTTCACATTTGTATAAGCCCTCATCTTCAAGTTTCAAATCTGATATTTTAAGATAAGTTTTCGTTGCATTTTTATTGTAATTCATCGTTGACCTGTAACGATAAAATATTTATTTTTCATTTTTATAATTTATCGTTATGTTCCGATACTATTAAATCCTACACCTCAATTATTTAATTAAAGTCACTAATAAATATTATACATAATTTTTAAATTTATGGCTAAAAAAATAATTTATATTACATTATTGAAATACTAAAACATCATATATAAATATTTGCTTTTGTTAGCTTTAGAGTATTATATTATAATAAATTATTCAAAACGGGTATTTCAATACCAGGCGAATAATATAATATTATTAATTATTATTTATGTATAGCTATTACTATTTATTAAAATTGTCTTGTTCATATTTTGTTATCATAATTAATAATATATATTTCTACATACTAAAATAATTTTTTTAATTATTTTTCTTTTATCTTATAGTATATCTAATGCAAAATTCTCTTGACGTGAGATTGAATTGGTGATTGCAAGACTTAATAAGCCAATTCGATAGTACATGTAGTAGTTATATATGTCACAATGTTTAGCACAGACAGTGTGTGTGTTCATGGGTAGTATAAACGGATTCAAACATTAATAAATCTGAGCTTACATATATATATATATATATATATATATATATATATATATATATATATATATATGTGTGTGTGTTTAAGGATTTTCAAGATTGTACATACATATTAGAAAAGTAGATTTATAAAAAATAAAAGTCTAATAAATATATTCAAAGAATTTACTATATAATTAAGGGTGAAAAAGAAAAATTTTTGGAGCTAATTAAGTAGTTAAAGAACAAGTTGAGTAGAATAAAGTCGATATGATTTGTGAAAATTAGCGAAATAAAATATTGTATAAAGTTTTAGTTGTAAAAAATATTATTAACCTGGCGGCAATGTCGTTGTTACCACGTGTGATGCCAGCACTCTCGCTGAATATGAATATCCGTTGGGTACCTCGATACCACTTGATACTGTGAAGACCACCACATCGAGGACTTTTTAAGATACACGGTAGTTGTACCTCCGAGCCTTGTTCGCCATTTTTTTCGCTTTTTTTCCATGGTTCCATACCTTAAATATACAAAAATATACTATTATTTAACTAAAAAAATTATCATAATTAATAATAAAATATTTATCATTAAATTAACTCAATCCTTCCAAAAAACATAACTGTTTTATTCGTGCATTGCTTGTACCTACAGTAATTACTTTTTTTTCACCTCATCATTTAAATAATCAATGCATACCTCAATAATTGTTTATTATTTTTTTACATATCCATTAAATAAATGTGTACAGATTAGTTTAGCACCGAAATTCAATAAATGTCGGTATCAGCAATGTATATAATGTAATTTAGTAGTCGTACAATTACTCTAACACGTATGTAATTTATCTGACAAATGATAGATTGCAAATTGTAATTTTATTTGAATTGTATTTAACCTATACAAATATCCGATCATTTGGCAGACCATCACAATTTTAAAATAATCTATAAATCTATTCAAAATTCTATTTCCGCATGATTTCACATTTTTCCAATATTTACTTTTTTTTTTTTTTTTTTTTTTCATTTTTTTCAGTTCTTATAAATTGTGTCAGAGCGGGATTTGAAAATTTACATAAACGTTCGTTTTCGTAACCGAGTAATGTTTACTTATTTTTAAATAAAATATTGATAATAATAATAATGTTAAATGCAATTGTGATTTCCGTTTTCTTTTATCTCACCAACTATACTAAAAAATATGTAGATATATAAATATAGGTAAATTTGTGAAATCGTGAGAAATAATATAGTTGTTAGTGCCTATAAAATATAATGCTATTACAATCAGTTAAATTTTTTAATAATGTAATATAACGATTTAGATAGATAAAAAATGATATTTGAAAAATAGAATAAAAACCAAACGATTGACAAAGTGGTACTATTACTATGTTAACGTTTAAATTGCACACGCATATACACACTTATGTATAGTAAAAGTTATTTAAAATTCAGTGATTGAATTATCATATAAATGAATATTTTATAATTAAAAAGTTGTTTATTTTTAAAAACATCCAGTACATAAAGACATTTTAGTTGAAATAATAGTATACCCTTATAGTACATTTGCAAAGTCTTTGTGTACACGTTGAATTGAGGCAAAGTGATGTTCTCTCTGCTTTCCGTTTGCTTCGTCGGAAATTGATCGTACGATTCTACTCCCAAGTTAGATTAAGTTGTATGCCCTATATACCCATCTTGCTAGAGAGAAATACTTGCAGTGTGTTTCTATAAATGTGTATGTTGTTCTACTAGTACTTTATAAGTGAGTGTGTATATATGTATATAGATATATGTGAGTCCACCTCTGATTAACCTGATTTATGATCGCGTTTATATTCATTACATTTTCGATATATTGTTACCCTCTTGTGTTCGCCGATTTAAACACTTTTAACAACCATAAACTTTTACTTATTTTAAAGAAATTTAAAAGTTTTTATTAAATTGACTTTTAACCATGGTATATACATATACTATTTAAATATGTACTGCCGTACGTTCTATATAACTATTTAGATATTATATATTGACTGTAATTGATATTACTGTCATCACATCAGCAATTTATCTAGATAATATATTGTATTTGGTAACTTATAATAATAAATATCTGTGTAATAATTAGATTACTGTCTTGATTGCTTTTAATTTTATTTTTATAAAAATCAGTGAGATACTGACTGTAGAGTTCTTGGTTCGTTATCATAGAGTGTGGCGCCAACAGCTGGCTCACAGCCAAATTCAAAATCTCTCGTTATTAACCCACTTACTAGGTTAGGCAATAATAAAAGAAATGCATTACCACTCCTGTGTTATACTATCCACAAAATTATTAAGCACAACTCCGATTAGTTGCAATTTAACTTTTATTGTTCGTATTTTATATTTCATTTAGCAACAATTGCGTCCAAATAAAGTATTTATTAAAATAATAATAATAATAATAATAATAATAGAGGATCATTTTTTGTTTGAAGGCTGATATCTCTGCGACAAATCATTCAACGAGGTTTAAAAAAAAGGCCAAATTGAAGCTGAATAAATTTTCTAAACGACCTGTGCATTAGTTTAGTTGAAAAAATTCTTTCACGGTCATTTATAAATTTTTTGTCTTGCGGTATTTCTCATGTTTGCGCAATAACCGGAGCTTTTAAAAAATTTTGATAAAAATGCACCGAAACTAGAGATTTCAAGCTATACAATGCTTCTTTTTTTTAAAAATCTCGATAAGATTATATTTCACAAAGTTACAGCTTTCCAAAAATCACTAAAAAATTTATAAAATTTTTCTGTTCGGTTAATTTATTGCGTTAGTGAATATATGTTAAGTTGATTTTAATTTTTCTTTAGTTTTATATTTTTATCTTTAAATTTTAAAAACCGTCGCTATATTATGAACTTTATTGAGTTACAACTCACATGAATTGTATTACTAGTATATTTTGAGTTTTTAGGAGCTTTTTAACTCCTTTCGGGTCTCATGGATTGTACTGCAGTATAGCAATTTTGACATTTCTACAACAAACTTATATTTACATATATATAACTCATAAACATAGAAAAAACATGGCAGCAGTTAAATTATGTATGGGTTTTTCGGAAATTCTCAACAACTAGTGTTTGATGATATCAACTTGGAACAAATAGAAAAATAGTGGAACGCTTCAGAAGAATAAAAAAACAATTTTAATTTATACGATCTTTATTTCATCAAGACTTTTTTTTAACGTTTTTTTTGAATACACACTACATGGAAGAAATTTTGAAATTCAGATGATATTGTCATCAATGATGTAAATAATACTTGAGAGTTCATTTTTTATACATAATTTATAGATGATAAAATAAAAAAAATAATCACAAATAGTACTTGATCAATACTAGACAAAATTTTGATTTATATTATATTATTAAACAAACATCTATACCAGAAATCAATGTATTAATTGAAAAATATTTTCGATACTACTGTTATATCATGAGTCTAAAAAATTATGTTTTCTATAATTGATTTCGATAAATTACATAATATTTTATAAAAAAAAAAAAAACAACAACAATTTTTTTTTATTTGTGGTATAAATAAAATTTTCAATTTATCATAAAAAAATACATTAATCCTACACGTACAAAAGCTTTGTCCCGTTATTCGTTCATTTCACCTAAGAGCTTTTTTTGTACACACAAAAAAAAAAAAAATATTTTTCCACGGCATACAAATAGATAAAAAAAAAAATCAGTCATAAATTGTGTATTTCAATCACTGTAAGTTTTTTTAACGCTATTAAAATAAATATTCACATCTTATAAATTTTACTTCTAGCAATATTTTAGCCAAAATTCAAATTTTGATATCACTATTATTATGATTATTATTATTATTATTATTATTATTATTATTATTATTATTATTATTATTATTATTATTATTATTGACAGTGTTGCGATAAAAACTTTTTATTTGTTAGTGTTGTGAAAACTCAATTGCATCCTTATTCTTCAGTAATGGAATGGAAGATTGCAATGCTTTCTGTGACTATATATAATGATAAAAAAAATATATATATATAAAGTTTATAGTATATAAGGTAAATCCTTACATTCATCACTTTTAGTGTCTGCCAAGTTTTAAAGTCAGGTCAAGTGTTTATGATGTTGTGAAAATTCAGGCAAATGTTTAAGTTGTATAAAACAAAATATAAACAATATAATTTATTTAAGATTTAAAAAAAATATATTAAGCGACAAACGTTTGTATATATGTATATAAGTTATCCGACAATGACGTTTGCGGTGTGTATATTTGTTGAGTCGTGTATAATATTGAGAAACCTTGAGTTTTAGATTGTATATATTATATGATTTTACAGGACAATCAATTTTTCAGAAGGATGTGTGGTATTGTGTCAGATCGCCATATGTAACTAAGTCTCATAGATAAAAAGTCAGTTGAGAGTTATATATGTATATATCTATATAATACTGTTGTTGATAATTAGAGAAAGACATAATAAAGAATAAAGCTATAGCCGCAAAGACACAATCCCAACCAATTAAGTTAATAATGATAAACGAATAGAAAGTATCAATATAAACAAAGTATGATAACTATTTATCATAAGTGCATAGAAACTGTTGCTACAATTGTTTTTTCGTGTACATAATAATGTTATATACATAATGAATTTCAATAACTTTTTATTTATTTTATTTTTTTTTTATACAGCTATTAAATAAAGATTTAAAAAATAAAAAAATCATATTGAATTAATTTTTTTTTTATAATTTACATCATAAATATGAGTTATTTAGTTAAAACGGGCATTGGTATTAGGGAATATTTGGCGCCAATCTGTCCCGCTAGGACATTGTTATTTAATATATCTGTACTACTAACGCAGTAGACAATATAACTTACAGTCAGCCACAAACCTCTTCTCGCTTTATTGTCATTTAATTATTTCATCGTACATAAATAATTTTAACTCACACGTAATCTAAAAATTAATTAGACTTAAATATTCCTCATGGGTTTTAACTGATTGGCAGCCAATCATGATTGTGCAAATTTAACTTTCAATATCACTCAGAATCTATGAAAAATAATATGATTTAGATTTTTTGAATGTATATGTAAAAATTAAAAAAAATTGTTAACAATTGTTATAATTTTTATTATTTAGAATTAATTAAATTAACAATAGATAAATTTTATTCTTAAAATTTATTAATTTATAAGATAATAATTATTGTTATTAGTTATTATTATTGTGATTGAACACTATTAAAATGATATACAAAAAAAAATAGTATGAGTGCCACCACCTACCGATATGCAATTTTATTGGGAAAAGACATTTTGAATGGTAAAATAGTCTGTAGACGAACGGTTACATTTAGTATTCACAGCAGTGACCAATTTAGGGTATTCAGGTTGGATTCTAGACGATCCATCCCTTAATTACTTTTTCCTCCAACTTTGCTTGGCGAGCGTGACCAACATGAAATGGTACTGTACTACGGCCAACGGAAAACCCAAAGTCAAATCCTTTCAAGAGGAAATCGATAATGACGAAAAAAAAGTCAACAAAGAAAAACAATCGATAAAAATAATAAAAAATCTGCAATAAATAAATTAGAAAACAAAAAATGTTAGAGATAAGGAAGGCGTAGCAAGTAAATAGAAGAGCTTGCTGGAGATCACTTCCTCCCACTTTTTCATCCTAAAACTACTTTGTGTTACTTATTTCTTTTTTTTTTTCTCATCATTTATTTTATTTTATTTCTATCAGCTACTATACGAATTTCATAAATATTTATGAAACTTAGTTTTATATAATTTTAACAACTCTGGATATATCATATCAATCATATTTATCTAGACAAGTTTTTAAAAGTCAATCAATTATTTATTAAATTACTTAATTCAACTTTTAAATTATACTATAAGTTGATAAATTGAGTTTTCATACAATCTATAAATCTATATACGTTCATATTAGGGTGTCCATTATTTCTCAAATTAGATTTTTTCTCCTTGAGCTCGAAAACATTAGTGTGAATATATTTTCAAGCTTTTTGAGCTTGAAAAAACTCTTGCTTGTAATTGAGTTTTTATGTGCATTTCAAGCTCAAACAAGTTATGTTTTATATTAAAGTTTGAAAATTTATGAATCGGAAATCATTGATAGACAATCTTTTTTTCCAATTTTTATTCCCAATAATGTTCAATAAGATAAATGTATTCATGTGAAGATTTCAATGAGTTTTGGCTCAGATTGAAGCGTTAATATAATAAAATATCTGAAAAAAAAAAAAAAAAAAAAAATTAAAAAAAGATGTTTTTTTAATTTTTTTGTTGATTCCAACTAAAGAAAAAGTTATATTTTTTCAAAAGGTGAACAAAAGAAACCATACAGACGAAAATTTTGCATGACTTTGAACACATTTTAGTATATTATATGATGGCTTATCCGGGGAAAGTGACATAAAATGTTATTTTTCAAATATTTCGACGCCCATATCTTTTGACTTAATCAACCGATTTTGACGTTAAATGTGCCAATCGACGCGTTTTATTGAATTCTAAAGCTGTTTAGGTATAGAAACTGATCAGATGAGTCACTTCAAAGATAATTTAAAAAAAACCTTTTTTTACTATTTCTTTCTCGAACGATATTTCTCGAACGAATTAACCGACTGAGGCGGAAATCGATGCGTTTTATCGCGTTTTAGAGCTGATTAGATTTTAAAAACGATCGATCAAGCCGTTTTTTGAAAATTTCCAAAACACTAAAAAAAAAAAAATTTCGTATTTCTTATATTTTCACACAAACATACATGCATACATACAGACACTCGGACATCATTCTGAAAATAGTGAGAATAATTTCTTATTAGGATCTCAAAACGTCGACATCTGATGAAAACTCGGTTTTCAAAAATCGGGGTCAAAACTATAACTTCCCAAATTTTTGGAAATTTGCTATTTGCTTAGCAGGAAGTTAAAAATACCGTTTAACCTTGCCTAAATAATGATACTTTTCGATTTTAGTACAATGAGAAAATTGTTAATTCTAGCTTAAAGATAAATGTACAGCTATAACTAACATAAATTTTTGTAAAAAATTTAACGTTCTTCACAAAAGGTATCCTTTGGTTATTTCGTAAATCTAACCGCTTAATAGGTATTGAAGCTCAATTTTTGATTTGTTTAGAAAATAATGTTTATCGTTTAAAATTCTATAACTTTTCAGCAAAGAGATATAAACTTGGGCATTAGACATTGTTTTTTTCGGAAATTTATCGATCTACAAAAAAAGTCTCGTACATTTTTTTGATAAACCTAACCGTTTAAGATATACTTGCGCTCGAAATATGAATAATTTTAAGATGAAAACGTTGGCATATCATGAAAACTGTATTTTCAAAAATCGTGCTGAAATCGATAATTTTATGAATTTTTCGAAAACTTTTTTTTTCATAGCGGCAAGTTAAAAAACATTATTGTTTAAAATATTGAGTAATGTCTAAATATTGATTAAACAAATAATAAATAAAAGAAAATGAAAGAAAGGAAGGAAGGAAGAAAAGTGTACGGGTGGATTTGCAGATAAATGGGCCATGGCTGTTAAAATTGGAAACGCAATGAATTTATGGCCGCGAAATGTTTCGAGATAGATATTATATCCTTCAATATATATAGATCATGGTTTTTATTCGCCAGGCCATGCTCACGGTACTCCACGAATGAGGGATGTATGAATTTTACTGTAATTCTCTTCCAGTCATTTTCATGTTACATCCATTGACAAACAAAACATAAACGAGATAAAAAGAAAAAAAAAAAATACATTGGAAGCCGATCCAGTTTGACGAATTATTTGTTTTGCTCTATACGCTTCGCTTGTTCGTTTTTTCATCAATTGCTTATCGACACCATTTATTGCTTGTCTATTTACTATATATATAGAGTAGCCTACATGAAATTGGCACATACAAACATATAGTATAATAAAAATATACATGAAGCACTGATTTTTTCTCTCATAAATTTTTATTTCATTGAAACCCACACGGAGAGGTTAATATTTTTTATTTTTTACATTTTTTATAAAAAATATTTAAGTGTTACGGTCAAGTAAAAGTACCATACATCCAGCTGTACATTTATCTATCTCACGCGTCCAAATAAATGTGATATTATTTCCTTTGAATCGTCGTAGAATTTACGTTTACCCAAGGGTTGCTGCTGAAGTTACTACTAGAGGAAAAGAGAGAAGGAAAGGGAGGAGAAAAGGTAGATTTATGATAGCTTGAAATATGCTTCTTTATAGTTACAAGTGAGCATGAGCAAGCACATCTGACTAGGATTTCTTGGTCTCATGCGTCTTAAACATCGTGTAAGTTTCCATATAAAATATTTATATTAGTTATATATATATATATTTTTAGTTACGATTATATTCGTAGAAAGAAACTTTTTTTATCTATTTTCATTTAAATAATTTCAAATAAAATGCATAATTACATTTATTTTTATCTCAATATTTTATACATATTAAGATGTAAATCATGTTTCAGGGCTGATGAAATTATCAAATAAATAAATGAAGTAAATTAATTGAATAATAAATTTTACGAAAAAATTCTGAATGTGTTGTTTGGGTATTATTTTTAATACTGTTTTTGGCAAACACGTCGAGTATGTTGGTCTAAAACACAAGGTAATAAATAAGTACATCAGTAAAGTGAGTTTTGTTAGTCGCTATAGGGGAGTGGGTAGTATACTGTAGTGATGATAGTCGTAGTAGTTGTTACAAACGTACCCGTTTGTTAGTTTCTCCAAAACTATTTCCACCCCATTTACACAAGTTTTCATCTTTCTAACTTAAATATGATTTTGGCTAAAAGTACCTATCATACTTGTATATATGTATATTATAAATCGATTTTCAGCAGCAGTTGGCTTTATTGAATAAATATAAAGAGAGAGATTACGGTATATCGTATAAAAATATCAGATGATAATCTATACGACAAATATAAATATTTCAAAGATATAATATTCAAAGTACAGGTATTATTTTACACTATCAGTTAGTACAAAAATAAAAAATAAATATTCATGGCTTTTTGATTAAATTAGATATTGATATTTCAGTATTTTGAAAATTTTTTATAGTGAATCTAATTCTTTAAACGAGAATATTCAAAAATCAGTCGATTAGTTTCAAAGAGAGTATACATATATATATAATGGATAAAAAAAATGAGTACTTTTTCTATACTCATTTAGGGAAATTCCTATGTGGCCATGGTAAAAATCCCTATGTGAATATAGAAATAATCCATGTGTAAAAATAGGAAAAGCACCAATATTTAATTCGTATTTCTCCTGCATTATATAGGTATATTTTTCTCATGTCAATATTAAAGTAATTCCTATGTGAACATGGTGAAATTTCTTATACCGGCATTGGAAAATTTCTATTTTCTTTCACCGTCTATCCTTGCTATTCTATCCGCTTTTGTTTATTTTATCTTTAAAGAAAAAAAAACAAAAAAAAACTTGACATATTTTATTTTTACTAGCCAACGTGAGTACTCAGCAATGATAGTAGCCGTCCAACTTGGGGAAGAGATCGCGCTAAGTTTGACATAGACTAAATGTGCGCCTAAAACCAGCACCAACAGCATCTCTATCGTTTGGCTTCGTTGAGTTGAAAGGAATTTTTTTTTTTTTTTTTTTTTTTTTTTCATTTTTTTATTCTATCATTTCAGAGGAGTCGTAAAATGCTATACAAGTCACGTCGTCAATGTTGTCGGCGACGACTAAGACGACGATACTGAAAGGAAAAACCTAAAGAAAATTTTTTTCTGTCTGCTGAGATACCAAAGAAACTCTATCGTACTAGAGAGTGTACTATTTCAAGAAACTGATGTACACTGATGAAAAAGACCAGAAAGTAAAACGACAATAATGCGGTACCCAATGAAAGAACTGCGGAAAATGATGACATCAATACCTTTAGTCATTGATTGATTCATTCGATATAGTTGAAAATGATATATATATATATATTATACAATGATTATTAAATAATATTTGACTTTAAATAATAATTATAAAAATAATGAATGTTACGCTAAATAGCGTAAGTATAATATATCCAATCATGTACTTAATTATTGTTTAAATACTTAGTACCAGTGAATACTAACAAGTGTTGACTTGCTGTGCCTACAATGGCTTCTTGCTATAAAAAAAAAAAAAAAAAAAGGAAAAAAAAAATAAAATAAAAAAGTGACAACCTGATAATATCAATAGAACAAACTATTGATATAAAAGGTTTCATATTTCATATAATATACATACATGGATAATCGATTTTTAAAAAATTTGTTCTCCTTTTATTATAATGATTAGTAATTATCGATGGCTTCATACTGTCAGAAAAATAATCATAATGATATAATAATAACAGTTGTACCTCTTCTTAAGGGTATACAGTAATAATACTAATGGGTAATAGTGAGAAAGAGACTATCATTAATAAGAGTATGATAACAAGGTTAACCTTTGAGTCGAAAGCACTCGACATTCATTATACCTAAAAGACCTATTGGGGAACAAGAGACACTGTATGCCTTTGCCAACTTATCTTGCCAGCACCATGCTAGTTTAACTCCCTTATAATCTTGCACTCATTTTTACTTTGTCTCTGATGTACTGTGCTTTTTATATCACGATGATGCTAATGCTGATGCTGTCTACTCCTGTACATCCTATACAGTATAAATTTATGTAATAATAAATATTTATTACCATCATTTTATTTGAATGAAAATTTTAACAGTAATCATGATTATTTCGATTAAACAAATGAAAAAAAAGTCAACATTTCTTTATAAATAATTGAAATAATAAATATTTTAAAAAGGCGTAATTTGGCAACATGGATGCATAATAATAATAATAATAATAATAATTACAATAATTTATTCGGACAAAACAAGCTTACACATTAGATCGAATTTATTGAACGAACCAAGTTGGTTTTCACTGTCTACTTCATTTCCACTCACAGTTCAACGTTTACTGTTCACTGTTCACTGTTCTCCAATTATAAACTTTCAGTGAGTTGGTTTCATAGCTAATTGAGTTAGCTTTACTTTATCCGAAATATTTCACACAATCTTCGTATAGGAACTATCTATTCAGCTAAATTCCAACAAACTAATAGTTAATTACGTACATTGTGTATATTTAATTAAAAATTTATATTTTTTATTATTATTGCAAGTTAGTTAAAAGTATATTTAATGTAGTGTTTATTAATAATCATTTTTATATATCTGAGCGATTTTAAATTGTTGTTGCTATAGTAAAGAGGAATAAAGTGAGGGTAATCGTTTAACACTGACTGACCCACACGAACCTTCTTTTCTTTAATGATACACAATATCTAGGCTGGATATAGACTATATATACCCCATACATATAATCTACGGTTCGTAGTGTGGTTTTTATCATCTATTTGTACCACTACCACTGCCACCATCAGTATATATATTTATTATTCTTTCTCTCTTAAACTCTTTTATTACTGATATACTGTCTCTCTTTTGCTTTCCAACGCGTGCAAAGCTCATTTTGGAACAGTGCCAAATCACAGCAGAACGCCACATCTGCATTTTCCACCGATGCGGAAATAACGCTTCACCACTAGTCTAACTTTTTCTTCTTATGTTAAAGGTACCTCTTTCTTTATTTGTTTATTTCTTTCTTTCTTTCTTTCTTTTTTTCAACTTTATTTTAATATTATTATAATAATATTGTTCATAAGTCAATAACATAATTATTGAATTGTTGCTAAGGATTATAACATTAATATATTAGTATCTCTGACGAGATGTCATGTCAAGTCTACCAACAATTTGACACAGGATTCTCAGGATCAATGTATATATATATCATAGTGTATACTAACTATACTGTATATTATACAACCTTGAATTGAGTGGTTATCTAACTATAATGTTACTAGGAGGTTTACGCATTGAACATGCCCAAGATGAAATGCGATACATCAGATTACTATCATTGACATATCACATATCACATATCACAAATTGTTGTTCTGTTGTGATATTATATTGGGTGTAATAACCCAACTATGGTAAATTATCAGTTCATAGTACATCTACTATGTAATAAATATGTATTACATTTACATACATACTGTCATTATAAGCTTTATATAGATATGTATGTTTTAATAACTAATACTTGCGCTATTTTTAGACAATTAAAATTTTTAAAAATATTATATTTATTTCAGACAAACAACGAATAATAATCAAGTATGAATGCTACAAGTTTTATATGATAGAGAGAACGGATAAAAAAATTTGATTATTTAAAGCTTTAGTGAAAATAACTTTGAAATAATTGCCGATATGAAGGAATGAGATCTTGCAGTCTCGTCTTACATTTATTTTTAGAAAATTTTCCAAAATAAATATGACGTAGTGAATGTAAAATCGTGAGCTGCACCGAAATGTCTTGTTTTAAAATTACTGATCAAGGATGGTATGGTGTTGTGTTGTATAGTAGCTTTATATCGAGATATTGGTGAGTTGGTGAGGAGGTTCCCTGAAAAACTATTGCTGCTAGTGTATTAGCATCACCGTCAGAATTAACATTAGCATCAGCATCAGTATCAATAGCTGTAGAATTTATTTATCTCTACAGTACTACTCAGTGCGTTTGCCGTTACGTGGCGTCTTGCCAATTTCTCTTGAGTCGTAATACGAAAATAGGTGGAGGTCGGTGAAACACGCAAGAATCCGGGAGAGAATTTGTGAGAGACATAGATCCCCCCATCCCGTCTTTACGGTTAGCATTTTGAGATATATATATATATATATATAACATTGTTAAACCCTCGCGCAGCAACGGCGAAACGAATAAGAGATAGAATAATAAGGACTAGACATTGGAGCACATTTGAGTATAAACCAAGCAGCGGCATGGATCGATTCTCACCCGCGGTTAAAATGTCTTTCACTTGGATGCGGTTTTAGTTTTCCTGTCTCTTACTTTATATCTCTTTCTTACTCTCTCTTTTAACTGTACCCTCAAGACTTTACTTCCTATGACCATTCCAGTAACGTCCTCTCTCAATCTGCAATGCAATCCCAAATTTAATACTATTACTATACTCTGATTTATCAAGCGTTATATCCGGAATTCATCATTCTCTCTTGATTACAATCAAATCCAAAATATCTATTTTTTTTTTTTTTTTTTTTTTTTTTTATATTACTTTTGTTTCATTTATTAACAAATGATGCAAAGAAAGTTTTGAAAAATAAAGTCAAATAAATAATAAAAAATAAAAAAAGCACGTATATATACAGATACCTCATAAATTAACAACCAAGATTTTTTTTTATGACAAAAGATTTCTTGTCCACTCGGTACAATCATTTTTCCGGTTGAATGTACCTCTACAGTCTGCGTTGCATATTCATACATCATTTATTGTATTCTTTAAGATAGATAATGGTGAATTTTTTAATGATGAGCAAACCAGCAAACGTGCTGAATTTTTAATTTTGATTTAAATAAAGATATCACTTATTTTAGCACACTTGAAGCGCAAAAGTTACTAAAAATTTATGGTAACGTTTTATGGATTTTATGCATCACAGTATCTTCAATTTCATATACCATTTTCTCTTTACTCTTTAACTAACATTAAATCAATGATACACTGTATACTGTATTCCATCGAGCTAGCCAATAAATATTTTCCATTAACGTTTTACAAATCGGTTAATATCCGGTTTCTTTTTGTGTCGGTTGTAAACAAAATTCAAAAATCAAAAGCCAAAAAAAAAACGTAAAGTAAGTAAATAAATAAAAAATAAAATGACCACTCACAGTTGTCTGGTAAATATTTATTATGTATTAAAGTACCTAGTATAGATATCTATGATATTTTAAACGAAATAAAGCCTAAATATTGTATCTTTATAATAATATTATTAATTATATTGAAAACGTAAATTAATACTTTGTTGAAATTAAGTTTTTCAAATTATATGTTTATCAGTATTTTTTTATTATTACTGTGAATAAATGAAATACATTATTATTACAAAGTTTATAATTAGTGAAATCATCAGAATTATTATATAATATTTATATTATAATAATAGAAAGGAAAAAGATAAAGATGATTAAAAATATATGTGATGGTTGAATTAACTCCCAAGTAAGAGCGAATAACTGTAACACTATATCAGGAATAATAACAGTAGATAACGAAAAAACTGTAGTATATATATAAATATATATATATATATATATGTATATATAGGTAGTTATTATACATCTGTCAGCCCTAACGTTGGATTAGCTCCTTAAAAGTAAGTGGGAACCTTAAGACGGAGGAATCACGCATGAGGAAGCACCAGACTGACCCCAACTGAAACTCGATGTGACGTCAGCCAAATATGAGGAGCATGGAACTTACTCGTGGGAATGTTTCTCACACACCATACCCACCCGCATACATGTATATATGTAATTCCGCATCTAATTAAATAGATACATATTATATAGGTACTCGGAGAAAAAAAAATGAAAATTTTTCCAATTTTGCTTAGGGGTAATTCCTTTATTGACGATTGTAAGTTTAACTATATCAACGTATAAATTGTAACAGTCACATAGAAAATTTCGCTTTGTTATATACGAATTATTTCTATGTCGGCTATGTAAATTTTTCTATACCATCATTGGAAAAATATTTATGTAATATAGGAAAAATTTTGAAATTAATATAGGAAAAATTTCTGTGTTAACATTGTTAAAATTCCTTTAATGTCGTAGGAAATCCTTCAATGTCAACATGAGAAAATTTTCTCTGTTAACATAGAGATTATTCCTATGTCAACAAAGTAGAAAAAATTCCTATATATGTAAAAATGAAATATTTGTAAACTGATGTTTTTTTTTACGTTATTTATTAAGTCAATCAAAATTAATTAATTGAATTGATGATTATATACTGTCAGAAACACGAGGTAATTGAATTAAGATATCCCTATAATATGTGAGTAAAACTTGTATAAAATATCATTATATTCTCATTTTTTTCTAGTAAAATTTTTTATGTTGATAGAGTAAAACATGCTATGTCAATAAAGGAATTTCCCCTAAGCAAAATTGGATAAATTCCCATTTTTTTCTCTCCATGTACTAATATAATTATGAAAAGCAGTAATTTTTTCTACAAGTACAAATATTTTGAAAGTTGCCAATTACACTGAAACAACCTCGTCTTTTTCTAAATATCATTCGGTTGAATTAAATTGAAAATTCAATTGAAATTGAATTTTATTTTTATTACTTATATACATGGTTCACAAGCTAAAATATATTGTTTATATATTGTGTAGATCACAGCATATATAGATATATATATATATATATATATATATATATATATACATATACGTCAGTTATTTTTCCATTACACAACGATTGATCCTCGCTTGAATTGTTCTCGTCCGTTCGTTTTTATCATCTCACCCGTTACTATTTCTTTAGTTCTCAATGTTATTGACGAGGATTTTCCTAGTGATAAGAGGTGGATGGGTTATATGAAGCAACATGAAGAGAAAAAGACACGATAAGGGAGCATGAGATAATAAAAAGAACAAAAAAAAACTTAATTTTTAAAAGGAAGAAATAGAAGAAGAAGAAAAAGAAGAAGAAGAAGAAGAAGAAGAAGAAGAAGAGAATGACAATAGTACCATAGATAATAGGACTAATAGTGAAAGGAAAGTCAATACAATCCACATTCTTTAAATGGTATTCAAAGTAGTTTGTAAGATCAATATGGCTAGACATTAAAAAAAAAAAAATTAATTAATAAATAGATGGTTTTAATAAGAAATATTATCAATTGATATATTATTGCTTTGTCTGCTATGTCAATGAACCTAAAATATACATCATATTCCTTTAAATAATTTATTATTTAAATTATATATATACATAAAAAATAAATGAAAAATATCTAGTAAATTGTAAAAATAATCAATAAATATTGTGCTATCAGTTATCAGCTATTAGCTATCTCCCATCATCATAGAATCATGAGAAAGTTTGAATAAAATAACGAGATATTAACAATGCACTATCGTGTAAGCAGAGTTAATAATACATACACTATCGTTCGTGTGAGGAAATCGCGTGAATAAAGGCAATTCTGTTCATTAATCAACCATTGTTTACAACTTAAGATTAATTGAAAATTTACCTTGTCAAAACTATATCCTAGCTTAGTGTTTAATTTAAATAATGCACACACTACTATATAATATTACAATAGTATCTTCAGCTTGCACTATATTAAATATATATATATATATATATATATATATATATATTAAATTAAAGTTATATTAATCAGTAATCACACACTATTTATAAAAAACAAAAATTATCGATAATATTTATAGTATTTAGCATGTTTATAATAATAATAATAATAATAATAACAATAAATAGGAGCTTTTAGTTATGGTCACTCTAATGAATTTCACTGTCGCAGAGACTAAAGATAATATAAGAAGAAAAGAACAATAAGGGGATATAGTAAAGCAGAAAAAAAAACTACTTAACTTTAAATTCCATGCGACAGTTAAATCGTCTAAAGATTTCTACCTCAAAAAGCATCACCAGGATTTTTCTTATTTTCCCTAGGGATTTTTTTTCTTTAACTGGGTCACTGATGCTGAGCATCACAACAATTTAAGAAAAAAGTCTTGTGAGAAAACGAGCTAGGATTATATACCGTATACCGACAAAATAGTTTAATAGTAAATGACAACGTCAGAAATTAAAAATAGCATTAATAAAAGGTTTTTTTTTTTTTTTTTTTTAATTTAAAACTGATTAATAATGAATATAATTGATTGATAAAAAACTATTTAAATACCACCCATTTTTTATGCTCAATATATAAAACACTATATCTACAAGGATTAGTATTCGCAGTACACTGGGTTATTAAATTTAATAAACTAAAAATATAGTAATTTAAAAATATTTTAACTACTTAATTCTTTATACGAAATAATACTTAAGTCAAAAACTGTAGATTTTAATGTTATTACTTTTTTTTAAAATATATAAAATTAAAGAAATAACAAATCGTTTATCCATTACATATGATTATAATTGATTATAATAGAATAAAATAAAGATTTTAAATGAAATAATTAATGATAGCTTAACTTGGAGTTATTTTTTAGCCAAGTTTTAGTAGTTAAAATTTTCCACTCTCTTTGACTGGTTCTTTTGCTTTTATTTCTGCATTCTTCCGCGAGACATATTCTTTGAGACTAGTTCGAAATAATAAATTACCGAGTAGTTTTCATTCTCGCTTATTTTGTTTTATAGGTATAGTAAGAAAGAGTATTGCCGTACAAAAGTGCGTTGTCAGAGGAACAGGAACTTAATTAAATTGAAGAAAATATGCTGCTAATTGAATAAATTTTCAAGCTCTAAGATCATTATTAATAATCAAAGACGGGAACGCTGATTTAACTTAATTAAACGAAATTGTTATTGCATTTATGTTTTTTTTTCCTTTTTTTTTCTTGTTCTGATTTTATAATTTTTTAATTAAGGTATTTCTAAAATATAAATTAAAACATTTTTGTGACAGAAAAACAAGTTTCGAAAAAATTTTTTAAGTAACTACGTTGGGTTTAAATATTTTTCGTTTATTTATTATAAAATATATCCCATCATAGCTCTTATAATAAATAAATATAATCGTTTGTTATTTTTATAAATGATAGAAAAGTTTATCTTTCCTAAAGATTGAGTATTGTTCTTAGTAAAAAAAAAAAAAAAAAAAAAAATCATTAGATTCATGGAGAACGTAAAAAACTAGCTAAATAGATAATTGAAAAAAATTTTTAAATGAAAATAATATAAACACTAAGAGCCATTCGAATAGCTTTTAGACGATAATAATCACTTGCACTGCACTTGCTGTTACTCTGTGGATCGTTTGGACAGTGCAATGACCTCGCATTTTTATTATTATTATTATTGTTATTACTATTATTATTGTTATTTTTTTTTACTCAGTATTTTATTTCATTCGTTTATTTATTTTCTTTTTTTTTCTTTATTTTCCTCCTTTTTATCCGGGTGAATGCTATTGCGAGAAGCGCCAAGGCACAGAAAGTTGCAGCATGCTGCTAGCCTCATCACTTCAATTGTATACATATATATATGTATATATATAAATGAATCGAAGCAATTGACCTAGATTATTATTAAAGCTATAATTATGAAAAACATCTCATATATTTTAACTAATTATTTATCAGTATTTATATTATATACAATGAATTAATAAAATATGAAATCATAAAAATCACTTGGTGTCGTTTTCTTCCATTGTTTTATTACCTTCCCCTCAGTTAAGTAAAGTAAATTTATATTTTTCATAAAGATTGTCGGTTGTTGTATAAAGTAACAGCCAAATTGCAATTCAAAAAGTTTTAAGTGTGAATGTACACGATTCGTATCAAAAGTTTTGTACATACGCTCAATATGGCAAACATGTTATGGATGTAGGTCACATTTTACCAAACTTCTTGATGATGTGTACTAACTTTTTTAAGTATTTTCAAAAATAATAAAAATACAAAAGATAAAACTTATTGATACACGACTTGTAAAAAAAAAAATGAGAAAAAAAAATATTGAACAATATTTTCTTTTGACAAATTTTATTCCTGTTTATTTAAAGGTTTCGTTATGTCATAACAAACATTATATTTTAAATCCAAATTTAATGATACTGAAATAATAACGAAAATAAGGAGATTTATAGAAATATATTTAGCTTTATTTTTTTTTTCTTTTCTTTTGATATAAAACAAGTACAATGTTTCAATAACTTTGAGAGCATTTGATTCAAATGTATTGGCCAATTTTGTGCAAAAAATCAGAATGAATACATCAGAGCAGTAAAAGTGAGAAAGGATATATAAACTATATTGAGATGTAAAAGAAGACCTTTATGAACTATATTTGTAGTTGGGGAGAAACGCCTCGACGGGTTACAAAGACCTTGACGAAAACCGCAGACACCGTGGGCTAGACGCGACCGACACGATCAACAACAACATGACGATGCTTTACTCTCACGGTGACACTTCCGCAGGAAATCAAACCTTCACCCCTCCCTCTCTCTCTCTTTTTGTTTTTTATATTTTTTATTCTGCTTCTCAAAAATTTGAAAATCAATCTATTACCTTATTATATGATGTGAGATGACAATTATATATACATGATCGAAACGCCAATAGTTATTTCCGCAGTTATGGCCACAAATCTCAGTCTTTACGACTAAAATTTAATTACTCTCATGAAAATGCATCTATATCACTCAGAGCAATGTTAAAGAGGACTTCAAGTCCTACAAAGCGAGATCAAAAATGAGTCGATTGCTCAATAACTGCCTGAGTAGGAATTAAAGAAACAAGTGATATCATTCCCATGCTTTTTAAATCTTTAAAAAAACTTTAAAAATAAATCGCGACCTCTCAAAATTAAAATTAAGGGCTCGAATTTTCAGGAATTTTTTTTTTTTGGTTGTCAACAATAAAATTTTCATATAGGCTAAGAAAAAAAAAATGTTCAGAAAAAAAAAAAAATTCACCCTAATATATGTATATATATTTAATCCTCATCTTCTGTTTGAAAAAAATTTTAAATACAAAATTTAATTAACATACTTAAGGTGGTATACTCTTGATCGTATCATGCTGTCGTCCCGGAAATATGCATAAAATATATTTCAACACTTGTGTTTACCTCATTAGACTCTTATAACAACGAAAAAAAAAATAATAACAATAATAATAATAAAATAACCAAAAATAAAAAAAAAACCCGCTAATGAAATTAATTAGGCATAACGACTCAGTAAAGTGGGCCTGTAAAAAATAATATATGCTATAAATAAAAACAATCTGCATAAAAAAATGTATTTTTATTATACAGAGGTATATGCTTGAATTTAGTAAGAAAGAAAAAAAATTTCAATATAACTTTACAGGTTTTATTCCTTGAGAAATCTTAAAAATTCTTGAACAAAGTTTTCTATTGAATTTTATTATGAAAGGCGTAAAACTATATATTGACTGAATGAAAGAGAGAAAAAACTGTCGCTTATTTATATATATATATATATATATATATATATATATATATATATATATATATATATATATATATATATATATATATATATATATATATATATATGTAGAAAGAGAAAAATAGATAAAATGAAAAAGTGAAAAAAATTTAATAAAATTGTCGCGCGAAAAGTCGTGCACTGAACGAATCCACGAGTGGTCACATGGGAATGTATCGAATTGGCGTGGAATAGAACGAAATAGAATGGTAGTGCAGAAGCGAAAGTATCAGCAGTATCACTAGTAGTAATAGTAATAGTAGCAATAGCAGTAGCAGTACTACTACTATAGTAGTAATTTGCATTAATTCGTACAGAGATCGGTTTTACCCTCGGGGTATTTGACTAACTTTAAACTATAACTATATACACTCATATCGTATCATCCACCGTCAATGTTGACAAGTAATCCATATTATACATGAAGCTTATGGAAAGATTCCTTATGTTCAACAATGATAAAAAAACAAAAAAAAAAAAAAAAAAAAAAAAAAAACAAGACAATATTCTCAATAATTGGAACTTAAAAATAATTATTTCAATTTTATAATAGATAAATGTTAATTTTTTTATTTTTTTATTATAACGTTTGATTGTAGTAGTTTATAGAATAACTCAAATACTTGGTTTAATATTTAAAAAATATATATATCTGGTTGATTGTTTTGAATTTAATTATTTAAATGAAAACTTATGATTTTTATAACTTAAGTAATAATAATAATAATAGTAATAATATTTTGGAGCATCGTCAGATAGACTTTGGTTGTTAGTTGTTTAAAGAAAGACTTAATCCTACTCGGTACAGTTAAGCTGGTTGTAGAAAGTGACTATATAAGATATAGTTACAAAGTACAGGTGGGATAGTTCCCGTTCCTGTTCTCTTTCTCTATATAGTTTCTGTTCAGTTATCCAAGACTCCAGGATAGGTGGAAGTGCCTCTAGCTTTTCGAGAATTGAGTTCGTGCTTTGGATCTGAAACTTGGCGTGAGAATGGTGAGAATATAACTGAGAATATAACTGAGAATAACTGAGAATAACCTTAAAGCCAAGCGTCTACGTTTTACTCCCCTTTTGCAATTATTCTTTTCTTTGTCGTCTTTGCAACAACTTTCAGATGAAAACTTTCTGACATTGTCACAAAGTCATAATTTTAAACGTTTCAATACTTTTATATTTATAAACGCCAATTATTAACTTTTAATCTCATGAAAATTTTTTATTCAACTATTATTTTCATTTTCATAAATTATGTATATTTGGTCTAATTTTTTTTTATTTGATATCGATAAAATATCTAAAAATGAATTGATCGTTATTAAAAATTAATTCCAAGTACTCTTGACGCCAAAAATCAATATACCAACTAGATATTGTTGAAAATTTAATAATTACTAGATTAAAATTAAGCTTTGTTTCAACTTAACTTTTTAAATAATAAAAATTTGAATTAAAAATTCATATCATTACGCTTTATACAGTACACATATCATGATACGTAGATTCCGATGATGAATAAACAAAAAAACTTTAGTTCTTTATATTTATTAGAAAATGGTATATTTATTATCCTTTCTATAAAATCACATCATTTATTTATAGGCGAAAAAAACAATATTCTTTAAAATTTATTGGTTTCGTAAATGTAAAAAATACACAATTAAATTGAATACAACTTTGAATAATAAAATAGTAAGTGATTAAGAATAACTAAAATACCCGTAATTTATGAAAAAAAAAACATAATAATAATAATAAAAATAAATTCGTCTCGATTATAAAAAAATTTTTCAATTATACAAATATGAGTAGTTATAGTAACAATATATAATAACTAAAATGATAATTATAATAAATATATATATTTATTAATATACATAAAAAATGGCTCGTCCGCATTCTATTCCCAGGGGAATGATCTCTATTGTATGTAACTACAGAAGAGTACATAGGTTATACCTTTTTGTAATTCTCTCTATCTCTCTCGCACTCCCTATTTTTCGCGCTCATTTACTCCCTTTGAATGTTTCATAGTGTGAAAATTCAACATTTGATTATTATTGTTATTATTATTATTATTAGCGTGTGAATATAAAGGGTAATTATTTCCGTCTGTGGTAAATGTTTCCTCTACCGGATACACCAAGTATTTACGCAATAGTAGTTTACTCAGTGTCTTTTTTTTAAATGTAAAAAAAGATAATAAAAAGTGTTTTACAAGTTTATTTAAACTATAGTTGACAAACATAAACTTTAATCATGTTCTATAGTTTTATCTAATTTTCAGTTAATTTAATGAATAAACCAAAAAACAAAACAACCATAACATTTTCAACAACTGACACATTTCCATTAGAGTTTAATTTAATTAACTCACTAATTTTAATCTACAAGTGACAAATTAAAATTTTATTTTTTTATAACGATTAAGTATCGTAATAAGATGTAATAATAATAATACTAATAATAATAATAATACTAATAATAATAATAATAAGGGGGCTGTAGGAAAGCTGTTTTACAAGCATATAATCAACTTTAATTAAAGTTCCTCTTAAATTAAGTATTGACAGCACTAATTTAGGGCATCAAAGACACTTGTTCCGTGATTATAAATCGGGTTATTCTACATGACTTTGCAATTATATCCGCTTAATCAGCTGTATACCTGTTAGTTACAGATCGGTACACAGGTCGACGTCGGCGTTTAAAACTTTACTCTCAGATTATAAATGCTAGCCTCATCCGTACCATCTATATTTTATTATACAAATAAAAAATATATATAAGTATACTTTTCAAGGGGTGATATAATAATATATATTTATTTTACATTCTAAAAATATTAAATATAGAGGTTGCTTTGTTATATTACAGTGCTGGTTAGTGACACACTTTTCGTAATCGTAAATCGTAATACATATAAATATATATAGTATAAATGACTCAAACGCATATTTATTTATAAAATATATAATATAACAGATAAATAAATAACACTTACCATCAACTTGTGTTATGAAAACCGGGATTATTAAAATTATCGTGTAGATAGTCGGTGATATCATTTTTGGATGCTGATAAAAAATGTCCCTTCAATAGTTATTTATTTAAATCTTAACACACATATTTTTAGTCATTTTTTTTTTCTTTAACAACAAAAAACTTGTACTTATTTTTTTTTAACACTTGAATAATTTTATTTCTACTATTATATACCACAGCAAAGCGTCAGATTGTAGTAAATTTCTCATATTGACAGAAAAAGTTTAACTTAATTTTTAGTTAGTAAAAAATCCTTTTGACACTATGATTTATAATAATATAAAATATTGTATCAATAAATTAGCACTGAGTAATTAATTTTTACAAAATGCCCTTGCAGTTAAAAACAAAGACTACATATGAAAAAACAATGTCCAGGATAAATCACTATCAACACATTTTGGCACAAACAAAAAATAAATAATAATAATAATAATAATAATCAACACTCTATTCGGTTTGTCACAAAAAAAAAAAAAAAAAAAAAAAAATGGTAATTGTAACAAAATTTTAATTGAAAATCATTTTTATCATAATAAAAAAGTTTTTTATATATCATTTGATTATTAATAAAATAATATGAATTTTCTATGTCAATTTTTAATATTACCTTTTGAAAATCGTTATTTACAATAGCAGATCGAAAAAAATATTCCACCGACCGGTCGCGAGTCGAAAAGTTTAATAATTTAAATCGTAGAATACTAAAAACATTTGTTTATATTTAAATAACTATCATTGAATATGAAAAGATTAATATTATTTTATTAATAAGAACGCGACCGGACGGGGGATAAAACCACGGGCAACTGCCGGATTATATACCGGACGTTAGTAGTGCGCTTGTCTCCCCAAAACTGCGCGATCCTTAACATCGTTGGCGCGCACCTGTCGTTCTTGGGTCACTGCGCATGCTTACAGACTATAAATATATTATAATATGACATATCTATGCACACACATAACATAAATATTGTTATATTTATATATATATATATATATATATATATTGTGCTGAAACGTGAAATTATTTAATAGTTTTCATATGATCTGAGAGAATGATGAATCCTTTCAAATTTGGATATTATGCGACAAAAACCTATAAACTTATTCATCTACAAATAACTTGAATAGAAAATAAAAGAAAAGTATCTAATCTGCAACGGTAATTGCATTGTAAAAAATATTGAGAGATAAATAAAATAGATGGAAGTAATTTTGATGATTACGTAAATCAACAGGTAAGTAGAGTCAATAATGTCAGAAATATTAACCTAATTAAGGGATTAAATCCGGTTTATATCGACCAAAAACCAATACCCAATAAATTTTTTATTACAACCTCTCGATAAATCTGATTTATTATCAATTTGTTGTAATTAATAGCTATTGCTGTTTAATTTCGATTTAAAACAACTTTTTACCACAATGTTTTAAAATAATTATACATTATATCATTTGTATATATAATTATATATATATATATATATATATATATATATATATATATATATATATATATATATATTTTTTTTTTTTTCTATAATTTTAGTGTTGTTTAAAAATGATAACTAATAATAACATTATGATAAAAAAATTTTAATTTTTTTAATGCCTGTTTTGACTGATGAATATTTTAAATTAAATAAAACAGCGTGGCATGTTTATTACTAGAGAATTCCTTAGTTGCCCTAACTATCGTGTCTTGTTTCATGTATCTGGAGAGATCATATCAATACAGATATACCTTTTGGTCTGAAAAAATTACATACATATATCATTTGTATTATGTATAGAGGTATGCATAAAAAAAATTTATAAGTTATCAATATTGTATACCATCATTCGAAATACAACATGTTCTATCTTGCCGACAGAAGTTAAGGCTTGGTTCTATATTATTTACAATCAACAAATAAATAATACATAATATTTTATCATTACTGGAAAAATAAGAAAATAACATATTGCCCGACATATCTCTTAGACTTACCCTCATTCTATTTATTTTTATCATTAAGTCTAATAAATTTTTTATAGAGGCGCTAGTGTTGAATTTCGTATTTTATATTATAATTATATTCAAGCAAACTCAAATTTGAATTTAAAAAAAAAAATATACTTCATCAGCTTTTGCCACAAAGAATTCCCTCAAAATTTAAATAGATCCAGACTTGTTAATTAAAAAATTACTTATAATGCTTACATAATTATAAATATAAGATTTATTATTAAAATGGACACAGGCACAGTAATTTTTTTTTTATTTTTTTCGTATCACAATATATTACTGTTAATGAGGTGAATGAAGCGGAATTAACAATGTTTAATATTTTTAACTTGATTGAAAGTTGATTTTTTTTTTTATTTATTCATTTAGTAATTTTTTTTTTAATCAGCAATGCGTATCGTTTGCAACTTGCAACACGAGTGATTCATCCAGTGTAGGGTCAGTTGTTGCAGTAAAAGTAGCCGTTACATACAAATAGCCCATGTATCTACGTATACGTTATAACAAAAGCAGCAACAATAACTAATAATGTGTATGTATAAGTTAAATATTATACTTTATATACCAGTTAAAATCATGCATGATAAACCAAGAGGAACGACGTTACTCCATTATACTATGCATAATAAAAAAAAAAAATATTAATTTTTAAATAAATTATTGAAAACTATATAATTTTTATATAAAAAAAATAATCAAAAAGATAAAATAAAATGATTGATAAAAAATAAAAAAAATAAGATTGTGCCTGGATTGTTGTAAAAAATACATGAGCCATGCAGGTGCAGTGGCCAATGTCGACATAAATTAAAATACCACATGGTGCTGACGACCAAGCCGGATGAATGAAAGTATTACAACAAAGTGTATAAAGTAAAGAAAAAAATAAAGAAACATAGAAAAAAAATAACCGAGCGATAGTTTAAGACGTTTAAGATAATATAAAACGTTAATCTATGCAAAAAGGAACCAAACTAGAGAACTTGCAAACTACAAAACTATCAGACTAGGAAACTAACACTAGTGATGGTGTTGATGTTGGTATTGGTGATGGTGATGGTCTAGGACGGTATACATTTTAAACTCGTATATATTCACTAAAAGAGGGGATGAAAGGGGCCACTACCACAAAACTCCACTCTGTATAGTACTAAGTGTAGTTTGTGTGTAGTTACTGAGGAAAGAGGAAAGAGGATAGAGGAAAGAGAAAAGAGGACGGATTATAGGACTCTGGAGTGAGGGTCGTGCCGTTCAGTTCCGTTCAGCTTTTGCTTCATACCACGCGTTAAACTTGTCTATATACTTACATATACAATATTTATATTTATATCATATTATGTGTCATTATTATTGACTTTTTTTTAAATTAACAATTAAATTATCATTTTTTTTTTATAAAGTTATTTTAGTAGTGTTTGTATATAAAGAAGGAAAAAATTAAGTTCTATTGTTATCACATGTTTACGTTTGTTTGACGTAAATTTACTAGTTGCCGGCAATAAACAGGATAATTAGTATGAACAACTTTTGGATAACTAATAACCTTAGTCGGACATCTATCTGTGCATTAATTTGCACATCCCTTGTAGTCATTACTCAAATTAAAGGTTTGTCTAATAACATATTCAATTATATAAAATTTTATATATGTTAAAATTACTTTTAATTTTTTTTATCATCTTTTAAAATTTACACAATAAGTTTCATCAAAATTTATTCATATGGTATAACTTTTATTATTATTATCATCATTATCATCATATTTTTCTTAAATTCTTTGCGAGCGAATTTCTTAAATATTAAACTCAGTAGCCTCGTTATTTAAAATGCAGTTTGCTGTTGTGATGTCATGATTATTCCCAGAGTGGACCTCGGTGCTATTTTTGGCCGATTCTAAAGCACCAGTGTAAAGTACGATATGATAATGCCTGCTAGTCTACTTCTATTTATTTTACATTAGAATTTTCTCATCTCTACAGCAAATATTTTAAACATACAAACTTTTCAATTGACCTATTTTTCTGTTAAAATAACAACGAAAAAAAAAACAAAAACAATAAACCAAATGCATGTCCACGCTAAAATTTTAAAATCATTAATTTTCAAACTACAAGATAATTACCAAAAAAAAAAAAAATTATTGTATTAGTGTAAATGAATTAAAGAACAAAAAAATGTAATTGATATTTTTATTATTATTATTATTATTATTATTATTATTATTATTACTATGATTAAAATAGTTATTTATTTTCACGGACGTTTAGGAATTGTGGAGTAGGTCGCACCAACGTGTATAGTAACCACTATATACATTTAATAACCATCAACCATAATAAACCTTAATGGGTCCTCTCTGAATATATATCATTCATCTCTTATATCATATAAATATTATGCTTTACTATTTACATAAAAACTTAAAAAAAGTTAAAAATAAATTATCTGATTTATTTCATTATAAAAATATTATCATATTGACAACCTTGTTCCTACTTCTGGCTAACTGTGTACTTCAATATCAAAAATTAAAAATTAAACTCTTCAGAATATCATTTTTAATATAACGACAGACATTATTAACAAAATAAAAAAAAAAAAAACAAGAGATGACCGAATGAAAAGCTTATATATATATATATATATACTTGGTTAGAAAACTTGTTCAGTAATGTATTATACATACATTGTATCAATTATTTAATTTAAATTCGTTTGCCTTACGATTTGTGAATGTTAATTAAGTTTTTTTGATGAAAAAAAAAGAAAACAACTTTGGCATTTCACACTGATTTAATTATCCTATTTATCAATCGGATTGTATCAATAAAAATAGGTCAATCAATATTCGCACCGTTTTATTTTATCGTAAAATTTAACTAAAATCACAGCTCTAATTAATTTATTTAATTGTGCAATAATTAAGAAATATAATTGATTAATTATATAACATAAAAAAAAAAAAAAAATAGAACAAAATTTGTATGCTATTCATTGGATGTATAAATAAAGTGATTTATTGTGTAAGTGTATATATATATATATATATATATATATATATATATATATATATATATATATATATTGTTTTGTTTTCTTTTACTGGCGGAAAAATTCGTTCAATCGTACTCAATAAATATTTCAAGCATGGTCACTCGGGAAACTTGTACAATTGAAATTAATTGTTTCTCATTCATTGATTGCTGCTACTGCTAGTGCTACTGCTTCTGGCTGCTGCTCTCGCTAACACTACAGGCAAATAATATTAGCAACTGGTGGATGTCACTTTTGTAGGCTATTTTAAATAATATATTTAATGATACTGACAATAACAATAATAAGTAATCATTTGTGATTGAAAAAATAAAATTTATTTCTTTTCTTTTTAAATTAAAAAAAAAAAAAAAAAAAAGAATAATCTGTTACAAGTTGTATTTGTCGAATCTGAAAATGACCTTACTTGAAGCACCATATGGTCGTTGCCTATATCATGGTTTTTGCGGTTTCCGGATAACCTTCAAGCTGCATATTGAGGCCTTTTTTTAAATATCTATCTTCTCCAACGCGAATTGAATAATTCCCATAGTTACATTTTAATTGTCAATTTTTTTTTTTACGATACGACCTTACGAGTTATATAGATGTAAAAAAAATATATATATTTAACTCTCTAATAAAATATCATTTTTATTTGAAAGATCATTTTTAAAAGCATTTAACACATATTATATTACATGATGTATGTGTATAAAACAACCTTCACAGGGTTATTGTTGTTGTTGTGGTTATTATTATGGATAAATTAAAATTTTATAATGTAAAGTAGGATAGTATGAATATATTTATTTTTTAAAATAATGGCATTATTGATAATAAATTTGAATTATGACTAATGTATAGTTGAATTTTAATGTGGGCCGGAAATTTTGGTTTTTCCCATATGACTACTGGTAAATTCGTTGGGAAAGAGAGTTTCACCCGAGTTCTGCGCATCCGAGCGAACTCAACCGTGAACTCAACCGCTCTGGTGAACAACAAACGCGTGCGCCTTTACTTCATCATATAGATATAATATATATTCTACATTTGTTATTAAGTTTTATTATTAAATAAAATTTATATTATCTCTATATATTCCTCTTTCTTTTCCATTTTGTTATTTATTGAGACAAAATATTGATTATTAACTTTAAAAAATTCTATAAAAATACTATGATATCCGCATGAAAAAAAAAAAAAAAATCAAAGATGAAAAATAAAAATAACAGTAGCATTAGCAACGTCATCATTAACAACAACTATACAATAACAACAACAACAACGAAACTTTAACAAGTCGTGCATATACGGCACGTGCGATTATCGTCTCCGGAACCGGAAGTACAGTTGGATGCTCTCCCACCTGGGTTTTCATCAGTTTAACTACGGCAGGGGGCACATGCTTTTACAGTGACCGGCCATCTATAGGCAGTATGTCTGAGTACTCCGGGTATTTCCTTTTTTATAGAGAGCCATAGAGAGCCAGTTGTTACCAGTTTTACTGATGGCTATCATCATAACTATCTATCACATACATAAAATTTTTTTTTTTGATAATTCTTAACTCTATTTTAAATGATAGAAACCCAATAATTTTTAATTTTTTTACTTTAAACAAGTTACAAGCTATATACTGCTGTTATATTTAAAATTTTATTTTAACAAATTTAAATAAGAAAAAACATTCAATTAATTTTTTTTTATTTCGTCACCTTATTTTAATAATTCAAAAATTTATTTTTAATTAATTTTAATTACGTGATTGTTTATATTATTATTATTATTATTATTATTATTATTTTAAAAAGATGAAATTATGATATAGCATTAAATTGAAATAATGTATTTAATTTTAATCAGGATATTGAGAATCTTATCTGCCTAGTGTATTTAACGGATTACTTTTTTCTTATTTTATTTTCTTGTTTAAATTTTAAAACCACTGTCAAGTGAATTTACTTCTTTCATTATAAAAGCTGAACGCGTGGCGACAAAGGAACGTGTTCGCATGACTCGCGATAAACTTTACGACGCATACGTGACTTTAAGGCGTGTTAAAAACTATTCAAGCTAAAAGAAAAGAAAACCCCAATGAGAGTCAATGGAAATTAGATTCTGTGAGAGTTATTTTTAATATTTTTTCTCTTTTTTTTTTTTTTTTTTTTAATTTTAACTAAAAGAGTATTTAATTTACAATTTATTTTAAATTTTAATACAATAAGTAAATATAAAGTTAAGTAAATTATGTTTATACTTGGAAATAATAAAAGTGTATAAGTAATCAAGTCATTAACTATATATATATATCCAATCATGCAAATTAATCCGTTGGCTGGTGCCTATATTATTTGATAAAAGTTAAATATGTATATTTTATATATAGATAAAGATTATAATATACATATAGATATATACTACAAACGTCGTATTTTAATACTTAATGACCTTATTCAGCACGCAAAGTGGTATTCGATCAGTTGTAAGCTGAAGCCCACGACATGTTGACCCTTTGTATATTTACATATATGTATAAAAATATACAGCAATTACTTGAATGAGGCTTTAGTTTGACAACTATATTTACATCATCACTTGTCAAAGCTTATTTAGTTACTGAGTTTAATACTTAATTATTGTATTTATTTGTTATTTAGATTTTTTTATTTTTAAAATTATAATTACAAAGCAACTTTATTATTTTTATTTTAAAAATATAAAAGTTGTACAACATTTAAAATTTTCTTTGTTCAAATGCAGATAGCAATTATTACTTGCCGAGATAAAAAAAAATATAAAAGTATGTAGTTTAACTTTAGGAATAAGCATAACAAAAAGTTGTTGTGCTATGTGCTATGTGGTATATGTATATGTATCATCTTAAGCTTCCAAGATACCTTCTTTTAAAACTAAAGATGCTCGAGCATTGGTTTAGGTTTAATAAATGGTTACAAAAGTGTAGATAATAACAAGCTAGCTATATATTAGTACAAATGTGTATAGTAGTTTTCTCCAGTTTTCTCCAGTTTTATCGGCTAGTGTATAATCAGTACCATCTTATTACTAACATAGTCTCATTTTAAGGGCTAAAACGACATGTAATTTTCTTTTAGATGTGACTACGTGATACACTTTGGCCTGGAATCTTTATTAAAGATCTAAACTTTAGTATTAATTATGATTATCGTTCAATAGTTTTTTATTCCTTAACTTACCAATTATTATTATTATTGTTTTAAATAGTAAAAATATTTCAATAAAAAAGGATGGTAAATAAATTTTTATTTACATGCACTATACATGATGACATTGTTGAACCAGAAAGCATTGTAACTTAATTTCCGAATGAATGAGCCAGTATTTGCCTTATAGGTTAAGAGTTTAATAGCGAATCAAGTGATAGGAGCCAGTAAACATGCAATCACAGCTATGCTAAAAAATTAAACCTACTATCACTTAGTTAGTTTTTTTTATCATCATCATTATCATCATGTATTATTACAGAATATACGAAAACATTATATTGTAATATTTGAATTAATACTGAGCAAGAGTAAAGTCTAACAAGAGTAACGCCATTCTCTCATGCCATGTAAATTATTGCTATAACAATAAGTCTCTTATAATTTTAACCCTTACGATGCCTCACCTAAACCACCTAAGCCACCTTAACCATTTTAGCCATTTTAAACATTTTAGCCACTTTAATCACTTTAATCACCTTGACGCGGATGACTCCAAATGCCCGCAAAAAACATTAGAGAGTGGTGCTACTGGCTTAATAAATATCCTAAATTACAGTATTATTATCAGTATCATTTTTTTGTAAATAAATCTATTTTATAACAATAATGAAATTGTCAATTATTCCGTTATCAAATAACTATTTTAAAAAAAAAGTTTTTCTTCCGGTAAATATAACGATTTATACTGCCACGTTTTTCTAAAAAAATACGAGACAATGACAGGTGAATAATGTTATAATGGTTAAATTGTGGATAAAAATGTAAATTATAGAAATATCTAGATATAAAGTATCCTTGAGTTGTATGTCTACTACATATCAACATATGTTGCTGTAATATTACCCGTCATGATGCGGAATATAGACTGAGTTGTGGGTGAAAGCTATTGGAAGCTCGATCCTTTTTGAATATATATACATATCTATCTATCTATAGTATGTTGTAACAGTAGCAGTATCAGCAAGACGAGCAAAAAATTATATATATATATATATAGATAAATGTAAAAAGCACATGGGCGTCGTAGAGTCTAGAGGTCGAACAGCACCCTACCCCCTATAAGGTGTCGAGTAATGTTGAATTTATGCATTACCCAGCCATTTCTTCTTATGCATCTTCCGACTTTGAATTACTGTTACTATGGTCTTTTAAATTTTTTTTTTTCTCCATATATTTCTATCTATATCTTTTTCACTTGAAATTATGAGTGGATCAATTATAAAGAATATAAATATCATTTGCTTTCTCGTACTATAAATTTTATAATTATATTAATAATAAATTAACAAATAATTTATTATAAAAATATAAATTTATAGTTATACATAATTCAATTTGTACCTATAATAGCTTGGCTTAATACTTAAAATCTATTTTAAATGATAAACGAGAAATGGCGAGAGAATTTTGAATAGCTATATATATATACATATAAAACGATGGTTTACAATAAAAGTGAAAAAATAAATTTTATATGATAATAAATTGACCTAAAATGACAGAATATCATTTTTCATAATTTATATTCAATTGAAAAAAAAAAAATACTTTTAATGAATATTCATTTTTAACTTATATCAATAATGAAATTTGAATATTTAATTAAATAGTCAATTTAAAAATCAACTATTGTTACAATTATCATTATTATGTGATAGTTTATAAATAATTAAAAAAATTTATAATTTATAAGTGAGCTTTTCTTTACTTGATAAAGAAAGTGGTTACGAAGTAGTTGAGAGAAGTGGGCGTAGAAAGAGAAGAGAACAAGAAAAGGGAAAGAACAATTTGCATACGACCAACTTAATCAGTGCCAACACCTCATCGTGAGCAGCGTTTAACTACTTACAGATTCTCTTGTGTGATACGCCAATATACGGGATTATACGGAAATAAAATATTGAGAATATCAAATAAACTAGACATATAAATTGTTGCGGAATTTATTTAAATTTAATTTTAATTCACCTATACAATATATTAATAATTTTGTTACAGAAAGTAATCAACTTATAATAAATTCAATCAATGTACCGCCATTATTGAGAGAAGGTGAAGCAGACTATGTTATATTAGACTGTGATTATGATTTAGAAAATATATCAAGTAATGGATTAGCTGTTAAATGGTATTTCAATGATGATAATGTCGAATATCAATGGATATATGGAAATGAACCTCAAGCCGATCCAAGTGCTAGTCATATAGATCTTGGATATAAAGCCAGTGATGATCCTTATACCATGTATCGGGCTATGAAATTAAATAATCCAACAATTAATTTAACTGGAAACTACAGATGTGCAGTATTTACTTATCAAGATGAACAGATTGCCGATGCAAATATGATTGTTTACTGTAAGTTTAAATACATATACATATACTTATACTTATTTTAAATTACTAAATAAATTATTAACTATATATTATTATTTAAAATTATTTAAAATAGGCAAATACACAACGATTAATTATAAATAGTTATCTACTTGCTAATATTTCGTTTTTACTTATGTATTTATATAAGATATATTGATTTAATGAATTTCAGCGACAGAAGAAAAATTTGATTTAAAGTCTAGGAAGAAAATTATTGAGGGTAAAGAAGGAGTGGAATTTACATGTTTCGCAGAGGGATTGTATCCACAGCCAACAATGGATATTTATATCAAGTAAGATACTTTTCTTACTTTAGATTACTTCATTAATCATAATTTTAGTTATCTAATTATAACAATAATGATAGTAATACTGTTATTTATTAATTTACAGTGATGTAATTGTTAATGATACAATAAAACCTGATTTGACGATGCGAAATGACAGCAAATATGATATTATGATGCAAGTTGTTGCAAAAAACGAGGATTTACCAGATGAAGCACTCGTTAAATGTAGTTTATCAATTCCTACAGCCAATTATACTATTCCACGAGAATTAATATACATGTCTGGTTAGTATTATTATTACTTTTTTAAATAAATTAATATACACCATATGATATATGGATTACTCAAAGGGGTAAGTTTAAAAAAAAATAATAATAAATAAAGTAATTAATTTTGTTAAAAATTAATAGCTTTTATTAATTAGCATTAAACTGACTGTCCTATATGTCAAATTAAAATAAAATAAATTACAGATTAAATATTGTTTTTTGTCGAATAATAAATTTATTAATTCAGCATCATTACTCAATGATATGAATTTGATATTACTCAAATAATTGCTTAACAGTAATAATACATTAATGCTTAACCTGAGCCTGATAGACGCGGTATGTGGTGTTTTGTTGTGCAGGAACGCCAACCAGTACGCCTTCTGTTACAACCAATCTACTAAGAAAAATGGAGATCCAGGCAATAAACAGCTCTGAACCAGATACTGACAATGGTGGTGGTAAGATTATTCGTAATCTACCTTCTCTCTCTCTCTCTCTCTCTCTCTCTCTCTCTCTCTCTCTCTCTTTCACACTCTTTTATTATCTCCTTTATATAATTATTATACATACAAATAAACTATCCAAGCTATTACATTACCAAATTTCAGTAAATGGACCTTGTTATCTCATAGATTTCAATTATCATTTTTTTGTTTTAAGACTTTTTTCTTCTCTTTATTTTTGGTCTTGTATAGTTAATTTTTTATAAATTATTATTATTATTATTATTATTACAATCCGTAATGTGAAACATGATAAAAAAAAAAAATTTACAACAGTATTGATTCAACACCACCATTGTTATCGCAGCACAATTTTTCGGTTTGCAGTGTTTTAATTTTTTATTTTCATTGATTGCCGTAACTACTTTAAATTAGTAAAAAAAAAAAAAAAATAAAAAAATTACACGTTAATTTTAATATTTGCATGCTGCTGAGTTTTATTTTATTAAAATTTTTTTTTCTTCCAACTTAACTATTGTTGCTGTCATTATTATTTGTAACATAAAAAATGTCAAAAGTACGCAACATGCTACAAGTGATGACATAATAATTTTATTTTCAAAAAAAAAGGAAAAAAGAATCTTGAGCATGCTGTGATATATATTACATATTGTGCGTGTTAAAGCGAAAAAGTGGGTTGCAATTTTTGAAAGCTCTTTTACGTAAATAATAATTTATAATAAGCTTAAATTGTATGACTCGGTAGATTTATTATTAAGTTTCGTGAATGATTGAAGAGTTTAAATAATCATTTTTTTTTTAATTTAAATGCTAATGATAAATATTTATCAATAGTTATTTAGACATAAAACTGTTATTGTTTTATAATGATTATACCTACAGATTTTAGAATAGATATAGAGATGACTAGGTATAATGCAGTTATATATAACCCTATCAACAAAGTTTAGTGTATTGTAAATAAAGACATAAATAATTAAGTGTATAATCTATATCACCGGTATGGGTAACTAAACTCCCGTGGTTGTAGGCAGGATTTTGGTGAAGGTATGTCGTCGTCGTCGTTGTTGTTGTTGTTGTTGTTGTTGTTGTTGTTGTTATACAATGAGTAGTATAGGGAATCTGTAAACCATGAGAAGCTTTAAAAAGAGTTAAGTCTATAAGATCTAAAAGAAAGAGAAAGAGACAGGACATGTGAGAGTAGAGCATCACCACCAGGTTGTTTAGGGGATTCGGTGTCTTTGTAGGTTTCGAGTTAACCGTGCTTACTACGCACTATATATGTATATTTTCAGAGAGAACTAGGAGAAAACTAGGCACTATTCGTGTCACTTCCACCACGGAAGCTGCTTCAGAAGCAGTAGCAGTAGCAGCAGCAACAGCAACAGCAATACTACCAACAACCTACTGGTGATATAAGGCCGTATTAACACATGCCCAACTTTGGTTGTTATTTATTAGTCTGGCATGGTAATGCCATCTGATGAGTTGAAATAAGATCGAGTAGCTCCGCTTTCTCTCTCTTGATTTAACCCTGAGAATATATATATATATATATATATATATATATTCACGTGAATATTAAGTTTATAAATGTGGGGCACGTGAATATATGGTATAAGAGATGGTGTTATACTAACACACCCCAAGCTGGATGAGTAAAGTGACTTTACCAAAATTGTGGTGAAAACTTGTTAGGGTGTTGGGTGCATTACTAAAGCGAACTGTAATGTAGTGGTTTTGCTGAAGCATTATACAAAAAAAAAAAAAAAAAAAAAAAATAATAATAATAAAATAAAAAATGAACTTTTTAATTTTTTTGTTAAATAATAAGTTAATAAACTTTATTATTCGTTATTATTTAAATTGAATTATAGGATGCTTAAGAAATAATTAATTGGTAGCTTAAATAAAGACAGTAAAGAATTAAGTACAAGTATCCTCAACGGTGTATACATAATAATAAATTATTTTGCTATAAATTAAAGTTTAAATCTCCAGTGTGATATCTCATTTTGATATACTAGCTAACGCATTTCTGCATTTCGGCAGTAAAATACGCACTCAAATTGGTCATGACAGCGGTCGTTTTACTACTTACCAGTAACCCAGGGAACACCGTGACTTGAACGTAACCCTTCCACACATGACATCAAGCGATAGATGCGCATATCTACGTAAGTACTATAGTACATCGAAGGCCAATGGCTAGAGGATACGCAATTTTTATTTCGTCATGTGTAGAAGGGTTACGTTCAAGTCACGGTGTTCCTTGGGTTACTGGTAAGTAGTAAAACGACCGCAGTCATGACCAATTCGAGTGCATATTTTACTGTTGTAATATAAAAATGCGTTAGCTAGTTAATAATTTCTTGTAATAATTTTCATCATTAAATAGATTTTCATTAAAATAGGGAAAAAATAATTAAATTAAATGCGTATTTGAAATATGTACTTATAATGTGTTACCTTATCTTTTCTCTTTTCTTATTATATATATATTCTTACCGTCGTCATTTCGTTCAATGCCAGTAGTATATTAAAGTAGATAGAATAAGTTTCTTATACCCTTTTTGCGTTTTCCCAAGGGTAGATGACTCGTGAGTAAATTGCCGTGCCGTATTTCTTCTCTCACCGCACCTCCCTTCCCTTCTCTCCCTTTACATCAGGAAGGATGCCTTGTTTCCTTTTGCGATTTTCCCGCACTATTCTCACTCTACATTTTCCACTTTTCCTTCCGTTTTCTCAACTCTCTTCTTCCTATTTTCTGTTTTCTTTTTTTTTGTCGTTACTTAACTTTTTTTTTTCATTTAACTTTGTTTGAATTATTTTTTATTTCAAAGCACGTTTGCCAATTTCTAAGTAATCTTTTTATTTACTTTTAATGCATTTTTTTTAGCTAAACTCTAGAAATTCGAATGAAAAATATCTTTCAATAGTGCCATTTTATAATCCTAAATATTTTATTTTATTTTATTTTTTTTTTTGACTTGTTAATTATTTTTATTGTTATTATAATTATTAAAAATTTTTTTTTTTTTTTTTTAAATGAAATGTTAATTTATAATGATGAGTAGGAAATCAAAATGATTAAAATATAAAAAAAGAAATAAAGGTGCTTTGAAGATTAATTTGTGGTGAACGTGACTGAATATAATTGCGGTCAAAGCTTTTCAACCCGTAGTTTCTCTTTGTTCATTTAGTAGTTGAGTTGTGTTAGTATGGTGAGTTATAAGGTGGTGGTACAATTAAGATACTTGACTAACATCAGTATTTTCATACCTTCTCTCATTAATTCGTAATCGATAACTTTAGTGACTCTCTCTTTTTCACTTTAACTCTTTTTCCTTTATTAGCTTTCGTCATCTAGCTGTCAAGTGTTAGTATCACGTTTGAATTTATAATGGTAGTACAATAACAGACAGAGAGATAGAGTGAAAGAGAGATAAATATATTATAGTTGAATAGTTTAAATTAAAAAGAGGATGATGAGAGTAGAGTGGTGAAGTTTGCGTTCATTGCGGCACAATTCCAGCCGACTAATTCATTTACACAAGTGCTACATTATATAGAGAGACAGAAGCCAGCTAGCAAGCCACGTGTTTCTCACGAGCTATAGTGCTTTCAGTATTTCCTTTTGCCATTATCCATCCAAATTTTACTACTACTGCTACTACTACCACTATTACTATTATGATTGTTATTGCTAGTAGTGCTACTGCTTTTGCTGTGGATGATCTGAGATATTTAATACTTATGAAGCTTTCAACAATTGGATAAATAAACTGTAGAATGCTGGTGGTATCCTGTGGAATATATTCACTAAACAATCTATGCATCCATCTTTAGATTCATTCATTTAATTTGTTATTCAATAAAAAATCCAAATAATATAAAATATACACGTGGATACTTTATCGAAATATTATCAAACAAACTTTTTTTTCTAAAGCATAAAAAATAATTGCTCACTTTATTATATTCTATTTAATTTAATATAAAATTAAAAAGTTAAAAAAATAAAAAATTCACTTTACTATCAATTGATTAATCACTAAAAAAAGTAATATAGTACTAGTACTCATTCAGTATTGAATTCAAATATATATGATTTTAAGATAAAGGAATATCATTAGACAGTAGATAATTTAACGATTTGTAATTTGAACAAATACTTAAGTATTGGAAAGAAACTATCTAAAATAATGGTCCTTGCGCACTATTTAACAAAAGTTAGTTTCATTGTGGTTATCGAAAACCATCTGATATTATTATATCCACCGGCACAAATTATGTCGACAAGTTAGCAAAGCATACTTTGCTTCAAAAGTGATAAAAAACACAGTTTTTTTTTTTTTAAGGATAAATAATATAAAAAAAGTTTTCTCGTACTTAAGTATATTATTTAATTTCAGTATTGAAAAAAAAAAAATTTATAATTCAAAATCTGTGACTGTATTAATAATTTACGCATGTTAAAAAAAAAAAAATAAAAAAAACTGGTGCAATTGTAGTAAACAAAGATATCATTCATCATCACGCAACATTTTGAATATACTTTATTTCTCCTTTCAACTCATAAAAAAGCTTCATTCTACTCATAAATATACAACAGTTATGATTTATCGCTTTTCAGTTTAAACTTTTCCATATACGAATATAATCGTAAAGTCGATCGAGTCGGCGTAATAATAAAATGCCATGAATAATGTAAGCTTATTCAACAATGTAAAAACATTAAAAAGGAGGTGAAGGTGTCAAGTCATTTTAACTATTTTTCTTTTTCTTTTCCTCTCTCGCTCTCTCTTTCATTCTTTCTTAATCGTATTTGCATTTAAACTTAATGAAAAATTTTTAAAATCAGTCACAATAATTTGCATAAAAAAAAAAGTTTAGAATATAATATAATATCAAGAGTACACAGCGATAGTAATATTGACACTAGTAATTGTTTATAATCGATGTTATAGTATTATATTTATATGTATATGGTTAAAGAGTATATAGTACAATTTGTGGGCTGCGTACACGTATATGGACATCTGCGTCCATTATTCCACAGCATCATCATCATTCCGATAGTTTCACCGTTTGGCGGCCCCATCAATTCAACCGAGTAGTACGCGGCCCGTTAAATTTTATCTGCTAGCTCGCCTACCATCCGGCAGGCCTGTTCATCCTCCATTTTCCCACCCTCCAAAATCCTCAAACTCTATTCGAAAACCCAACCAACGAACTAACCAACCCTTTATCCCATCGCGACTCTCGTACTTAAATGTATTCGTAAATGGTAAATCGTCAGCGAGAACCAAACTACTTCCGTTCGTGCCTCAGCTCCGTATATATTCTACCTTTCACTTTTACATCTATATATGCATTCATATACTTTTGATTCTCATCTCTTATTCTGTCTAGTTTATCGATTAATAGGGGTCGATTTATTCACCATTACAGACTTATTTGTTACTATCTTTTACTTATATGCCAATCACGTAAAAACTCTATAATTATATGTCTATATATAAATATATATCTTCTTTATTACATTATAATCTCTACTATTACACCTTTATCATCTAGAGCAATCTTTATATTATTATTGTTATTATAGTTATACTGTTGACTTAATTATTTTACTAATGCGTTAATATTTTTAATTTTTTGTTTCAGGTACTGCTTCAAAACCTTTGCTGAGTCTAACTCTCGTTTTTATTACTTTATTTACGAACATCTGTTACCACTGATACTCATTTTTTTTAGGTAAGTTTTGTTTTTTATTATATTCAAAATTGTAATTTTGCAAGAAAAAAAAAATAAAATTAGCCATGTTCATTTTACTTTCAAATTGATGGAATTTTCTAATTATTTAATAAATAAATATTTGTTATTTTATATTACTTAGTCTAGAAAAAAAAAAAAAAAAAAAATTGGTAAAAATATATTTTGATGTTACAAATATTTGTAAAGTAAAAAATAATGAACAAACGTATCGTTAGGTGGGATTTCGCAGGCGTGTGTATGATCCCTGCAATTGTCGCTAATCTTCATTTGATTCGGCTATGGTGCGAAACTGTTATGTTATACGATGATACTTTACCGTAAAGCCCTCTCTCTCTATATATATATATATATATAAACTTTAAATTATATGAAAAATAAAAAAATATATACATGCGAATGCATAACAATATATATCAGTATTTAGATATATTAATTGCTATACAATAAATGAAAGTTATTAAAAATTACATTTTTCAATAAAACATTTTATTTTTATAAAATATTATTTAAACAGTAAGTTTTTAAATACTACTACGATGTAGAAATATTTATGTCTAACGAGCCGATGATTTCTTTCATATTTATCATCGTCATATAAAAATTACTATTAAATTTTAAGCGATATTATTTTAACTATTTTATTAAATTTTAGATTCAATTAAAAGGATTCATAAAAATGACATCTCACCCTGGATAATTGTTCACCACTTGGATGCTGAAAAAATAATAAACTATTTTTTGAATCGATTGAACGATTCATTTCAAATACGCTAAATATTTTTTAAAATCAAAGTTAAAAACCAAAAAAAAAAATCTATATTTATTACCAAATGTAAAAAAAAAAAAAAAGAGAAAACGATAAATTAGAAGCCTGTAAAATCTTTAAAAAAGGAATTTTACCAAAGAAATATTAGTTTAGGATTTTAATAACTATTAATTATTCATGAATAACTTATAGAAGATTTAATTATCGAATGTAAATATTAATTATACTTAGCAATAACATACAAACACACATACACATCTACAATAATTAATCAAATATTATAATTGTCGTTATAATTTGCCATACACGACAGTGTATGATTCAATAATATGATGAAACTTTAAATTGAATAATAATTATTATTATTAATAAAAAAAAAACTGAAATGCGCTTGGATTATATTGAGAGTCATCATTCAATTAAATCGATTAATGAATCACGTACTCATCATTTATAATGACGTATTTAAGCTCAGGCGATTGCAGTAAAAAACTGTAAAACTTCAATATGATCCTTTAATATTGTTTTCTTTTAAAATTTTAATACAAGCAACAAATTTACACGGAAAAATTTTTTAACTAAAACAATATCTAAGTATTTACAATAATAGTTTTTGGAAAATCAATCAAACATATTAAATCTCACAATAATTCAAAACGTGTATTTTTAAAATGTGATTAAAAAAAAATGAAAAATCAACCTAGTCTTGTATAACTTGTTATGTACAAATAAGTATAAAAATATAGTGTATATATAATACAAATCGAAATCTGTAATAAAACAATTGTTTTTATTTATCCAATAAGATTCTTTAGAATTATCATAAAAAAGATTCAAGATCAGTTAAAAGAATTATTAAAATTAATATATATTTGAGTTTATAAATTGATGAAATTTAAATACTGTTTACTTTTACAATGCCACTTATTTATTAAACTTGTCTAGTAGCACAACATTCATTATCAATAAGAATAAAAAAAATTTACATGCAAATAGAAAAAAAGAAATTTATGATTAAATTTTAGTATTAATGATTAATTTTGTAAATCTAATTGAATATTTTTTCTTTATACATTTTAATCCTGATCAATAATTATTAAATTATTAAAAATAAATTTGTTGATAAATATTTAATAATAACTGAATAATAAATTTTTACCTAATTATATGTATAATAAAATAATAAGGTAAATAAATTTTATAAGAGGTATTTATAAAAAAAATTTTTAAAAGTTATATGCTTTTATCTATATTCCTTATTGTTCGATACATCATGAAAATTTATAAAAATGTGGTCATCAGAATGAAATAAAATCATGGACACTGGATTATCTAAACTGGTTTAAAGCTCTCGCGCAAGCTCAGAAATTTCGCGCAAACTCCTGAATTCCCAATTTGTTTGGCCAACTTGCATTGCTCGTCCTAGTAGTTATCAGTACCACTAGTAGTTGCTTGCGTTCCATTCTGTGAGCACGTACTGTTTAATACATATTCGGATTCTATTAAACCAAGTTCAACGTTTATTTATTATTAATAATTTTACATTTAATTCAAATCAATATATTTAAAATTGTAATATTTATAATAATATTTTAGTGATAAAATGTTTAATTAATGGTTCTAACAATAATTTTAAATATACATCTATCATCGAATGATTAATTTTAAATATAAACAAAATTATTAAATAGAAAATGATGAATTACTAATTTAATTAAAAAATAATTATGTTATTAATAAAAATAAATGATTTATTATTTAAATATAGTAATGTAGTTGTAATAAAATTATAAAAATTTATTAAGTTTATAAGTGTTATTGATTGCTCTATAATTAAAAGTTAATATCAGTGAGTGGTAATGGATAACCAGTGGTCATTTTATTTTTCTCTACTTGTTCTTATTGCTAGTTTACTACTAATTAAAAGTAAGTGACATAAAATTATAAAATAATAATAGAAATTGTTTAGCCAAAACTAATTATGTATTTAAAATATTTATAAATACTAATATTTTTAGTCGGATGAAAATAAGTTTTACAAGATTTTTAATTTTTTAGTCAACTCTCGAATAATGCATAATATCCAAGTGTATAGAGTATGAGTTGACTTAGTAAAATCGTGTTTTCTTAAAAGTTACTCCGGGATCGTGAGTATTACTTATCATACTTTTACTTTGATACTCTTGGTTTCAAACGTTATATATTTCGTGGTGAGCTAACTTTATCAAGTCAATATTTATCTATTATATATACTTTAGTCCAAGTTTATGTATAAGTAATAATAAATAAAATATTTTATTTTTGTGTTTAAATTCTAATGAATTGAATCTTTTTTTAAAATGCGGGTACAATAAAAAAAAAAAAAAAAAAAAAAAAGAAAAAAAAATCAAGTTAACTTGTTGATTAAAACTGTTTCAGTTAAATAAATAAACTAATCGATAGTATTGTGAAAAATAAAAATATTAAGGTGATAATAATTCAACAGATATTAAAAAAAATTTTTTTTTTTTTTGTTATTTTTATATTGAATGAATATATTGAGAAAGAGGTAAGCAGCAATTTGAATGTGCATCCATTCGAATAAGGCTGGTTATTGGATGCCAGCAGATTTGAGCTTGTGATTGAGTATTTGATCCCATTGACCGGGTAGTTTAACGGCTAACGGATAACGGCAAACGGATAGGGAACGGAAGTGAGTTTCTCATCATCGTATATACATGTGTATATGTATCTGTATATGCATATATCTTTTATTCAGTAAATATATTAATGGTACATTTATATTTTTTTTTTAAATATATATTCTGTCCAGTAATAGTTTATATTATTAAGAATTAATCTTTTTGTAATACAAAAATAAAGTGATAATTATTTTAGTTATCTTTTTTTAAAATCCCATTGAATTGAATTTCGTATCTTCCTATTATAGTATCCATGATATGCAATAAGAAGAGGCCGTATATATTTGCTCAATCTACCATTTGTTTTATGTAAATCTATACCTTTTGTTAAATACAACGAAAAAAGGGGAAACCCGTTTTAAACTTTTTTTTTGTATAGTCTTTCACCTTTATAACCCGATCAACAATGGCTTCTTCCCCATTGTATTTTCATATATTCTTATTTAGTTAACTACATGAGCATTATAAATTTTACTATTTTCATTTTTAAATCAGATTAGTTTTGTAATTCGTAATTTTTATTTTAATTTGTCATCACAGGGATTAATAACTCTATGAACTTATAAAATAAATATATTAAATCATAGTAAATTTTTCTTTTTATATTGCAATAAAAAAGTATTATGAAATTAAAGTCTTTTTAATTAAATTGAACCGAAAAGAAAAATCAAATAATCAGCATACACAGGACTTTGGTGAAAATATTAAACACCACATCTCTAATGAGTAATAAGTCGTATTAAAAGTAGTAGTGGAAAAACTTTTGAAAGCACTTCAAGGAGGTTGCATTAGCGCTTTCACACGCAATGCTACCGCTAACTACTGGTGTTGACTCTTTTATAACCAGTATATTTATCCATAATTTTATTTATTTATTTACTTACTTTTTTTTTTTTTTTTTTTTTTTTTTTTTTTTTTTTTCCATTACTTTGACTCGTCGGTCGGTTTCTCTGCAACCCCTTTCGCACTTGAGGCAGCGCGTAGAAAATTCACACATCAGACGAATACCACGTACGATTCACCAGCCCATAATTTTCATTACTGCACAAGAAAGCGCTGCTCTAGTGGTTTTATTAAAAAAAAAAAAATCATAATAATAATAATAAGAGAGAGTGAAAAAAGAATAAAGAAAGTAAAGTAAATGATAAAAAAAAAAAAAAAAAAAAAAAAAAAAGTAAATAACAGAAAAAAAATGGCTTAGAGGTTTTTATGCCACACGTCCTGGTATACTTTCGCCTTTACACTTGCATTCTCGTATATACATTTTTGCGTATACATTGAATGCCGGCGGGCCGCAGCGCACTTGAGATTGTCGAGGGTCGGCAACAACTGGAGACGATAAGCCTTTGGTTGTACACGTGCACCTTCAAAGTTCTTTACTTTTTTACCTTTGATGTCAAGTATTTCACGTACGCACAAAGAATTTTTAAAATCAAATAAAAGAAGAACGATGACTGAATTCAAAGCTTATGTGTTATATAATGTTCTTATTTAATTTTTTTTTTCTCATTTTTTCCACATTTCATGTTTCAAATATTATAAAATAAAAGATAGAAGAATAAAGAAACTATGTCGTCATGTTGATTTATAGCTATAAAAGATACAAAAATTTATTGTTGAGTATTTAATTTTCTATAATTCTATTGTATTTTATATTACACGTCAAATTTTTTAATGAAAAATAATTCCGTTTGTAACAAAGAAAAAAATCACGTCGTTGTTGTTGTTATTATTATTATTATTATTATTATTATTATTATTATTATTATTACTATTACCGTTGTGTGGTGTGCATGTGTATGCAGATTATATTAAACAGTATGCATGCAAAAATGACACGTCAACATGTTATGGGGGTCACGATATCCCTCCAAGTGCAAAAAGAATGTAATAGCTTAATTCCGTATTGATCCAAGCAGTAATAGTACCTGCATACTCACAAATGACGATCATGTAACCAGCTGGTACACTGATATAAACTCATTTATCATATAAATTCTTTTAAATAATAATAAATATTATATATATTTTATTAGACATTTACAATAAAATAAAAATTTTATTTAATGAAATAGGTATCGTGAAAATTAATTTTTATATATAAATATTTTTTAATTTAATAAATTTTATAATGAGCTATTTACAATGGTTTATTATTATTGATGAAATTAAAAGTTACTTTATACTGTTCGAACTTGGCTTCAGCGTGCTTAACTCTTCACTTTATTTAAAATCCAAATGTTTGTATTTAACTATAAACAAATACTTAGAAAATTCATAAAAAAAAATTATACCATTTTATTACGCTTTATATGTTCAATAATAAGATGTTACAAATAAATTTATTAATATTCGATAATTAAAATAAATTTAGATTTGCGGTTACTTGAAAACTTAATCATAATATAAAAATGTATATATATATATAGATATAGATATATATTTGTTTTTTATATTGAATGATTTTAGAAGTAGAGCCAGTAAAAATAACATCTGTTGAAATTCCGCGAGTGGTTAGAGCTGGTACAGAAGAACCAACGATTCTTGACTGTAAATATGATTTGGAATCATCGACAACAGCTGCACTCGTTGTCAAATGGTATGTCGACCAGGAGCTTCTATATCAATGGATTCATAACTCAACGCCCAAGGGATCCGATGAATTTTTCAAATTTATCGATGCGACATATAAAGCCAGCAATGATCCAAATACAATGTATAGAGCGGTTAAACTTGTCAGGCCAAGTCATGAACTTTCTGGTAAAATAAGATGTAGTATATCAACTCAAGAGGATGAAACAGATGCTTCCGAAGATATGTTAGTTTATTGTGAGTGTAATTTTTATTAAATACTATTTTTCCATTGCAACATAATGGATTTCATTTATATTCGAGGATAACTTTAACATAACTGAGTAATATAATAAAAGAGCCAAATCAGAGTTACTGATGCTCTGTAAATCTTACATTCACTGTCGACGAGTAGTAGAAATCGAATTTAGTCTGACGATAAAATTAAATACATTATAGTGTATATTTTTTTCCACACTTTATATAATAAATGAATAAAAATAATAATCTAGTTGTTTTAATTAAAAACAAAAGGGATAAAAAAAACAAATAAATTGAAATTGCTGGAATATACATTAGTTACGAAAAGATAAACAAAAAAAAATATCATTCTATAGTGTGTTTATACAAAAAAACAGAACATGTTTGTAACGTGCTGTTGTCACTTGATTTTCTTTTTATGCCGTTTTAATCAATAGAAAAAAGTAATTGACTATGGCGTTAAAACATTATTAAAATCATTTTATCAATAAAAATAACGTTTTTATGATTTCAACAATGAAAACAAATCTTTTTTTTCTTTTGTTCTTTTTTTTTTTTTTTTTCAATTATCGAAAACACAAAGTTTACTTATAAAAGTTTGCCTGCATTTCCATAAATTTTTTTTTATTTTACCTTTCAATGTATATCACAATATTTGTTTTCATGCTTTTGTGATTTTTTTTTTTTTTTTTTTTTTTTTTTTTTATTTTTTTGTCTGACTTTTGAAAAAAAAAGACTACTCTCAGTAGACTGCTCTTAAAGATTGATAGTATACGATACCCATAAAACATCAATTGCAAATGTAGGTTTGCTATCAAAGCAGTTTTACATTTTTTCCATATCTACTTTATATTATTATTTTACTTAAATATTTTGTTTTATTGTTTTTTAGTGTACATGGATAGTTTTTATTTAAATATTATTTATTAATTTAATATTTTTTTTTCTTTAGCCCCAGAAACGGTGTTCCGGTTATCAGATCCAACGATAAATGAAGATTCCACCCAACTAACCACAAAGTGCTTAGCTGAAGACCTTTATCCACTTCCTACGATAAAGCTTTTTCAAGACAAGTAAGTTTTACTGCTTGTTCTTTTTCTTATTTTTCTTTTTAATATTATTATCAGCATTATTATTAAATATACATATACTTTTAAGAATCAATGGGATAATAAATGAAGTGAAACAATCTTATTTATTTAATGAAGCGTATTTTTATAATTCAATAAAAATATATTATTACATTATTTTTTCTACATCACAATTATTTATAATATGTCTAACACATTATTACAGTCAGCCAATAAAAAAACAAAAGCAATATTACAAAAATAAAACGGATGGTCGATACAGTGTCGAGGCCGTTGCAACTTTGTGGATGGACCAAATTAAATTACCTACAACATTTAAATGTGAATTATTTATTAAAGAAGCTAATTATACTTCTATTAAAACATACGTATACAATGGTAAGCAATACGATATTATTATTATTATTATTATTAAATCATGTCCATGTAATTCATATAAAATTTTAGTAAAGTTCAAATTAATTATAATTAAAAATTTTATACAACTATATAATTACGAGTACTGAAAAATGCCAGAAAAAAAAGTATTTAATTACAGGTTCAAGAATTATTTGTTTGTAGAAATTTGACATGTAGTTATAATAACAATGTTATTTTACATAAAAATAATAAACCAATTATTTTATATAAAATATTAACAACAGATTTAAATTTTTATTTTTACTACTCTTCTCACTTGTCAACTACTCAATGTCGTAAATTTAACCCCATCCGGAAGTTGGGAACAGAAATTGTCCCAGGTGAAAATAGCCAGGGAAGTAATAAATCTTGGTTGTAGACTAAAAAGGCAGACGGTAGTCATCTGGACAGTATCTGCTCGCTATATTAATTTTCTTTTATTTTATAAAGTATAAAAATGTACTGTAGTACAATAGATGTGATTTAAAATTATAATATTTTTTTATTTTTAATCGGCCAAGTAAATTAAAAAAAAAAGTTTGTTGATATTGTTGGATGAAAGAACAACCGAAAATCATCTTTAAAATATCTATTAAAATTTATTATTACATTATATCATTTCAGAGAGAGTTAATAATCTTGATCAGTACAAATGTATAATACTCAAAAACTAAACAATAACTAAACGCGAAAGAGATAGAGAAATAGAGAGATAAAGAGAGTTGTCGTATAGTCAAGAACAGGGAAATATATTTCCCACAGGAGAGGAAATAAAAAAATAAAAAGTTTTGTGGCAGTCTTATTGCTGAGCGTAAAACCTTCAATGTGTAATAGGTTAAAGGAGAATGAGTTTATTCGGTTCACTTGATTCAACTCTTTGGCTTTTTTCCTTATCATTCTAACATCAATGTCCGAGTTTTTATTTTATTTTATTTTATTTTATTCCATCATTCCCCTAGGATCAATAAAATCCCAAGCTGCCAACAACAAAGAATTGTACATAAAATTGCCGAGATAACTAAGTAATTGATCGTACTATTTGTGATTCTAGGTGGGTTTGCTCAGTCCAATGTCTCGATACTCTTGATCTCCTTGATTATCGGATTCTTGTTGGTCACCACCACCATCACCACCCAGACGACAACGGTTAGTTTCTGTTAATGAGAATAAAGTCCAAATACTTAAATAAATAGAAAAAAAAAAAAAAATAATAAATAATAAATAATAAATAAATCAATACAAATAATTATTAATTAATTAGCAAATCAACATTATGGTCTACCATTCAATTAATAAGGTAGGTGTATAAATTAATTCTGCACATTTTCATCATCTCATTTTTATAAATATATTTTTAAAATTATTATTTATTTACATGATAAACTCGTAAACATGTGGAAAATGTACGATATATATTTCTTTTATAGATAATTCTTTAAATTATCTATAAATATATAGTTTTGTCATTACTATTATTTAATTTATAATAATCAATATGAAAAATATTTTTTCCACATCACTATGTTAATAAGAAAAAAAAACTATATATATATATATATATATATATTCCGTCGTGAGTATAAATAAATATGTATAATTTCATATTGAATAATAAAATAATTAAAAATAGTGAAAAACTTATTTTCATCACCGCGTAAATGTAATAATTAAAAAATTTTTAATGATATGTGTCAAATTAATAAAATGTGTCACTATTGTTATTATTATTGTAAAAGCAGCTCGATTATGAAAACAAAATTTTTAGTGACTTTTTTATACCTCATAACGAAAGTACAATAAATCATTGAAAATATTAAATTTAATATTTTTAGTTGTGTATGAACTACAGTTTATCGAATACAGGGTAACATATAAAAAATAAATAAATAAATTATTACTTTCTAACGGAAGAAATGTCTCGAACAGTAAAATAAAAATATTAAAAAATTTCTACAATTATCTAATGTTTAATTTTTGAATGCTGTACACATAGATTTTAATTTTTTTAATTAATCAATGTCTGATTACTTTAGTATTTTATTATTTAAAAAATGCCCTTATACAAATACGACCGAGTCTTATAATCAGCTGCTTCGTGAATGGTTCGTACTTACTAAATAATTACTATAAATAAATGAAATTGGTGGAATAACAGTCTGAAAATAAATAAACTATTTGTTATCAATTAAATAATAATTAAATACAGTTATTAAATTAAAATTCACTAAAACATTTTAATGATAGAATAAATAAATCTTTAGAATAAAAAACTTTTTTGTTCTTTCTTGGGCTTAAAAGTTGAAAAAAAAAAAAAAAAAAAAAAAAAAAAAAAAAAAAAAAAAAACGGTATGATATTGAAGCGTAAAACTTTTCTTCTTAAAATCATGACGACTTTTATGAAGCTTTAAATTTTTCTGATTAAAGTAAAGTATGTTTTTCCTGATTAATTTTACACCTACTGAACGTTTGCCTTGTTATTAAATATAGTAAAGATGTAAAGAATATTTCATACCCATTCAAGCCCATGTTTGAGACAGTGAAAAGGATTAAACTAGTGGGAGATTTTAAAAATACATATTAACTTAAGTAAAACTTGGTAAAAAGAAATGAAACAAAAAAAAAAAATTAAAAAAATGAATAAAATGATAAATAGATATAAAAGCGAGAAAAAGAGAGATTATCTTTTGTGATACTGTGATACAATTTCACTTGTGAGCCGGTTGAAAAAAAATTCAATGTTATTCTTTGATTCTCTTATAAAAAAAATTGTTTTAATGGTTTAATAAATTTACTGGTATACTAAAAGAAAATGAATGTTGATTAAAACCGACTGGCTCGTGATAATATTCTCAAAAGTTAAGGTAATAAAAAAAAAAAATCTGAAAAAGTACTTTCAAAACTTTTTGCTGTACTCTTAAATATCTATTCCTAAATTATCTAATTCGCTGTACATTGCTAGATACATAAATAAATAATAAAACAAATGATGATGATGATGAAAATTGAAAAAAAAAAAAAAAATAAATAAATAAATAAATAAATTTATAGTTGTATCTATAGATTAAATATTGTTACGAAACTCTCATAAAAAAAAAATTCACAGTTGTAACGTGTTCTATCATTGTTATTAAATAAGAATTAAATAATAATAATAATACTAATAAACTATTATGTCAACTATTTGCAAAAAAAGTGTATGCGTGTTTGCTACATAAATTTTAATATAAGTTTATCAATATTTTATGAAATTAAATAGTTAGATATATTTGTTGTATGTATATATATATAATATAAATAAAAACTATATAAATTTTATTTTAATTGTAAAAATTAATTATTTAATTTTATATTATCATTGCTATTAATAAATTATAGATAAATCGATGAAAATTATAATTACAATAATTATGCTGTTATTATAAATAATCAATTTATTGTTTATCAAATAATTTAAGAAATATAAAATTATGATTATTATAAATATTGTTATCATTACTAAAATTCAATTTGAACCATAACCTTTTCACTTTTTTCATCATTTCTGTTCATACATTAGTAATACATAAAAAAAAAGTAAATAATACCTTCAATTACTTTTTTTTTTCCTTTTTTTTTTTATCATTAAATACGGAAGTCGTAAGTTAATAGGAAACAACTATTTATTTTATAAAACAGTTAAGGGGTTTAAAAAAATCGTATTTGGTTAAGAACAATAGATATCGGGTTATGAGCTAATATATCATAAATAGATAATTAATATGTAAAGATTTAAAGGTAATTATATTTACTAATTAATATTTAGTAAAAAGTTGAAGGAATTAAATAGCAATCAACGTCAATTAAGAATAGATGATATATTGAGAGTTTTAAATAATTAGGTAAATTTAGTGGTCTTTGAAAGCACAAAGAGGGTTTATTTATCCTTCGGGCGTTTATCGAAACTTTAACATTATTCTCGATGGCGTATGCTAAAGTAGTGGTGCATATACACATACAATCCCTCTCATCACGACAGAATTTCAAAGTAATTTATACAGTCGACGATAAATATCCCCCTACGTGTCACAGTTTTAACTATATATATATAGTAATCTTTAAATATAAAAATATACAATATATATATGAAAGAAAAAGTAGTTTTAATTGACGAACGTGTTTGAAAAATAATAATTTTTTTCCTTAAATTATATGAATCGGTCGTTGTGTTATTATTCGAGCTTAAACAATTCTAGGATATTCAGAAAATTTAATTATATTTCAGATAAGTTTTACCGCTATTCTATTATTTTCAAAAGTTTATGCTGAGTTATAGTTTAAATACCGTTCTTTTTATCATACAAAAACTTTTATAATTTATGCAATCCAACGTGTTACTTTAGATTAATAAGAAAAACATTTATTATCCTTTCTCCTATTGTAGTCTCTCTCTCCTACTATATTATATATATATATATATATATATATATATATATTATTTAGTAAAGTTACTTTGTTTACATTATATTAATTTATTTTAAAAATTTATAAAATTTTTATAATTAAATCTGCGGGTTTAATAAAATTTCATTTACTATCTTATCAACGCATAATTGCCCGATTTGTGCTTTCAACTGAAAACGGAATGCCTTGATAATAATATTCGCCGTGCAATTTAGTGTAGGGTTCAACAACCAAAAGTAGAAGCAAAACCAGAAGCAGAAGCAGAAGCAGAAGTAGAAGCAAAAGCAAAAGTAAAAGCAAGAGGAGAAGCATCACCAGTATCAAGAACGTTATCAAGTATTATCAAAGTAGAGAAGAGAATGGGAGAATTGTACCGCATGTTTCTTGCTGCCTTTCAGGAAACGCTCAGAGAATTCGCTATATTGTCTGACTGGTGATGCTGGTGATACTGGTAATAGTACTGCTAGTACTAGTGTGCTGCTGCTTTTAATCTATATATACTGAAATTCATTTGCTACTGTACGAATTTCCTTTATAAACTATATGCACTATACAATGACAAGCAATTGGCAAACTCAAATTCTACAGTATGTGATTGTTAATTAGGCTCCCCATATATCTATATGCTTTTATAAATGACGTTTGAGTTTAATTTTCATCCTCATTGGCAAGTCCTAAGAGATTCATTACCATGGAAATTAAATATACATGAACTGAAATTTCAAATAAATAGATAAAACCCATGAAACATACATTTACCTACCATATTATTTTTTTTTTTTATACTATATTCAAATATTGAAAATAAAGTCGTTACTTTTTTTAAAAAAAATATTAAAATACAATTTAAAGATTCAATCAATTTTTGTATAATGTGTTCTTTCTTTTTCTTTTTTTTATTTATAGAACTATCTACAGTTTTCCAATAAAATCCATCAAATATTACTTTTTTACTGGTTTTCAATGTTTCAAATTAATGAATAATGTTGAAAAAAAAAAAAAAAAGTTTTAATAAAAATCACATAAAAGATAACACCATTTTTAAAGATAATAATAATAAAATTTATTTACACTATAAAACTTTATAAAACTACAACTAAGCAAGCAACAATTTTCAAAAATTTATGCTCACAGATTTTAGCTTAAAAAAGAGTTGCAGTAGGTTTTAAAAATTTATAAAAAAATTTACTAAATGATTAATTTTTACATTAATTCATGTCCTTTATTTAATTGCGTTTTCATATCTTGCAGATAAAACTCAATAAATAAAGTAAACGCATTTTATAACTTTTTTTGTGCTAGTGAAAAAAAAAACTCGAAAAATTTTTAGTCTGGAAACTCAATTTTAATATAATATACTACATCACTAAATACTTTCACTAGATTATTGTAACATAAACCTTACCGCTAATATATCGTCTAAAGTTATTTTTTTTCTTTAACTTCACTTGTGACAAATATCAAAGACAATACTTGCATTATTCATTGGCACACCTATACATATATTATCACATCAGATTATCAGACTATCACTTTTGCTAGCTTACTAATAATATGAAAACTAACAAAATAAATGATATTATATATATATATTTAAATGGATGTATATTATTATTTTTTACACTTAAATGTAATATGGATATTTTATTTTATTATTTATGGTAATATTAAATTATAAATTAACATACTGAACTGATGAACAGAAATTTTTCCGCACTTACACCAGAAGCATTTAGTGAGCACTTAGAAAAAGTAATTATTTCCCATTACTTTCTCACAAGAGAAAACAGTACTCACTACTGAGCAATTTTAATTTCTAAGAAATATTTATTTTTAATCATTTTTTTTTTTTCATTTTCATGATGATCGTAATTTGTAGCAATGCTGCATAAATTATTTCCGCGTATGCTAATAAAATATATGGTTTTAAATTTATTTTAAATAACTCATTAAAATACCTGGTGTTTTTTTTTTTTTCTATAAATTTCAGTATTTATTCCAAAAGCGGCAATCCATACAAATATATGAAATGATTTAAATTATTTGTACGATTGCCACTCAATACTTAATAAAGTATTGAATTCATAAATTGCAGTTGGTACTATTGTATTGTTTTAAATATATATTAAACTTATACAATCTCAATGTAACCAAATTTTTTTCCCCAATAAACTTAAATTTTATTTTAATAAATTACAATTACTGTACGACTTTTATTTCATTATAACATAATGTGTAATTTTTTTTTATGTTTTTCGATAGACCATGAAAAATCAGACTTACAGGTAAAAGTTTTATTTCGTAACTCTTAATAAATTTTATGTAAGATTTAATACAATTATATTGAATAATGTTAAATGTAGCGTTAAAAGAATAATCCGTAAAAGTCATTATATTGGTAAGAAAATTAATATAATAATGATTCATTGTATGATTGGTGAATAAATTAATATCAAACTGTGACCTTGTTAATTTCACCGGTTAATTTCGTCCTCTCACTTTGCTCTTCTTATCGAGCTCGTAATCAATTGGATGGAAGACATACATATCCATAAAAACACACATTCTATAGATAGGTTGGGCCACTTTCTTACCATGCTTCTGCTAAACTCTCAGCAAAATACTTTGTACATATATATATATATATATATAGATACACATATAAGAATTAATGGAAGCGAATGCCTTTTCACCTTACGGCAAATATGTATGTATATCTGAAACAACGATCATTCTAGCAAGATCTAATCTTACGCATTTAAGCGACACAAACTTATATTTCAACGACATTTTTATATTTCTTTATTTTTTTACAAAGAGACAAATATACATTGTAAATGTATTATATATTTATAGTTATTAATGATTATAATAATAATAAGACTCAGGATATTTTGTAAAAAGTAAAAAAAAATCAATATGTCAATAATACATAATCTGATAATTATAACAACAATAAATGTCATTATTTAAATTAAATAGTAATAATAAAAAATATTTTTGCAATCCTTGTTTATAAATTTGTTTTCCTCTCACCTTTTCTCCCGGATGATTTCCATCACTTTCTCGTCATGTATTCGATTAGTTGTCTCCCTTTCTCCCGATTTACGTTTTCAACCTTTCTCTCCTCCACCTGCATCAGTAATAGTAACATCAACAACAACCCAGACTAACCGGTATAACGTTAGCGTTGGCGTTGATCTTCTCTCTGCTTCTATAATAATAATAATAATAATAATAATAATAATAATAATAATAATAATATGAAATAGTGTAGAACGAAAGGTAAACGTCGAGCTCGTCGTTTACTTATATTTCAGTACAGAGCATCAGTGTGGGGATATCTGGAGCTTCAAGTCAAGTCAACTGAATCGCATACGTTCAATGTAGTATTACATTGAAGGTTCAGTGCGTGAGATATAATATACTCTCTTTCATAGAGGTTCAATCAATTTATTTATTCAAATTTTAAAAGTTTTTAGTTTCTTTTTTTTTCTGCTTTTTATGTTGATACTGTTAGTGAATTAAATTGTATATCCGGCACTAAAATAGTTTTAGATTTTATTAATTAACTTTTCCAAGTTAATTTTTTTTATCGAAATGTTAATATACTCTGTAAGTTTATATTTAGTCAACTTATTAGCTTATACATATTTTATTTAAGTTATTATTTTATAATATATCAAAATGTGTTATACAAAATTTTTTTTTCTAGTCAAAATTAATGCAGATTTCATCCAAAAGATGGAAAATTATGAAATATTAATTAAAGGGTTTTAATATATTAAATGTCATGCAGTTCATGTTATTATGAATTGCTTTTATATAACGCTTAGTATAAACTGTATGATATTGGAGTATTTTGCTTTGGATAAATGTAACTAAATTATTCGATCATTGTATTTAAATAATTAGTAATCTTCTCGAGAATAACTCATTGAATCAACTTGAGTTCTAACAAAAAAAATTGAGAGAATAAATAAAGAAAATTATCTATATATCAAATAAAAGTATTATGAGAGCTATTATATACTTGATACCTCTCTAAATTTATCTATGTATGCATGTATTTTTTTTCTTTTGACATTATAGAGAGTATAAAAAAAAGAGACAAAAAAAAGCTGAGGTCTGATAATCTGAGTAAAGTCATCGGCAAAACGTACAACATACTTAGTTGATGGTGTTGGTGGTGATGGTGGTGATAGTGATAGTGGTATAGTATACAGTATAGGGTTGGAAAGTAGTATAGTTAGTATACTGTAATGCAGCCTGTGTCTGTAAGGTCTGTACTCTGTACCCTCTGTACATCGACCCTGCATAAAGCCAAAGGCGACGACGGGATTATGGCTTGAAAGGCGGCGAAGCTATGCAAATCACGATGTGCTCCGCCAAATTCACAGGGAATCTTATTTCCCTTGTTGGTCGCAGCTACAGAAATCCCCTGCTTCTTACCTCTTTGTACATATATATATATATATATATATACTTTTACTTCTCATTCTCATCCTCAACACTTTGCCATTTCTTTGAAATGTATAATAAGAGTAAGAGGAAGGAGGAAGTTGAGCTAAAGGAAAATCCCCACCAAGGGTTATTAGCGAGTTTATCTCTTATTCTGCTGTGTAACCTCCCAACTTGAACCTCGTTGTTCTGCTTTTCGCTTTGTCAATTGCACTCAGACTATTTTATACATCTTATTGAGTTATCACTTTGACTAAATCACACTCTGCTTATTTATTATACATATATATTTATATAAAATTTTTCAAACAATAAAATCAATTAAAATTTCATCATGTTTAATACAATAAACTTGAAACTTAAATACTGAGAAAGTGTTGATATTATAAATTACGTTGTTATTTATCTTATATTAATTATATAACTAATATTACCATAATTATTTATCGAATAGCTATAATAATCCTTTATCAACATCTTGATAACCTTGTCTTTAAAACAGTTTGGATGGGAATTTGCTAATCTATTTAGTTTTAATATAATAATATAAGTTATTTTATTATAGTCCACGTTAACAGACCTTTAAAATTTATTATTTATCATAAGAAATATTATTTTTATTTAATTATTTTCTATTTATAATTACAGACTATTATAATATTATGGACTTTTGTGCCGTGTTTTATCACTTCATTACCACAGTATAATCAGGAATCAGATAATGACACTGTAAGTTTTATAATATATTTTAATTGTTACTATGTATAGGATATACCAATTATATGACCACTATTTTTATAATCAATGGTAATATTTAATATTAATAACGATTATTATACAAATAAATAAATTAAAAATAGCAACATTTACAAACTACAGACTAAAGATAATAAAAATATACTTAAAATGTCAGTCAGAGTTCAAAAGATTGAGCAGTACAAGTACCAAAGTGTTTACTGGAACACTCTCTTATTCTCTTTATATATTATAAATATATATGTATATATTGAGTCAAGAAGCCATAGTAGGTAAAACGTGACAAGAGACTTGTAGAGTTACACTTATGTATTCACTCACTCACTCACTGACAGTATGCTGTTGTTGTTGTTGTTGTTGTTGGTATTAGTGAAATGCAGGTCGTTTTTCATCTCTTCCTTTACCCATAAATACCGACTACTCTTGTTCACTTCATATCAACTGATAAAAAATCCGACTCAATTTACACACGAATCAAGAGTAAGTGAATGAGTAAATGAGTGAATGAGTGAATGAGAAAGATAGAAAGATAATAAATGTACGCAGATCTTATTCATGTCATTCAAACGTTCAACATTCTCCGTCGATTAAATACACATGTACAACTACTCGATGCATCACATGGTTATATATATGTATATAATAATCTAATTAATCTTGATATAGTGACGTAGAAAGAAGCATCTGAATTCGTATACAACCGGCACCAACAACTGCTTTTACCAATAACCACCTTCTCTTTAATCCCCACTCTTTTATTACTAAACCAATGATATTATACTAGTACATAATATTATATACTCAGACTGATATATGATACAAGTAGATCTGGGTTAAAGATTTCTATGCCTGAAGGTCGAGGGCACGGACACTTGATCCAACTTAATAGGTTTCGATTATCCACAACTCTGGTAATTGTCACTGTTGTTAAAATTATTATAATAATAATTATGTGTTTTAATCACCAGCAACTCAATTATCATAATTTATCATATATATGATAGTAATATTGTAAAAAAAAAAATTTGTTAATTTTTTTAATAGCGGATGAATAGAGTTGATTATTTTGTTTAAATTAAAATTGAATTCAGTCTGAAATTTTCGTAAACTAGTTTAGTTTAATTTCAAGTCTTGTGGCCTGGATAAAATCGTCTTTAGAATTGACGTGGTTAACCGCAAAGTTTCAATTAAAACCATTTGGCAAAGCAAGAACGAGAGTAGTAATTAAATTCAGGATCGCAATCCAACGTAACATCGTATATATCCGTATATATCCATTTAAAAAAATTATTTTAATTTTAAAATATCCAAATATATTTAACGAATATGTATATTTATACCATACACTATACAAAATTTCACCTCAACCTTTATTTTTTAATTCAAAAAGAATATTACTTATTATTATTAAAACCAAAATTAAATTTACAAATTATAATTTTAAAACTAATTTATTTTGTTAAGTAGAAATATTTTTTATTTAGTTTTGTTAAAATTTAGTCAAAATATTTCAATTGTTTATTAAAAAAAATAAATAAAAACAATAATTCAGCTCTGTAAAATGTAACAAATTTAACAAATAAAAAGTTTTGAAGCATTTAGTTAATAATATAAAAATAGCAATAAAATATTTGATTCATTTTTATTATAACTTTCCGACAAGAATTCACTCACGTAAAGAAGAGCCATCAAGAGAAGTTGAAAGTTGTCCTACTTTTTTGTTATTTCGACTATATACATTCTTTTATTTATTCATTCATTTATTTACTTACGTTTTTATTTTTTATTTTTTTTTTTTTTTTTTTTTTTTCATTTATTGAATAAATATAATTTTATCAATCGATTAAATTACAACAGGAAAAAGTTAAAAAAATACAAATAAATATTTTATAGTAATTTAAAAAAGGTTTTTATAGTTTTTTTTAATCAATAATAAATTTAAAACGTCAATCGTATTGTTGTATAAAAAATGTTTGATTACAATAAGAATAATAAAAATAAAAATACAAACTATTAAAACAAAGTCAACTTTCTCAAACCCAACTTGTCTTGTTTATTTTTTTTCTGGAAGTAATCGTTAGTCGTTAACTCTCGCAATAGTAAACTTTAACCATTTGCTCTCCTTTCCATTTTCAGCAAAACATTAAACAGTGAAAATAAATTTTTTAACTTTAAAAACAAAAAACGTTTTACATTAATTATTAATTAGCTTTATTTTTTTTTTCTTTTTATTATAGAATGATAATAATAATTCGAGTTATCGTTACAAATATATAATCGATGATAGCGATAATAAACAAGATCAAGGAAAGGACCTAGAGGGAAGATTTGGTAAATCGGCTAGTGGTCAATACCACGCTAATGGTGACCAGTCGTCTACGGACATAAAGTATTTCTTCGACGAGTGGGGCCATCATCCTCTCGTAAAATATAGAGTTCCCAATGAATACGCTGCTGCAGATACACATTCGGCTTTTGATCTTCACAAATCCCGTGTGGTTATCAATAATTCCAAAATCGTTAGTACATCAATTCTTTTTTTTATTTTTTTGTTATTCTTTTTCAAAGAAACTAAATAAAAAACATAAATATTGAATTTTTCATATTACTTAAAAAGTTTTTTTTTTATCATAGTCACATCTCTGTTATCTCGGATTTCAAATTAAAAATTAAATATGATAACTGATATAAATAATTAATAGTTATTTGCATTTATATACATTTTATTTTTTCAAATTTAATTATTTGTTTTCGATAAAAAAGTAATTAATTTATTTTTGTTTTATTTATTTTTAGAATGAGGATGAAATTTTAATTGAATCTCAGCACACTGCTAGAGACGAAAAAATTTTACCAATTGATAATTGGTATGAAAATACATATGGACCAATATCAATTAAAGATATACCAGACAAAATTGACATTTCCAATAATTCAAACAATAACAATAATGATAATAATAATAATAATCTAGAATTACAACAACATCAATGGGTAGATGACCAAGTTAATCAATATCCAACAGAAACAGTAGTAGGAACAGAACCAATAGTTGATTCCCCTACAATAGAGGAACTCGGAAATTCAAAGACGTCAGTTGATTCAAATAGTCAAAATAATTTAAACGTTACTGATATAATAAAGCCATCAACTGCAGTAGACAATGCTTTCTTGTTATCTGAAAATTTTGGAAAAAAAATTAACCATTCAAATTTAAACTTTGAACAATTGAATAATAGGAAAAGTGACACTGGAGTGGGCGCATCACATACTTACTACGTTTCTGCGGAAACTCCACGTAAAAAAAATGATAAAACAATTTCTCCAAGTATCGGAGTATCTTCAGAAAATTATAAAAATGCTTTAGCTAGTTTTAAAACTCAATTGATAAAAAATTCACAAATGTCGAAAAACAATAAAGGTTCAACAACAAATACAAAAGTATTACCTGAATTATCACGTCTCTCATTTCAAAGTTTCAACGATGCAACTGAAACAAAGTTTAACTCACAAGAGCCTATTGTTGTTGCTGAAACATCAATGACGACTGAAAATTATGAATACAGTACAACTTTTCCATGCAATAATCAAGAAGAAAAAGAAGAAAATAAAAATATAGAATCAGTATCATTATTACCAACAGCAGCAACAACAAGAGAAGAAACAATACCACCAGAACAACGACAAAGTTCAACAGATGAACGTACATTATACAACATTGTCAATTCTCCGTTGTTTATTCAAGAACTTTCCCATAGAGGAGATCAGTTTACCACATCACCCATGATATTAAATCCTATCCAAGCTGGGTTAGCTTTAGTTAATGCTGAACGAACTCATCTTATTGAACAGAATGTTGAGTCATCGTTAACCAATATAGAACCTGCTGTTCACCAACTTGAAAATCAGTTTAAATTAAATAATAGCCATTCATCTTTTTATATAACCCAATCAGATGAAATTCGTATTTATAAAAATAAATCATTGGAAAATATTAACAGTGATGGTCTTAATGATAGTAACAGTCAAAGTGATGAATCGATAAAATTATCATCAGTACCTTATGTCACATTAGCGTCAATCAACCAAGATAACGCCAGCGATAAACTTGTAGAAATTCAAAAGTCACTAGAGCTATATCATAGTGCACCCATCCATGAAATACATTATCCAGCTCAACTGACGTCTCAAGTAGTTACTAAAATCGATCACTCACCTCCACCAGATTTAGTCTATCTTACTACGCAGAAGCATAACCAACAACCGTACAATAATAATCACCAAATATCAGATATCCCTCATCAAAAAGATCAAATGTCATATACAGATATTAAAGATATTACAGATCTTACTAATAGTAATACTGATTATAATTATCAATTTATATCTATTTTCGATAAAAACTTGCTTACAAAAACAAAAACAACAGATCAACAAGATAAATTTTCAAACTCGTTAAATTTTAATTTAAATAATAATAATAATTTGGATATTGTACAACAAAAAATAGTTAAAATCAATGATAATAACGACAATAAAAAATCAACAGTTGATAATTTAAAAATACCGGTACAAAATAGTACTGTAGCTCATATAAATAGTACTCGAGTGACAAGAGAAAATTTAACTCAAAATACCAAAAATTTAACATCGTTATCACCAGATTTTTTTGAATATTCTTCTCAATGGAATAAGTTAAATGATAAATCGATACATTCAAACAAAGAGACACAAGATATTGTTGAGAATGTCAATTTCCAAATAGATTCAAATCAATGGCTTGAACAAATTGCTGATCGGTTAAACTACCGTAACAACAACAACAACAACAACAACAACAATAATAGTAATAATAATAATAATCATTATCGACAAAATAATCAACTCAATGATAGTAAAATAACAACAACAACATTATCTAACTCAAATGTACCACCACACCAAATAGATATTAATTTAAATAAAAATGAAGAAAAACAACAACAATACTATCATTTAATTGAGGATGATAAAATTATTAGTGATGCTACAGACAATGTAAAACAAACTGTTTATATTTACACGCCTTCAGTAGCAACTAGTGATTATGGATCAATACAAACAAATTACAATTCCAAATTGCCAACTAATAGAATAATAAATCGAGAATTTAATAGTGATAATGTTGAATCATTATCGAATTATCCAGTTGACAAGTTCGTGGAAGGTATACTTGATATGAAAGCTGCTCCAAGACCTTATTCTGTTAACAAAGATAGAGTCTTAGAGAACCTGCAACAGCAGAAGCACCAAAAGCACCAGAAGCACCAGCAGCAAAAGCAAAAGCACGTGCCAGTTATCCAAGATTATCCAGTTACAGTTCAGAAGATGCTGGAGAATAAGGGTTCATCACCTTACCCGATTGAAACTACTACTACAAGTACAAGTACTAGTACAACTTGTATTCATAAACTCGTATCTCAACCCTATCCTATTCACATACTCGAGCAGTTGCCATATCAAGTAGATAAGGTCATTGAAATGCCAATGCGAATTCCAACTTACCATCCACTTGAAATTCCACTAAGATTACCACTACCATTATCATCATCATCATCATCATCATCATCATCATCATCATCATCATCAACAATAAAATTATCGGAAAAATCACTTAATAATGAACCTTATTACAGCAATGGTATTAGATATGGAGTAACTTACCAACAGATTATGAATCCATCCATTAATGGACTAAACCCGGTAAGATTCAAAGAAACAAACTACGGAGAACTTGAAAAGTTGGCTAACAGTTCAAATCAAAACTTTCAAGGTTATATCTATGGCAAACAATCGGTTATACCGGTAATGGGTTTGCGGTCTACTTTGAGTAAACGATACGGCTCATTAAATCAATTGGGTCATGCCAAATATCAACATCAAAATCAAAAACAACAACAACAACAAATTATAAACTATAATCCAGCAGTTATCTCTAAGGAACAGTTCTATAGTAATGTTTTGAATCAATTACCAATTTTAATCCATCATCCAAAGTCTGTTATTGATCATATTGATTTAAGATGGCACGTGACTCATCCAACTGAGAAATATAAAAAAAATAAAATTGAGTACGTGGGGCCTGTACCATTACTACATCCACAGCAGGTCTTGAATCTTCATCAGAATCAAGTGCCACATCCGGCTCATCAAGAATCGATCCACTACTGGGAGCCTTCTGATACGTCTTCGTCTCCTTCTTTTTCTTCAACATCTCTATCATCGTTTTTTAAAAGAGTAAGACTGCCGGAAGTACATTACTACGGTAAAATGGGAAATTTTAGACAATCTAAAATGGAGTATGGATTCAAACCACCTATGGTACCGTCTATTCAGTACGATGAAAACACGGCTACTAGAGTCAATAATTCTTAATTCATTTAAATAATAACTATTGTTGTTCTTATTTATTTTAATAATTAATGCAAAATTTTTATGATAAAATTTAAGTATTATTATTATTTATTGTTATTAATGATGTTGTGTATACAATTATTGACTTTCTATGCTTATAAATGATAAATATTGTTTTTAGTACTTTTTTCCCAATCTTTTATCCTATTTGTCAAGCATTATTTTTAAACTTTTAGTTTATTATTATATTTTAATTAGTTATTATTAAAATACAAACGTAACTAAATTAAACTTTAAAATAAATTAAGTCTGAATAAATAAAAAAGCAACCATTGAGTTTAAAATAATTGGAATACTCATTTGTGGTTTTAATCATAATTTTAATAAGATACTTAAATATAAAATTTTAAATATATATCCATTTTTTACTTAATAATTTATTTAAAATTATTAAATTAAATAATATCTGTGATATATCATTTATTTTTATATAAAAATAAAATAAGAACAAAAGAAAATATACGCTGATATAACTTTTTGAATCACTTGCATGCAGACAAATTAAAAGTAGCTAATCCCTTCCGGCAAGTTTTTAAATGCGCCCACTAAGAAGATTACAATTCCAGTCAGGATAAAGTTTTTTTTTAATCGCAGCTAAGAGTAAAAAAAAAAAAAAAAAAAAAAAAAAAAACAACAAGTGTACAAACCAAGTCTCGGATAACGTTGAAATAAAGAAGAAAAAGAAATATAATGTAGGTCGAGGAAAAATCGAAAATACTTAAAGAAAGAAAGAGTCAAGTTAAAAAATAATAACATCAAGTCATAGTTATCTACACCCTCAGAACCGTATTAATTCAGTATTATCTTTCTATAATTGGCTATTAAATGTGATATACCTATAAATATATAGATCTTTAAATAAATTATTATCCAATATTAGTATTTTGTAAACTTTTATTATCTTATTAGAGGTTGCCAACTTGGAGAAAAAGTTATTTATCACCCCTTATTATAATCAATTATTTCTTAAAGTTTTAGTATAGTAAGGTAATTAACTTATAACAGTGTATAGACACATAATTTGTTTTATTTAGTATTATTATAATGCCGATAGTTTATAACACTAAAGAAATAATAAAATGGATAATTATCCTCCTAAATTTAATATACTTTTTTTACACACCTATTTTTAATCTTTTATTTTTTGTTATTTTTTCAACTTGTTGAGATTTAATATTTTATTTTTTTCACATAAACAATCATGTCTGCTGTGATCTTAATAAAAACAAAAAAATAAATAAATAAATTTGTAAAAACTGACAATGGTTTTATTAAATTTGCTGAGTTAATATTTACAATAATAATAATAATAATAATAATACTTGATAGTCCTATCTGTCTAGAAGATACCATTAAAATAGCCGAGTATCAATTATTACGAAATCGATAAAATGTAAACGTAGAAAAGTTAATTCCCTCGATAATTCAAATCTGATGAAAATTCATTTTGCAAACGTCGCTCAATCTCGATAATGTGCTTATTCGAGCACCCTCCCGTCAAATATCTTTGGCTTATTTGTTTTTTATTTATTCACTTTTTCGCTTGATACTTTTTATATTTAAATCATCGTTATTTTATTTTCCATATACTTTATATATGTAATTAACATTTTATAGATTAAAATTATTTGATAATTGTTTTATTATAAATATATACACTCCCAAAATTAATAGTCTTTTATATATTTATTTATTTTTTTTTTTTTTATAAAAATGAACAATAAATATAAATGATTACAAGTAAACTTTAACATATTTATAGGACTTATTAAACCATTAATATTCTGGAGTCGATGCCAGAAATTTTTAATCGAATGTTTGTTGAATTAAACTTTTAATCTCAATTATAAAAGTTAAATAAAATAATTTTATAAATAATACTGTCTGACTTTAATAAATTTTTACTACTGCATATGTCAGTGCATTAACTTACCGATGTAATAAATAATAACCGAGTGTAAAGTTGTTAATGTGTGCATTTAACTCATTTGAATATATCGATTGTAAAAGTTTGGGCTGGCAAGTTGTTACAGTCTTTAAAGTTTAAAGGGACTGCTGTTGCTGTTGCTGTCTCACTTTGTTGAGAGTCATTTCATTTATGAATTATTCACCAAAGTAGATTCCTCGTTTTGTGTAAATTTTAAACTCAATTAACAACAAAAGCTCTGAACCCAGTTATTTCTTCAAATCCACATTGTTATTATTACTAATTGCTAAGGAACGATTATTTTTGCAGTCAATATATTCATTATAAGGCCAATTTACGTTTTTTTCAATAAATTTTTTTATACAATTTTATTGTAAAAAGATAAAAGTGAGCTAAGTCAAATATTTATATGATACTTTTTTTTACTCATTATGAGTTAAGATAAAATAATGAAAGATACAATATGGCAATGGATACCCACAAATTAACCACACACAGTGTATAGCAAAATCCAAGATCAAACTGTACCATCTGATTTCACACATATATGGACTATGCATGTATAATCGGTGGACTAGTGGTTAACCCAAGTTCTACAAATAGAGACACTAGTACTGTGGTACTAAGTATATAATGTTATAAGTTATAAATTATAATGTAACATTAGCTATAGTAATATATATACAATAGGAAAAAAAAGACAAGCAAAATAGAAAATAAAAGAAGAAAAATATTCTGTCACCCTGCTGGCGTACTCTATACATTTTTTATCGTGTGCAAGTTTGCGTGTCCGACCGTTTATTACGCCTCGGTGAATTAAGTCCGGAAAGTCCAACATACGCGCTGACCTCAGGAGAACGAAAATGATAAAAGAAAAAAAAAAAAAAACATTAACCGGATAACGAGCTTCAATAATGAGCTAAATGAATTAATTGTGGGCTAAAAGATCGTTAAATTTGATGCTCTACACTTTAACGCAAATAATATATATTTAATTACATTCCGTTATTGATACTATAGAACAAATATAAACGAGTGTCCTCTAGGAAAACGGACTCAGATAAATATCAGGAAAAAAAATTACTTGGTAAAATTTAAACAAAATTGAAATGAACCAAAATTGAGCAAACTAAGGAGATATAGTTCTGTCTATGTATTTTTATTACAAAAATCCCGTAACATTTTTTCAGCTCAAGTAATAATATATATTGCTATAAGTTATTGACCCAATTCATATTTTATTTTTTTCATATTTTAGTTATCTGCATTTATATACACGTTTTTTTTTTCGTTTATTTTTTTCAGCTCTATTCTGATATTGTCTTTCTTGTTTTCATTTAAGAGACATAATTTTTTTTTTCTCATTTAATCTAGCCTACATTAAGTCTTGTTATACATGAGTGAAATATTCATGATGGCAAATGGAGCAAGGTGTGAAAAACAATGTCCGAAAACTTACTATTTACATATACAAAATGAATTTTAACAGATGCATTTGTATTCATTTTGTTCGAAAATTAGCATTGCAAATAAAATAAATATCTTAAGATATTAATATTTGCATATGTATCTATCTATATATATATATATATATGTATATAGTTTTGTTTTTTATTAAGTTTTTTATCTTTTCACTGATATAATGAAAATTAAAATTTTATTAAGTATATCCTATAGAGATCCGTATGAAATTAAAATCTTTTAAAATTAAATTTAATAGAGCTGAACCAAAAACAATTTAATTTATCCAATTGTAACAAAGTTGACACAACAACAATTTAGTCTATTATAAAGATTTGTAATCCATCTTGTAAAATATTAAATCCCGTGAAACAAAGATTATTCAGCGATTTAATAAAATAATTCATCCGTGAATTTCTCTAATTTAGCTTATTATATGAATGTCCATTCGACCATAAGCCGTATCTTATTAGATTTTTTCGCATCAATCATAATCATTTATAATTGGAAATAAAAAAAATTAAAAATCTTGCTTTTAAAAAACTATAAAATGACTTATAAACTTGAAAATTACTTTGAGTATTAACTATTCTCAAGCATTACTTATATTTATAGTAACTGTCAGTACAATTATAGTTAATCATCTGACTGACACTATTATAAAGTTACAGGTACAGAGTAACATAGTATTCAGTTGTGTGGGTGATGATCTGAATGATTCGCTGGTAGATTTAACGTAAAACACCCTTCTAATCAGTTGCATTACTAACGAAGGCTTTGCCAAAGTAACTCGAGTGTACACGAGAACGCACTTTGAATACGGAAACCGTATTCAAAAAAATTATCCAGAGAGAATTGTTGGTTGTAATATTGTAATAAAGCTTGCTAGAGAATATAAAAAGCTAATAGAAAATCATCAGGAAGAGGAGGAACCCACATAATTTAATTAAATTATCATCGATTTAATTAACGTCTATCTAGAATCGTTAATTAAAATGACCAAGAGAGAAAACTTTGGTCTGATTACAGTCTCAAAGTACGCTTAAAATAATAAAAAAAAAAAATGAAAGTAAAGTAAAAGGGTAGTTTTCCTTTTTTGAAAGGATTGGGACACGAGTTTGCGCATCAATGTCACTTGTCAACTACCGCTTTTAAAAGCGAACCCTCTATAGCTTGGGAGTGAAAAAAAAAAAAAATAAATTATTTTCACAAAAACCACTACGACCCGTGGGAAATTCATTTTTTCCAGACGGAGAAGTGAAGAAGACGTTACCGACATCTCGCTCCTTTGCTCATCATATTTTCGTATCTACAATGATCAAGGTCATATAAATATCCACTCAGATTATGGACATGATTTTTTAAATATTTTTTTATTTGATAGAGAACAAGCGTAGTTTAAATATAAAGTTGTTTATGTCATCAAGATTATCATCATCGTTGACAAGTATATTGTCCTGTTATTAGATCATCGATTTGAAATGCAGTGACATGATGTGAAGCGTCTGGTCAAGAGTCATCATCAAAAGTTTTCCTCAAACCTACTACTCACTGACATAACTCAATATCCATGTCCTTTACATCAAGATAGAAAGAGAGCAAGAAAAAGCAAGAGAGAGCCAGAAAGCCCTTAGCCCTCAACAAATACTCAAGCTGACTGGGATCGAGTAGCATATACACAGATATAACAAAAATCAAATCACTACATACAAGTTGTGTAGTATGATTGTATGGGAGTACTTATGATTGTAGAGAGTGCGAGAGGTAGGTTTAACCAACAGCATTCGTACAACTTTAGATCAAGAGAGATTGAGTGGCTGGCTACGGAAATTGAATAACTTTAACAACTTGGAACTATGTGAAAATCACAATTTAATCAAAATATAATTTATTTTATTGAGAAGAGCCAGTGAGGACAGCGAGCACTCTGCTTGCTTTAAATTTAATGCCCGTATAAATATTATAATACATAATACATATAATTTATTTTTTATTATTGAATCGGAATTAATATAAATATTAAAATATTAAAAAAGTTATTACTTACACTGTAAATCGAAGTGTTTAAACTTTAAACACTTAAGTGTTTAGTTGTCATTTAAATACATTGTAGTCACTTTCTACACACTTGCAAACGTTTAAAAAGTGACTACAATGTATTTAAATGGCAACTAAACACTTGGGTGTTTTAAATTAAAACACTTTGATTTACAGTGTACAAATTAAAAAGTAAGCATATTTTTTATTTAAATATATATAATATTATTATTATTATTATCAGTATGAAAATTCCAAAGTAAAATTTTTGTTTATTTTAAAATGTCATTTAAAGTATGCATAATAAATTTCCAGATCACTCAGCTGTAATTTATATTTAAATCAATAAAGGCCCGACTACGACTATAAGAACAACGAAATTTTTTACTACTACTACTACTTTTACTTCTTTACGGGATAAAATATTACTCATAGCTTTTTAGGACTTGATAGTAAGACTCCTTCACCAAGCACAAAGCAAACCCCTCAAGGCTCCTGCTCTTAAAACAAGAAACAGAATTTCTTGTATTTAATGTAAGAGACATTATTGAAACGAATGAGAAACACACAGATATATAAGACTTTTCGTTACTCATGTATTTTTTGTTTAAAGTTTTTTAACATTCAATTCTTTTCAATTAACTTTTATGCACTACTATTATTATATACAATGAAATATATTTTAAGTATTCACAGAATATTCTCAAATAATAATAATAATAATAATAATAATAATAATAATAATGATAACAATAAATTGTTGAGAAATATAAAATATACTAGTGTGTATTTTATTTTTATTTTCTGTCAAGTATTTTATATTCATATATATATATATATATATATATATCTATCTGTATGGGAGGTGATTTAAATTGTTGATTTGTATTGAAAGAAAAATTCAGTTCAAGAATCGATCAAACGCAAGTACGCATGCTCCGTAAACGTTTAACTTACAACTAGAACTAAGAGTAAAAAAAGTAAAGAAAGTAAAGAGAGTAAAGAAAGTAAAGAGAGTGAATAAGTAGAGAGAGGAATATAAAGGAGTAGAAAAGAGTAAAAAGAAGAGAAAGAAAGAAAGAAAGAATGAGGGAGAGAGTGAGAAAGCTTTCGTGTCTGGAGACGTGAAGCAAGAGTTAGCGCATAGAACCTCCGGTCTACGGCTGGTTTGGCCACCCGTTGCAACATCGTCGACCCACTTAACGTTATCCAACTTCGCTGATCCGACAAGAACATATGCGCGCCGGATTTGGCACGAAACTCAGCAAGGAATTATTCAATGGATCGCACTTTGTGCCACTCGACCCTCATCACGAGGCTCGTTGCCATGTGTCTTTCTAACTTGCTGCTGCTGTACTTGTTACTCTAATTAAAAATACTTTGTTTAGCTTATAACTTACCCTTAATGCCTAAAACTTTCTTATCCTTTTTATTATTATTTATAAATTAATAAAATTTAATAAAATATTATCGATAAACTTATTGCGTTAAAAGAATAGTCTTAAACTGATGGCCTAAATTATTTTTTTTTTTAAATCCAATGGACAACAACCAGATACATATATTATATATACGTACGTGTCTTATCATGCTCCTTAAATTTTTTTCTCAAGTGTATGCACATAAAAAATTGCTGTCCATGTAAAAATTAAAAGTGAGGCTGTAAATATAAAGTTTCTTTGACAAAAACATGTATACATCATTTTATGTACATATTATTAATAAAATAAATATATTTTATAAATGATGATGATTAATAAAATAAAAATAACTTCGAGTATCACGATGAATTTTTAAAGTATATAAAAGGTATATTAAATAGGTGAAGAGGTGTCTTATATTCTCTTTCGTAATTTACACACAGCGTGAGAAAATTAATAATGTACCACTACTCTACTCAAGTTAAACTATTTCGCAAAACTCCCCGCTCATTAATAATAATATTGAAATATTCTTTAAAATTGTTTCATCCGCATTCTCATGCTTACATATATAGTATATATCATATTATTAATCTAAGATCCAGCTCTTCGTATAATATATATCAAGAATGCAACACTCTTATTATTATTATTATCATCATCATATTAACTAACTAAGAAGAATGATTTGGCGAAACTCTCCTACACTTTCAATTAACTACTTAATTTATTATAAAAATTATTATACATAATAAAGAATAACAAATACTTTCATTTATATATTATAATAATTATTTCAATTAAAAAATGAATAAAGTAAAATGATGAGTAGTGATATGGGCCTCGGACTTCATAGTGCATCAGTAGAAACAGAAGCAGAAGCAGCAGCAACAACGAATACTCGAGCAATAGTTATGAAACGTCACTTTAAATGAAACACGCTATTTTAGCGTAACTAGAGAAATCAGTTAACAGATACCTCGCGTGCAAAGTCTTCCAAGTGCTCGGTAACGGGGAGTATGCGAATAGTTGAGTCAACTGAGCTTCTCCTCATCCATTCTATTTCCTAAATTTATATATATATATATATACATATTTATATTAACGAAATAATTATTATTTATAATAATATAACGATATGCAAATTTGCATACCGATAATAACAAAATAACGACAATAGTATGTATTCCAGAATGATTAGGCAAATTAATTAGTCCTTGACCAGCAATTCTCTAGAATATAGTAAAGTAGTTAAGTAGGTAAAGCTAACCAAATGGTTATGGTACAAGTACAGTACAAGTTGTACAAGTATAACCTGTATCTGAAAATAGTTTGAGAGTGGTTACAACCTAAACCATGTACATACGCACGCCCGGAACTTGAGTAATTTATTAAGTGCCAGGACTTGGACTTGGAAAACTTTTAATGGACTGAAACATCCAAGATGCAATCGTGTTTGTTATTTGGCTTAGTAACTTTATAACTCCGCTTGTCACGTCTAACGTCTATAGATTTCAGTGTGCACACGATATATATATATATATATATATAGTATTATTCGTGTTTAAACTTGAATGTAGAACACTTGTCAATTTAGTGACTGTTAAAGTCTGTTAAGTGTAACCACTGTAATTAACAATGATTTATTAATTACACTTTGTATACAATCTATTGTCTACTCATGATGGATGATTCTCATGTTATATCAAATGCTCGAGAAAATACCTGAGAATTTTTTTTTATTTTCAATGTGAGTTACAAGATGACATTTGTTTTTTTTTTTTTTTTTTTTTTACAATAGGACTCATTATTTAATCAGATTTATAAAAAATCCTGTAAAATTTTTTAGTATGTATTTGTTGATAAAATAAATAAAACGCATCGAGTAACTTTAATTTATTTGGTATTAAATACTGAAATGAAAATAAATGAAAAGTACAACAGAAAAAAATAAATCTAAGCAATACTTTTCCATAAAATAGTTGACAGAGTTATTTGACCCTCGAGAAGGATTTAAAGGTCAACTCTGTAGTTGTCTTGCTCTTTTCTTGCAGTAGGAGTGTCTCATTCTTGGCTATGGCGTGGAATAGTGGGGATAAAGTTCTATAGCAGGAGAGTAAGGGGAAAACGTTTAGGGGTAAAAGTTGGTGGTAAGGAAGGTATAGGAAGGAAACGATAGAGGGTAACTATAATCGTAGAATTTTTCCACATTCTTTTTCGATCTGTTGGCCACACCACCAATTTTTTAAATAGAGTGAAACCTAAACTTACAATTAACCTTCTTAATAAGACAATTTATAGATAAATTAAGAAAAATATAGATAACCCGAACTGGGAATCGAATTGGTGTTATAAAAACTTGAACTGGTATTATAAAAATCAAAAAAGTTTATAGATAAATTGAAAAAAAAATTTTTTTATTTTTAACTCTATAGATTTGTACAAGCAGAATATTCGTATGCTTCAACTAACACAAAAAAGTTTATTAAACCAAGAGAAAAATTTCTTGGGAGAGTAATTCAGTGTTCACCACTAGATGGCGCCTACCATTTGTAGTGTCCCTGGTAAGAAACTTATTTTACAAGTTTTATATTCCAAATTTGATAACAGTATTGGTACCAATATTTTTCTGTCATACGAATTATTTGATACGTATGAATTAATCGATATAATTCCTTTATTAATAATATTATATTGAATGTAATAACTATAAATCATTGTTGTAAACATAATGAATAAATAGTTAAAGCGTTTATGCGCTATAATTTTAGAGTTAAGATAATCGCTGGACACGGAAGTGGAGTTACACCTGCCATGCCAAACTGTGTAATGCAGTACTCAGAGATCCTAGAGAAGCATATCCACCGAGTAAAGAACAGAAAAGTGAGTGTGCCAAGGGAAAAACGAGAGTATAAGTTGAGAGTATGAGTAAAACTAAGAGATGAAAAGAATAAGAAAGAAAAAAAAATAAAAGTTTTATTCCATTGCGATAGCACTTACGACTTACGTATAAAACGAGCAAACGAGATTGCATCTAGACCAGTAGTAGCAGCAGCAGCAGCAGTAGCAGCACTAGCAAACTACCACTACTATATACTCTTTACTTATATACAGAGATATAATGTGTGCACTGGACGTATATTATTATTATTATTGTTATTGTTATTATTATAGTTGGTCTTACTACTTGGTTAAGCTAGAACAAGACTACAGAACTGATGTGGTTTAATGCGACTTCCGACTTATTGTTGACAGTTTATTCTCAGACTTAAAGTCATTCTGAATAATGATAATAATAATTATTATTATTATCTAACTTATCGCTTAATAATAAATGCTCAGTCATCCAATTTACAAACGTTTAAGTTAACTTGTTTAATACGCTTGAATATGACTATATATTATGTTAAAGCAATATCGATTATTATTAGATGTAAAAGGCAATACATCTGATGCTGTCCTATTTACAACTTTACTACTATCTTTAAGATAATATACATGCTACTTGAAGCTCATATCAGTTGAAACAACTATATTATAACTATATATTTAACTTGATGTATTATAACTTGTAATATAGACTATTATTATACAATTAGATTCAAAGTTAAACTTTTTTATAAATTATCTAACATCACTATAATAAAAAATAAATAAATACATTAAAAGGCTAATCAAGCTCTTGAAATATTTATCGTAATTGAAGGATTTAAACTCAATTGGAATCCTTGTTGAGTATAAACTTTAGTATTTATATTAGGTATAGTAACAATATCAGTGTATACTATAGTAGATAGAGGTGGTCGGACAGTCGGATGGTCGGATGGTCGGATGGTCGGATGGATGGATGGATGGATGGACGGACAGACAGGCAGTAAAATTATTCACTTTCTCTGATTGCGAGTGAACCGATTAACTTTGAATCACCCGCTCCGCGTGATATTATCTCGTTTAAATTTGACGCTTCTCAGTTCTCAGTTGTTATTTGTATTTCTTTCTCTTTATTATCTCTTCAACTGTTTATTGCTCAACCACAATATAATTTCGTAATGAATAAACAAGGGAAATAGCTATTCGCTAAGGGCCCTTTTCATCAGAAACCGAGAAGCGAATAAACATTATAGAACTCACCCAGCGCATAATTAAATAACGTAATACTCACGAAATGTATTAACCAAAGCATAACCCGCCCACCTTTCCAACTACTTACCTCCTGCTCTTACTCCTGCTCCTGCTCCTGCTCCTGTTTCCTGCCTTAACTGTTTCATTTCTACATCTGTATGTTATTCTTTGCTTATAAAATATAAATTTTAATTGTCAAGTACATATACACAATTAACCTATTCTACACTCTACACTATATAATTATTTAAAAATTTAAGATAAGATATATTTCTTAACAATAAACTAATAAATATTACTATTTAAACTGTAACTTTTACTAATATTTTTAATTCCCAAGAGCAATAACACCATACAAACAAAAGATAATAATATTAAATATATATATATATATATATATATATATATATATATATATATATATATATATATATATATATATATATATATAAATAAATATAGGCCATTGTAAGTAACAGGAATTTATACATCAGATAATTATTAATATTTTGTTTCATGAGTGATCATCTCTGAGTATAAAGGACATGCTTTTACGCACACGCAATTAAATAAATATATACATATAGATAGAATAAAATGGGTAATAGCTGCGGGTGGTAGTATCAGTACGGGACCGCTTTAATTAACTTTCAATTACCCAATTAGTTTGAATTAAACAAAAAATAAAAAAAAAAACACGTAATAATAATTATAACAATAAAATAAGGAGATAAAGAATCCATGCAGAGAATAAAAGAAAGAATAAGAATAAGAATAAGAAGAAGCTCACTATATTGCACGAGGTTCTCCCACGCTGTGAGGTAACTAGCTTTCTCCATGTGAGTGAAACACTAATGTAACATAACTTTGTTGCTCGAATCGTCTCTCCCGAAATCATAACCTCAGTAACAACAATAGACTGAAAAATAAAAGCCTAACATTTTCACACTGATCTCTTTAATTCCTTTTCCCACCTCTTTAAGCTCCTCCCACTTTTGTGTCATCTTAATTCTTTGGTAAAAATCCCCCTCTACAACTCAACTATTTTGTTTCTTTTTTATTTTTTTTTTTTTCTTTATCGTTGAGTTGTGTGTGAAACCAGTACACACAAAGTCATATACTCAGATACATATATATTAAAATGTCTGAATGCTTGATTCCTCTATGGCATACCCATGTAGTTCGCAGATCTTACACATTATACTAACCTCACCTCACCTCACCTCATCCAATGATTCACCACGTGTGTGTATGCAGTACAACTAGCGTGTAATCCACACAGGAAGCGAGTTACAGTGCAAGTTAAGCCGCTTGTTGTATAAAAGCCCCGTTGAGATCTCACAAATCTCCACAATTCAACTTTGATCCGGTGCTGATATGTGCGTCAAAAATATGAACACTGTGATGCGACAGGTAACTACCGAGTCGCTTTATTTAAATATATATTTATTTTATTTATTTCCTCACTTAATACTCGGGATTATTGTCATTTTCATTTTCATTATTATTATTATTATCATTTTTTATTTTTTAATACAATTTTCATTGGTTTTTTTTTTTTTTTAGTGATTTTTTTTTTGAATGTGTCGAGCGGGCTCAGTGAATTCGTGATTTTACTTATTATTATAGTTATTAAATATTTTTAATATCAAATCATTTTATTTAATTAAAATTATTTGAATAATTATTTATGTGAAGTAACATTAATTAATATGATCAAAGGATTTCGCGGGTTTATTTTAATGTGATATTATTCAGATTTATGTGAAATTATTTTCGTATATGTATTCAAAAGCTATAATATAATGCGAGAGAAATAACAGATGATTATTACACAGTGATGAAAAGTATACAAAATATCATTTTCATTATTGTTACTATTATCTGTTTGATTCGTTAATTTATTTAGTTAATGTTTAAAAAATTTAATGTTCAGAGAGTGAAAGTATCAATTGTAATTAATGAATATTTTTTGATATATCTTGAATTTTAAACTGGTTATGAAGTATAAAAATAAATATTAAGAAAAATTGATATTGCAAGCAGTCGCTTAAAAAGTATAAAAATTAACGTGAAAATATTTCATCTGAATTCCAACATGTCTGAAATGATTTTAACGTGGATACAGACCGTGAAAGAATTCCAGAATAAAAATTTTATTATTTTTAACATAAAGTTTGTAAAATTTTAAAAATGAAAATGAAAAAAAAAAGTATAATACTAAAATAATATAGGTAATGTGTAAATGAAATTAGTTAAAAATTAAGGTATGAGGCATGAGAGTGAGATAATGAAAGAGAGATAGAGAGAGCGAATGATAAAGGATTGGCTATTGGCAGTAGTAATTTAAATCAATAGAGCAGAAACCGCTGTTGAGTATACATTGGGGTATTAATTTAAGTTGTTTCACCAGTCAGTACCATCAGTATAATAATAGTAACTAGTAACTCTATTTCTACTCAATGTCTACTCTGTTTCTGTGTGATAGATAACACTGACGTTGATGGTGAGTAGTCTAGGGATGGTTTACTGCGAACCACCGTTGAGTAACCAATATGGCGTTCCTGCAAATTTACCGGTAAGCAGCAATCACGAATCTCAGGGAGGCATAACAAATAGCTACGGTGCTCCATTGGGACCATCTCCTGATGGTCATACTCATCACGACGAGCATCAGGACTACATTGACAGTCAGGTATTGCTACCACTACAATTACTACACTTATTTGTTTCAAAGTTATAGCCTACTACAATTCTATACTTACTCTCTCTCTCTCTCTCTATATATATATATATATATATATATATATATGATAACCAGTAAACCTCAAGCCCAGTGACTATAACAATAATTGCTTCATACTACACAACTACCCTGTACTAATTAATCAAATAAACGCTTAATGAATTATTTATTAAGAGAACGTATAAATGGGAACGAACAGGCTCAAATATCAATGATTAATTAGCAAAAAATAATCTACAAACATCAGACAGCTTTTAATTTAAATAAGCTTAAACTGTTTGAGTATAAACATTAAAAATAAATAATTATTTTTTTTTTTTTTTTAAGCCAAAATCATATGAATTTGGATACGCAGTTAAAGATTCAGCAACGGGTAATGATTTTGGACGACAAGAAACTAGTGATGGTGAAACGGTACGAGGAGAGTATCGGGTACAACTTCCGGACGGAAGAATTCAGATAGTCACGTATACTGCTGATTGGCGAACTGGATTTCATGCGGACGTCAGATATGAGGGTGAAGCTACTTATCCAGATCAATATAATACTGGATATAACAACAACTTAAACAATAATAATAATAATAATAACAACAATAATGGATTCAACAACAACAACAACTTAAACAATAATAATAACAATCTTGGTTATAACAATAATAATTTTAACAATTATAACAATGCCCCTGGATACAACTACGATAATCCAAATCCAAATCCTACCAATACTTATCAAAGAGGTAATTACAATTACAAATTTAATTAATATTATAAATAATTTATAATAACACAAATTTTATTTATTATCAATACAGGTTACAATTACAATCCCGGCAATCAAGGACCATACAATAATAATAACAATTATCAATTTGGATCACAAGGGCACAACCAATACAATAATGGTTACTCTGGAAGTAATTCTTTTGGATCTCAAGTACCACCACGGCCAACCTATGGTACACCACAGTTTCACTGAAATTAAACACTAATATATGTCAGTTAATATACTTTTAAATGGATTTAAATGTCGTCAAAGAGAACAACAGCCATGACGTTTATTGATTCATCCGTTGTGGTAACGAGAAATTTATTTCGAGGGTTGGAGAACAAAAAACTAAGTGACAAATCAACACACTATATACATCATTTTTTTTTTTTCTGTTTTACTGTATATAATTTTATACTATATAAATAAAATAGACTTATTTCTTTGCTTATGTAATATCCTGAATGAATTACCAGAATGTAATCTTTCGGCTGATATGATTATAGTCTTATTTTTATTTTATTTTTTCCTCAAACACTATGTACATATAATATTTTTAATAAACTGATAGTAATAATATATATATATATGTATAATATTGTATTTATTTATTAATAATAATTTATACAAGAGAAATAGATAATAATTAAAGTTTGTTTTTAGATATTATAGTATATTTAATACATATATTATTAAAATTATAGGTTTGATAAAAGCTTTGGATAAAAGAAAGAAAGAAAAATGAAATTAAGTAAAGTAATAGTAATTTATAGGAAGAAAAATAGGTAGAATAGCAAAAGACAGCAGCGGGTTTTGTATCTTGATAACGTTGTAAAAAATAAAAGTATAGTGTATAATAGGACGAGTGAAGATAATAAAAAGAGGGAGAGAGAGGAAAAAATAATAAAAATAAAAGAAGAAAGAGAAGGTGGAGAATAATGGCAAGTTTAGTTTCGTCATGGTATCTCATAAATGCGTATATCTTAAAGTTTCACCGTACCATCCGCACGGTTCTTGTAATTTATTACAACCGCCGTAGAATAGCAACAGTAGTAGCTGCGCTGTTGCAGGACAAAAAGTCCTGGTAATGCAAGAGTGACCATCACGTCTGATTTTGAGGTCGTATCAACGTACCAAGGGTCTCGTATACTAAACTACACATATCGTTTCGTCTGAAAGCCTGGGCAGTCTGATGTGATGACCCTTGGTTATTTTATCTCATTCTAACCAAAAGCATCCACCAACTGAGTAAAAAAGTATAATCTGGTCTTTTCCTCCTTGTGTAGAAATAAAAATTTTTTCTCTGTTTTCTTCTCTGAATAGCCACACCAGAAATGAAATGACAATTTTATATTCATGAGACGACGACAAAATGACATTTTCTAACACCCTACTATCCACCCAATAACAATAGTACCATAGTACCAACACCAATACCACCAGCAGTATGTGTAGACAGCTAGTCTACATACTATATACTTATTCGTGATCTGCTAGTCTACTAGTCTGCTAGACAGCTAGACTGGCCCAATTCAATATGTGTGTTTTTTTTATTTTTATTTATTTTTTTATTTTTTTTTTTTTTTCACGCTTTTTCATGCTTGGCTTGTAAAATTGATTTTCCTCTATAACAAACCGCTCGTCAATACTACCTTTATTTTTTTATACGATTTTAGAGTTAATTCAAATCCAACAGATTTACTAAACAAAAAAATTATGAAAAAAAAAAAAAAAAAAAAAAATAATAGTATAGAGTTATTAATTACACAATTGAGTCAGCATCCGACAAATGATGACTCCTATAAAATACATGTACGTTATAATTTATAATATAGATATAGTAAATATCGGTTGGAAACTAATCTCCGCGGATAATCCTCTCTTCGGTACTTGCATAATTTTGGTATTCGTGCCACCTATTAAAGCAAAATTAGCTAATACATTTGCGTTAACTCATTGCACCGTCGCAATAACGTGGAGTTTGTTGTATATTTAGTTTGTGGTGATGTTGGTGGTAGTGGTGGTGGTGGTAATAGTGGTAATGGTGGTAATGGTGGTAATGGTGGTAATAGTGGTAGTGGCAACTAATGCTCTGATGCTCTAAACTCTCGATTATTATCCGATATTTGTCTGATGGTATTATTTTTCGATCATCTACTGGTGTACTACCCGAGCTCGAGCTCGAGATTTATGATCGATTGATCTACTGTGAGTTGGAGAAATCATCTCATAAATTCCTCATACTATACCACCATTTAAATTTACAACCGATAAACTATACTCACAGTGAGTATACATGAGTTAGTTAAACGTCTGTCATTATTTGAAAGATTATTCCGGGTGATATTTCAAGCTCATCTACTTTATTACATCATCAATTGTGTATCAAGATCTACTGTAATTATTATTAACGTGATTTCTATCTATCCTTTCTCTTTTGACCACGTAATTCTTTCAATTTGATCGACTTTCAGCTGTTACATATATTATTATTCATTCAATTGAATCTTTAATATTTTTATAATAAATAATTGATAGTAAAAAATACTTGTCATGAGATATAATAACGACAGATGAATTTTCAATTTTATTAAAAAAAATAAAAAAAATAATATATTGAGATTACAACTTTGATATGACATTTTGACGTTACTTAAAAAAGTAACTCATGTTAGCTAGTTCGTTATGTTTGTAAAGTGTCAAAGTTTTTTTCATTTTTAATACTTTTTATTTTTATTTGAAACAACGTGAATCAAAGTAAAAATTATTTATAACTTTCTTTAAATGTTATATATTTATAGACTGTTGAGGTCATTTATATTCATTTATATTAACGTACATAAAATATTCAAGTTTTAAAATCTGTACGAGCACTTTTTATTAAAAATAACATTTATATGATGTATATATATATATATATATATATATGTTTATTAGTGGTTTTAAGTCAAGTACCAAAGGGGAGTTACGACCCTTTGAAAACAAAGTTTAAAACTCATTTTGTGGGTGGATAAATCATTTCTAAAGTTTAAAGTTCATTAAGAGCTTGAATAATATCTCTTTTGATATAATTTAACGATTTAATTTTTTAATTGGAATATTTTAAATCTTTTTATTAATTTATCATGTAAAATAATATTAAGTCTTTATTATAAAATTAATATACTAAAAAGTAGATAATTATTAGATCTATAGAATGATGAAATACAAGTATATTTATATACAGTATATAGTTTCAAGTTTAAAATGACGAACGTCAGATGAGTTGACGTTTTTTAATACCTATTATCTCGCATCGCTCCTTTACGAGGAAAACGGACGAGTTTTTGAATCTTGTGCCCGAGGAAAAAAAACAGAGTATACAGAGTTTACAGAGGAATTTTTATATCTGTTGTGTCGAAAAATAATTTTCAGTACAGTAGCATGTGTACTTAAAAAAAAAATATATATCTATATATGTATATATATAGACATATTTATTAAATCTTTTATTTTTTTTCCTCATTAACAAGTTATAAAAGTATAAAAATATGAAAATAACAAATTTTCCACAAAGTTCGGCATTTTTCTTTTCTCTCCTCTCATTATTTTCTTCTTTACAAAGTACTTTATTATGTTGAATTCACTTTAATTATAACTTATAAACATTTAGTACGTGCAAAGAATATATATTTATAATTCTCCTTTTGCTAAATTTTAATTACCATATACAAAGTAAAATTTGCTCCTTTGTTCTCTTTATATACATACGTGTAATAATAACATAATCAAATATAATAATTGTATAAATAACTCAACTCTATATAAATGTATAATATAATATATATTTATAAAATTAAAAGCAATCTTGATGCACGTATACTACTTGACATAAAATTAAATTATATTCACTGTCGTCATACATCTCCATTAAAAAAAAAAAAAAAATAAAATAAAAAACATGGTGGTATAGATGCAGTATATATATTGTATATAAGAGAGTTAAGATAAAAGTTTTGTTTATTTTAAACAAAAGAGCTGCTATGGTTAATATATCTGCAAATTGTATCATAAACTGCAAAATTTCATGCTATAATTTCTTAACCGTGATTTAAATCCTTTAGCTAAAGGATACTGGGCCTGGTTGGTGGGAATATCTACTTACGTATAGGTATGCGACTAAAAATTGATAATCAATGGATTTCTATCGAGGGCCAATGACTAGAACATATGCATTTTCTATATTCTCCATCGGCGGTTGGACAAACGTACGGTTGGGAAATAAAAATGCATATTTTACTGCGATAATACAGAAATTTAATACTGCAACTATTTTTTTATGAAAGACAAATTTTAAATTTAATTTTTTAATTTACGAATAAGTAAACAATTAATGGAAACATTAATTGACGTTCAGAAGTTTCACGAAAGCTTTTCGATGAAATCATTAATTTACTCAAGCTCTACCGTTGAACGTTATCGTTAAAATCGATTTTATACATGCATATACAAAATATTTTGTCACTACGACCACCGATCACAATTTTTTTTTTTTTTTTTTTTTCATCCAAAAGTTTAGCAACGTACGTCAATTGAATCAACAGAAATAGCTATAAATATTTTGACTTGCAATTATTCTATAGCTTTTTGGGTACTAACATTGAATTTATCCTGGTTATAACGAGGCTATATATACACGTTTAATAAGTTTTAATTCAATAGTCTGTATGTTTTTATTATTTATATATTTTTGTGTTTTTATTTTTGCTCCAGATCAACCTTGTGCATACCTGCTGCAAAAAATGTCACAATAAATACTATAGATACGTATTCGTTTAGTGGTATAGTAATTTGTGTGAGTTTTTAGTTTTTTCATTTTATTGCGATAAATCGTATTTTATGTGAAAATCAATAATATCAAATATTATTTGAACAATATTATTCTACCTACTCTATACAATTAAAAATATTTATTCAATAAATATTGAATTTGACAATGGATCTGCATTATATTGTATGAAAATTTAAAAGCTGAATGCAGCAACATAATAAACATTCCAATATCAATTAAAATTAAAAATTAATTTAAAATTTAATTTTTAATTTTTAATTTTATTGACAATTTAATATAATAAAATAAAAATTAGCAGATAAAAATTCGAATGCTTATTACTGTATGAATAATATAAAAGTCGATAACAACATGACGATATTAAATTAATATTATAAATAAAAATATATAAAAAGTAATTGTCGTATATTAACATTAGCAGCCATTTCGTGTGTGGTACATAGATATAATATTTATTGCAAAAAGAATTGTGTTGGTATCGGTTGATTTCACGCGATGCTGGAAGTAGGTGCAGTGTAGTTTAATATATATATATATTTGCGTGATAGGTGGATAATTGACCGTTATAGCGGGAGCACGCACGCGCTATCAATTAAAATCCTTTAGGCGTTTTTATGAACGTCAGATCAACGAAGATGGGATACAATGATGATGATGATGATGATGATCTAGCAGATGGTGTTGCTTAGATGGGCTGACGAGTGAAGGGAAGATTAGTATTTCGTACGACTTGTACACACACACACACACACACACACACATGTATTTATTAATTTTTTTTAAATAATTTGTATTAGTAATATTTTTACTTCATCATAATATAAGCGTTTTGCACAAACACAACAACACAATTCTGATAAATTGTAACGAAGATGATGCCTCCCCTGAGTATATATAAGCATCACGAGTCATCATCTTCTCAGTTCTTAAAAGGTTTTCTACTTGAACGATATGACTTCTTTATTCCAGGTTTGTTTTATATCTTTTATTATTATTTGTTATGTCTATATACTTTATAATAAATATTATTTTAATACTTGACAATATTGTCAATTCAGATTATAACCATAATTTAATCGTTAATTTAATTTATAGATTTATTCATATCATATCATATTATTATAATTTTTTAGACAGTAAAAAAAAATTAACAATCAGATCAAGGCTGTAAAATAATATTCGCGAGTTAAATAATAATAACAATAATAATAATCCAAATGGTTTAGTACGATCATTCACCACAGACAGAGTAACAAAAGTACCAACCAGGAGAGATAGGAACCAATCGTTTGTCATTCACTTCGTGAAACGAATACCGTTTGCTAAAGCGTAAGGATCTTTTAGGGATTCGTGAACTCATGCACGAACAACCGGAGTTGCTCTCTTTCCTCCATCGGGAGAAATTGGTGAAACACGTGACTACTCTTTTTCACTCGTTTTAAGTAGATAGCTGCAATTTATTGTGCAGAAAAAAAAATACTAAAAATAAACCAAGTAATGAAAAAAATATATATATATGTATATATATGTGTGTATATATTTAAAAAATAAAAAAAAAATTCTTAACTTTTCTATTGGGATTTAAAAGTTTAAACTACGCTAAAGTATTCATTCGAGATATTTGGTATACTTTACATAGATCAGATACTACAAACAAGAAAATCTTGCATATTTATTTAAGTTTTTAATTATATATTTTTTATGCAGTTAACCGGCAAGATTCTACTGGCGCTGTGTTGCGTCAGAACAGCAACTGTTTTTGCGGGATTATTGCCAGAGGCTGATAGCAACGGTTACCAATACAACAGGCCAATAACAACAACTGGCGGAGGAGCATTTACTGGTCTTGGTGCTATTGTCGATCCTTCTAATAGACGATCTGGATACACTAGAGATAGTTCATCTGGACGATTACCGTTGGGATTGAACCCTTTGACAAGTTCAGGATTCGGTGGAAGTGGGAGTGGGAGTGGGAGTGGTAGTGGTAGTGGTAGTGGTATTGGCAGTGTAATTGGTGGTGGTAGTGTTAATGCATTTGACTTTGGGGGCAGAACAACAAATACCTACAGTGCACCTGGATTTGCAAACGATTTTGCTAGAGGTATCGGTTACAATTCAAGGCCGACTAATACGTACAATCTTCCTAATGGATACAATTCCATTGGAAACTATCAGGGGGACGGAAGCATTGCTCCTGGTTACAACGGAATCAATGATCCTTATCGTAATCGCTACGATCTAGACGACAACCGAGTGAGTAATTGATTTAGATAGTTTACTATTATTTTTATTTTACAGCTTTAATTTATCATAAATATTTATTTGATATTGGTTTAAATATATTAAATGCGTAAAGTGGAAAAATTTCAAAAATAAATAGAAAAAAAAAAAAATAAATAAAAAAATAGAGACGATTCAATTTTTTTTATGTGTACAACAAAGCAATGAATGCGGATAACGTTGATATACGTAGCATTAATATATAAAAATATTTGATTTTTAACAGAGAGAGAATGTACGGGGGCAAATAGTACATATGGGAATAAATGAATCCGGAAATAAAAAAAAAGTATAAAAAATATGTATAGAATAAAATATTCTAACAAAGATGGTTTTTGATAAACGAATATTAATGACATATTTATCGAAGCGTATATCGAAATAGCCAGTGAATCGTGATAATGTTTGAATCGTTCAACAAATCGTCCAATACTATAGGATGTATTATATTTTTGCGGTGATATCGGTTGTTAAATCCCGCGAGATGATGATGGTACATAAGCTCCCATTGGGGTGTCGGACAACGACACGATCGAATCAAATCGAATCGAATCGAATCGAATCGTATTGAAAGTATGAACCATGCAGAAGGAAAACGCTCTGGGAAATGAAGAGAAAAGAACTTTCTGTCCCGTATTGTCCACTCACTTTCTGTCGATATAACCACCAGAGGCGCTTTTCAGATCTCTCACCCTGTCAAAACCTTTTGTATTTTACCATTTTATCATTATTATTATTATTATTATTATTATTATTTTTATCATAGTTTTTTTTTACAGAAATATGTTTTTTATAATTTTTTGTTCCATTATCATATTCTTTTCTGTATTCTTGTGGGATATGACAACAGCCTCGGCCCTATAGCTTTCAATACCAAGTGTTTGATCCACCGAGTGGTAACGATTACGGCCAGCAGGAGTCTAGCGATGGAAATGTTGTGCAAGGAGAATATCGAGTTCTTTTACCAGACTCGAGGACACAAATCGTTAAATATACGGCCGACAATGTCAACGGATACAACGCAGACGTACAATACGAGGGTCAAGCACAGTATCCCAACACTATAACTGCTAACTCTCCCACTTCAGTGGGCTATCAATTTCCTGGTTCAGCTTCTGAGGGTCCTTATCAGCCGCCCGGTTTTCCTGGTCTTATTCCCTATCAAGGTCAGTATGTCATCTTAAGTTCGTTCACTATATATTTTGTCTGAGTGAACTATCAAAAACAAATCCCCATTTTCTCATGAAATAATAATAATAATAATAATAATAATAATAATAATAATAATAATAATACTTATAATAACAAAAAAATATCCATCGTATAAATTGTCAAGAACATAGAGTTTTAGTGAGTCTACATTACAGTTTTAAATAATAAATTCAATGGATAATATTATTTTTACATTTTAAAATCATAAAAAATTATTTTTCATTTTACTGCCAAAGTTTTTGTATTTTCATGACAATATAGTACTCTTTAATGTAGATATTCAAACAAAGTTTTCCATTAAATGGATAAATCGAAAAAACCAATTGACCTAAAAAAATAAGAGAGGAAAAAAAAAACATTTCAATTCGATACTTTTTTATTTTTTTTGGCACAATAACTTCTGATTAATAATAATAATTTTTATTAAAATTGTAAATAATAAATGAGAGTATCGAATTAGTATCCATAAAGTAATATACGTCAGATAATAATTCTTTTTTGGGAGATTAAATAATTATATTTAGCAATTTAAATGGTGAAAGTTAAAATAGAAAGGACAAAATTAATAGCTATATAAATAAGGTATTTCCTGTAATCATGACATGCAATCCAACGCAGTTGACTGCTACGCGAAAATGTTTACAAGTAACTACACCTCATACGCATCCTTTCCCCCTTGACACATGTCATGTCGGCAAAAAATATTCACAGTATATACCCACATACACTAGATGTGCATAATACATGTGCATACTACATTACAAATAGCAACAAAAAATAAAATAACGTATCATAAATATAAATGTGATTTTATGTTGGATGACAGGTAAAAGAGGTGGTGTTGGTGGTATTAGTGGTGTTGGTGGCTACAACAGGCCCAGTGGAGACAGATTTACTGGTGCAAATAACAACATCTTTGATAACAGTGGCGGTGTTGCCGTAGGTACTCGCCCTGGCAATCAATACTTACCTCCAACCGGTGGATATGGCAAATGATTATCTCATCCAATACAACTTTCGTCGAACCCCACAATTTTATAGAAACTAAAAAATGATTTTCAACTGGCACTCAAATCCAGCATTATATATAATATACCAATAGTTGGATGGCTACCGCAAAGATAAGCTCTGCAAAACGTTGATCGTAATGCTACTGCCGCTTTTTTTTTCTCACTGACATGAAAAACGTTCTTCCGTACATCTACAATATGTATATGTAAATATTAAATCAGAGTATGCTATATCCAGCTCTTACTCATTATAACTAAAAAATTTATAATTGTATGCAATGTATCCACTTTTCCATTGTTAATATATTTACACACTATTAATGTAATATAAATGATAATCAAATATACAAATATATTAAACCTGTACTCTGTTGTTAATAAAACTTTAAATCTTATGCTTCTAATATTACCTGATATTATTGTGTTACACTCATACAATATCTGAAACATTGTTTTCAACAAATTTCATATCTTGAAATATCATTATTAGATAAATAGAGAATATCCTATTTTATTATTAATTAGTATTTACAAATACAAAATCCAAATCCAAATAATAACCTTGTAATTATAACTTGAATTATTTTAATTATTATTTACCGAAATAATGGCTTTCAATTATAATTTGAGTAAACAATAAAAGGATTACCGTTTATAGTACAAATATAATAATACAGGAAAAAACAAACAAGATATACCAATGAATTAATAATCAAGACATTTGTATACATGTTATATTATATGTATAGTATATATTTAGACAAACAATATCAAGAGTGGTGGATACTTATCACAGTCTAAGTGGATTGGTCGTTAAACTAAACAAACTTGGCATATGTGGTAAAGCAACAAAGTGATATAGTTAAACTATTAAGTAAATTGATGTATTATAATCTGTGTCGTAAAATAACAGACTCAGTGGTGATGTAGTGGTATAGTGTACAGTTTAGTAAAGTAGAGTAAAGTAAATAGTGGTAGACAATAGGAATAGTAGTTTGACGATGATAAACAGTATTTAGCTACGGACGCTTAAGCCATTTAAAATTACCCTAATTTGTCTGAAACGTGTGATAAGCCAAAAGCATTTCTTGTCTCTCCTTTGTTATCAATGTTATATTATAACGTTATAAGCATTGTGAACAACGGGCATTGTTGGAGCTGACCAGTGACCAACTGAAATAATGATCATGCACATTAAACAAACTCAAATTGTTTAACATAAATATTTTTTTATCATTTTTTCATTTGTTTACAATGTGTTAATTTTCTTAATTAATAATTATTATAATTATCCAAAGATAGTAATAGTAATTGGTTGAATTTGACTGAATTATTATTTGCATTGATAATCGCATGACTTTGACTCTGTTATTTATGGGTATGTGTAATAGGCTATAAAGGAAACATAAATATATATGTATATATAAATGTGTGTATGTATATTATACTACTGAAGTGAAGCTTATCAGACATTTACAAAGCAGTTTAACCATGGCAGAGCAATTAATTCTGTGCCAGCGTGAGTTATTCTCTCAGAGATTTTTATCAATAAACAGCGAATATGAATGCGTCTGATGCACGTAAACTTCTATTAATATAAATATACAAGTATATCAAAAAAATTTAATTTTTAAAATTAGACAGGATGCGATAAATTAAAATTTCAACCTACTTTTTATAAATAATAATACAGCGACTATCTACTTTTATCGAAACAATAATTTGGTCAGTCTGGCTTAAAAATACCTATTTGCAGCAGCGTATAATGAAGAATAAATTATAAATCCGATAGTGAACTAATGAAATTAGGCAGACGACAAATCATAATTAATATAAAGCTCGACGTCTCGTATAAATATAAATATACACATACTCTATTTTACATTAAAATATTGTTAGAAGCTTAAAAATATAACACGACTAAAATAATTTTTGTTATAAATGTTATCAAATAACTTGGAATCATACCAATAATTACTATATTTTCATCTGTATATCTATATAAATATATTTTTTATTTCTCAGATATATGTATATCATTTTTTTAAAATTTTAAATCATAATAATGAATATTTATTAATGCTAAACGTATTAATAATTAATCTGAAAATAAAAATAATTTTTTGAAATATACACACGTAGTAAAAGTCCATCTTGAGTATATTTAAATATTTATTCTCTTGGGTAAAAAAAAAAGGAAAAAACATTTTAATTATGTATTCAACAATTAAAAAGCACTTTTACATATAAATAAGTTTCTGGCGCCATCAGTACATAACATCATAACAACTGTAATATAATATACCGCTGAACCATACAAAGGCGCCCCCATCGTTGAAAGGAGTAGACATATTATCCGCAATAATGCCTCATCTGCAATTTATACACTCATCACAAAGTTTTAATTAAGTAATTAATAAGAAAATCGTCCATCAAAAAATAATTTTAGTTTTTTTATCATTATTCCTATCTGGGAGTATATCAAAAAATTAAAACAAAAATACAATAAATATACATATGACTCTTTTAAATGTATTAACAATCAAGTACTTTGGCAATTACACGGCAATAGATTTGGATTTTTATATATATATATATATATATTTAATTCGTTTCGGCAACGTTCCAAGTGTTTCTATCTATCTGGCTTCGAAATCATTGCTTCCTCTCTTTATTTATTCCCTGTCGTTCATCACCAACCCAATATATGTATATATGTATATATATATTATATCCGAAATCGATTCAAGAGATACGCAAGTTGATATGCAATGAGAACAGCTATATCGGTAAAATCGAAATAGAGGCATTGTACGATGAATCGTTACAAACGTATTCCTGCAACTGCACGGGTCATTATCGCCTTTACAATTACAGGACGTGCCGTTTCGTCGGATACTATATCAGCGGCGGCGATGCTGGCAACTGCGTAACCACTGCGTGCTGCTGTATAACTCTTTTTCTCTTTCTATATCCTATTATATCCTGTAGAGTACTATATATCTATAGTGTGTGGCCTACACAGTACTGTGGAGTCACAAACCATTGTCAAAATGTTTCGAAATTTTCACATCTATATATTTCGCATTTATATATATATATATATATATATATATAGACATGTATATATATATTTATGTTTTTTTTTCTTTTTTTAATTAATTTATTTATTTTTTTGAATCATTTCTCTCCTCACCGGAGGCAACTCGTCGATCACTGTCCATTTAAATGCGCCACGCCCAGTGCGTCCACGGAATCACCACTTTTGCGTGGCTAAAAATTTACATTGAAACATGAGGTAGTATCAAATCATCTTGCCTCATTAAGTCATATTTATTATATGTCTGTGTCTTGTAGCCTCCTATCGATCCGTTGGAAAAATAAAAAAAAAAATGATTTATAAAAAATGTAATTTATCTTTTTCATGTGAAAGATTGATGCATACAATAATGTCTAATGTTAAGTGATACGGATGCATCTTTCATTTTTTTGTTATCATTAAAAGCTTTAGTTGATTTTTATACGGTAATGAGTAATGAGTAATTTATCTTCTTCACCAGTAATACAAAACTTTCGAGTTTAATAGATGAAAAAGATACTTGAAGATCTTTTAAATAAATATATATATATAGATAGTTAAAACGGTATAAAAGAACATGATCGCAATTTTGTTAAATAAAATGATAAGAAAAAAATAATAATATATTTTGCTCATTTTAAACGCTACAGGCAATCAAGATTTTAGTTGGCTTAAGGTCTTTTGTTATTGAATTCTTGAAAGCAACCAAAGAAAATGGAGAAGCCTTTAAGCGAACTTTGACTATATATAGATATATATATGATCAGTAAAGTGAAGTAAAAGCTCGTAAATATGTGATGTTCGCCGCAGTGCGTACTTTATTTCCAAAGAATACGATACGCTTTTCAACACAATTTCGAGCTTCAAAAGCTTTTTCATTTTGCTTGTTTTTTTATCCACTTTGCCCTTTTTACACACTATTTTGCCTTTGTGATGTTGCTATTCACTTATATGTGTATACGTAATTCATTGAATGGTCGCGTCCAATCATGAAAATTGTTGCCAATCGATTGACTGACTGGATACAGTCAAATAGATACTAAATTTTTTGAATCCTTTGACTCTTGCAAGTAAAACTGACTCTGACTTTATGTTGTCAGTGTTACACATCATGCGAGTATTTCTGGGTAGATATATGCTATATATATACACGTAATAGTTTGATATTATTGAACGGCTAAAACGGCTAGAGATGGTGATTGTAGATATATATATATATATATATATATATATATATATATATATATATATATATATATATAGTAAAAGGAATTGACCAAAGTTTAGGTAACTGGTTGTTTAAAACTCAACGAACTTACCGATGAGCCCAACACCAACTGACGACAGCATACTTTTTTATTATCTCATCAAAATCTTAAACATGCTTGCATAATACATTGAAGATTAATTACTTATACCGACATTATGTATAACAGACAGATGATTGATGGCTTGTAATTTCTATTTATTTATTCAAATTAATTTTCCAATTGCAATTATTCAAGGTTATCTTATAATAAATAAGTGGGAAAAAAAAAGAAAGGGAAATTAAAATTGATTTAATATTTTAATATAACTATTATTATTATTATTCTGAGGTAGAAACGATCGAATTTCAATTGGAAACAAATAATAGAAATGCCAAACCGTGTTGGCACTTTCTATATTCATTTTATAGAATTCGATTGAATTTTTAAATGGAATTCATTGACGTCAGTTTTAAATATCATCTGACACTTTTCAGTTGATTCAACATTTTTAAATTAAATCGTATCTATAAAAAAATATAATGAAAATAAAATTTTAAAATTAATTTTTTTTTTTTTTTACAATCATATACTACAAACGAGTAATGTATAATAAATTTCAAACTAATCGAATAACTGCGTTGACTTTCTACGTATAGTATTGATGTCGATAAGGAATGACTGTACTAAGTGTCCTTTGAGTCAACTATAAACTCAATTCAAGATCTTGAGCAAATAAAAGCTTTCTCTATTGTATAAATCTTGGTATATATATAGAAGCAGGAGTATAGAAGCAAGCGAAGCCTCCTGACCAATCAGTTTCTCAGCTAGCAGCACGTGTACAAAAAGATTGCTCTCAAACTACAACAACAACAACAACAACAACAACAACAGCAACAGCAGTGACAGCAGCACGAATAAGACGTGATTTGGACTCAGTCCTGCCACTGCTACGTCGTCTAACCACCATCTCACTCTCTTTCTATTCACGTTCTTTCATTCTTTTATATTCGGGATTTAAAGCTTAATACAAGTCTTTTAAACCTTTCCCTTCCATTCGTTGTTTACTCTCTGGCACAAGTGTGATAAAATTCATACGTTTTTTCAAATAATTATTGATTTATTAAAAAATAGAAAAGAAAAAAAAAATTTAATAAAAATGTCATTGAAGCTTTTGAGAAATTTAATTTTTTTGCAGAATAAAAATACTTTTTTATTATTATAAATTTAAGAATTTTAATATCGTACGTTGAAATGAAAATGGTAAATGAATTTTTTATGTCGGCCTTAAAAAATAAAAATGAATGATAAATAATTCCCTTTAAAAAGAGATAAATTACCTGGAAGAATAAGCCCTTTCACAATTTCACTAATTGTGCATAATATTTTGTCTTTGACAGAATTTTTTCAAAGTCTACTATAAATTCACAGCCTAAACAGTTAAATTTCATTTAATACTCATTATATAAATAGTATTATTTTTCACTATAATAAATACATATACAATACACTTTTTACCATTAATTATATATTTTTACTCGTATGTATAAATTCTGTATTATTATATTTCTTAATTTTGCATATATAATAATAATAATAATAATAATAATAATAATAATAATAATAATAATAATAATAATAATAAAAAATAATGAAAAAAATATTTTGCTACATTTATTTTCACAACTGCAATGCTGTTAAAAAAAGTATAATTTTAATTATTAGATGACAAGACAACTCACAGTCCCTCTCACTTGCTATCTACACGTGTATATGCAAATTAAAACTAATGAAACATCATGACTTTAAAATTACTTTGATCTTCTATTCGGCATTTTCAGTCCACTCAATTCCCACTCAATTTCCAATGACTTGACAGTTTAAATTATTGTCATCAGTAGGTAAATTTTAAAAAAATTTTTTCACTTGATTATAATTGGAATAACTTTAAATTTTAAAATGTCTTTAAGTAAAAGAAGATGTTTAAATATATAGAGAATGCAGTTGTTACGTTTTCTGGCATCACAAAAGGCATTAAATCTTTATAACTTGTAACCTTTTCATTCTCAGCCGAGTGATCCAATGCGTTTGTTGGTAAAATAATAAATTTTTATAGTATCTATAGATGTACATATATATATTTATATATTATTTAAGAGTTAATGCACTTAGCTGAGAGTTAATGACAGAGAACTCAGATAGCTGAGTTTTAAAAGCTAAATGTTTAAAATTTTTTATTCTTCATCATCATCATCATCATCATTATTATTGCTGCTCCTGCCGCTGCTGCGACCGCCACTGTTATTCTTGTTGTTTTTATTTATTATAAATATATATATATATATATATATATATATATATATATATATATATATTCTTGTTCTATTATTATTATTACTATCTATATGTAAATGGTAATTGATTCTTTCACCAGCTCTTATGTAATAATAGTTGTTTTATATACTCTTTAATGTTTTTTTTATATTTTTATATTTTTCGATTTTTTAATTTTGTTACTGTAAGAATTTCTCAAAAGTTTTAACAACCTTAAAACTTTAGTAATTACAAGAGTACTTGGAATTTACAGGTGAGTCGTTGCTTCTGTCTGAATCTTAACTCGCGTCCAAGTTGAACACGAGAGAAGTTAAAATAACAGGGAGCTTAAAAAAGGAAAGACGAAAATAGTAGGTAGGTATCAAAAGTAAAGAGTTAAATAACACAAGAAGAGTTGTGGAAATAAAAGACTGTTCTGAATTACTGAGTTAACTCAGTGAACTGACGAGCAACAGGCAACGGGCTTTTTGACTTACCTCAAAAGTAACTATAAGTATATACAAAAAGATGATGATGACAATAGTGATGATGGATAATTATTAAGACAGGGTTATTCGAGCATCATCTACATTATTTAACTATTAGCGGCATTAGCACAGTTGTTTTCGAAGTTATGTTAATGAGAAAATGAGTTTCAAGTCTCGAGTAGTGAAATTTAACAAGTAAAATACGTAATTCCTTCGAGAAGTAACTTGTAAATAATAAAAATAATAAAATTTCATTCACATGGTCATGATTATTATTATTATTATTATTATTATTATGGAATACATCATAGATAGATACAACTGTTTGATGATTATTTATTTTTATATATCATCAACACAAATTAGAAAATACCTACGTACCATGATGTTCGACCGTGACTAGTCTCGGAGTAGGTCGATTTACGCCCTCGAGAGTTGCTCATCATGACTAAACATTTTTTCCTTTTTTTTTTTTTCGTTCATGACATTAAGCTATTGCTCTGTTAGAGTAAAATGAATGCATTGTTTGTATTTAACAATAATATAAATACTGTTTGATCAATTTATTTAAAGTTTTGTGACTTTTGACAAATATTAAGAGACAAATTTTTTGACTTTGCTTTTTACTAATCAGAAAACGAGTCTGGTTAAAAGAAAAAAATGCAAGCCGGACTTATAACGCGACTCGACTGTATTTGTATTTATTTATAAATAAATTTGAGTAACAAGAATAAAAAATTTTGATAAAAATTTAATGAGAGATTAGAAACAATTATATATTGATGAAAGGTAATAAAACCTCATCAGCTTCATCATTATCATAATTATCATCAATCGCAACAAAATTATTATTGAATCTTCACTTACCTCTCGCTTTCTACTCCTATTTGTGGACACAGACGCCGTTGGTGTACTTGGTGATGCTGCTACTACTAATGTACTGCACATAGTTGCTTAATAATACAAGTAGTTAAGATTGACATAAAAAAAAAAAAAAAAAAAAAAAAAGAAAAAGAAAAGAAAAAAGGTATAGAGTTGATACAGAGCCTCCTGTGTCGTCTCATTTATCGTGCGATCTCTAATTGAAGCGGCACGCAAGATTTTGCAACTAACAACAGCAAAAGACGAGCAAATAGCTGTGGAATTAATGACATCGCGATATTGCTATAGAATAGCATGAGAATAATTTGACTAACTCGTCCGCAATTATTGTATACTCTTGATGGTACTGGTGCTGGTGTTGGTGCTACTACATCTCTAATTTTATCCGGCGGGCACATCTACCATGGGGATGTTGTTCTCTGTAGAAAGCAACACCAGCAGCAAGGGAGAGAGAGAAAGATGTAATTTAGCAGTCCTCTCACGTTTACTATACCGTGCCCAGTATGCTAAGCATTTCTGTCCGTATGTCATAAGGAATAATTCAAATGCTGAACAGACTATCAAAAACCAAACATACACAAATCAATGTTTAATCTTTTATCATTAATTTAATACTAAAAATTATATTATTCTACGTAATGTATAAATTTTTGTTTAAAAGATATGAAACATTAATTTTTTAAATTTTAAATAAACTCTGCGGAATAATATTGGTCTGCAGCTAGTGACAAGATTGAAAGAAAAAGAATTCGCTGATCTTTGTTTAGATGGTAGTTGGTGTGATGTTTGCGTGCGTAAGGATTACGGACGTTTCACACAGTACAATGAGCAATACACCCACAAAGAACATTCTTATCGAGTCGAGTGCTCTGAGGCGCGGCTAAAGCACGAGATTATCCTCACTGCCCATCCCCCAGCCATTTCCTATCCTCAATACAATATATATCTATATATCTATTGAATGCATTCACTTTAAATTTTTATTAATTTACAAATAGTTTTTATTGTATCTTGGTTACGCACTAATATGACCTACACTTGTTCACATACAATAGAAAATATGTAAAGTTGTGAAAATGAATAAATAATTATATTATTATTGTATACAATAACATTATCGTATTTAATTTATATATTGAGTGCCCTGACATCTTTCACGTAAAACTCGTGATTGAGTATAAATAAATAAAAAAAAAAAAAAAAAAAAAATGTATTAGGTTAATATGTAAAAGGTTGATATTTAACAGAGCGGCTTGATATTATTAGGGCAGGTTAAATATCGAGGGGATTGTACGAGGCCGATAGAATTTATAGATCACTCGGAATTATTGGTACAAAGATTTTATTTAATAGCTAAAGAAGGTGAACTAAAGAGAGTGAATAAGAATTGAATAATAATGATTAAGTGAAACAAGATAGAAATAAAGTGAGAGATAAATAAAAATATTAAGAGAAACAGTGATGCCCTCCATTCGTGACATTAAAGAGGACACACCTAGATCTAGGCACAACCGTAACGCGGTCGGTCCCTTTACACGCAAACCTACTAACAACTAAACATTGAATATACTAAAGAGTACCAGCATCATCATCATCATCATCATCATCATCATCATCATAATTTTAACTTGGAGTAGAGGTCGCGGTGTGTCTGCTTGTAGTAGTAACTATACTCTTCTTCATCTCTCTTTTCACAACATATATATATATATATATATATATATATATATATATATATATATATATATATATATATATATATATATATATATATACGGTCATATTAAGTTTACTTAAAATACAAATAGCAGTGGTGGCTGTAACAGAGCGGTGGCAACGGTTTTAACCTTCCTCTTGGTTGACCTTACACAACTATAGTAACCGTACTACAGAATTGTACAATGCGAGCTGTGCTGCACACTGACTGTAGACTGCACCGGTGGCTAGGCGCTCAACCCGCTCAACCCGCTCAACTATGCACTCTTCTGCACTGCTCTGCTCTATGATGTGCACTCGTATGCTCGGATGATTTGCATAAGACCCATAAGACCTATACTAGACTATGCAGCAGTTGAGAGTATAACCACCATCTCTGTAAGTCGAGTATATATCTATATAGATATATTCTCTCTTACTTTATTATATCAAGTTTATTTTATATTCTCTTACTCTCTCTTTCTCTTATTCCTTCTTACTATCTCAGACTCTTAGCTTTGAGCAGTTGTACGTCTTGGTGTGTATGCCGACACGAGCGACCTAAAAGGACAAAAGAGAGAAAGAGAGAATGAAGGAGTGAAGGAGTGAAGGATGAGAGTTTAATATTTATCTCAACGTTATGAACAGAATGTATAGCTATAGGTGGAATGTTAACACAAGTTATGAGACGACCAGCTTCTCGCGGTGAATTTGGCTACCAAACTCTCTCATCTCTACTTCTACTACTATTACTACTACTAGTATACTAGTGTACTAGTTTAAGTAAAAGTAATAGTGCATAAATGAAAAGAATATATGTATATATATATATATATATATATGGATGTATGGATGTATACGTGGATGGTTTAGACATTTTCCTACGTAATTGTCTTTTCTCCAGCCTTGTTCTCATTCTACATTTCTCACGGCATTCTCACACCGTTCAAATGTTTGGCTATACCGCTGTTTCTTCTACTTCTCTTGCTTTACTCTAGCTCTCCTATAAAAGAGACACTGCTATATCAACTGTATACTCTTTAAACTTATCACCAGTACTTTATAGACATGCAATATATACATATATATATATATATCTATATAACTTGAAATTTTCTCATAGTCACCGGGGAAATCATTTCTTCCGGTGTCACTTTTAACGTTTTAACACACACTCGAAACATTACCGTGAAAACTGTTTTATTTCTCTAACGTGTTGAGAATATTTACTATTTAAAGTTTTTATATTTTATTGTTGATGTTACTTTTCAGACAAATCGATATAAACCATGAGATATAAGATAAAAAAAAGTATAATGCATATTATAATAATTAATGGTAAAAAGAAAAATAAAATTTTTTAATCTAGTTATATGACGACACTAAGTGGTTTAATAATGGTTTAGTCTTTGGGCGTGAGATATAAATTATCATTAATTTTTAAAAAATTATACAATCTACAAAGTCGTTAACAGTAATTGTCTGGCTATTTAACTTTTATCCTTTGTATTTATATGTAAATAAATTTTATAAAACAAAGTTGGATTAATAAAAAAAATATTACAATTATTATTATTATGATATGAGGAGGTCAAGTATTTCAGAGATGAATTGCTCAGAATTTAAAAAAAAGATGCCGTTGCCACATGAATTTTTCCATTTCATTAAATTAATATACCTTGGATAATTTATTAATTGTTATCAATTAAAAAATTAGTTTCACAATAACTAAAATTATTTGAATAATGTTTTTCGCAATAAAATAATCATTTATCAAAAACAAACAATACAATGTTATATATCAATAGAATAATAGTAAGTAATAGTAAGTAAGAGAAAATAAAAAAATAAAAAAATCGTGTAAGAAAAAGCGAAACATATCTCCGGTACTTTTTTGTAAATGTTTTATTTTTCTAATAAATAATTAATCTTACTAACAGAGGTCGGATACAATGAGAATGATATATATGAAATTGTTCGAAAAATATCAAACTGTTCTCATCACCCGTGACGAAATAATCCTCAGAGATCAACGCTTTTTGCGTAATCTAACAAAGGGCTTGGCGAAATATCCGGTGAATTTAGAGACCCCCAAGACGATTGCTGGCTGGTCTCACTGGCAAGTAATAGCTACAGTATATATAAATATACCAACATTATACAGAAATTTAATTTTAAACAACTACTGTTGCATCAGGAACATAATAATATTCAGATGTCTCATCGTCATTTAATTGCTGTCTTTTTTTTTTCTTAATTAAATTTACTTATGCTAAAGATTATTTTGATTAGGATCGTGGTAATATTCTCAACATGATAATAATCGTTTCATTATTATTTTTATTTTTTAAAAATTATTATATTTTTAATAATGAAACCGTCACACAGCTATATATTTTCATGAAAAAAAAAAAACAAATTAAAATGTAATGACATTTGATGTTTACGAGAGCAACACAGATTTAACAGATTTAACAGATTTAACATAGCTGTCATATTTTTACAAGTTATTTTTCCAACGACATATGCTGTCACATAATAATCCACAATGTGGACATGTATGACATATCGTTATGCAGACTAGTATAACAAATAAAGCATTTATTCGCACGGTTAAAGTAAATAACATGATAATAATTATATATATCATCATATCAGACCAGTGAGTAAGTAGCTGAGAGAGAAGGTTTCTAAGTCAACCGCCGAGAAATACAATCGAGGGGCTATATATCACCTAGATTCTTCTTGAACGACATGCAGTAGGTCATCCGATGGTAGCTGACGCCAACAGCTAACTTTTCACTTTCATCCAACACGTGGTCGTTGAGTTAAGAATAGTCGAGAATAACTACCATGAAAATTATAATATATGACTTAGTATAAGTTTAATTCGTAGCAGTATAAACGATGACACAGATTACCAAATTATTCATTACTATAATTATTATTATTATTATTATTATTATTAGTACAGATAAATTTACAAAAGGGGCTTAAATCCAATAATTCTAAAAGGTCGTGCAATAAATTATGTGAATTTTTTCATTTATCTAATGTATAGAAAAAAAATAGAAAGAAGAATATAGATATATAAATTTCCTATAAAAGTTGTATTACCCAGTCTAGATTTTATCGTTAAATATTCCGTCAGGGAATAAAAAATTTTGAAAAAAGATTTTAGTGATGTAAAGTTGAGCCTCGAACTTTAATAGTTGAAAAGTTATATTGTTTAAAGTCTATCATAGATGAAAATCATCTATATGAAGGTGTGTGAGTTATATATCAATATATATGTAGGCTGAGAGAGAGATATTGCATATGTACGTACACATATCAACATTTACACACAAACAGGTGAGATGCATGACGTGAGATCTTGAACGGAGCATATATCCGATACTCTGGGAGGAATTTTATTGAATTCACGATTCGTGCGAATTCTGTGTTCCGGTTGGCTTCCCACCATTCGCGGCGTCTTCGAAATACCCGACAAGTCTCGATTTGCGCGTCTCATCGCCGTGCCAAACGAAATTTTCGCCTTATTTTTTCTTTTTATCTTTCTCTCTCTCTCTCTTTCTGTCTGTCTGTCTCTATATAAACCTAAATTTTATTATTTTTTTCGTTTTTCTTTCACTTTTCTATCTCCATTTCCCATTCCACCATTATTCAGCACGCTACACTATACCTTTTTTCACAACTTTTCGTGCAAAAGCGGTATCGAGTTTCGAGGAAATTCCGACATAGATATATATACAGCAACAACACCGTTCATTGAAAACTCTTTGGGAACTGGGAACAACGGCATAGAACGTTGTGTTAACTTTTTCAGTCTTCCAATTTGCTCGAGCATAAGGTGACAACCTAGAATACGAACCTCAGCTCACTCTGGCTTACTATTGTTTCTCTTATTGTTGTACAACATACAACACTCTTGATATCTTTTCATTTCTTGTCTATGTGCATAACTTCATGAAAAATTCACAATTAATTATTTTTTTATTTTATTCTTAAACTGTTAGATTTAAAAAAAAGAAATTTGTTTAATATTATTTTGGTAAATTTTTTTTTTTTTCATTATTATTATTGTTATTAGCATTTATGTTCACAAGCATGTTGGTGATGATAATAATCAGAGGCAAGGGCAAAAAAAGAAGTTTAAAAGCGTGCAAAAGTGTCAAACAACAAAGACTACTTTTCACTGGCATCCTCGCGTATATATATACCGAACAATATGTGCTCAAGAACAAGAGAGATACTATTATTATGTTATGATGTAGTGTACTACCGTATCTGTGGAACATAAAAGACTGTCATCGCATCGGACAAGAATCGTTCGACCTGAGCAAAGAAAAAAAGAAAAAAGAAAAAAAAACTAAGAAAGATATCATAAAAGCTTCTGCTCTTGTCATCTGCCCATACCAATCGACAATTATTTACATTCTGTGTAGTCATGTAGATGATAATTTTGTATAATAAAATTATAATCTCATGAGAAGATTACAAAAGTATACCTATTTGTGTACATGTGGTTGTTCAAATAACTTACAATTACTACCGACAACGGGTTAACTTGGAACCTTGACCTTTCACTGGCGTGTGTGTCCCGTCGATCCCGTCTATTGACATCCTGCTCCTTAACTTGTGGATGCCACGAGATTAAACGTGTTCTATTCAAACATAACCTTTTTTTTTTTTCTTTCTATTGTCATTGAGTATTGATGGAGAAATTAATGTAAAAAAAATATTACGACATTATAAACATTGAATTGCAGTTTAAATATGTAGTTGATACAGAGTACTCTCTCTAACTATATTGTTGTATACATATATAGGTAAAATTATTTGTTTTTGAGAGCTGTATGAGTGTAGAAATAATTTTTTAATTAAACTATTCAAGAATGAGGACATGTAGGCGTACATAGAAAAAGTCAGGGTGAAAAAATACAATTAATAAGATTTTTTTTACCCACAGGAATGATAAAGCAATAAAATGATTACACGTATATATCTCTGAATTATTTAAATAACCTCCTCTTTCTCACAAGATATTCTTCACACGTAAAATATTTTATGTGTTATTTTAAGAACCTGATCGACATGTCAATATCCATTTGTGAAATTTAAATAACTTTTGATATTCTGATTTTTACTCATTGTGTTATATTATTATAATTATTATTATTATTATTATTATTATTTTATTAATTTTTATCTTGTAAATATATTTTTAATTAGAGAGTTATAAAGGTGTAAATGAAAAGAGACAAGATAAGTTCTTTAGGATTAAAAAGTCAAAGGGAGATCCAAATAGAGATGCACTACTTGCACAAAAAGTGTCAAGTTTTCTTGCGATAGACGTTTAAATTATATACAAAGTAAGTAGAATAATAAAATAAAGATGAAGAAAAAAAAGTAAATAGAATTAAAATGTAGTATAAAAACAAAAAAATACTACATTATTCCGTAAGCTAAAGGTAAAAGAAACTTTTCCCCGAATAAATTTTAATTTTCTTGTCATTACAGTTTTTAGTGAGTATTTTTTAAATTTATATCTATGTATACATACCGTAGAAATTTATTTATTTTTTTTTTTTTTCTTTTTTTTTGCTTATTCATAATTCCCGGACAAAACTATTATCATAGAAGTTATAATAACGATGGTCCTGCTTCTGCAGTGGTGGTAGTAGTAGTAGTAGTAGTAGCCAGTATTATGCAGAAAGTTACATAAATTTATAAGGAAACATTATATTTTAGTCGTTAGAAGGATAATAGCCGACTGTTCTGGGGGGATTTTCATTCACACCAGCAGGTCAACCGAGCAATAATGTTACTTGGCATAGTGGGCACCACAACGCCCAACTGTAAACAACATCAACCTAACTATACATGCAGACCAATACTTAGAGAAGAAAATATTACACTTGAACCGTATAAAAGTTAAGTTTAGAAAATATTATATTGATGTATAAATATAAAATTAAGGAAATTATTAATCTAAGTGAAGCTGAAACACAAGATCTCTGGTAGCGACGAACTTTAAAAGATAGTATAGCAGAGTAAAGGTGAAAGACCAAAGTTTTTTTTCATTCTTTAACAATAATTTGTAGAGATGCTAAATGACAGCTGCAACGCGAACAGGAAGTGAAATGAATAATGTAGCTATCAGAATTGATACTCGTTATTATGAAACTTGCTCACTTGATGCATAATCCATACTTATTTCCATACTTATTATTTATCCGCAGTACCAATAATACTATTATAAACACTATACAATCTGTCTCGCATCAATTTCATACTACAATAACAACAACAACAAACAAAATTTGCAATAGCCTCTTATATATTAGCTATTGAATTATTGTGGCTCTTTGTCTGCACGGTATTTACTCCCCAACAATATATCTGCTACCTATCCATACATACATACATACAACATTCAACATTTAACTATCCACTGAACCATCCATCCATCCATCTATACATACATACATATACGTACTCTTATAACAGTACCATAGCATACCTGCAATTCTGTGATATATATATATATATACACAAACGAACATAACTCACGTTAAAATACCAACGACAATCCGTCAATTGTAATTGATTGACGGGGTTATAGACTCTATAAACACACTTGGATTAAGCTTCCAAGCATCAGCCAAGAGTTGTGGGTTATCTATATATATATATATATATATATCTAAGCCAGTAAAATAGCAGTAAGTAGTAGTGGTAGTAGAGTCTGTTGAAACAGCTCACTTGAAATTATGCATCACTTGTACAGTACTCACCAGAGTTAATTTTAAAATCAATAACAGATTTACGTCAGTAAATCCCTAAATATATATGTAATATATTAACTGTGTAGCTGATAGCTCTTAGTTATATCATTCTGTGGATCAATAGTTAATGTGTCACGGTGTACTGCTTGGAGCCCTGTCTATGTCTGTTTCCGCATGAAAAGAGTCACCACTAGTACGACTGCTTCCGGAGCTTTCTCCATTTGTTTCGTTAAAGCTTTAGCTACAGCTATAGCTAAAGTAACGGCGACAGTTACTATTCGTTTGTTTGTTTGTTTGTTGGTTTGTTTGTTCGGGTTTGTTTGTCGTGTGTGCGGTCGATCAAGTCTCGAGGGTTTATTCTATCCCAAAAGAGCTATTCTCATCGATGTGACTCGTGTTCACGCACGAAAACAAATGAGTTCCGACAAGCACGTCCAGACGACACATTGACTCGTGCCATACGGCATACGCCATACGCTATACGCCATACCAACAAATTTCCCCCGCCCCTAGACCGGCACCCGACACCCAAAGCCCGACTCCCGACGCCCTCTCACCAGCGAGCCGATTCACACTTAAATCCACCGATAAAGAATTGTTAGTTTGCTATAGAGCGGGGATAGGATATGTGTGTTTAAAGCATCATATCAGTATAGATACGACCTGTACATATTGGGTGTATATTTAAAAGACAAGGAAATTAAACCTGCCCCTCTATTCATCAGTATACCACCACCACCACCACCACCACCATATAATTTTTCCTCTTCTTATTCTTTTACTTAATATTATTGTTGTTGTTGTCTATTCACAACTAAACGACTAATACACACATAAGATTAAATATTTTTTATTCTTATCCTTTTCTGCTGATGATCTCTTGATTCTCTTCACCAGGAACAGCAAATGCAGCTTAAGCTATATTGTCGTGTCTTTCAACTCCCTTGCAAATAACTCCCGTCGATGGTTCATCTTATTAGGCCTACGCTAGTATATAAACGTAACTTACCGGTATGTCTAACAGTTAGTTACGTACCGAGTCTCGAGCAACCGACCACGGCCCGCCAATACAATTTATAAATCTCACTGTGGTACATCACATTATCATAATTTATTATTTTTATTATTATTTGAGTTTAATTATGTACTAGATAAATTTAATTATTCATATATATTTTCTGTTCAATTATTCAGTTAATCATTTTCCAGTGTCTGTGTATCAATTGATAATTAAACCTGCTGGTATTTTATCACCCCTATCCCTAATTCCTGGACACAACATACTTTGACAAGTTTCATCGGTTCAAATTACCGAAATGTGGCGCATTAAGGTACGCTACAATTTTAAATAAGTTATAAATCCTTATTAGCTTGTTTGCTATTGGAAAATTAATTATTAACATTCAAATTTTACCATATTTTAAATTTCATTATTTTCATTACTACTATTGTTATTTAATTTTTAATCGGACAGTGAATTTTCTCGGTCAGATATATTTCGGGCAACATTTTTGAAGGTTATACTGCTTGCTTTTACCGCACCGACCCTTAGAGTAGTTACGGCCTTTACGTGCCAGACAGGAAACTATGCTGTTCAATACACCTTATATGTATACACAACTATAGCGAATTGCGAGCTTCAAACTTTTATTATTTTAAACATGCAACTAATTTGTTTAATGCTATTTTCTATTTATTTAAAAAAACACGAGTTTTATTTTTTTTTAATAATACTAATGCAGATTAAAAATTAAATTAATTTTTTCTATTCAAATTCTCTTTTCGTTGAGTTGATTAATTTTAAAATTGTTATTTAATAAAAATTTACGAAATAAAATTAAAACAAAGTATCCTTTTGACGTTTCATTACAACAAGTGAAGTGTATTTTTTTTTTTTTTTTTTTTTTTTTTTTATAATTTTTTTTTTTTTTGTAAAGAGATCAAAGGTTCGACAAATGATTGCCCGGGAATGTTCTATTCAACCTGCCATGGTACTGAAGACCGTGAGTACACAGAGAGAAAACATCTGTGTGTGAGCAGAGGTATAAGTGTGTGTGTGTGTGTGTGTGTGTGTGTGTTTGTGTGTGGGGAGATTCTTCTGTGTATAAAGACTTGAATAGGTCACATCTAAGTAGGCTAGAGTACAACTTGAGTCAACTATTCGATGAAAGGTGATGCAATACGTTCAGTACACTGCTCTCGATCTGCTGGAATCTCTTTGCCACCCTGAATACTGCTGCTACTGCTACTACTGCTACTAGTCCATTGCCATGCAAGCGTATTTTATTTCAATAGATACTCACGTTAACAAAACATTTAATTATTTTATTGTATTCATACCAAGCTTTAATTTAAATATTAAATAAATACAACACAAACTTCAATTGATCCGGTTACTTAAATTTTCCATGCAGATATTAATAGTTTATCAAATTACTCTATAAATTTATTATGACCTATTCAATTTATAAACTCGTTTAAAAATATTACGAAATTAAGTAAGTACTATTTTGATATTAAGATGAAATTATTAAATTAATGCGTCACCTTTTGTCCTAGTTAGATTAAAATTTATATAAATAACGATATTTAACTTAGCGGGTATATTTAATTAATCACCACAGCTAAATTTGATTGACAGAATTGGATTTACAATTAACCTATTCATCCTATGAATAAATAGTTTATTTAATACCCCGATGAACTTTATGAATTAAAATCAAATTTGTATAAATCAGTGATGTTATAAAGCATATATGTATATATGTATAATTTAAATAATAGTTGTGATGTAATAGATAATGTATAAAAAAAAAAAATATTATAAATTAAGTTTCAGCATTAATGAACTAGCTGTAAGAAGAGTTGACACAATACTAGAGCAATTATTTTTCCATTAAGGCGAATGAACTCGTTACTGTTTTCGTATTCTCTTAATTCGTTTTTCTACGTCTCTGGTAATAAAATGATAATATTTATGCAAAGTCCAAACGAACAAATAAAAAACCCTTGTAAAGAAAGAAAAAAAAATCTAAATACAATATATAAAGAGAGTTATTTCAACGGAAACGAGTGAATTTACTCTGATAAAACCAGTGATGAGGTATATGTATATATATATTATATAACTAGCGTACACACAAGCAAAAGAGTTCACGCGCTTAGTTTACGAGTGAGTCGTTAATAGTCAGGGGTAAAGTAAAAAGATAGACGAGGTGCATTGTTGCGACAGTTTTTATTACGAAAATAATTCATAGCTCTTTATGACACATTCATATACATATATAGACGATATGTTACAATATCTATATGTATAAATGTTTTGGTTTAATGAAAATATGCATGTCATGCGTGTGAATCGTGACAGTTTACCAAAGTATATACTGGACGCTACAAATATCGACGAAAAATAAAAAAACAACAAATAATAATAAATAAATAATAATAAAACCCTTGGCAAACAAAAAATAAAGCTGTGAGGTATTCTGCAATGGAAAAAAAAACGGAAATAAAAGATACAAACAAAAATATGGAATATGTTGAGATAAATATAGATCGGATGACGTTGTTTCGCTTGGTTGATTGCTCGTTCAACTGAGAAATATTGGCTACAAAACGAGTATTTCATGAAATTAAATTGCCAGAATAGTTATAGAAGCAAACAACTGTAGTAGTAGTAGTTGTTGTTGGTGATAGTAGTGGTAGAGCTGTTAACTAGTCCCGTATGGATTTCGGTTTTGTTGTAAATTCAACAATCAACCCAATTACACTTATCCACCACCTAGCGTAATTATTTATTCTCACGAGAGAAAGAGAAAGATGAGTAGCTGTTTGTAGTTACATGATGTACATTCAGTGGCAAGTAGTTGTTATCTACCACCATCCTTCGTTCTCTAACGAGTCACTTTTTCTTCAAGCACGCCACTTGTGTTATAAGCTTATATTTATCCCTCTTTGTTATTCACTATTCACTATTAACAATTAGCAGCACAATGACTCATCAACACTTGACTTTAACAACACTTTGCCATCAGTCAATATCTATTCAAATATATACTATATACTATATATATATTTAATACTAATTAATTACTAGTATTATGTAATTTATTTGTTTATCAACAGCATCTGGAACGAGTAATGGGACAGATAAAAGACATCAGATAATAAATGACTATTAGTCAAAGTTAACACGTTCGTTTTGAATTAAAAATATTAATAAATTATTTGCTCTAGATAATTGTCCTCTGTTTGACGGTGATTAATGTTTTGGGAGATTTACCACCGGGTACAAGACGTAACACATATTTGCCACCGGAGCCTACAAAAGGATATAACTACAATACACCACCAGTAACATTTCCACGACCAACACCAGGATTCCCATCATCAAGACCAACATCTCCCTTTCCAGTAGGACCTACAAGACCAACCCCAACTTTTCCAACCGGACCATCAAGACCTCCAACTCAACCTGGAAGACCGGGGGGTGGATACCCTACTCCAGGTCCACGACCAACACCAGGTTTTCCTACACCAACAAACAGACCAACTGGGGGCTACCCTGGACCAGGACCACGACCCACTCCCGGATTTCCGGATTATCCTGGGCAACCCTCTGGCAATAACGGCAACACTGTTCCGGGGGTGAGTAATCTCTCGTACATGCTGGTTTAGTTAATTACCAAATATATGCTCATAACATTTATAAAAGTATCATATAATAGCCCAGGCTATTATTATTATTATTATTTTCATGCTAACTAAGCTGCTTGCATTTTTAAATAATCTTTACTATATAACATTCAAATAATTAATTTTTTTTCTCTTATTGTACTAAAAAACATTGTCTATTGTTTTTAATTATAATACACTTATAATTAAAAAAAAATATCGAATTTTAGCATTGATGAATACGACAGAATAAATTTTTATCTTATTTTATAACGGAAGCCACAGTCATAAGACAAAAAGGCAATTAAATAATTATTATTAAAAAAAAAAAATAAATAAACAATAGGCGTTTTCTTCTCATGTAATTAATTGATTGCCCCCATGACAATAGTGTGTACACCTACTCAATGGCACACACTTAGTCTCACACAGGTGTCTATTTAAAACTAAATTACCGCAATAATAATTATATGTATATATTATTAATAAGTTTGTTTTGTAAATGAATAATAAAATTAATTGAAGAAAAAATAAATATAAAAAATGCCCACAGCATGAACATCACCACGAGCCAGGAATGCCATTTGATTTCAATTATGCCGTCAAGGAAGACGCATTCGGTAATGACTATTCACACAATGCAATTAGTGACGGAGATATTGTAAAAGGTGAATACCGAGTTCAACTTCCGGATGGGCGCACGCAAATAGTTCGTTACACAGCCGACTGGAAACACGGTTTCAGTGCACAGGTCACTTACGAGGGAACACCGCGGATAGATCTTCAGCGACCTCCTGGTGCTTTCAGGGGTTATTAAAACTTATATAAACCTGGTATTATTATTATTATTATTATTATTATTATTATTATTATTATTATTATTATTATTATTCACGTGTATGCTGACACGATATTAATATACGGCGCACCTATTTAATATAAATATTAATAATTGCAAAATACATCAATGTCATTAAAATTAAGTTACTCATTATTATTATTTTATTAATAAGTAAATAAATAAATAATTTATAGAATATAAGTATCCAAGTTATCACAAATCGGTAATTGCCTGTGACAAGTTTGTTATCGTAATACTATAAATTTATAATAAACTGCACGCGATGATATACCTGCAATTCATTGAAATCGTATGCATACATAAGGTAATAATAATTTTTCTAATAGGAAAAAAAAAACTAAGAAAATAAATAAATAAATAAGAAAAAGGTAAACTTGTACCTACATACGTTGATTAATACGAGTCACGATTTGTTGTTGATGTGTTATTGCTACGGCATTTCTCGAGCATCGGCAAAACGATCAAAAGAAAATATATAATATAGTATAGCAATGATTATTGAGATGCAGATCATAATCATAATCATGGTAATGTGATGCAACTCGAATTGGTCATATTTCATATATTTTTCTGAAGAATAACAATTTTACACAATTACTCGTAAAACGATTTGATGAGACAAGCGATTTACGTGACATATATGGATTTATTTCGTCATTTATTACTTTTATTTACTTTTTTTTTTATTGTTTTATTTTTGTATGTAAATGTAGACACCAACGTCTTATTAATTATATTCTATAAATGGTTATTTTTATAAAATAAATAAAAAATTAAAATTAGTTCCATCACTTAAAAATTTATAGCTATACATATTTCTTATTATATTTTTTTTTTACTCATCAGTCACACACCCGCGGGTTGGCCAACTTTGATCGACCTTTTTGAACAACAATAACAACAACAGCAACAACATCAACAATAACAACAAGTAAGCAATAGTGTATATTATATCGTATTATTCAGCGGTGCAACGATTCAATCCCGTCAGAACAATGAGCTACCTTGAACAGCAGGCTCTACCGTAATAGCAGTGGTACACACGAATGGAGTGGAGCCAAGAGCCACACAGTGGAGGATGTTGCGGAGGAGTATATCAAGAGATAAAAACAGAAAGAGATAAATAAATAAAAAAAAATAAACATAGGCCAAAGTGTTGGTCGACACGTGAACTAATCTTCAAGGAACTCACTTTCACTGCTCCGTGGGAAGATCGAATCCTCCTTGTTCATTACAGGGGTTTTCATTTTGTTGTTATATTTGTTCTCATCAATCTAACAATCGTGCTGCTACTGCTAATAATTTTTAACATCCACTACTTAAAATTTTTTTTTTTTTATTTTTTTTTTATTCTTCTGGTTCTTCATCTTTATGTGTCACATTTAGTGATATTATCATTATTTTATTTTAATAATTAATGTTGTTACACTATTGTAATTATATGTTAAGTTATTTAATAGCTTTATTTTTGTGAAGATTGAAAAAAAAAATTTGTACCTTTTCTTGACTATTGTGAAAAGAAAAAAAAAACAAAACTCATTTAATAGAGCTTTAATAATGAAAATTCTTTTTTTAGGATTTAAAATTCTTTTTGATAGAATTTTTAAGCCGATAAGGATGATTGTAAATTCTCTTTTATAGAGAGACGTTAGGACGCACTTGATGGGTAAGAAATGAGGCCATCGTCAATGCGCTTCTCGAACCGTCTGTTTTCCACTCCAAATCGTTAAAACTGTACCAATCGATTACATAATTTTAATAAAACAAACATTTTAAAAAAAGCATCTTGATTCAGCAAAAGTCATATAAGAAAAAAAACTTAATTTTTTTTTTTTTTTTTTTTTTTTTTTTTCAATTTTCATATTTTTTGTAACTATCAAAATGTTGAAAAAAATAATAGTATTAATAGTTGCATTACATAAACACAAAAACTGTATAGAATCAAAAAAAAAATAGATAAATAATTTAATTTTGATTATTTATAGATTATAGTATCACAATAATTCAATAGTTACCTATGTATACATATACATTTTAGCTATTTATTTTTGTTTTATTATTTTTGATAGAATTTAATTGAAAATGTAAAAGTTATGATGGATATGTTACAAAAGCAGCGATTGTTATATTGCTTGAAGGTTTTAACTGTCAGACTTAAACATTATTCTATTAAAATATACTCGAAAAGATATCCATATTATGTTATATTATGTTATGTTATGTTATGTTATAATAAAACAAAATAATAAAATTGGCAATCATACCCAGACTAAAATAATGTAAATGCTTCTGACGTTTGGGCAGTTTCATTGTTAATGATAAAAAAAATAAATAAAATAATTATTATTTGATTATAAAAGTGGTTCGTATGACTGTGCTCGAAAGCAGTTGATCAATTAGTTTAAATTTTTCTAAAGGAAATTGAAAATAAAGTATTTTTTGATAAAGTTCTAAAGATTAAATAATCCATTTTGTTAGAGGGCGACAAAATGGATTATATACCATTTCCGCGCACGCTTAAACCTTTTACTCAGATAATCCAATCACCAAATATAATATTGAAGATCCATCTATTCAGACAAGATTACGTCTATCATTCAATAAAAAAAAATTTATACCCTGTAATCTGTATTAATAGAATGGAAAAAAAAAAAAGTAAATAAATAATAATTGTAAAAAAAAAAAAAAAACACAATTATTATAAAGTAATTGAGTGATATGAAATTTATACAACTCGTTTTAATTTATTTTTATTGATTAACTCAAGTGCTTTTAGCGGAATTATAAATTTAAAAATTCAATGTTCAAAAGAATAAAAGTATTGAATTGTAAGTTTTAAAACAAAAATATACCTTTCGAGACAACAGATAAAGAAGTTAACATATGAATTATATATTTGTTGAACAAATTCGATTTATCAAATTATAAAGATAGAGAAAATGTCATGCTATCACGAGTATACTCCTGGTTGTCAATTTTATATAAATATATAAAAAAAAAATTAAATTAATTGTACAAATATTTATCGAAATCCAATCAATTTGTCAAGATCATATACCTGACAGTATATTTGAATGGACATTGTCTATCAAATTTAATGGCGTTGTCATTTTTGTAACGTCGAGCCTTTAGAAGAAATATTTTTTCTATGGACTTAACAGATTTGTATTAAAAAAAACAAAAAACAAAAAACAAAAAAAAAGTGGATGTATATTTGCAATAAAAGTTTTCATCAAGAAATTATATTTCATAATGATACATATATATAATATTTAATTATTTAAAAATTAGGGTAAGTAAAGTTATCTATAATAAGATTATTATTATTATTTCAACGGTAGTCTTTGTTCGCGGAATATGAATGCAAAGTCTTGATAATAATTTCGTTCGAAACAAAGGATCACTAAAAGTACTGGCAGTTTTCATTCTTTTAGTTTTTTTTTTTTTTTTTTTTTTTTTTTTTTTTTTTTTTTTTTTTTTAATTCATTTCTCACAGAAATTGAATAGCACTAAGTTCGTTCTACATCGGTTTGATTACGTGCTGACTGAATTTGAATTTCACCGACTAAATTAATATTTTAAAGTTTACTCAACTTTTTAAGTATTATTTTTGTATGCTTACTCAAAAACCTTGCAAAGTTTTTAAACAATTAGAATACCATAAAAAATGAATTTAATTTATTTTTACCATTAAACATTAAGACGATTAAAAATAAAAATTTATTATTTTTAAGATGAATAAATTTAAAATAAAATCCAATAAAATAAATTTACCAATACTCTAATAATAAAATGTCGTATAAAAAACGAACCCTATAAGGATTTACGATAATAAAACTTGACAAAAAATCTATAGGTACTGGGTGTAATACTCGATTGATATAATATAGCGCTCATATATAAATAAATCAAGTAATGATTTATTTCGGAATATCACTCGTATATCGATCCTTCTATCCCTTATAAAAATAAAGATAAAAATATTTTATAGATATACTTGTTGTTATTTATATGTATACATATTTTACGAGGAGAAAAATTCAAAATATTCATATATCATTCTCACGTTTCTTTCGAGTTATGTTTATGTATTTATATATATATATATATATATATATATATATATATATTCAATACTTTTAAAAAGAGCTAGTTTTTATTCATCGGAAAAGAAAAAAGCTTTTGTGACACTTACATCATGTACAACTTTATCCACTTTTTTTTTAAACCCAAACTATTATAAAAGTTATATTGGATAAATGCGCTGGAGCTCCAAAGAGATATAAAGTAAAATGAAGAAAAAAAAAACTGTAAATTCAATAAATGATGGAATTTGTAATATATAAAAAAAAGTTAAATAACCGATAAATATAATATTTTGATCTGATCTATATAGAACAAGTAAATGAATTTGTGATGTATAAAGTAGGTTAGTTTTACATGATGTATTAAATTTAAATAATTCACAAGTGAACATAGGGGAATTGACTTTTATAAAACTAAATCAGAGAGTTATATACGTTTGGTTTAGCAACGCGTACAGTTTAGTCCCAAAGAGAGTATTGAAATTCAACCAAACTTCAAGTCAGAACCCGTATGCACAAATTTAAACTTTTCAATATATGACGTTCGATACAAATCGGAAGTAAAGTTTAACTAGGTTTTGCTGGATGTGTGCTGGCTGTGTGCATGTCAACTACTAGTCTGGGCTCCTCAATCTTCAATTCTCCCTCAGGGTTTTGTGCGCAATTTATCTTAAACTGCATGCGGGTTTATTCTACACTCATTTTTTTTTTTTTTTTTTTTTAATAATAATAATAATAATAATGATAATCAGTAGAATACGATATTGAAACAGATATATATCTATGTAAATAAATAAAAAATGATGGAGTAAAATAAAATAGGGTATATATTGGTTGGATTTTTCAAGGGAAATAATATAAAAGATAGTGGATTAGCTGTTTTGGTAGCCAAAGAGAGTAAACCCCATCAAAGGGAATTCTAGTGAAGTAAAATGGCATGACTAGGTGCAAGTTGTGGCAGCAATACAGAGCTCTTGCGATCCATTTGTGAAGGCGACGAGGCAATAAAGAATTCAACGTGAAAAGCTTGACCTATGCAACATACTTTATACCCATCCTTTCAACTCAACAACATTTCTCTATCACTGACCACACGCTGCTAGTACGTGATGCTTCCCTATACCAATCTATATAACATATAACATATATACTGTCAAAAAGTGATGTATATTTCCCTACTGCAGCAGTAGAACGTACAACCAGCACCAACACCCAACACCATCAGCTCTTTGGTTATTTCAAAGTGTAAACGGCTTTGCCAAAAGACTCTTTGATAGAGAGTCAAAACAAACGTTTCCTTTAATGGAAACACTCCTTGCGTTGGCATATTTTTTTAAAGGTTATTGGTTATATCTGTTATATATGTATAAGTGAGTGTGTGTGAGCAGTTTTAAATAAAAAAATTAAGTTATTAATGTTATTGTTATTTATAGATTATTTTCGACAGAGCCACTGAGTCAGTAGTCCTAAAAGTATTAATCTCTCTCTTTGACACCCTGTGTTACATGTGCGTACTTTTCACTATCTATATCGTGAATGGTCTGTTGCCTTGCAATAGTTTATTATTAGTAGAGTAAATTTAAGACAATGGTATTAAAATTAAAAATTTTAAGTATCTATGTTAAATTGTTACTATTTAGATGAATCTATACTTTTAATTATATAACACAATATTATATTATATTTGTTTTAAATTGTAAAATAATTCAAGATATAAATACCTTTAAGTGCTTTATCATAAATGTATATGTTGGACGATATTCTTGTATTGAACTCTACTATTTTAGTTTTAGTTATTTATTATTCAGGATTTAATATATTAAACTCATCACTACGTCATTCTTAATATAAGTACTAATTAAAAGTATTCACTTGGCTAGTAACTAGTGACAAGTAACTACCATTTTTATATATGTAAAAAAATTATATTTTTAAAATAAAGTATACCCTGAAGTTATTTTAAAATTAATGAATTCCAAACTTACGAAGTAGACAAGTTATATTAGAATTGTCAGTCTTGCTGGGTGAAAGTAATTAAATTAGTTTCTCTTCACATATCAAATAACACAAATAATTATTAAAGATAATATTCAAATAATTTACTCATTTAACTAAAGTTAATTATTGTAAATTAAAGAATCATCTAGGATTTACATAATTTATTTATCATTAAAAGTAAAATATAAATTCCAACAGATTAAAAAGTAATATTAGCAGAGTGAATAAAATTATTAATATAAATAGCACACAAGCATTGGGATTCTTTATAATAAAAATTAAATAAAAGATGTATTGAAAGAGCCACAAACGATGTTTATGGTGTGATATTGGAATACGCAATGTGCCGACAATCTAGTTTACGATCAACGTTTATATATTTAGATATACCTTATATCTCTATGTATCATCATCATAATATATCTATATAGAGTTTAAAATGCAAAACTATTTCGTAAGAAGAGGACGAAGAGGATGAATAAGACGAATAAGACGAATAAGAAGGAGAAGAAGAAGAGACAGCTGTAGATCGATGTTGCCACGGTAAATTAGATCAGGTGAAGTGTATTGCCTAACCAAGGACTGCGAGAGCGCATCTCTTGAGGAGGTAGTTTCCGTTTGAATGGCAGTTACCATCTAACTCTCATGCCAGCCACTTTTCCAATGTGAAATAGCGAAATTCTCGTCTCAGTACTCCTACTATTACCACTACATTTACGACAACTACACTAACTTTCGTGTGAAATACTCGTTAATGTACACACATACACATACATTTACATAAACATCTTGACTACATCATCACTAATATATATCTATATATATATTCACAATTTATTATCATTATTATTGAGCGAAGCATATTTTAATTAACTACCAGCATCTTTATACCCGGTCATCAAATTAAATAATATTTTTATTCTAATTTAATTTAACAACAATCAGCACAAGAGAAATGTATAATGATGGATATGGTTTAAAAATTAAATAATAATTATACTGAGAGTTATTTTTGTATTGAGGCATAAAATACGTTTATGGAAAAATAATTGAAATGAAATTACAGACAAAACCAAGCGAGCCATCAATAATTAATGATGATGATGATAATAATAATAATTGAAAATTAACGCACATCAATTACACAATAAGTGATATTGAAAGCCTGACTAGATTTCAATAAACTCATTATGCAATATAACATCACATCACCTGGAGCGCATCTTACGTTACAGCTCTACATCTTTCACGAGTTAGAGGATTGCACAAAACTTGTTCTTCTTCTGATGCATACAAGACAAGAGAAGAACATGTTTGATTTTTTTTCTCTTTTCTTTTATTTTATCTCACAGTTTTTAAGTATAGCTATATCTATTTTATGTGTATATATATAAATATATACACCTTCGTATTCAACTGTCGTTAAGATGATTCCAATGGCTGTATAGTAATACAGATAGTATTATACGCTGGTGGTATGGGAAGAGATGAGGACGTTCTTGTCACCCGCGCCGTGCGCTATTCTTAAATAATCCTATGACGAAAGTTGCCTGCTTACTTTGTTCTTATATCTATATTATATATATATATATATATGGGTAAAAACGTATCTCATATACACGTTTATCCACATTTTATATAAGGATAATAACAGCCAACCAATCTTATTTGCATCACAAACGAAAAATATTATTCTTGCAATATAATCCTTTTTTATTTCATCTTCTTTAAATTTTTTTTATGGCAATCTAGATCATACAATCTAGGACAATAACTTTTTTGTAACTCGCGTACTTGATTCTTTTATTTATTTTTTTTTTTTTTTTTTTTTTTTACCTTATTGCATCTCCTTTTCTATAATCTTAAGTTAAGTATGCACATTATTTCGCGAGAGTAAAAGTCTTCTCATTCGACAATTATAAACTTTTATTTAAATTACATTGTCAAGATATTAATGCGGTTAAGTAAATAATATGTGACATTGAGAAATTTATCGCAATGAGATATTTAATGTGTGCATTGCGTATCAAAAGAAAAAAAAAACAAAAACTATTGATATTTTATTAAAAATAAAAAGTCAATAGCAGATGGGGGAGGAGAATATAAAAATATAAGAATATAAGAATATAAAAATAAAAGGCTATATAGCTATATAGAATGGCTCAATAAATTGAGTGTAACGGATCTCTGTTATTTTGCAATGACTATTCTCATGTATTAGAGAGTGTAAAAATAAATCCGGAGGTAAAATCGGAGCAAGAGCCAACGACAAACGTGTAAGTTAAGGGGTAGGGGTATGTAATATACAAGTATCGTTATCGGGTTCGGGTCTTTGCTGCTGTATATAGGAGATAGATGAGGATGCCACCAAAGATCCGTTTTCCATGTGTTGTAAAAGATTGTGTATGACCCCACTATATCTATATCTATAATATTACCACCAATACATAATGCAGAGTTAGTAAATATATACTGAATGGAGATCCGCCACCGTCACCGATACCGTCACCGTCACTGTAACCGTCACCCACCGATAGGATCCCAATGTTAGTGGCATTACGCGACTATGTCGATCTTCAACAGTAAATCTTAACCATGTTGCTGTATTTACTGGTTTTGCCGATTGCTCCTGCTCCTGCTCCCGCTTATACTAGTGCTGCTTACTTGCCCTCCTGCCTGCTATCCATTTAATCCATGATTCTGAATCACGGATCGTCTTCGGGGATATATAAAGCGGATTAGAGCCGACGAGTTTGTCATTCCCACGACACCACTCTCAGGTGGTGGGTTAGTTGTTTTGTTGTTAGTACCATTATTAATATTATTATTATTATTATTATTATAACTTTGTTGCTTATTATAAATTGCAAACTACGAGGAGCAACAGAAGAAGGTAACAAGAGACAACAAGAGCTGCTGTGAAATAAGACCACACACAACTTGGTCACTTACGAAAATTTCTCAGACACACATATTTCCCCTTGTTGGGGAAACATCAACACTATTGTGATTAACTTTTTTTTTTTCACACTTGCCATACTTTTATTTAATACTGCATCATCATGTTTAAGGTAAGTGGCGCAATTTAAGATACATTTTATTTTATTTACGCGTCTATACTGGATAAATTTAGTTTTTTTAATTTTATTTTTTATGGATTTAATTTAAAACTGCAAACAACTTTTCAGTTAATGCTGTTAGCGTCAGTGGTGACCGCGATATTGGCAAAACCAGAACCACCCGTAAATTCTTATCTACCACCGGGAGGATCTCGAGGCGGTGGTTTTGGTGGTAGTGGTAATGGAGACAGACCTTTGGACAGTTTTAGACCACCGCCAATTGATGGCAATGGAGCTGGTGGACGACCATCGAGCTCTTACGGTCCTCCGGGTAAATAAATATTTTATATTTTATTTATTTTTAAATTCCAACTATAGAAATTTTAAATTAATTTATTTGTGTGATACTTAAGGTGGACAAGGTGGTCAAGGAGGACAAAATGGCGGTGGTGGTGGTGGTGGTTTTGGAAATCAAGGTAGTCCAGGAGGAAGACCGTCAAGTAATTATGGACCACCAGGTTCTCAGGGAGGAAATGGTTTTGGAGGACAAGGCGGTCAAGGGGGACAAAATGGTGGTGGTTTTGGCAATCAGGGGGGTTCAGGGGGAAGACCTTCAAGTAGTTATGGACCTCCAGGGGCTACTCAAGGAGGAAATGGTTTTGGTGGGCAGGGAAGTCAAGGAGGACAAAATGGTGGTGGTTTTGGTAATCAGGGTAGTTCAGGAGGAAGACCGTCAAGTAATTATGGGCCACCAGGTTCTCAGGGAGGGAATGGTTTTGGAGGACAAGGCGGTCAAGGGGGACAAAATGGTGGTAGTTTTGGCAATCAAGGGGGTTCAGGGGGAAGACCTTCAAGTAGTTATGGACCTCCAGGGGCTACTCAAGGAGGAAATGGTTTTGGTGGGCAGGGAAGTCAAGGAGGACAAAATGGTGGTGGTTTTGGTAATCAGGGAAATTCAGGAGGAAGGCCCTCAAGTAATTATGGACCACCAGGTGCTCAGGGAGGTAACGGTTTTGGAGGACAAGGTGGTCAAGGAGGACAAAACGGTGGTGGTTTTGGAAATCAGGGAAATTCAGGAGGAAGGCCCTCAAGTAATTATGGACCACCAGGTGCTCAGGGAGGTAACGGTTTTGGAGGACAAGGTGGTCAAGGAGGACAAAACGGTGGTGGTTTTGGAAATCAGGGAAATTCAGGAGGAAGGCCCTCAAGTAATTATGGACCACCAGGTTCTCAGGGAGGAAATGGTTTTGGAGGACAAGGCGGTCAAGGGGGACAAAATGATGGTGGTTTTGGAAATCAGGGAAATTCAGGAGGAAGGCCCTCAAGTAATTATGGACCACCAGGTGCTCAGGGAGGTAACGGTTTTGGTGGACAAGGTGGTCAAGGGGGTGGTGTGTCTGATAGTTACGCCCCTCCTGCTTCTGGTGTTCAAACAGGATCCGGAGGACAAAATGGTGGGGGTTATGGCACTGGAAATAGCAACGGTAACGGTGGATCTAATGATGAAGAAAGCAATGTATAAATATTTTTTATAAAAATTATTTTAAGTATATAAATTGAATTTATATTGATTGTACATTTTTTTTTTTTATTATTAGGAACCAGCTAAATATGATTTTACATACGAAGTTAAAGATCCTCAATCAGGAGTTGATTTTGGTCAGACAGAAAGCCGAGATGGTGATCGAGCACAAGGTATGTTTAACGTGCTCTTACCAGATGGAAGAAAACAAATTGTTGAATATGAAGCTGATCAAGATGGTTTCAAACCACAAATAAGATATGAAGGTGAAGCCAATACCGATGTTGGTGCTAATGGCGCTGGTGGAGCTGGTAGTAATAATGGATATCCCTCTGGTGGGCCAAGTGGACCAGGAGGTAACAATGGAGGTTATCCTTCAGGTGGTCCAGGTGGAAACAATGGAGGTTATCCTTCTGGTGGGCAAGCAGGAAATGATGGTGGTTACCCTTCAGGTGGACCAGGAGGCAACAGTGGAGGTTATCCTTCAGGTGGGCCAGGAGGCAACAGTGGAGGTTATCCTTCAGGTGGGCCAGGAGGCAACAGTGGAGGTTATCCTTCAGGTGGACCAGGAGGCAACAGTGGAAGTGGACAAGCAGGAAATGGTGGTGGTTATCCGTCAGGTGGGCCAAGTGGGAATAACGGACGTGGAAGTGGAGGATATCCTTCTGGTGGACCAAATAGAAATGATGGAAACAATGGTTACCCATCCGGTGGTCCAAGTAATTTTGGTGATAATGGTAATAACAGAAACGGTGGAGGTGGGTATCCTTCTGGTGGCCCCGGAGGTAACAACGAAAGCGGTGAGTTATTATTAGAAAAATTTGTATAAACCTTTATATAATAATAATAATTTACGTAACAAGTGGACTAAGCTAGGAATTATTTGTCAAGGGCAATGATTATATCACGAGTCAGAGTGGTCAAGACATTGACAACATTGTGCTTTACGAATAATAATCTAGTCTATCTGTTACGCACTGTACGTGTTTCAACACATGTTTGATTATCCTGATTTATAAAAACCTGTACATCAAAGTCAGGATAGTCGTTTAGCAATACTAAAATAATAATATTTACGAATAAATAATGTTTTACAGGGTATCCATCAAACCGTCCTAATGGTGGTGGTAGCGGTGGTGGTGGTGGTTTTGTAGGATCATCCGGTGGAAGTGGAAATGAAGGCTATCCTTCTGGTAGACCCAGCGGCAACGGTAGTAATGGCAGTAGTGGTAGAGGATTTGGAAGTGGAGGCGGAGGTGGAGGTGGAGGTGGAGGCTACCCCTCGGGAAGTGGTGGAGATGCCGCAGCAAATGGTGGATATCAATATTGATCTTCCTGATAATTTGATACTCAAAGTGTACTTCTGAAATGGTGAGATAAAATGGGACACGATATCCGATCTCCGCATGTAATCTAGACTTAAACTACTCGTTTTCTCAAGGTAACTTTGTGGAGTTGAGTTTCCAGATCTTCGATAAGTTCAACATCTCTTTTATTTTTTTTTTCTTAGCCAATTAACTTGCTCTATTTTTGACTTAAATTATTATTATTATTATTTTTTTTTTTATAATGACAATTATTATCATTTTATCGTTTGTAATGTAGAACAGTGGTAGTTTGTGAATTGAAGATATTTTTACACTGACTGTTGAACAAATTGAGATCCATGATATTTAAATAAAATCTGCAAATAAACAAGCAGATACTTGACAATCCCTAGATAAATCGTTTCCGCTTGGTGTAATACCTTGTTATAATACTCAGTATTTTTATATTCTATTTTATATATCTTTTAAGTGTATTATTTAATAGAAAACGAATTATAGCCGCGTATATTATAAAAAACATAATACTCTCACAATAAAGTATTATTATTACAATAAATATTAACTTGTCTATTTATTTTTACCATTCATCGAGTTCCTTTTATAAAAATAGTTGACTACCGGCAAAGATTATTTATTTGACAGTGATAAATTTATTATTTTTTATCATCAATTTCGTAATTTTTTAAAGTTTTTTCTGAATTAATTAAGAGTAAAATTACGATGAATATTAATTATTATCAAATTATAATAAGATATTGAGAAAAAAATATAATTTTAATAATAATAATAATAATAATAATAATAATAATAAAAAAGTGAATGCAATTTAAAGGAATAAATCCAAAAATTCTTGGGAGTTTAGCAGCAACAAATGTTGTAGCGCAAATCTGCGGTTTCTTTATTATATTTTATTAACGGTTATACATTTAGATTATGTCCACAGCCAGATGGCTAATGACTGTATTTAAATAATCTTTGGATTGCACGAGCAACCGGGAATCGAGTATAAAGACTTCTGCAAAGCCGTTCGCTTATCTTAGTTTTGTGAAAACCAAAGGGTCGTGTCAAACTGCTCATGATTTCAAAGGTGAGTATATACATTTTAAATATCAATCGTATACATATATATATATATATATATATATACCTATACACACTACACATAGATATACGATATACGATATATATATATATATATATATAAAACTATTAGTCAAAAGGAAAATGGTCTATTCATCATCAAAGTTACCGTCGGCTTTGATCTATTTCAAAGCATAATTACAACTACATTTAAAGAGTACGCATTAATTAAATTTCCGGAGTCTATAGAGCACCGTGAGTTGAACCTCTCGATATAAATTGAAATGATTAAAAGTTAAATTAAAATTATAAAATACCTAAAGAACTTTGTGATCAATAATGATGATAATTTAATTAATTGAAGTGAAGGAAAAGTTTTAAATAAATAAATATATACATTTATAGAATGTAAAAGATTTGATGGAATAATAGATTTGTACGTGTTCACTGCGGCTATCAGGAACTACTGTCACACTTGTCAATCAGCTTTAACAGTTTCAATTTAAACCTGATAATTAAGTATGCACAAGCGGTCAATAATTAAACAATAATAAATTTATTCCAACATGAGCATGAATTGTTTTAATTTACATATAGGTTTGGCGGAAAACCATCAGTAGTATTAGTGTAATCGTTTATCATGAATAAATCTATATAATTGACACTATTGTGTTATAGGCCCTAATTGTCGTTGGTACGATGTTGGTACCGATTATTTTTGGTGTACCACAAGGGCCCTCTTATCTACCACCAAGTGGTGGACGGCCAACTGGCGGTGGTACTGGACATCCTGATGATTGGGCTGGGGTATTTATCATTATTATCATTATTATTATTATTATTATTATTATTATTAAATTAACACTCTTGTTTCATAATGGTTGAGCTACAATTGGTGTAATTATGTCTGATGATGAAAACTTAATTTTCACACAGAATATTTTATAAAACAATAGAAACATGAGAGGATAAAAAAATAATAATCCTTAAATTATGAAATTATTTAAGTAAATGTTGGCTGGTTAATTAAATAGAGAGAATAGTCTTACAATAATAATAATGTTAAATATATTTTTAGGATCCGGCAAATTATGAGTATTCATATGAAGTTCAAGATGCAGGACTTGGTGTTGATTTTGGACACCGCGAAATGCGAAAAGACGAAGAGGCTAAAGGAAGTTATCATGTTTTACTTCCAGACGGTAGAACACAATTTGTTGAATATGTTGCAGACGCGGGTGGATATCGACCGGTGATCCGGTATGAAGGAACGGCGACATATCCAGCATCTGGACCCTCTGGAAATGATGAGGGCTACAAATATTGATACAATCATGCCATATAAGATAATCCTTTTCCAATTCGTTAAATTATCACGATAAATCCTCGTCTATTCTGCTACTTGGCTATTTATTGTCTTATATAATATCGTAATAAAAAATAATAATATTAACTATAAATCAAGTGATAGATATATAAAAATATAAAATATAATGATGACTGATAATCCAATAAATGATTTTCTAAATCATCGAAAAAATTTAATCGTTTAACTTTATTACCTCATTCACTTTTATTTCATAAATTTTATTTTATTTTAAATACAATACTTAAATATTTATATTATTGTATAATCGACAGTTTTTATTCATTTTAAATTTTATTCCGTCTCTGTAGAAAATTTTAAAAAATATAAAACATACCCTCGGGGTAAAATAAAAATTTAAATTCATATGTACATAATTTTTCTTCAATTTATTCAATATAATATTATAAAATGATAGTAATAATTCATCCGTTACAGATAGTAAAAATATTACAAGATAATTACCAGTATTCATAAATATTTATCACTAAAAACAATGACAATATATAAATAATAAATAAATATGTAGTGTATAAAATAATAATTTAAAAGGAAAGTTAATAATTAAATTTTCTTTAGGATCGATGATCGACCACAATTAACCCTGGATATCCACTTTTACCCCTCGGGGTTTCGTGATCAGTGCAAAACCCATTAGAGCTACTGTTGACATTTCACAGCTGTGTATATTTGAATTATTAATTATATCACTGGAGAATCGCACGAGTGTCAGTTATATACTCACGCGATACTATTATAAATATATCCATATCTATATGGATAGATGAATGTATACTGTAACAATTTAGTCGACAGAAAGTATATTAAAGGAGTAGAGTTACTTTTAAAATAACATAAGCTATACAGAGTATGACATCTCGTAAACCACGAAATTTAATTAAAGAGAATTGGTCATCTCTTTGTGTGACCGCGGTTCTTGGTAGTTATTTATTTTTATTTATAATTATATATTAGATATTATAAAATATTTAAGTGTATGATAATCGTTTTAATTTACAGGACTTCGTCCAATTGAATTATGTAAAACAAAATTATTTGGATACATATACGTTATTACAATATTAATATTATACTATACGCAGATATATTTTGTAAATGAAGAGGTAAATAAAGTTTACGACTACTTAGATATGATATCATTAGCAGTATACGTAAGGATACACAGAGTTAAATATTATATAAATGCGATAGTATTAACTCTTATGATAATAACGAGTGTATTAAAATATGAGCTTGTGACAAATAATGTATACTCAAGTCTTAATGAAATTGACAGAAAGCTCATGTTATTAAACACTAAATTAAATTATGAAAAATACATGAGAGAGAATATAATTCAAGTGGTTGGAATTATTATGTTTACTATTTTAATAGGATTGACGGAATATTTTAGCTTTAAAAATGCATCAAGTAATTTTACGATGTTTAATTTAATGTGGTTTGGAAATCAATTTCCTCAAATAGTTAATAGTGCTGCAATAGTTACTTTTGTTATAATAATATCAGATTGTTGTAGAAGACATCAAATTATTAATGATTTAATTTATAAATTGAGAAATATCAGCAAAGAAATAACTAATAACAATAATACTGATGTTATTTCACAAGAAATGCATAATGGTAATAGTAATAACAATAATACTTATGTAATAATAAATCATAAATAATATTATTATTATTATTATTAATAATTTTATATCACAGGATTAAAACTCAAGCTTTTACGTCAGATATATGAAATTTTGAGCAGTACAGTGATGATAATGAATGAAGCATATGGATTTATGTTAATTTTAACATTTATAACTCACTTTATCGGCATCTCAGTACATCTTAATACAATATACATGACATTTGGAGATCAAAATTACATTGTAGATTTAATCGTTGATTTTTTATGGGCTTGCTTCTATTTTGGAAAACTAATTTACATAATAAATGCCTGTCAGTCATTTGAACGTGAGGTAAAATACATAAATAATTTTAATAATTAACTCTTCATCATCATTATAATAATAATAATAATAATAATAATGATACTCAACATTGTTAAAATAATTAGTATAATTATTTCAATTAGCGTAAGTAGTATTAAATTAATTAATTAAATAATCAATAATGGTTTTCTATCAAATGATTATCAAATGAGTTGAGTAGTGAATTTTAATGCGTGATCTCTCAAACTAATTATTTAGTATTTCTGTTTATATTGACTATAAACCTAGATTAGAGATAACTCATAAAATAATTCCGCTTTTACTCTTTATCTTACTCTCACAAATACGGTTGCTCATTCGACATAGCTCTCTATAGCTCTATAGCTCTATAGCTTCATACAATTTTATCTCTCTTTAATTCTACTGTCACCGCAAAATCTATTAACCCTCGAGTGCTGCTGTCTGTGAGTAGATTATAAAGCGTCTATTCACACAGACAGAGACTACAGATACTAATAAAAGTACACAAGTACACAAGTACACAAGTACACAAGTACTAAACGAACGTAATAGAGCACGCAGTGACAATTGTGTGAAATTATTCGATTGGTCAAAGCTTTGACTCCTTTGTCATCTTCGGTTCATACAATCATCAGAAAATACAAATGAAAAGTAGAACAGGTATACAGACACAGACAGTAGTATCATCATCATTCTTATAATCATCATCATCACATCATCAGAACTTGGGCAATTACACGACATTCACTTTGTCATATATAACATAATATATAATAAAATAATGGTGTCTGTGAAACATACAGGGAAAGCGTGCCAGTAAACTGCTACATGAATGCCGAATCGACTCAGATCATAATTTGCTTAAGCAAGAGGTTAGTGCATCAATTTTATTACCTATTTTTTAACTTTTTTTCATTTATTGCATTTTTCAGCTATTTTATTACATGATGATGAACATTGTTATAGAGTACAATTGTTTCTCACCAAGCATCATTATTTATCATCAATCGTTTTTACATATTTATTATTGTATCATCGTAATTATTATCATTATTAGTAATAGTAATTTTGAAAACTCAGCAGGTTGTTGCAACGGCATTCCAATAATTTTTTATTGCCCTATCTTGTATCTCACGTTTCAGACTGAATCATTTGCACGGCAAGTAAGAAACGTGGATATTAAAATCACCGCGAGCAATTTATTCATCATCGATTATTCGGCCCTGTGGAAGGTGATGATTTAATAATAGAAATAATATATACTTTTTAAATTATTATAGTTGTAATAATAATAATAATAACTATTATTATGTATTTGAATATTTTCAAACGTCTATTTCAATCAAAATTCCGATTAATCATTACATATCAAATAAAATGTAATATTAAATATAGAACTCAACTAATATGATTATTATTATTATTATTATATGACGATACTGCATTATTAACGTTATTTAAAATATTTGTAGATTGTCCTCGGTCAGACAGCCTACGTCTTCTTCCTGTCGCAATTCACCAACACCAAATGAGAATACAGAGATAAAAAAAAAAAAAAGAAAGAGATACACAGCCGATGAGAGAGAATCAACGCAATACAATTTGTCTCTTGTTGTTAAATGTTGTAGTTGTAGTTGTAGTTGTAGTTGTTAATGCTGATGATGTTGTTACTGTTGACGATCCTTTCTCGCATAGGCGGACAAAAGTTTTCGTCTAGTCACATACACACATTAATTCATTCTCTCAATAGAACACAACGGGATGACAACTAAACTCACCGGTTGGATGTTGGATCACCATTCGAGCACTATTGTTTGATAAATGCCTTAAATTACATATTAATACTACACTACATTACATGACATTACATTACATTAACATAAACATTTATATGCTATAATATTGTGTAATCGGCTGTTGTTAAAGCTCTTCTTTACCAAATTTATTTTACCATTACCCAAAAAGATAAATTTAGATCTCTGAATATAATTTAACACACTCTATTAAAACAATTTAATACGTGCTTGGTATTTATCCGGTTCAGGGAACCTCGTGACCCTCTTCTTCTTTTTTATCTCCTCCTTTTTGTCCTTGTTGTTCTTTTATTCTTTAAAAAGCACAATTTGCGCCTTCTTCCTTACGCATTTTCAACAGAAATAACGTTCTCGTAGCACGCAACAGCCTCTCTAATTTCCCTTATATATCAGTTACTTTTGTCGAAAAAATATATAAAACCGGTAAAAATTGCGAGTGTGTGTAAGTTTGTGATACACTTGCATAATTATTTTTTCCCTTCTTATTTTATGACTATAAGGATTTATCTTAAACTTTTTCCACCAAAATATATTGGATATATATACATGCATACACATACGAAAACTCGAGAGAGGACAAGCGACTGCGGCAAGCCATCAAAAGACTCGACTTCTTCAACGAGCTCTCCTCACGAGAGATAAGAGATCTTTAACTAATAGCTCACTCTTTGCGTAATGGACACTCTTATTTTTAACTTTTGAGTCTTTGTTTTTTTCCCTTATTCTTATTCTTTAGTCGTGAAATAAAATAAAGCTGAGTATGCACTTATTCGTCTGATTAAAATAAGAGTTAAAATAAAATAAAATTAGAGCTATTCAGAATATAAAATTTAACCTATTTAATGTAATCTACAATTATATATGCACATGTAATCAATAACTGTATAAATATATTTATGTAGTTATAAAATAAAATTAACATGATTATATACTTTTTGCAGAGTTATTAAATTCTCTAATACTATATTAATATAATAACTGTGATAGATGTAAGTTTAATTGAAATATTATCGGAATTAGGTAGCAATTAAAGGTACCGATAATTAATTCTATAAATAATAGAATAAATTTATATAACTACTGTTCATGAAGCCAATGTATACTTTATTGAACACTTGACAAGTTAATAAAGTTATAAATGAGTCTGCATTTAGAATAATTTAGAACAAAAAATTAAAAGTTTGTAATTATTTGAATTCGAATTACAATTTTAATAGCTAATAGATTCACTTATAGTTGAAATACGATAATTAAAAAAAAAAAAATAGAAACTGTGTTAATGTAATGTTATTAAGTTAATTTATAGTACTGTTTGTAATTAAGTAATTATTTTGATAAAATAAAAATGAAAGGATATATAAAATATAATTCAAATTAATAATTATAAGAAGCAAAGAGTATAAGCGAGTGAATGAATAGATCTATATTAAATGGTTCTAATTTATTTGTAAAAAGCCTATCCCACGCAGGAACGGTAAGCCTACTCTCTCATCTCTTTGTATAATCCGTATCATCATCATCATCATCATCATTGCATATATAGGATAGGGGCTTTTGTATATATATATATATATATATATATATGTACATTTTTTATTTCCGACGGCGAGAAGCGCGTTTGTATATTGCGCAATTTAAGAGCAAGGGGAACGGCTCTGTGGAGCATCAAACGAGCGAGCATCCAAGTATGGATGCTGGATAGAGAAAGATAAAAAAAAATCAAATAGTTTATTATGTAACAAGTGGTAGTATGTATTGTAGGGGAGCATATACGATATCGCGTATAAAATCAAACGCAATAATCTAGGCCCTTTTTATTTAAAAATATTCAGAATAACCCATTCACCTTTAAATTTATGCTCTTTATCGGCACTCAAATGATATTACCACCAGATAAATCCAAGCCCTACAATTTCGTTTTATTTTATTTCCGACTCAATGAGGAAGGTAAAAAAATACGGCTTCCTTTCTTTATTATCAACTAATCGAAGTTGAATTAAAATTGTATAGTATAATAATGAAAGGAAAAAGTTTTTAAGAAATCGAAGGAGCTCATTAAATTCCTGTCAGAATTGAATTTTGTTGTATAAAAGTAATAAAATAAAAAATAGCTTTAAAGTATACGATTGAAATGAAAATTCAAAGTGGCCCTTGATGCAAATATTTTCTTAAGACCGTCTAATTAAAATCAACAGTTATTCGTCTGTAAGATCTCAGCAATTGAATTTATTTTATTCCAACAATATGCATTGAGGTAATTTTTTAAACATTAAATTATATATATTTAAATATTAAAAAAAAATATAATAATATGTTTATACTACTACTACTAAAGTTAATTCGTTTAAATTTCCTTAATTTTGTATGCGGCAATAATCTTGAAAAGGTTATTTAAAACTTTTTTTAAAATACACTTGCAAGTACACTAAAAATAGATGGGTAAAATAAAATCTATAGCCACTCTAGCTTCGAAACGGCACTATGCAATTACCTCGATTTAATGAACCTAGTTATTTGAAACGCTAACCAATTGTGCGAAAACTTTGAGAGTGAAAATCGCATCGCAGGTTAACTAAAAAAGAAAAAAAAATCAAAACTAGTTTCAAACGTCAATTAATATGAAAAATAAAATAAATTTATCTGATTTTTTATTTATTTTGAATCTATATAATCCGTATTTTAATTGCATAATATGAGATGAAAAAACAAAAGGGTGACGAACTGATTGAATTGTTGATTGAATGAATGAAGGTGGTGGGAAAAGAATAAAATAGGTTGAGGTCAGTAGAAACTCACAAATTATTTACGAGGGTAGTAGCAAATGTTATGTGCGACTCATCGTCACGCATTGCGCGGTTCACTTGATATACCACAAAAACCCAGGAGCCCCTGTACCAAAACCAACCACAGGACCGCTATCCTTATTTTATATACATTCAACTGTACATGTATTATAACTGATGTGAATAGGGATGCCTATAGCTGTAGGTTACACTTGCAATTCATGGGCCACAACATATTAAGCTTGTCCCCGTGATGCTATGAATTCATAACGATTTATATACCCAAGCTTGAGCAAACCCCCAGCTCAAATTATTCATCCCCTTTGGTAGTAACCGACAGAACATGTAACAACCAGTTTACCTCTCGACAATCACAACTAAATATATTTATTATATAAAACATACATATACAATACTCACTGGTGAAAATTATATATAGTAATAGTAATAGTAGTAAGAGGAGGGTGAAAAGTGACTATAGTGTACACTAACTAACTCAATTGTAACACTTGTCAATTATAACAATACTGAGTAACGCATGTGAAACTAACAATTATTCGATCGTTGTATAAAAATAACCCAATTAAATTTACCTATAGGATACATTTTTTTAGCCAATTAAAAATTTTTTTATCATTAAAAAATAATAATCAATCATTGCAAACCTGTTAGTTTTTTTTCTTTTTTTTTTTTGTTTGCTTCATAACTTTTACAACTTTTTTTTTCCTTTTTTTATACAAAAACCAATTTTTCTAGTGGTTTATTTTTCAATTTATATTTTCATTCTCCAATTGAAAATTAAAAATTTGTTCAATCAACTTTAATAAATACCATTGTACATTTTGAACAATATCCAAACCGCGTATATAAAAAAAAAATAAAAAAAAAAACAATACAACAAATTTTCTACATGCTTTCAAAATGATTTAATTTAAAAAATAAAAATTCTCACAGTAACATACTATTAATATCTTATAATCACGATACAGAGTAATAAAATAAATAAAATATAAGCTCGTAATAACAGTCAAACAATAAGATTAAATAATCTTTTATTTATATTAATTATTATAGACGTTTATCATCCTTAATAAGATATCATGATGCTTCACGAAAACAAGTTTAAAATATCAGAGAGGCATTATTATATTTAATAATAAGATCTCCACAAAATAATAATCAATAAAAATTGCGTGGCATACATTAGTTAAATTTATCCAGCAGCGCACGCGTTAAATAAAGTGTGTAATGAATTAACCAAGGAAACAACTTGGGCTGTAAAATATCGATACACCCCGGGTAAACTGACACGTTAATTTATTATCTGATCCTAACCGAACCAGCTTAAACGCTTTTATACCTACTATATACAACTCTCAATTTCTATGTTGTTGTTGTTGATGTTGTTGTTGTTGTTGTTGTTGATGACGTTGTTGTAATATACTTTTTGATAGGCTCCTTGGGGCCACTGGGTTACTCGAGATCGATTAACGAAGGTGTCTCAATTTTATAGCAAAGCCTATATTGCTCATTACTTTGATACATATACACTTATATACAGTATAAGAAAAAAATTAGAGATATGTTATTGCGCATAAAAAGTATAAGTAGCATATAATAAATGAAATAAGCAGGAGCTCTCGCGGTATTTTTATAGAATATATATGTATATAACTAGCGGGAGATGAACGCGTGCGTAACCACGATGATGGTGATGATGATGATGATGATGATGATGATGATGATGATGATGATGATGATTATGATACTGTGTAGAATCATCCCCGAAAGATCGACAGCTTTAGTTTACACATACACATGTACACATAGACACAAATTGATCATCAGTATGTATTAAGTAGCTAATGTAGGTACAGAGGTACTGTGGCGGTCCCGTTGTGTAAGATTAACCGTAAGTAAATTGGTGGCGCAATGGCCTTGCTCGTGATGTTACATATTGGAGAATGGAGGAGTATCATCCTCCGGGGCTACTCTCGCGAAAGTATATAACCCGTCCAAAGAAGATGCTTCCTCGCACTCTGCACCATAGTCATCTCGCCATAAGACACACTAAGATTTAGTTACTACTAACGAGTAGTCGAAAACTTTTTAACAACAAAAAAAACTTGTGTTCTATCACTTGTTTACTCACTAACAAAAGTTATCTCAGATTTATTTTTTATTCAAATCTGTAATTATAAACAACCTCGAGGTAAGTTGTCAAAAGCTTTTTATTTATATTTTTTCCATAATTATTATTTATGTATTTCTCGTAGTCAACTAACTTTTCATAAACGCATTTGTGTGCATATTTATTTTTTATTTATTCAACTTGCATATGCAAATGTCATTTTATAAAAAAATTATTAATTAAATTTTTTTAATTAGTAGAATCATAACTCGAGAATTTTTAAATAATTATAAAATTATTTCAGTTTTTTCTCGTTTAAAGTTTTAATAACGCACTTGTAGTTGTTAATTTTTTTTAACCCAAAAAAGCTCCTAAAAAATTTATCTAATTTAAATAAATTAAATTAAAAATTAGTTAGCCACTTATAGTTACAATATATAACATTTATACTGGCCAAATAAATAATAATAATAATAATAATAATAATAATAATAATTAATGAAAAACGTAAGTAGACATATGAATAAATAATATGCTGAAGAATCAGTGGTGTTTATTAAACCATAGATTCTAATCGGATTAGAAAGACACTCGCAATTTAGTATGATGGGTCTGTATATTGCGTAATGAAAGCCGCAAGTATACGCGTATAGATATATATTAATATTTAATATTTAATATTCAAAAGGTAGATACGGAATGTACGGTATATAAATGTATATATAAAAGAAGAAGAGGAGCAAGCCTTGCGGCTCTTCTCTTTGCTTCTCACATCAGCAAGCATCATCCGAATGATGATGTGTAAGTGTATGTGCGCGTACAGAAACTATCATCATTATCATCAGCATCATAGATATAATGCATCTGAAAGATGCGTGATCGCGTTACGCAAATCTAACTTGCTCTATTGCGTTTTACGAGAAATCCATTTCAACTCAAGCGCATAATTTAAATCTTTTCATCTTTAAACTCTAGTTAAACTTTCCTGCGGGTGTTCAATCATTAATACCATTCATTTTTATACGCTAACAATAATTATACACTTATATAAATATATATCCTTTATTATTATTCCTACATACATTCCTATCTATACGTTCATTTGTTAAAATAATAATCCGTCATACGTTGACTCTCATACAAAAGCAACACAGTAGAAATATATATGACGTCATTACCTTTATTATTTAATTTACCGCAAAACAATACCTAAATAGTTGTTATTGTTGTTATTATTGTGATTTGCATCATATATTATTGAAAGCGATAAAAATAATTGTATGAACAAGTTACAAAATAATTATTTGTAATAGTTAGAGAGTGACACTTTAAGATGTACATAATAGTGGAGAAATAATAATAATTTGTTTACACCCTGCATGAGGTTTGCGCATTATGCAGCACACGTACATAGGCTGCATTTGTTCCAGAATGGGAAAGTTAATTATTATCAGACATCAGACGGCAGTAGACAGTGACGCCGGCAGACCGACAGAGAATCTCTGGTGCTCTTCCGTAACCTAATTTCAACAATATACATACATACATACATACAAACATTCTTATATTCTTACATTCTTACATTCTTACATACCGAACAACTCACTGTTGAGAAGAAGAATAGTATTATGCCATTTAAGTGATGCTGTGCTCTCAAACATCAATAGCTTTACCTATTGTAGCGGTTACGAATCTTTTACTTACGAAATCAAAAAATACTATTATTATTATTATTATTATTATTATTATTATTATTTAAAAAAAAATAAAAGTGACACACAATATAAATATTAAAAAATATATATAACAATTAAACACTTTGGACAGATGCTGGCATTAACCGCGCTAACTGTGCTACTGGCGACCGCAGTGACAGCCAGACCGGAACCCCCAGTACTCGGGGGGCAGCAATACCTACCGCCTGATCAGCAGTACGGTCCACCACGGAGAAACAACGGGTTTGGCACCGGAGGGATATCAGGTCAAAGTGGACAAAATGGAGGAGGGTTCGGAAATAATCAATACCTCCCGCCAAATCAGCAATACGGAGCGCCAGGAGGTAACAACGGCGGTAACAACGGCGCCGGATATAATGATGGTTATAATGACGTAAGTATTTGTTAATACATACATATACATATGTATATTATTTTATCTGCGAGGGTGATATGTTATGTTCAATATTCCATAGAATAATCAATATTGTACGAATCGTTGACACTGACAGAAATTCACTCAGTAGTAAATAAAAGCATCATCATTTTCATCATTATCATCATCATCCTTCCCAACTTTTATTATCAGTTATGTTTATGACTGACATTTATTATTAAATAATTAAAACATTTATAATAATTAAAACAGACTCCAGCCAAGTACGAATTTGAATACATGGTAAACGACATTGAGAGTGGTAACGACTTTGGACACAAAGAAAGCCGTGATGGTGATGTTACACGTGGAACTTACTACGTTCTTTTGCCTGACGGACGACGTCAAACAGTCGAATACATAGCGGACCAAAACGGGTACCGACCAGTCGTCACTTACATGCAAGAAGGCAATGGCGCTGGAAATGGTTACCGAAACGACGGTGCCGGCAATGGTTACCCAGGCGGAAACAATGGTTATCGTTATTAGTCTCGTCTACTATACGGACACTACTACTCCAGACATATCAGCCTATTGTTATGCTGGACCATCCATTTCTTTCGCAAACATTTGCTGTTAAATTTACCACTTATTGTTCCGCATCATCCTCACTAAATGACCAATCATTTTTTTTTCTTTTTTACTCCACTAATTACTATTATTTTTTACCATTATATATATTTCATTTTTTAATAATCACGTGAATTCAAGTGCTAGTACTAAAAAAGGCATATCGATTATTCCAACAATTATAACTATTATTATCATCATTATTATTATTATTATTATTATTATTATTATTATTATTATTATTATTATTATTATTATTGTTATTATCAATTATGAATAGATCTCTACATTCCAATATAATTATATTAATAATAATAATAATAATAATAATAATAATAATAATAATAATATCAATATCAATAGTAACCCGAGGATAGATTTTTCAGTAGTAGTCTGTATGCAAAATTAATACAAAAGCCCGAATGTAATAATTTTTATTTAATGGTATTAATGAAACAAAAACTATTGGTCTTTTACAATACCCCCATTGCCATATCCATATGTCCATGTATCCATATATACACAACCAACTTGCCAATTAGCCGTAATTAATAATTATGGTTGACCGCATAGATTGATTACTGTTGAGTATATATACACTAATAATGTCTACATATATATTTATATACCTGCTGTAAAATACTAGCTCAACATTATTCTGAATAATATCAAAAGATAATATTAATAAATGATAATAATATAAATACATATATACATTAATAAAAAAATATATATTAATAATAATATAATAATCATTATACTTTCAATATTATATAAATAAATATATTAAAATGAATAAAATATATTTTGCATAAAAAATAATTTTATATTTATTCACTATTTCCTCTTTATCCTGCTCAAATACTAAATACCAGTAAGCAAATATAATAAATATGTAATAAAGTTGGCAGAGCTTTTAAATTTAAATACAAGAGGTAAAGTTTAATTTTAGTATTTTTAATTTATCAAACGAATATTTAAGTCAAACAAAAAGAAAATTTTTTTTCATACAGATGCGTTTGACGTCAGCAGCAGCAGCAGCAGCAGCAGCATGTGTAATGAAACTATAATAGACTATGTATGTCCTTTGAAAAAAAAAAAAAAAAAAAAGTTTAACAGTATATTTTTTGTCCTTTGAAAATTTTCATTGTTATGTATGTAGTGCATTTATATCTATCATGCTCTTAGCACTTTCATCAACGCTTTACAATGAGCTAGTATTTAAATATTGTGCTTTTATATAAAAAGCATCATATGACCTATATAAACATATTCGTATCTTTATACCTAGAATATTATTATTCATATAGCTTTCATTTATAACACACGAGCTGATCTTTTCTTTATATTCCATAAAAATATACTAGTTATATACTTGATATATAGTGTTGGGTTAATTATTTATATTTTTATGCCGTCGTTACCAATCAGATGTTCGAAAGAGAGACTTTTTATTGCATTTTGTTTGAAAAAAATAAAATTTATCGAAATAGGTACTACTCTTTTAAGGCAACAATTTTTGTATGCTTCAACAAAAAAAAAAAAAAAGTTGCTTAAACTCTGCTCTATCAAGTATTGTATGTTTTTTTTTAATTTCTGAAAATCAAAAGATATGAAAAAAACAGAAATTTACATATTAACGATTCCAGCAGCAATGGAAGTACAGAGAGAAAGCCAGGTACATATATATTTAAACACATTTATCTTGCATTTATGGTGTTATCTCTCTCAGAAACGCTAACAAATACAAATACCAACATTGGTGAACTAATTTTACTCAGTGTCTTCCTCTTGCAGTGTAATACGTAATATTATGATTTATGATCCTAACTTGATTTTGCATACAATCATATTCCCTATTGTACTGAGTTTATCAACCAATTTGAACTCATATGCATGTATATATATCTAATATTTTTATATTATACGACATTATATTTTTTTTTTTTCTATAAAAAAATTTTATTTATATTACATACATTAGTTATCAGTTTTTTTTTTAATTTCTAGCTATGATACACAAATAATTTTACTAATAATTATGTAAAACACGTACATAGATAAATTGCTAGCAAAAAATAACTAGATTATTTATATATGGCTTAATAAATTTTAATTTGAATGCTAATACTGATATCCTCCTTGACCATAACCAGCTGCGGATTCTTCGTAAGTAATTTTGGGCTTGTAACCATCCTGGTCGGCAGTGTAGTGAACAATTTGTTTGCGTCCATCAGGTAACAAAACTGTGTAAACTCCCTGAGTAGAATCATCGCCATTTCTACTTTCTTTGTGACTGTAGTCATTTCCATATTCGTCATTAACGCGATACTCGAATTCGTATTTGGCTAATGGCTGAGAAAAAAAAAAAAAAAAAAAAAAAAAAGAAGAAAAGAAATACCAAGATAAAAATAAATGAATTATTTATTAAATTAAAAGCTCAAATTATTATCAGCAATTAAGAAGAGTTTAAAAGAATTTAAGCAGACAAGGGAATTAATGTATTTTTTAGTATTAACGGTAGAGAAGATTTATCGTTAAGTGGAATTAAGTGTTTTTGTCCCGACACTTATTTCTAATCAGGTATCGATTTTCGATATAAGCTTTTCTGGTTGCTGAATAGAAGGTATTACTAGTTAACGTCTATCTATACATTTTACATAGGTTCAATAATTAATTAAACGTATATGATGGGAGAAACTACTCACTTGGTGAATGTCATAGCCCGCAAAGCTTTCATCAGGATACCCGATTGGACTGGAAGGATAGTAATTTCCAGGTGGTTGATTTATGTTTCCACTGGCGAGAACGTTAGACTGTCGAGGTTGTCCATCAGCACTGGAAGCACCAACGAGACCAACGACACCAATGACACCAGCCCCACTAGCTTCACCAGCACCCTCAGCTCCAACGGCACCCCCAGTGTACTGATTATTCTGTGACAAGGATGAAAACCCGGACAATGAGCTAGATAACTTGTTGGGCGTTAAATAGGTTTTGGAGATGCCAGATGATGTAGCTGATGCAGAAGAAGAGGAGGATGTACTGGTTGTAACAGTAGAAGTGGATGATGGTTGATCGATTCTTCCGTGATATTGATTTTGCTTAAACCCAGCTACCGATGGTAGATAGTTTGAGCTTGGGCTTGGAATAGACTGGATAAATGTGTCAGAATGTTTACTAGTAGGTAGCAGAGATACCGTAGATGAGGATGTCTGTGATGATGATGATGATGATGACGATGATGTTGGTAATGGTAGTGGTAGTGATAGTGGTAGGGGTGGTGGTGGTAGATATTGGGAAGATGAAATAGCAGCAGCATTTCGATTAGACATGTGTAGAGATGTTAAAGTTGGTCTGTGAGCAGTATTGGTTACACCTTGTGGGTTTGAAATACGATGATCCAGGTTTGTTGTTATGGTGGTAGTAGTAGTAGTAGTCGTCGTTGCTGGATTTTGTGGATGGTGAACGAGTGCATTGTATTGACGACTACTGCTGGAAGGATTTTGCGGAGAAATTGACGGGTGACTGGGTAAGTATTGCATTGAAGGCATTGCTACTACAACAGGACCACCACGACTACTACCACTAACACCAATACTATTACCAACACGGCTATTGGGAATAGCAGATGATAATGATGATATAGCTGTAGATCTGATGTTACTACTGGGTAAGTACAGAGAATTTGGTAATACATTTTGAGATGGACTTTGGTAACTCGTCGGGAGATAATGGGATTCTGGTGTTAGTCCTTGGTTTGGTAAAATACTACGGTGACTTGACGAGGATAATGATGCTGGTAAATAATGATCTGATTGGCCAGCAGAATGTGGTGGTTTATAACCATCCGGCTCCAAACTTCCCAGTGTCACAGACGTTGCTATTGATAAAATAATTATCACCTGAAAAAATTTTATTTATTTATAAACATAAATATATATTCATCTTAAGTAATTGATCAACTAGTAAAGTAAATAGAGCTTAAAATGGGTCGAATAAATGGGGATAAAACCTTTCGATTAACCCTTTTAACCGACTCTATAAATCACCTTTTTGTATGTACTGATTTATTGATCGAATTAGATTGTAGAGTTAATAAAAGCACTGCTCTTAATTGCTTTTCGGGGATTTAGATTTCACGTTAAAGTCAACCACACACCGTTCACTTATTTGATTTCATCCCTAATAGTCACACCTTCGATAATTGAGATTTAAGAAAAAAAAAAAATAATAAAATAAAAAAAGTAGTAATAGTAATAATTGGGATTTATGAACCCAAAAATTATCAATTGATAACGTAAAAAAAAAAAAAAAAATAATAATAATAATTTAATAGATTTGATGATGATCCTTACCTTCATCTTACTGCCGTGAAGATACAATTGGATTTGATTTTTCGACGATGAAATAATCTGCTTTTATATTGTAGTATGATGTTTGGGGATAGTAGTAGGTATTTGGTTTTGCATATAGCGCAAAAGTGAATGTTTGAATAAGTGGGCATCCTTCCTAGACCGTGCGTACTTGAACAAGTGTTATTCATCTTCCGCAGATGAGGTACCATGAGAAGAAACGTTGATGATGATGATGATGATGATGATGATGAGTGATGAGTGATGACCGCGACGGCGTCGTCTCTGTAAAATTTGCCCAGGTTAAAGTAATTTCGTAATTTGCTCACCGAGAACCATAACATCGAGAGCAAGGCCAATACATATACGTAATATATACCCACGAGTTTTTTTCAGTCTTTGGTCTATTACTCGAGGGCATTAGACTATTACTCTCAGCCATCATCCTTTATTTATTTATCTTTTTCTATACATAAATAATCCAATACTGTTCCCCACCCTACTTTAATTTAGTTCAGTTCAGCCTTGCAGTAATTTTGTAATTTAACTTCAAGGACTTAAACTGTAGACACACCATTACAGCTAGTAATTCGGCAAACACTCATCAGATATATTATGCCTGACAGAGAGTAAACGCCCCAACTTATTCGACTCGAGACAATAATATCCTCGAGTGGTAGCACTGCTGACTGATGAAAATTGTTTCGTTAAATATATTACCATTACTATTATTATTATTATTACTATAACTATTACTATTAGTATTACTGTTACTATTACTATTACTACTACTATTGCTATTGCTATTGCTATTGCTATTGCTATTGTACTGTGGAGATTGAATTAGAGCATTGAAAGCATTATCAACATCAACGCTCTTGTCATATATCATACACACTCGCAAATACATATACATTCTCTTTATGATGTTCATTGAGGTAGATGTTGTAGTTAGTGAACATCAAAGACGATTTCGTGTTGCTTCAGGAATTCCTTTGTAAGCAACAAACTGTAACAATCAAATCTCTTACTGTCAGCATGTCTAGTCTAAGCAAAGATGACCGAACCATACATCAGTCCTAACTATATATATATATATATATATATATATACCCACAATTATTTCCACATCCTATTCTACTTATACTAACTCTCTTTTATTATTCTTAATGACATAGCTATTTTACGCTACGCCACTAATTTAATTAAACCTTTGTCTATACAAATCCATTTATTTGTACTGCACAATTATTTCAGCTATTATTATTATTTCGAAATTACTATTTCAAGGCTACTTTATGGAATAAAAAAAATATAAAATAAAAGAAAGGGTGAAATTAATTGACTTGATGGAAATAATAAATTTAGTAGTAGCGAAAGTAATCAATTTTATAAAGTAATGAAAAACCCTTTGAATTGAATTAATAATGGTCAGCATTATAATAATGATTTGTATTATGATTATTATTTGAATAGATGAGGATAATAAATATGTATGGAGAGTTGTTAAAAATATTAGCATACATCCACATAGAGTTGATTCACCTAATATTCTCATTAGCATAGATACGTAGGTCAAGATTGCTTTTACCCTTCATATTCACGCAAACTCTACATCCTCCTCTTGTGCATACGCTAGCGTGACCTCGTGTGTATGTCTCGCGAATAGCCTCCTCGCGTTTTTGGCCTCTCTACTCTCATCCAACAGACTGAGCACACGCGGCATTACGACCCGACCACTAGATTATGGATTGATGATATGGAATGAATGTCGAAATTTATTTAACCGTTTCTGTACTGCTCATCATCAGGTCAAACGTTATCGACCAAACATTTTTTTTTCTTCTTCTCGTTCTTTCATTTAGAATGTCTTCTACATCAATGATTTTTAATTAATTATTAAATTTCGTTAAGTAGCAACTACACAGAATTAAAACTTGGCGAACGATAGCATAATTTATTCATAAATTAATAATCGAAAAAGTTCTTACAAGTAATTTATTTAATTTGAAAATAGTGCCAAGACGATAATTTAAATTTCTTTTCCTTGTTGAATTTCCGTCTAACAGTCGTTAAGGTGCGATCCAACATCGATTTACTTCTTCTCGGGTTCTACAAACTCGCTGATGGGAAAGAAAATAGTAATGATGATGACGATGACGGTGACGATGATGAAAAAGAAAAAAGAAGTAAGTAAGAGGAGGAGAAGAAGGGAAAGTAGTGAAAGAGTATCGTGAATGTTGACAGATCGACGGGGCCACTAAAGTTTTCCGTAACCGAATTCTATTCGTAACAAACTTGCTAGTTTGCCTTTCAATTTGTCGGCTTTATTCGTCGGAAATGAACGATTAAAACTTTTTGCAACTTGTTCATTGAATAGATTACCGTATATACACTACCAGCGCCGCCCCTTTCAACCCTCTACCCTACATCCCTTAACCCCATCTCTTTTCCGGCCTTTAACGTCAAAAAAAAAAAAAAAAAAAAAAAAAAAAAAATTCTGTTATAAAATAGTACAATAGCTAAATTTCTTTAAATAATAAAATATTTCAATGAAAAATCAACAAAAGTATAAATTTGAATTAAAGTCATAATTGAAAATAATAATGATAAAATTTTAATTAAAGGCTAAACAAAAGTACGTGCGTGGATAAATAATTAAATTTATGTATTTGATAAACTCTGATGAACTCAAGGGGAAACTCAAGAAGCCATTGACTGAACAACCACCAGCCACTAAACGCTGTTATAATGATCAAGTAGAGCATCGACGTCTAAACCAGATGTACATCTCGTTGGATTACAACCGCATCAACTACAACTACTACTACTACAACTATTACTATTATTAGCATAACAACAACTATCGATAGAGATAAGTATAGATATCTTAACTATTCCAATATTCTCTTAAACAGAGCATCTGATCCTTATCTTCGGATAATCGTGTTTGTGATGTATATATATATATATATATATATATATATTTTGGCTTAGCTTAACTTGATAATCTAAAGGCTTAAGTTGTCGATCTCCATTAATAGTGTACATCAATGTAGATAATACATATATATTGAATAATCTGTTTAATTGGGGAAACTAAATAACATAGTATATTAAGATGCAATGAAATTGCTCATGTGTTATAATATAATATATATGTATTTGATGTCTCTTACAGTAGCATGTTAGTTAGTTGGTTGGCTGATGTGTGTCCATTAGTCGCATTTAAATAGCTGACACTGCAACAGCAGCACAAGCAACTCACATAACACTCTGACCTCACTGTGCAGAGTTTACTGATATGAAGTCTGCCCTGCACTGCCCTGCTTTTCCCTTGCCTGCCTTTGCCTGCCCTACCTTGCTGGTCTGGATCACGTCTACTACTATTTCATGATATGATACTTAAGAATTTAATTTACCGGAAGACTCTGGGTTACATCAAGCGAAAAAAAATTTATCGGCTGGATTTAAGCCTTCATGGTTCATTAATTAATAATCGAGAGTGTAATACTTATATATATGAATGATAATGTATATGCTAATAATGAATTGTTAACTTATTTTTATTTAATTAACTAATTAAACGAAAAACCTTGACTCTCGTTTACGTCAATTAAATATTAATTAAAATAAAGATAAAAATAAAAAATATTATTATTGAATTAACATTCTGACATCTGATTATTATATTGTCCGTTTTCAAGGACTTGATATGTTATTTTATAATCTACGTGTATAGTGGGTGATTGAATAAACAATAGAGCTATCTACTAACGATAAAGTAGAATTTATGCAATTCGTAATTACTTTATGTAAAAAATAACAAAATCCATTTTTTATTGACTCTAATTTTCTCAGCTATCTTTGGAGAGAAAAAAAAACAAAAGTTAAGCAAATATAATTTACAATAGAGATATATGTTCGCAAGTAGCTCAATACACGATAAGGTTTTTTTTTATAATAAGCGTGGAAGGAATTGAAAAAAAAAAAAAAAAAAAAAAAAAAATAATAAGTATACTTGATATAAAGCGAAATTATTCTTGATATTTTAATCAACTGTATCCTGTCCCCTGTTATGTTATATAGCATATAGCAGTGCGTCCTACTCAGTGCAGTACGATGACGCGATCGATACAGTACTAACGTAATTTTCCGGACCTCACACATTTATTTATAATAGTTGTAGTAATAAACGGTATTTCTTTCTTTTTATTTAAATAAAATAAAATAATTATTCAAATGAGTGATTTATTTTTGTGGTAAAAATTTAATCAACGTAACATGTAATATTTCGATATTTATATTTATACATAAAATAACTATTTAATTCTAAAACCACAGATATAATTATTGAAGTGAATAAAATTTCTATAAATATAAATACTATATAACACGATTTACGTGAATGATTTCACAGCTGGGTAGCAGTGAATGCATATAATGCATATGTGTACAATCGGACGGAAAAATTCAAGTGCATCGAATTATTATCAATGATAATTATATTTTATATTTAATTAACGGTGTCACAAGTAGATTAGATTTGAAATGGTTGATACATAAAAATAGACAAGTGTCTTAGTTTACGCTGATAATTATTTTAAATAGGGTGTTGGTTACCATTTATCATAGGTTCAATATAATTTGAGTAAATTTATATTTAAATATAACCAAAGGACGTGTTTGCATTGCAGAATAAAAGTTATTGGAGATGGCATCCAAGATAGTTATTGGAAGACTGAGTATCAATTCAGCAAAGAGCTATGCAAATATTGCAGCCTGTCCCACCGTTGAGCACAGAACCACTCAAAACGAAGAATTATCATGGGAACAAGCCAAACCCTATAACCAGATTCCAGGACCTAAATCTTATCCTATCGTCGGAAATTTATTTAAATTTTTACCTTACATAGGTATTAAGTATATTCTTGTACTTTATTATCAAGAAAAAGAAAAAATAAAATAATATTTAAAAAATTTTTTTAAATAAAAAGGTGAATATGGAAATATGCCATTGTATGAACAAATGAAATCATTGAATAAACAGTATGGAAGTATTGTGAAGCTTTCAGGAGTTTTCGGTAGAAGGCCTTCAGTATTTTTGTATGACCCGGAACAATGTGAAAAAATGTATCGTTTGGAGGGGGTTTGGCCAATGAGAATAGCCATTGAAACAATGTGTAAATACCGAGAGAGAAACTCAAAAGTTTATAAAGGAAAATTGGGACTTGTTGGCAGGTTAGTTATAGCTTTTCATTATCAAAGTCCTTATCGTAGCAAGGATAGAAGAAAATTGATTAAACTTTTTCACTACATATATATATATAGTTTTATATTATATTTAGTTTTTGTTGGATTTTGTTTTTGGTCGTAGCCAAGGTAAAGCCTGGCACGAATTTAGAAAAAATGTGAATCAACATATGATGCAGCCGAGAAGCATCAAGCCCCACGTGGCACAAGTCGACCAAGTTGCCAACGACTTTATCACGAGAATACGAAAACTTCGAGATGCAAAAAGTTTTAAACTACCGGCAACATTCAACAACGAAATGAATAAGTGGGCTCTCGAGTGTAAGTGCCAGGCTAAAAAATCTACGATGAGTTTTTATTAATCATCTGAGACATTTACATTTACACATATATTATCATTATTTATTATTTCTTTTTTTTTTTTTCTTTTTTCTTTTCCTTACTTTCTTACTTAAACATTTTAAACCGTCACATTTTTCTTTTGTTCAAAAGATAAAAACAATAATGACATAAACAAAACAATGAATACATAAATGTAAAACATTTGTAGTATATCATATTTCCATTGAATCGGCAATACAATTATTATTTTGCTTAATTCTCTTTTGTGTTAATAATTTATTCATCTCATCTATTACTTTTCCCACTTACATTCACACTATGATAATAATAATAATAATAATAATAATAATAATAATGACGATGATGAATGTGGTTGATATCATCATCGAGACTAATGCATGATTGCAAAATTAAAATTGACAGAATATGTGTAAGTAACTTCCGTACCAATGATTTGCATTATTTATAAATGTTGGCATACCGCGCGTGGACTATGTAATAAACTCGTCGTCCTTGATAAAAAGAAGTATAAACGGCAATTAAGAAATAGTATATATAATATTATAGTTGGAACGATAATTGTCTTAATGTAGCTCTGGCTCTATGTATATATGATGGATATAAAGTAGAGAACTAGTATATTTGGTAGTCGGAAGCTACTTTAGTAAGCTCATTAAAATTGACAGTACACAGTATTGTTGTACTTAAACATAATCTCAATTAAGGTAACCACCTGGAGATTACAACTTTGGGTTGCGGCTATTGGTTGTGCACCGTAGCACTGTAGCACCGTTCTCCTACTCTCATTTTATCCAATGGGATGGGATTCCCCAAGCGTAACTCATCTACAATCCGTATATATATAACTAAATGCTCGTACTTAAAGTTTAGGACAGGGATAAATGCTGAAAGTGTAATTATTTTTTCAGCTATATGTATGATTGCGATGGATCATCGTTTGGGAAGTTTTGAGGACGGGTTAACAGCCGACTCAGAACCACAACAAATGATTGATGCGGTTCATAAAATGTTTGAGCTTTTCTACCAACTTGAAATTTTGCCCTCATTGTGGAAAATTTATGACACTCCGAAACTTAACAAGTTATTTAAAACACTGGATACTATTACGAGGTAAGATATTATTAATATACAAATTTATTTATTATTTAAAAGTTACGATAATTTTAATAATAATAATGATGATAATGATGATGAATAATTAATCTTATACTGTGTAAAAGTTAATAACAATAAATATCAAGTGTAAACAATTAAATAAAACAACAGATCGGTTTTAATTAAATTTTGATATATCAAATTCAGAATCGCTTCGAAGCATATCGACGATGCTAAACTAAAGTTTGCCAAGTACCCGAAGAGCAATACAAACGAACGTAGTGTCCTGGAAAGTTTATTGAGTATCGACGAACAAACTGCTTATATTATGGCACTCGATATGCTAACTGCTGGAATTGACACGGTATATTTATTTTTAATTATTTTACTAAATATAACTTTATATTTATTCACTAAATTCATTTAAATTTTATAAATAAATATTTTTTTTTGTTGCTGTTGTTATTGTTTTTTTTTTTTTATAATAACGGCAGACTGGAAACGCTACAGGTTTATTATTGTATCATCTTTCAATAAACCCTCGAGTGCAGGAAAAACTACGAGAGGAAACATTAAATTTACTGCCCAATAAAACATCCCCTGTAACATTTCATGTTCTTAATAACATTCCGTACCTCAAGGCGTGTATCAAAGAATCGCTTCGATTAACACCAATAGCTATTGGCAATTTACGAACAATGCACACTGATGTTGTTCTCGGTGGCTACAAAATTCCCAAACATGTAACCAATATTTAAATTTTTTGTTTTTTCAACTATAAAAATAAAACTGCTGAAAAAAAAAATGATTATTATTTAATTACAGACCGATGTAGTGGCTTGTCACAGTGTACTGTCAATGAGTCCCGATCACTTTTCACGGCCAGAACAATTTTTACCAGAAAGATGGTTGAGAAATAATGATACAGATATAAAAGCTAGTAAGGACGCACATCCTTTCGCTTACATGCCATTTGGTTTTGGGCCACGTACGTGTATTGGCAGACGATTTGCTGAATTAGAAATGGAAACGCTTACACTAAAGGTTATTTTATTACTTTACCAATAAATATATAAGTTTATAAATATCACTAATCGATTATTTTTATTATTTATCCAGATGTTGCAAAACTTTAAAATGGAATGGCCCAATGATCCTCTTAAAATAAAAAGCCGGTTTATTAATACAATGGGCTCGCCTTTACAATTAAAATTAATTGATATTTGAAAGTGTGATAGAAAAAAATTAATTCACTGTAAATAATAGGACAAAGGTATCTAAATGATAAGATAAAAAATAATCAAGTTTAATAAAATAATTTATCTGATAATGTTTTGTGCAATGTATAAAGATAAATAACAATGATTTAATTATAAATAATACTGCTGATTATAATTTAGTATCAGCGGCTTCATAAACAAGTTGTTTTTTATAAGTGAGCGCTTGGTGAATAGCCCAAATAGATAAAGGTCTCATGTAACCGACCGATCGATATCCACCTTTTTCATAAAGTGCTTCAGGTGTTTGAAAACCTAAACCTATTTGCTCCCAGACTGTTCGATATACTCCCTCTGCTGTACGTAAACCTTCCTCAAGCATATCCTTTAAATAAATTTATTTACTAGTAAACCACTTTTCGTATTTTATTATTTTTTAAAATACGTAGAATAGTCCGGCTGTGGTCAGAAACTTATTCTATTATTAAACTAAATAATTAATTTAAATACCTCATGTATCATTAAAGCGGCAAGTGCATAACTGACACCAGTCCACATTTCTTCGCTCTGTATAGTCATCGTATCGATAGAACCGGTTGGAAGAAAACCATTAACCGCACCTTGATAACCATCTCGGTACTTGAGTACATTATTTTCGTAAATTGTTTTTAATGATGATTTAACTCGATCTTCCGGAAATATCTAAATAAATAAAATTAATTTTAATATTTTATTCAATAATATAATATAATATAATAAATAATTTAAATGTGCACCTGATGATTGAATTTACACGCTTGCAAAAATAATTGACCACAAAGCTGATCACTCATAATGCAAAGCCGATGATCCGATTTACTACAATCGAAATTATAATAACTACCTATGATTTGTAAATAAATTATTTCAAATTAAATATTTATATATAAAATAATAATAATAATAATAATAATAATAATAATAATAATAATAAAATTTTACCATTCCATAATTTATCTTGAAATGCGTTTTTTCCTTTTTTTAATATTTCCGTATACTTGCCGATAAACTCAGTATCATTTAAAAGTTTTGCGATTTCCAAAGAGCAGCAGAGTGCCGCTAACCACAGACTACCGCAGTAAGCGCTGTTGAATATGATTTAATAATAAGAATTTTGTGTTTATGTGTGTGAGTGTATTAAATCGTTGTAATGAACATGATGAATTTGTTAGTATAGCACATGTAATTGGATACTATATAGAGTAGTACCAATGAAGCCCTAGCTGTCGTTGGTAAATCCATCGTAATAGAGTACTTTAAAGGTGTGCGAATCAGATTGTATGATCGTGAAACCGGAACTCTTTTAATACCAAGTTAAATTTAATATCCTAAACTTTTATCAGTGCACATTCAGAGTTCTGCCCTACGATGGATTTACGGCCAACAGTTAAGGCTTCATCGGTATTACTACGGAAATTAAATAAAATACGTATAATTAATTAATTAATAAGTTAATTGTATTTTAAATGACCTTGGGCCTTGCATTATCCAGGTATCATAAGTCTGATCTGGAAAACCCGTATTTTCTATAAGACCATCATGGTCAGTATCCCATGCAAGACTTTGTTCCAAGACCTTTAATTATTGTATAGCATTAGTTAAAAAGTTATTATTTAGATAGTAATAATAATAATAATTTAATTTGTAAATTACATCTTTTATGGATAGCCAGAAATCTCTTAACATTTTTTCGTCACCCATTAAAATATAATCTCTATAACAAGTAAGTATGAATTTTGAATTTAAATCCTTCCAATTGCATATATCATGAATAGGATATGCATTTAACATTTTAAATGGTTCTTCATCTATAAATATAGAAAAAAATCAATAAACGAAATTTTTAAATAATAATGATAACAAATGTAAATGAAAAATATAATTTCTAACCAGGATCCCCGATGTCGTGTGGCACAAAACCTTTAGCTTTACGTTTAGATTTAGTACCATCGTAAAAAGTTGTACGCAGAGATGGGTCCTCAATTTGAATAGAATCACGAATATCGTACTGTAAACTGGCTTGTAAATTTGGCCACAGCTGTGCCAACGCAAATGAAGCATAAAAATGAACGTCGTATGTATTATACATTCGGTATTCATGACCCTCTAGATACGCGAAACGACCGTACTCGATTCTTAAATTAAAATAATAATATTTAATTATAATTATATGCATATTATAAATTACTCATAATAGTTATGCCAGTCGTATAATAAATAAATTAAAATTAAAATAAACTTTATATATATATATATTTTTTTTTTATTTTAAAAATTTAATTTTACCTCGGATCGGAATTTTCAAATTTATCGGTTTCATCAGTTCGCAACCAAACGGTGCCTCCATCGATGACGTAATACAATTCATTGAACAGCGCGCTTTTATACCAGTCAGGTAAATCAATATCATCCAATACCGGTCGTTGCCAATTGTAAATATCGTATTCCCATGAATTATAATTCATCAATGTATAATGGCATATTTCTTGTGCTACTGTTTCTTTATCGTTGTTGAAATATTTTGTGTAATATCTGTAAGACAAAAAAAGTTGTAATAAATATAAATTTTTATTCAAATAATAATCAACTTTACCTTAAATATTGCCGAAGTTTATAGTGAAATTGAACTTTAGGAATATCCCAAACTAAACAAAATTCAATTTCTCGTGTGCTATTTGCCTGAATACGCAAAGACGTGCATACCGCACATCCAACATGTTTCTCTGTGACGGATAAATAAATAAAAATTAATTATCCGATAAATGTCAAACTCCTTCGACATCAATGTTATTTACGACATATAAATTAAATTTGAAGGATATCTACTTATATCTATATCTATATCTATATCTACAAAAGTTTAAGTAATAAATAAATAAATATTACGTGCTGGGGAAGATTTAGAGTGGGTTGGTGAGGTATTAAGTTTTCCTGTACGTTCAAGTAACTCCCATAGATCCCTCCCATCGCCAAAGGGATCGAATATCAACGTCCGTGAAATGTCAACGTCACTTGCACTAGCTTTTGAAGCTATTGCATACGTGCAAGGCATACCCTTCAATTCTTGATGTATCATCACTCCCTTAACTTCATTTTTATATTCAAAACATTCGGTCCATTTTTCCCCTAGAATAATAATATATCTTATCTCTGTGTTGAAATCCAGTCAATATTTTTATTTCTTTTTTGCATTTACTATTTGCCACAACAATAAATAACAAATACTTATTTCACAAACGTGATGATTACTTATGTAAGCGGGAATTTTTCCTTGTTTTTTTTTTTTTTTTTTTACATTTATCAGATTTACGGAATTATTTAAAAGAAAATGAGATACCTGGAATTGAAGTACTGCCCATACCACTTTGAAATGTGAATGTAATGCTGACATCAAGATCAACATTTGACTCATTAATTATTTCCCAAATGAAGGCGGCACACAGCAAAGAACTATCTTTATAATTATTTGGAATTACCGGGGATATTTGACGACAAATGAGTTTAACATTTATTTCTTTGATATCGTATTCTGTCCAGGATCGTGGAAACAGACCAGTATATTTAGCATTTTTACCGTCAAATCCCCACTTCCACGAAGACAAATATTTGCCTCGGCTGTTTTTTTATATAATATATTAAAATGATTAATCGTTTAATTTTATTAATATATGACTTTAAATTCTTACGAAAGTGGCGATAAAACTTGATGATAGATTGTCTGGCCATGAGTGTCTCGAACAGTGACAATAAATTGATTAGCAAGTGCTGTCTCGTATCTATAAATTCCCGGTATCAATGCGTACCGTCGAAATTCTCCATTAAATCCACGCCCTATCGACCCTGTTCCTATTCCACCAATTGGTACTCCTTTAATATATTAAATAAACAATACATCAGTTGAATATCATTATACAAATTAATCATTAATTAGTTGACATATTAACCGTAGATTTGACGATCATTGACGAGATTTGAGTAATCCATTAGTGGAATACGACCTTCTCGGGCAACTTGAGAACAGTATGAAAGAAATCTAAAGATCAATCAATAAACAATAAGCAGAAAGTTTGTTAACTATATTAAGTACATAAACAAAATATTTACCTCAGTCCCAAGCCAAAAAGTCGAAAAAATTCCCTCCAGCGGACACGTAGAGTTTGTTTCCACTGTTCTGGATACTTATGATTCAGTGATAATATCAAACCATACTTGGGAATGTTTTTATGTTTATTGTTTACTTCGGACATTGTTGATAATTATTTGTTTTGTTTACAAACTTGCTACTAAAAGTATTGTATTTATAATTTTTTCGAGAAATTTAAAATTATGAGATCTACCAAAAAAGATTGTCACCAACGATACTGCCCGACTGAATTTTCTATCAAAAAATTTACACATTTATACATCTTTTAATATTTCGTTGATAATAATATGACGTATATGTAGAGAATGTAAATATATGGTTAACCTTACTAATGTAGGTCTGTGTACGTTCTTCTAAAGGAAAAAAGTATCGTATCCAGTGCACATGCGCGAAAATTTAAAATTCGTCGGTGGTACAGATTCCCGATGATACAAACTCATCAATATGTATTTAAAATTCACGCTCGGTAAGTAAGAAAGCCTACCTGTGGCACGTAGAATCATCTACGAGGTAGTGGATATATAATTATTTATATTTATTTTATCAATTTAAAGTTTATTTTTCCTATTTTTTGTCATTGGGTTTAATATGTAAATAATAAAAAATGAGTGGAAAAACAAGCAATTAGCTGTGTACCAAGTCCACGCCTAGTTTAATTTTTCCACTTTCCAGTAACTCGAACTTTTTAATAATGGATGTATTTATACGATTAAATAATCAAACTGTTGGCCGCGACAAAATAATAAGGTTATACTCATAATAATAATAATAATAATAATAAATTTTTCAGTATAATAATTATTTAAATTACAGATTATTCCAGTATGGAAGTCGTGCTGGATGGTATTACACACAAAATAAATTGGTGACCTACCAATCCAATGATATTTTGAAAAGCCTCGAGTATACTTTCAGCTCCTTCAGGAAATGTAATTTTTATAAATATTTATAATTATTTATGATGATTGGAATTATAATAAATGAATAATTATTTCAGTACTTCGACTTGGACGATTCCTAGATAGTCTCTATTCGGCATTGTCGTCGATGAAATATCCGAATCTAGTAATTAGAATTACACTGACGTTATCTAAAATATCAAACGCCCTTTACTTGCTCGCCGATCATATAATTTGGGTTGGCAGAGCCGGATTGTTAAAAGTAAATATCGATAAATGGAATACGATAGCCAACAAGTACTGGCTGATGACAATAGTAATGAATTTAACTCGAGATATTTACGAAATATTACAAATAATGGAAGAGTACAACTTGACTAGAGTGTCTAAGATAAATCTTGAGTCTAAAAATTATCGTTACAACAGATATCGTACATTGTTTTATCTTACCAGTCACAAAGACGTTGTTTTAGACACAATTAAAAATGGTTGTGATTTTTTCATTCCCTTAACAGCATTAGGATATACTAAATTTACTCCAGGTATGGTTGGAATACTTGGATTTATTTCTTCAGCTATTGGCATTTATTGTTTAATTGATCCTTTAGCAAAATTATCTCCCGCGTAATTTAAATTTCAATAAATTACTTGATAATGATTTTAAGATTAAGGGTATGGGGTGAAAGGTTTTTTAAAAAAACATAAAATAAAACAAATGTATTTTTATAATAATTAATAAAATAAAAAGTATCAAGCGTGCATTTGTTTAGTTATAAATTCTTGATCTCGATTCCAGAGAGCTTTGCATATTGAATTAAGTTGATAAGAACAGTCAAGTATTTCCGGTCTAGCAGTTGTTTTGCTGACATCAACTTTAATTACTTTTACCTTCCACTTGCTTTCGAACTCTTTTAATAGCAACTCAGCAACGGGTAACGTCGACCAGGGTTTGTATCTGGTACCAATCACGATATTAGCTGGTCGTTCCTTCATATTGCTCATCGAGTTCATCAAATAGGGTATGTCATTAAAACTTGGCAGATCTTCGAACGAAAATACTGAACAAATGGCATCAACTTTGTCTTTACATGCCTGCAATTAAAATATATTATTTATTTATATTAAGATTACTCAGTAAATTTGACTAAACATAGATATACAAATACCGGTAAAACGTGACTGTATTTTTTAATACTGCTTTCCGTAGTATCCCAAAAATTAAGTCTGAATAAAACAACCTTATCCCAAATTTTAACTGGCCAATAGATCATAGTCTTTCGTATACCATTTATTTCAGAGGATATGTAATTTTCGTGAGCTATACCGGAAAATCGAGATACTACTGATGATTTACCAACTCCAGGTCTTCCTATTATAAATATTTTATAAGTTACTTCTTCAATAGACGGTGGTAATGATGGTCTCTCTAAAAGTCCTGTAAATAAATAAAATTATTATACTTTATTTTATTTTATTTAAAGTAGACTTATGATGATGTCAAAAATTACCATAACGTCTTCTTACTCTCGCTTTATCATCATAAAAATAAGGCATCAATGATTCAGCTTCACTTGAATTTAACCAGCTCATATTTATTGCGCCACTCATTTTTTTTTAATTATACTACAGAACTGACAGTTCTGGACGTCAACTTTTATTAAAATATTTCCATTCCTTAACTTATTTACTCTAGTAAATTACTAGAACTATTAAATTTAAAAATATCTAATCGAGTTAACGTAAAGTATTAAAAACAATAAATAAATAAATACATTTATTTATTTTTTATTCTCATAACTCTGTTTATCAGTTCATTGACACAAGAGTCTGATTTCTAAGTCAGTATTCACCAGTATTCAATTTCAGTTTACAAGTGACTTTAGACGACGCGACAAGTCCAATTTAGTGTAACCTTGTTTTATTTATAGTTTCATAAACAGTATCAACAATAATAATATATAATTATTTATCCTGTATTGATAGTAACAATTCCTGGTACTTGATAATTTAAATAATATTTATCGCTAAAGTTAAATTTTATACTTAATTATAATAAATATTTTTATATATTTAATGTAATAATGGAAATATCTAAAGTTGATGAAAAATTATCACAAGTTTTAAAATTATTTTTGCTAGCAGATTATAGTATTACTTCGACAACTTATTTAGATTTATTGTTAACACACATCGCCAATTCAATATCTAAATGTAATTTTATTATTTTATTTTTTTTTTCTTATGTATACAGATAACCTCAAAAAAATTAAATATTGAGTGTTAATTTAATTAAATTATTTATTTCAGCTGATAATCAATGTAAATTAATAAAAGATTACATTGAAAAAGGATGTGAAATTTGGATAAATAGTAAACCATGTCAACCAGTTATTGTATTTACAATTAAATTAGTTGGAGTATTGGGAAAAACTAAATATTATTTCGAGTATTTTGATAAACTAAATATATATTATAAATTACTTGATATATTTAATTTACGTAGAGATGATTTATCAGCTTCTATTAAAATGGCCTATACCACAATGTTGCTTGATATTATTGGGCATGACAGCGGTAGAAAATGGGTAATAAATTCAGGTATATAATTATTTATATTAATAATAAAATTAAATTATTTTTTATGTTATTGTTAATTAATTGTAATTATTATTTATCACAGGTGTATGGAAAGATGTAGTTAAATTTGCTCAATTTAATCACACAATGTATGTGACACGTGAAAGTAATAAATTTATATATCAATTGCTTATAAATGAATCTCAAAACATTGAATTATCTACTGAAATAATAAAAGTTGTGTCCGAGCCATTGATAAATGACACGTATGGTATCCAGGTGCACAGCGCACTAGAAGATTTGTATTTGGATCAAACCCGAGTACTGGCAACGACACTTGGTTTAATAACAAGCATTTTGGAGAATACGTTGTTTAGTAGCTTGGATAACACGATCCCTAATTTAATTGAACAAATAACAAATCTTGAAGTACGTGTAAAAGTACTACTAGAAGCTTGCATCAGTACAAAGTTTCTACAAAACATTCACAAGTTATGGGTTCTATTGTTTTTTTATAAAATAAAATCTGGATTTGAAAAAAATGATAAAAATGAAACGATAGTTAATTCAGAAGCTTGGAGTAGATTTCGTGTTGCTTATTGCTACTTGCAAACTTTATTTATATCGAAAAATTATATTACTGAATTAGTTAGAACGAATAAATTTTCGTTGATCTATTGGAAAAAATTACAAGCGCTTGAGGCATTTCATCCACCAGAACTTAGACATAAATTTGAACATCAAGTTGTGGCATCTATGGTAATTATTTTTAGTAATAAATATTAACTACTGTTATTATTATTATTATATTTAAATTTATTTAACAATAGGTGACTCCTTTGTTGGTATGTTTAAAGAAAAGTTATAAGAAACATGATATTTTTGAAATGTTTGTTCATAAAATGTTTACAATAACTTGTCAACCCATTCAACGACTGGCATACGAGGCTAGAGATGTTATGCTGAAAGAGGAATTACCATTAGAATTAATATGTAAATCTTGTATTGAAATGTTACTCGAAATCGTTGATTTGATGGACAGAGTAAGTATTTTTTACAATTTAAAAATTTAAAAATTTTTTAATGACAAGTAAAATGAATAATTTTAGGATACAGCAGTGATAGCATTCCAAAGTATGTGTCACGTATTAAAAAATTATGTGGCATCTGAGACTTGTAGCAATCAAGTGCAAGATGATGATAATTGTGAGCATGGGATGCCGCAGATGCTAAATAAAAATACAAATGACAGTAGTCCTATTTTGCTATCCGCGTTACTTCAAAATAGTGACAACTATCATAAAGTTCAGAATAGTAACAGCGATAATTGTTGTCCAGTTACAATAAATAACAAATCGTTGGATCATTTGAAAATAATTACACGAAAGTCAATACTTGATGGTGATCCAATTGTCGATACTCCTGTCTTACTTTCAACTTTGCTGGATGGAGTTGCGGTAATGACAGAAAAGTTTCAATTCAAGTGGTCGGATTGTGTTGAAACCATTTGTGTTTTGGCTCTTGCTCAAGAAATTTTAAATCACTCTGGAACATCACCTAATGTAATTATTTTTTAAATTATACTATACAAATACATTATTATTATTAATCTAATTATTATTTTAGCTTTGTGTACGAGCTTTAAAAATATGTAGACTAGCTATTAAAAATTTCATGCCACCAAATTTAGCATTGCTGGTTAATGGAGAAAGTCACATGAATAATATCGGGCCAACATTATACAAAAGATTACACGATGGCAATTGGGAAGTTCGCGATAGTGCATTAGAAGTATTACATGTTATTGCTAATATTTCAGAGACCAGTAAGTACTTGATACTAATAGACGTGGAAAATAATATTGTTTAAAAATAAATAATAATTATTTTTTTTTTTTTATAGCATATCCAGCATTCCAAGAACTTATTCTTACAAATAAATTACTACCTCTCGTTACCGATATCGCAATGAAAGACGGAGAGAGTTATGTTCGGGCATCTGCACTTAAATTTATTGCCATCACCGTTCGAATAAATAATTTGTGGAATAAAGAATTATCGTCATTAGATTTATTTGTACGTTATTTTATTATTCATCGTATTAATTTTTATTTTTATTTTTGTTTTTATTATTTTAGGATAAATCTGTTGAATTATTCTGTGAAGAAAGTGAAGCTATTGTAAGAAAAGAAGTTGTGATATTATTAAGAGAATTATATGTTTACAGACAATGGCCGTAAGTATTTAATTTTATTAATTAAAAATATAATTAATATTTAATTTATTAAAAAATTTTTTTTTAATCTTTGGTCATATAGAAGTACAGTACTTGACACAATAAATCATACGATGGTAGTAGCAGCAGTATTAGATCTTCATTGGGAAGTTAAAATAAATGCCCTAAGTTATTGGCAAGATTTTATAAAATTTAATTTAACTGAACAAGGAATGCTTGATGGTGAATTCCCGATGGTGACATTCTCAAAGGAGCACAAAAAAATAGTACAGCTTACTGATGACGAAATAAATAATCGATTAAATAAAGCTCTTGACAATATGGCTAAAGAAAATTGTCTCGGGGTAATGAAAATTAAAAATTAATATTAACCATCGTAAATAATTTGAATTAATAATTAATTACAGGTATTATTGGTCACATTGGAAGACGAAAGTGATTTTGAAGTATCGAAACATGCAGCAGACATAATAAATGAACTAAAACGTCTATTATTAAAATACAAACTCAATCAATCAACACCAAACAATAATTCTTCTTACAGTAGTTCATGTAACAGTAAATCAAACATTCTATGTTCAACAAAACCCTCAGCATCAGGACCAGAAACAAATAGCACTGATAAAGATTTGTCGCGTATCATAGATGATATTATTGACTCAAATGACTCGAGCTTACTGGCGACAATGTACAAAAATTCTTTAAAAATGAATGATGAGTGTGAAATGACAAAACGTCAAGCACTCGACCGTATATCTAAAGTTACCAGAGAGCAATTTTTATCCCACATTCTTAATTCAGACATCGATGCCTACATTGCCGAGAGACGAAACTGGTTAAAAACTTATACCGTCTCTTTTGATTCCATTCTCGATGACATTTTAACAGTTTACGCAAAAAATGATACTATTTCAATGGACTGTTACTAAATAATTATAATATTTTTAATTAAATATTTAATTTCATTGTTTTTTATTAAAATTATTATCATATCGAAATTTAAAATCAAAATGTTTTTATACTACGCTTCGAAAATAAATATTTAATTTAATTGTTATAAAATAAATATTGTACAAAAAAAAATATATATATATATATATTTAAATGTATTAAATAATAAATTTACATAATCTCATAAATTAGGTACTTATTTAATGAATGAAACTTGTCGTGTTCATACATCATAATAATTAATTAGCGGTTTCACTTTCAACGCAGTATAAGGAAATATATATAGTATTGAAAAATGAAAATGTTAAATAAGAAACGATAGATGAGGATCAGGCGAGAATAGTGCGCATGCGTGACATTTAAGAAATAAATATACAGCAAGCGAAGCGGAGGTTTTACGGGCGCCAGTGAGGGGGCTTTAAAACTACCCGAGCACCCAATCACTCGAGACTTGTAAATGAAGAGATCAAGTTAAGTTGGATCTTGGATCATATCAAGTCCTGAGTACTTGAAGCAGTCGGTGAAACTTTTAACAAGGGAAAACCCATTTTTTTGTTTTTGTAATATACATAGATATTTATATCGAGTTATGCTTATTGTGAAAAATTGACACAAGCCGTGAATTTTTAAAATTAAATATCTATTCGAAACTTTATCGCTCACCTAAACAGTGTAATAATATTTTTATTATTATTATTATAATTTTTGACACATTTAAATCATCGGTTTTATTAAATAATAATAATAATAATGTTTTATATTTATTCATAAAGTTAAATTTTTTTAAACAAAAACTTTTATTTATAAAAATTAAGTGGAGTGTTGCAAGTTGCAATAACAATCCGAGTTTTTAATTGATGATTATTTTTAAAAATAATATTTTTGTTAATTCGAAAGCTAAACACAATTCGAGTGATAACAAAAATATACTTATTAAAATTATATATATAAAAGTGTTGTGAGAGTGTGTGCCGGTGTTATTTTAAAATTATATTGGTAATTAGAAAAAATCAACTTTAGAAAATATGTCGTATTTCTTTCGCGACAGACCAAAATTTAGCGAGCGGCTGCGTGGTAAATCTGGAGATGAATTATTTCAAGAATTGAAGCAACATTTTGATGATGAGGATAAAAATTTTGAACCGAGTTCGAGAAACACGCGGGATCCATTTGATCGACATGCTTTTTCACGGGTAAATCTATTTATTATTATTATTATTATTATATTTATTTATTCACCTTCAAATTAACAAGTCTTGTATAATAATTATCTAAGAATGATAATTATACGTTTTTTTTTTTAGTCGTTTGGTTATAAAAATAATTTTATTGCATACGTGTATCACGTGATCAAGATATATAATAACAATTAGACCGTATATTATTGCTTCATATGTACGTGTATTTATTCTTTAATTAAAACGTTTTAATATAGATCAGATATATATAAGTAATAAATTCATTTAAATATTAAGTATTGATGCCTGATAAAATAATTACAAGCAATATGTTTACTTGAAATTAACATCAATAGCTTCTTTTAAAACTAATACTTTAAATCAATAATTATTACTTTGTATAAAACAAACATTTTTATAAGCTCCTCATTAATTACTTATCAGTTATCACTGATGTATTATCTGTATCAGTTATTGTGTCATTTTTAAGTTAAAAATATCAACTACGACTATGACTACGATATATATTATCTATATAATACATATGTATTAGAGAAAATTAAAGTTAGAAAAGACGGTGTCAACGAGGGATGAATCACCCTAGAAAAATTTATTTCAAGGGCCCTCGGCTGTCACTTGGTTTTCCCAGTTTAATAGAAAGTCATTTAGATTACATTATCACGACGTGACATATTCCTAAAAGTTGTTGGCAGACGTGCACTCATCTGTACGATCGTATCTTTCCGGCTCATTGTCTGATGCCAAAAGATCTTATGTGTCCCATAAAAAGAAAAAAAAATTTAATTTCCTTGATAAAACGCTGTTATGTGCTCTATGATTGTTGGATTTTACCTCGTCATCGATTATATAATAAAAATATTTATGACCAAACTTCCACTTAAATTTCCGTCTTTCTTACACATTATTACATATTTTGCAAGAGATTTTAGTTTGAAGATATATCTATAGCCGCAGTGACAGTCGATTATAAAAATGATAGATGAGTTAGTGAGTAGTGCAATTTCGTGTTCACCCAACTAGATTAAAGTTATCCCTAATTCAAGGGGCGAGTTAAATTTTATATCCAATATAGATCGGGGTACATGGAAACAAAGGGAGTTAACGAATTTTATAGGGAGATATACGCAGATAAATATACAGAAATACAGATAGGGTGAATTGTTATTTCAAACTTTAACCAACACACATGGTTACCGCCGTAAATATTTATCAGACAAAATCTCTCACTCTTTGCGTGATTGCATTTTTTTAACTGCACTAATTAAAAAAAAAAAAAAAAAAAAAAAAAAAAAAAAAAAAAAAAATGTTACTCAATGCAACTAGTAGGTTACAAAGATGAGTAACAAGTGTAAATGAGTATTGTATATTGTGTAATTGATGCGAGTTAATTGGTAACAAATATCTGCAGCAGTAACATATAATGATCTAATTTTATAACAACCTGTGTATGCATTATATGTACACATTGATTACCATTACAAGTAGTTGAGATAGCGGGGGTTGTTGTTAAAAGTGTGTGTACTCTTACTCTCACTCTTGGTCTCAAATAATTCGTGCAATTGGCCAACAAGAATAAAAAGCACAAAGAACGTTCTCGACAGCTCGAGAGAAGAGATCTCTCAAAATAACCGTCATTGATCCTCTTTCATTCCAGTAGTGCAAAGAATTAAAAATGTATAAATTACATCCGAGTTTTATTTTAAAATAAAAAAAATATCTAGTTCTCGTTATTTGCATTTAATATCGGACTTGGAACTCAAACTTTGAGACTTTTTTGAGATAAATATTTTTCTTTGACACTCGTCTTAAGAAAAATAAAAAAAATATTCCACGGTTATTGATATAAAAAAAGTGAATATATCTGTGTGTGTGTGTGTGTGTGTTGAAAAGGAAAAGCAATTTCTGTGTGATATTTACTCATCCCACTTGATATTTACTTTCTCACAGTTAAATTGCTATTTTCCTTTCCCTCTCACTTTTTATTTGTCAATCTATCACCGATTTCGTCTCTCACAATTCATAAAATCAACGTCGCAATCTATCATTTTATCTTCCGCTGGCCTTTAAAAATTTTTATTTAAATTTATTACTCAATTACTAGAACAAATTCACCTCTATAAAAATAAAAAAGAAAAAAAAAATACACATATATTTCACTATACTTAATGGTAAATGACACAAGAGGTGTTACATTACAAAAAGGGCAAACTAAAATAAAGCACATGATACACCTTTACTTCTCTTAGCGATAATTGGCGCCAGTCAGACCAAGTTTTGTCAATAGAGAAAAAGAAAATTACTATTACATATACAAGACACAGTAATATTATCCATGTAGAATGATTACTTCTTCTCTTCTCTTACTCTCTCTTTTTTATTATTTTTTCTTTACATTATAAAGTCTCTTCACCACTCTTATTCACAGATACAGAGAGAGACTATGGCACGAGTTCAAGAACCTTACGACACCAATGTTAGAAATTCTTTACAACAAAATAAAAAAACTAGATGAAAGAAAAAAAGGAAAAACAGTTTTTTTTAGTTAAACTTTTTGTCTTCTCGCTAAACAAAAGATAAAAATTAAAAAAAAAAAAAAAACTCGTTTTAACTGTGAGGGGAAAACCCTACACTAGATTATACCCACTCCTTTTATACAAATATATATTAAATATATTAAAAGTAATGGGTGTGGCGTGATTTAAACGATCACACGGCTGTCAATCGTTATTAGTTCATTATACCCCGTGCAACATAATCCATTATAAATAATTAGATAATTAATTTACAACCAGATTCAATTCATCACAAAATAATACTTTTTTTTTCCTCTCAAAAAATAACATATGAAGAAAAAAAATAACTATTTTAATTAAAATTTTTAAAATAAAAATTGTTTAATCACCTTGGACAATTGTATACAATTATCGTTGAGTTGTCTCTCGTCACTAACAACTCATTGTTAATTATATACACGTTTCAACAGCGTCCACACAGTTTTATTTAGTCTATAGATTGTAAAGGTTTCAAGTTGACGGCGAAAATAATAAAATATCAATGTTACTTTTTATATTTAAAGATAAATACGTACACACACTTATAATCACCTGATCATTCAAGTGTGGTCACTGGCATTCACTCAACCGTTTAATCATAAACGCACGTGGCTTTAAATATTCATTATTACTTTTTCTTTTAGGTAAATATATACAGGAATATAGAAATCAATCTAGCAATAATTCATAATTATTATTATAATAGTAAGAAAAAAAAAACAATAAATTTAAAGCTAAAACCTTTAGATCAGACACAATAATCAGGTCAGGTATTTATTAAATCGATTCTTTGTCAAGACACACCTTTGCCTTCAAATTACGATTTATAAAGTTCAGAATTTATATTTAAACAACTTTAATTTTATTATCATTTAAATAATAACCTGTTGACATATTTAACAAATAATTAAGTAAATTTATTAATAAATAGAAAGTAACAATCTGAAAAATAGGACAAGAGGTAATGGACACACATATTCGTATTCAATATTCAATAATTAAACTTGAATCAAAGGAACCTGTCTCTCTGCTTATACACAACACAGGGGATAGGTATACAAATATGACGTCATACTAAACTAACATAAAAGATAATATGTATATATATATATATATGTGTGCGTGTGTGTGTAACATACGGGCAAAAAATTGTGGACGTGAAACTAAATAAAGTGTGTATAATGACGATGACGACGACGACGACGAGGACTAAAGTACTGTAAGTGGTGAAGAACAACTCCTCATATCTTATGAGCTCCTGATAATTCTATCGATCTCCGTAGATCATCGATCGTCATTATCGATCATTCACGATTTCTCAGATCATGAAAACCTGTTCTCTATTTAAACTAATATAACAAGAACTTTTATTTAACCAAAAGATGTATTTATCATAAATTTAAAATAATTATTGAAGATTGGATCTATACTTTAGCTCAAAAGATAATCGAAAGCAAATCAATTTCCTGTATCTTCTTGCTCTAAATCCTCGATAGATGATGCCACCAAAAATAAAGTAATAAACAACTGAAAAAATAAGTATAGGTTGGCGAGTATATTTTTTAATGAGATTTAATGAGAGAAATTAGTTTCAGTTATTGTCTTATATAATAGCAATTATTGTTATTGTAATTTAGTTTATGTTTTTACCAGCTGGAATTTTTTTACTTGTTGAAAATGAGATTAACGAAGGTCAGTCTCACGTAATCTTGACACGAGATCAAATATAGTATTACTTTATGATATTATTATATCGGTCAGGCGAATCGATAGCTCCAGTTACTGGAACATAAATGGGCCAGTACAAAAAATTTTATTATAAAAAGTTGTTACGTAATTTACTCTTACTTTTGTTATTTTTATATAAAATGAGAAATTAACCAAAAAAAAAAAAAAAAAAAAAAAAAAAAGTTAAAAATTTTAATTTAAAAAAATATAAAATAAATTCCAATTCAACAGTCAGACTTTAACCTCATTTTGAGTTGTTTTATTTTAAATTCCTTCTACTTTTAAAATCTATTATTAAAACAGAGGTACAAAATTCATTCGTTTAGAAAGTGATATTTTGAATAATAAAGTGAAAACACCTCCTGTCATACATACTTATATTAAAAGATATTTATTTTATTACCGACTTGTTTAAAGTTGATAAGAGACAAGCCAATCAATAAATATGATAATTATATTTTTTCTTTAAAAGGATTACAAATATTTAATTATTGACGACTGACGACTTAATTGCCACTGCCACGATTTCGAATGACTTTTTAATTTATGAATATTAATTAATTTAATAAATCCAATGCAATAACATACGCATATAATGTTTTATTTTAATTTTAATACTGGACACAAGTTTAACTTAAATAATAATAATATTTAAATTGAGAAAGAATTTGCAAATATCCCGGGCGTGCAATAAAAATAGAGTTCTTGTCACACTGTCAAATTATAAATTATTAAATTTTTTTTTCTTTTTTTTTAATTAATAATTAATTTAATTTAATTAATAGTTGATAAAGAGTACAGATAAAAATGTAAGGTCATATAATGAACGTGCGCCCTTAACTCTTAATAAAATATTCCGTCCAAACACTTGAATTGAATATAAATTTTTGGAGTAATGCCAATTGTGCTACTTATTTTCGCAAGTATGAGTACAAAGCACCATTTTAATTTCACAAATTGTCAAATTAAATTAATCATAAATCTAAAATTATTTGATTCATATTTAAATTCAAATTGTCATGATTTATTTAAAAATATAATTGAACCGTAATTATTTAAATAATTAGAGTATTTATAATAAAACAAAAATTATTAACATGATTCATTGGGTATAATAATATAAACATTTGAGTTTAAAAATATATAAAAATATGTAGTGTTGGAATGTAGAAATAAATACAAAAAAACAAGTAAAAGATGTAAAAAATGTAAACTTTTAATAATTATTATCCGGGATGTAGTAACGCCTAGAAGGTGACAGAAACTTGTGGAAATTTCTAGCAATTTCCCGCTCGTCGTTATTGGCTGACTGCGTATGCGCAGAAACAAACGCGCATAAACTTAGTTGCGCTCTTTAATGGAGGGCAGCACTGGCGCTGACCGAGTTTATAAAAATCCGTGTGTTTTGTACCAGCTGTCAGTATCATTCACAAACGTCAAAGTTGTTGTACTATTTTTAATTTAGTGTCAACTTAAATTACATATTTTAATATTTATTGAAAAAAAAAAAAAAAAAAAAAAAAAAAACTTAAATAATCAGCAGTGAGTTGTTTGAATAAATAACTAAAGATAAAATAAATAAAAATAATAAAAGAGGTGAAGTTTTAATCACGTGGGTTACGTAACAATAGCAAACGGTTGTCGAATAAATTATATATATACATATAGAGAGAGTGTGGTCAAAGCAAGAGAGAAGAAAAGAGAAGAGTGGCTGATTGAAGAGTCAACCTTGCCGGTAAAATCTCTCATCTCAATCTCATGAGATTTTAAAATAAACCAGTGTGTTGTTGCGTTGATCCCAGATTATTAACAAATAAATATAATTAATAAATCGGCAGAACAGAGAGGATAAATAATAATTATATATTTTACATAAACGCGTTAAATAATTTAAATATTAGGGTAGATTATTGAAGAAAGTTTAATTTGTATTGCACGTGCCATAGACATAGAGCTCGTGTACACAACAAAATAAAATATGGATTCGCCTGTCATCGTGGACACTGCATCCAAATTTGGCCGAGATCTGGACCCTGTAAGTGATTTTTAATGCCCTCTTTCCTGCCTCTATCAAACAAAATTTTTCAATCTTTAAAATTTAACTCTTACACCAACAAAAACTATTATTTAAACCTGAGAAAAAATTTATTCGACTCTCGAAATCATAAATAACATTAAATTGAATAATAATAATAATAATAGTATAAACAAGGAGCAAGTCGGTGACTGTCGTTATATTACAAATGTTTTGTTTTGTTAATACGATAGAAACCGGACGTCCTTGTTGTCGATGTCGACGACGGTGTGTTTCGAAGATTGTGACCTCGGCGCAGGCGCCTTCATCGATCAACCGCGTTCGTTGGTTCATTTGGTTCATTTGGCTATCAAGGTTGAGGAAACGAGTTTATTCCAGACTTTTCGTATAAAGAAAGGTCGTTCGTTGTATGCTACTGCTTATTCTGGAGAATTTTTAAACTTATCTGCGCCCCTGCTCCAATCTTACCCCAGTCATAACTCAAGATCTTCAATTTAAATTTTTTTGGTCAATTGTCGCTTCTATTTGAATTTAATTCTTAAAAAATATTTCTCCTTTCATTAAGTAAGTCCGTTTTTTTTTTTTTTTTTTTTTTTAATTACCAATTAACTCCAAAACTCTGAATATTATTTGAGTTTCAAAGTTAAAAAAAAAAAAAAACCTTCATTAAAGCCTTAGAAAATATTCAGGCGTCGTATTCTAATAATACTCCACTCACGTTAAAGCTAGTCGTCATCATCGTATCTGTAAAACGCGCATAGCATCCAAATAAAAAGTAAATCTCTTAAAACTTTACCAAAGACTACACTTGTAAAAAGAATTTAAAAAGAAAAAAAAAAGTCAATTAGTACTTAATAAAAATTGATAGTAAATTAATTGAATTTATTTTGAGTGTAAAGCTCGTAAAATTTATCAATAATTAAATTTAGTTATGTGCAACAGTATTTGAGTTGATGAGCCAACAGCTTTTAGATTGACTTATTCTATTTGTATAATAAAGTACCAACTCAAACAGTTATTTGTTCGCTGTTATATTCAATAAAACCGGTTTAAAACTATTTAATTTCATAACATTTATATTTTTTAAAAATAAAAATAAAGCTAAAACCTCATTTTTATATTTAGAAATACGAAAACACTATTGTAATTGTTTAAACTTTGGATTAAGCGATAAAAATAGTAATAAAATGCCAGTGCACAGATAATTAAAACCGCAAATATTTACTTCTCGGAATCGGTTATAAAAAAATTGAATGAATATTAATAACATTAGGAATTGAGTAATTAAACGTATGAATAATCGCAATAACTCGTATACAGTAATAATAATTCATCCCACACATATTTCTTTGGGACTTTACTTAACGTCACCAGCCAACGAACAACCGACATAATAATAAAGTTTCGATTAGTATAATAATATTATATACAACAACAACAATAATAATAAGTAAAGACAAGAGAAATCGAAAGGATACATCATAAAAGGCAGAGATTGTAGTAAGGAATGTTGTTCCAGTGCTCAGCTCGTGATGAAGCTGCTGCTTGCTTGCCTGCCTGCCTGCCTGCTTGCTCAATCTTTAATCTTGTCGATTCATTTATGTATATATACATATATGCAATTCTGATTCAGTATAATATCGTATACGCCAGACACCACGTGTTATATTCTCTTCTGGCGGAAAGAATTCACGAATTATTTATAACTATGTAATCATGCGAACAAGTGCACTAAATGTTAAATATATATATTACTTTAAATTAACAACTAACGATTAATATGTTAAGTAATTAATAATAATTTGCTTAAAATCATTTACAGAAGGTCACAATGCACGTGCTCTTAATTTAAATACATACAATGTGATGATGATTCATTATCGGCTTGATTTTACCAATTGAAAGAAAAAAAAAAAAAAAAAAAAAACATAACTAATTAATGATTTGCGGCTAATTGCTATTTTATTATTAGTTCTTGGTAAAATTAATTTTATTTAAACACTTAATAATTAAATAAAAGATTTTTATTACGGTAATAATCATAAAAGTATACATTACATATATGGAGTGTAAATGATTTTTTTATTTAAAGTTTGTCAGATATGTATTTACTTTCTTTGGGTTATCGCTTTACTTTGTTTTCCCAGTTCGTCAGTGGTATTCCATATAAGGTGATTAACATTAGCTCGTCGTCTCACCGCAGCTGTTTTGTCATTATTATTATTATTATTTTTATTCTTTGAATACTGATGAATTGATGATAATTCACGAGCATTGTCGTTACATCTGTAATAAATTCCAGAACGTTAAATAATTACCGCGCTATTTTAAATAACGGATATTATTTTTATAAATTATTATTTAAATACAATAGATTGAAAAAATTTAGACGAAAAAATTTGTATTGATATGCTAAGTTTTATTATCGAGAAACATAAAAAATGGTTAAATGTAATATATAATAATAATAATAATGATGGAGACAAAAAAATATAAATAATATGTATATTTCCCGTAGTCTGATTCATAGCTAAACCTCCACACACCAGAGAAGAACCCGAAGAACAACTTTAGAGCTCTTTAAATGGATATGATACGAAAACTCGTATTTTTTTATTTTAACTTGTCGCTATATATTTATTTATTTTTGTATCTTTATAAATAGTTTTATTTAAAAAAAAAAAAATATATTTTTGATAACATTGAAAAATTTAATAAACAAATAACGACGATATTAATGATAAAAGTAATAAAAAAAAAAAAAAAAAAAATTAAATAGAGTGAAAGTCAGGTTCTAAGATAGCTAAGATAGTAATCTATAGGCGTGTGATTTCCGTGACGTCGCCTGAATTACGCGTCCGAGGTCGTGACGACAGTGAAGCGTGTCGCCTACGCGTATTTACGAATAAACATCACCAACATCTTTGGTATTTTTTTTTTGTCAAATAACCAACTTTTTATTTTAAAAAATAACACTTTATTACTCAATATTATAATTAAGCCTGAAATAAATTGACATGAAAGATATTTTATGAATAATTTTTAATTTTTAATTTTTTTGAATGATTAAAGGGCTTCCCATTTGACGACGAGAGCTTCAGTAGACGGGACATAAGATCACACTTGGACGATTTGGCAGCTCGTCATCCAGAGTTTGCGGAACACTTGCTTGGGCCTCCTTGGGGTGAAATACCCTTTCACGGAACACTTCGTAATCGTCGTCGTGGTTCTGGTAGTAATTCACATCAAGGCCATCCTGACGAAGACGCACGTAGCCAAGCGAGTGGAAGCAGCGCAGCGAGTGCGGCTAGTGGTGCAAGCGGTGTAAGCTCTCACGGTGAACCAGATCAAATTTACCAGCAGGAAACACCTGGCAACAAGATTCCACAGTACGGTTTACGCAATACCGTAGACATTGGTCAACATCGTCACAATATGGAAAATCTTGAGAAGGCTGATCGAGGACAGCGCTCAATGTCTGCGCCTCCAGAAAATCGACAACAAGAACAACAACAACCACAAACACACGCCCAACAAAATCAGAATCCTCGTTTTATTTCTAGGGTAGACATTACGCCACAGTACACTAATCAAAATCAAAGTTCAGTACCCAGTGCACAGCAGCAGCAATCACCTCAGAGCCAGTCACCACCTCAAAATCAACAGCATCAACAAAGTAACGTCAGGCATATTCCTATTTTTGTAGAAGGACGTGATGAACCAGTTATATCAAAAGGTTCATCACCAACTTACACAAGACAGCAATCACCACCAAGGTTCCATCAGCCCCAGTTTGAATCACCCCATCCAGAATACAATTCATCAAATTATCAAAGGCCATCGAGCCAATTTAATCAACACTTTGGAGGTAGAAACAGAGACTGGCCTCCACAATTTCAAGATCCCTTCCAAGATACATTCGATCACCCGACAATTCGCAAAACACATCAATCTCATTCCCCATTCAGACAAGACGACAGACGACGTCCTGAAAGTCCTGTTCATGCGCGGCATCAACATCCATCACATCAACAACATCAACAACAACAAAAACAACAACAACAACCAAAACGTCAAGATTCACCAAAACCACGAAAACAAATTGTACCAACAGATCCTTTAGAAAAAGTTTCTATAGTTCAAAAAGAAGTTGATTCTTTGACAGATCAAGTTAAACAATGGAACGGTACTTCAAGAAAAGATAAACAGTATATTTATTTGGATGAAATGTTGACAAGGGAGTTGATTAAATTGGACGACATCGAGACTGAAGGAAAAGAAAATGTTAGACAAGCGAGAAAAAATGCAATTAAAAGTATACAAGATTCCATAAGTTTATTGGAATCCAAAGCGCCTCTCACAACAACAGCAGAAGTTGTTAATAAAGAGGAACAACAACCACAACAACAAGTTGAAACATTAACTGAGCCTATGGAGAGTGAGACTGTCGTTAAAGAGGAACATGAGGTTATTCCTTTGCCATCACCCACCAAACCCGAGGATGTCGATCCTCAACTTAAAGATGAAAAATCCGAGCCATTAGCCAACGATACTGCCACAACTGTTGTTCCTATGGAAACAACAGCTGTTCCAGCGGAAAAAGAACTCGCTGACAAAAGTCATGCTGCTATGGAAGTCCAGCCAGCAAACACCCAAAGTACACTAGCTGCTGATAATCTAACAAAAGTCGAGGGCCAGGTTAAAAAAGAAGACGAGGCTAGTGCTAAAAAAGAGGCAAACGATACACAACCAACAAAGTCACCAAAAAAACTTAAAAAAGCTAAAAAACAAACGCCCGTTTCAATGGAACCGATTCCATTGCCAGCATCCGAAGAGCAGAGTCGACAAACTCTCTAATATTTTAAATTATATTAATTTACATACAATAAATATTTAATTTATGTAAACAAAATCAAAAATTATAATAAAATGATTTAATTGCTGGTATGGACATTTATTTAATTTTATTTGACTCGCTGGAGTATTTAGAAAAGAAATAATTAAATTTAGAGGATTAACAGACTTGTTTAATTAATAAACATCAAAAAGACTGATTTTTCCTCATGACTTCAGCGTAACTTGTGATTATTATTTATCATTTACTTACAACTACAGTTTGTTATTATTTTTCATAAATTTAAATTTCTGTGCTCTTATTTAAATTTAAATTTATTATAGTGATTATAATGTTGCTGCTAAAATAATTTCAAATTATAATTAGATTTAGATTTTTAATATTAATTATTTATATTTATAAATAAGAAATCCTCTGTTGGAAGTTTTTGATAAGATAAAAAAAAAATAATAATAATGATAATAATACCAAGCCATCAACTTTACTTTGTTGTTTTCTGTATACTTAAGTAACAAAAGTACGTTATATAAATTGATTAATTAATTATTTAATTTTATTTATTGAGCGTCTACCAATGTAAAACGTTCATTATTTTAAAATAAATACAATAAGAACGAATGTTATTGCTATTATTTTATTTTTACTTAAACTTGTAATTAGTAAAATAATATATATAGTATTTAAATAAAAATATACTGGTAATTTTTTGTTATCTACTATCAATCTATTACTTCCCACTCTTGTTTAAATTTGTTTAACATTTTTTCATCTTTATAATTAGCATTTAAATCATCTCATATAATCACGTTCTCCAAGAGATTTAGCCAAGATAAGTGTACAGGAACTGCCTACATACATTTCGATAAAAGTTTTGTCTTGTATTATACTCAAAGTAAAGTTAAAGATCCGTTTTAAAAGGCATCTGACATTTCATTCATTACTTTATTCATAAAATAACATAAAACTTGGTAATTTCATAAAAACTAATGGCTGTTACTTGATGTAACTGTTATTATAACAAAAATAATTTTTTTTTTTTTTTCTATGGACGAGTAGCTTTAAAGTTGCCAGAGAAATGATTTAAAAATAGCAGTAGTTTGTTTAAAAGAAGTCTTTGCGTCTTGTTATTTATCTCAACTACAAAAAGGTTTTTTTCCATACCTAAATAAAATAACACTTATTTTTTATAATTATTATTATTTATCAAATAAATAACTTTATTATTTATCAATAAAAATACAACCCCTGACTGTCTGGTGAGTTAATAAATAAATTAAAAAATAATTTACAATTAAGATCGTGGTAATAAAAGTAATATCGAAGCACGTGATTAGAATAACAGTAATTACTATTTAAATAAGTGAGTAAGCATCAATATGAGTATATAAATATATGTATATATACATATATATTTATATATAAATTTATAAAATGAGCTTTTGAGTTTATTTATTGGAGTTCGTTTTTTACTTTTATTTTAATTTTATTATTTTATGCTTTGACAATTCAAAATCATCGTGATTTTCATTGTAGCATGAGAGGCAGTAAATATCTCCACTACAACCTCGGCATCTTACTAGTTCATTTGGACTTGATTTGTCGCACATTACGCACGTTAGTTCACAGTCAGAAATTTCTCCTGAACTCTATAAGCAGTAAAAAAAAGATAATTATTTATCAATGAATAATGATAATTATTATTAGTAATAAAAACCTCATTTAATTCCAAGTCCATTTGCTCCTCAGGATTTTCTTCTCCAAATCGTTTCTCCATAGCAGCTTCAACTAGCGCTCTGCTGATCATATTTTTAACGATATCAAATTCATCCAACTCGGGAGCATTTGCGTACGACGAAGAAGCGGAAGGTAATGACGGATCAATATTTTTTAACTTGTTGAGTCTTTCTTCAATCTCTTTAGTAGAACTATCTTTAGTTAAACTGAGTTCATCAAAATACTGTTGAATCAAATCATCTGTTTTCTGTTCATTTGTTCGAGTGTCCACTTGATAGATCTATTTAAATTGTAAATTAATATTAAAAAATAAACTATTAATGCAGATAAATAAATAAAAATAAACTACATTAATTGGTGGTTTGCGGTCGGGATTTTGATCTTTCAATTCCGCTAGACGTCTCTGTATTTCCTCGGTGGTAGGAGCTGATGGTTGTTTGTCTTGATCCTTTAATTTCGACAATCTATCAACGAGAGCTTGATCCACTGGATCTAGACCAGCTTTAAATTGATCCCAACGCCCTGGTTTGTACATAACTATCGGCGGTTTTTCCGGATTGTCTAGTGAATTCAATCTGTAAACAACATGACGTAATAATATTAATATCTGTCCTTGTCATTGTGATAATTGTTTTATTACTTTTGTTCAATATCCACAGGCAATAACGGATTTGGCAAACTCTTTGTGTAAATTGATTGTTCCTCAGACGTACTGTAGTAATTTTTAGCAGTTACAATTAATCGATGATAGCATGGACCGCAAACGCTTTTTATTTTATCATCAGGCAGCTTGTATTTGTATTTAAGACATTTGTTGCAATAAGAAAATCCACAACTGGGGCATCCATGCTGTAAATTTTATTTAAATTCTTCAATTAATAAATTTAAATTTTTATAAATTCGAGTAATTAAACAAAAAAAAAAATATATATATAGATATATATGTAAATATAACCTTATGACAGGTGAATATTGATACTTACTTCACGTGTAAAAAGAGAAAATTTAGTTTGACATGCACAGCAAGACATCTTGACCTCCTTAATTGATTATTTTTGTTTCACATAAATAAATAAATTGTTTCTTAAATAAATAAAAATTATTTTTATATTTTATGTACACAATTGCGTCACTTTAATCGTTGGACTTACTGCTCCATTTTATTTGTATGTACATATATTTATATATGCGTCATAAATTTCAAAAAAGAGCGTCGGTATGGTCGAACACTTTTTTATTGACAAATAAAATTTAAATTTCCCGCGTATCCCAGCGGATAGTCATTTGTTTAAAACACTTGTAATTCAACTATTTTTGAGTAATTTTGTTATAAATAATAAAACTGTTTTAATTGTACGAATCCCTGGATATTTAAAAAATGTTTAGTCGTTCGATAAAAGTAATACCAGCTTCAAGAGTATCAAAAAAAGACATACATGGTATATATTTTAAATCCATGACAATAATTTATTATTAATTAATTAAATTTGATTAAAATAATGACAGGAGTAGAGCGTTTGATAATGACACTGATGAATTTTGACATCTGGATGTTGACCAACGTCAGCTGGTGGACTAAAAAATCACTGAGATTTTTAAAACCAGTTCTGGAGTCATTATTTGTAATGAGTATCGGTGCTGGTCTGTTGCTGGCCTACAGTCTCGTTCATGCGCCGAATGTTGATAATTTTTTTAGTAGAAAAACTCAAGAATTTCCCAAGGAAGAATTCATGGCCATATCTGATACTTCAGAATCTTACAAAGCCTTGATACAGAACGAATTGACTCATCTGAAGAGCAAAGCGTTCAGTCTTGAGATGACAATTAAAAGAATGGTAAATATTATTGTCTTGATGGTTTAATAAATTATTTTAATAAAAATTATTATTTAATAGCATCTAGAGTTGCAAAATCTAAATAAAAATAATAAAAATATCGGTGACTTATTGCCAGACTTTGCGTCAGAAGCTGCTGGAGGAACAATTATCGCCATACCCGACACTGAATCTTTTTATCAGCCCAGTTCTATTCAGTTTTCACTTTTTGGTATTCCAGTTTGGAAACCTAATTACTTTACGCCCCGTAAAATTATCCAGGTGAGTTAATTTATCAATCAAAGTGTCTTTCAATAATTAAATTAAAACGTATAAATAAATTTAGCCGTGGACACAACCAGGAGAATGTTGGGCATTCCGAGGATCCAACGGGAATGTTGAGATTGAATTAGCACGCACAGCTTTGGTAAATAGTGTCACATTAGAGCACATTCCGGTAACAACATCACTTACAGGATTTATTGATTCAGCTCCCAAAGAATTTCGTGTTCTTGTAAGTCAATTATTAATCTCATTATAATTTATATAATAATACTTTTATTAATTTCAGGGTAAGTTCCGTGATAAATATTTACTATTAGGGTCATTTGTTTACAATTACAATGGACCAGCTTCACAAACATTTGAAATTCCTGTAAGTTATTCAACTGCTAGTAAAATTAGCGTGATGATAAATAATTAAAATACTATTTTTTTTTTTTTCTTACAGAAAAATGAAATGAAAATAATTCCATTGAAATTAATAATGCTGCAAATACTTTCTAATTGGGGGAATCCAGAGTATACTTGTGTCTATAGGTTTAGAGTCCATGGTAAAAATTATGAAAATTATCAAGACTCAGTATTATTGTCAAAGAACAAATTAATTTATAATAATTATAAAAAATAAATATCAGTATAGTTTATTGCAGTAGATAATTATGAATATCAATGTAGCAGACATAAGACATAATGTCCACTAACTTTACTGTTATAAATAATTATAATGTATATTAAGATTTGAATAAAATTTAAAAAAATATTTTTATAAGATCGTCAATCTCCGGGTTTCTACGGATTTCCAGTCAGTCTTTGGTTTAGATTACGAGCTATCGAAGCGCCACAGGAAAACAAAAAAAAAATAATAACCTAGTTCTGCCAACCTTTGAAATAAAACTTCTCTACTCTGATGTAATGTTTTATTTATTACAAAAAATAATTAATTAGTAAGTTTGTAGCTAAAAATATAATAAAATTTGAGCAAATAAATGAATAAATAATAAATAAAATTTTTTCAGGTCGATAACCGACAGCCCACTGACGTCTAAACAAAATAATTTTATAATAATGTTCATAGAATCATAAAGTATTTGGATATGGTTGAATGGTAAAAGCCAGTAAAAGCAGGTAAAAGTAAAAAACACTTGGGTGAGTGGTTGACTGACTGACTGACTGGGAATTGTTGGGAATTGTTGGGAATTGGGAACTGTGAACGTCATGGCTGACTCACTATCACCAGATCACCACTTACTATAATCGAGTACAAGACAAGGAACATTTTTGTTAGGATAACAAACGAAAACGGAAAACGATGCTGCTACATACTGCTACGGCTCTACAGCTACAGCTGAGTCAATAGGCGTTACATGTATACGTTAACTCAGTTTATTGTGTGTTGTTTAAATTTATATATCTCAATGTATATATAAATAATGTGAGTGATTATTGGTGATAATTTAAATCTGAATAAGTATTATTATTATTGTCACCGTCATCGTCATCGTCACCGTCGTTACCACTGATACAATACCTTTTAAATAAATAAATAATAAACAATAATAATAACAGATGCGTAGAATGATCAAGGGTTAGTGATATCTTCAAGTGCTTCCGCGAGTGATTGGAGTTTAAAATTCTCGTCAAGTTATTGGTGATTGGTAAAGCGTAATATATCTAATATTTACAATAATAATAATAATCATAATGAATTCATTGGGCGAATTCTGCTCACTCTTTTGCTGTCCACCTTGTCCGTCCAGAATTGTTGCTAAATTGGCATTCGCACCTCCAGAACCTACATACAGTTTTGTTGAAGATGAAGGATCCAAGTTTACAATATCATTGTCGAAAAGAGCAGAGTGGCACTACACAGAACGTGAAAAAGAATCAATTGAAGGGTTTTACGCAAGAACATCCCGTGGAAATCGCATCGCGTGTTTGTTTGTTCGCTGTTCAGCAACTGCCAGATTCACAATTCTCTTTTCCCATGGTAATGCCGTTGATTTAGGTCAGATGTCAAGCTTTTATCTTGGACTAGGATCTAGGATAAATTGTAATATATTTAGTTACGATTACTCTGGTTACGGGGTCTCGGGTGGAAAGCCCTCGGAGAAAAATCTCTACGCAGACATCGATGCTGCCTGGCATGCACTGAGGACCCGCTATGGAATCAGTCCCGAAAATATTATCCTGTATGGCCAGAGTATTGGTACTGTACCAACTGTTGATTTAGCTGCCAGGTACGAGGTCGGAGCTGTCATTCTTCATTCGCCTCTGATGTCGGGTATGAGAGTTGCTTTTCCAAATACTAAAAGAACTTGGTTCTTTGATGCATTTCTCAGGTTAATTATTTATTTATTTATTTATTCATTTATTACTTACTTCCTCCTTGGATTACAATAAATTTATTATTATTTTTCTTTGTTATACAGTATAGACAAAGTACCCAAAGTAATGTCACCTGTATTAGTGATTCATGGCACGGAGGATGATGTCATAAACATCAGTCATGGCTTAGCGATATATGAAAGATGTCCACGAGCTGTTGAACCTCTTTGGGTTGAGGTAATATTTAACTTTAAAAATAAAAAGTATAAAGAATTGCAATAATATTTATTTTAGGGAGCTGGACACAATGATGTTGAATTGTATAACCAGTATTTGGAAAGATTGAAACACTTTGTAAGTGTTGAGTTGGTAAACTGACGTCGATTGAGCTGCTCACAGAGCCAACAACAACAGCAGCAACAACAACAACAACAACAAGTTGGTGTGGTGGGACAGGCCGGGGAAGGTGAGCACATTAATTTAGATAAAGGAGAACACGATAAGTCTATTTCGAATTATCTAAGTTCAATCAGCCGAGCCATGCTACTCTGCGACGACGAACCCTCACCAGAATCAAGTGATCAAGTTTTCTTTTTTTGTGATGAACAAGCTAATAATATAAACAATAAATGTGACGATTCTAAAGACTCGAAAGATAATAATAAAATAATAAACAATAAATCATATTTAAAAAGTTCATCGATTGATCAATCGGTTATTAAGTCTGATAGTAATCAAGTTGTTATTATTAATAATAATAAACAAAAAGTCAATAAAAATTCACATGTTTTTAATCGCAAAAGAAATAATAACAAAAAGTGTGTTGATAATATAACAACAACAACAACAACAACAACAAATAAAACTACTGATGTTATTGCTCCTGATGATGATGATGATGATGAGATTAATCAAAATCTAACGAATAAACCAATCGGCCTTGAAACTAGTATCACGAATGATGCTGCTACTAAAACTCAAAATGAAGCGACACAGACAAATAATAAAACAGTTTTGGTTAAAATTCAAGTGGAAAATTGTTGTCAGTGTCCAGATAATTCAATATCATTTATTTCTCAGGAGAAAGAGACATCTCCAGTCACTGACAACGATAGTCTGTATAAAATAAATAAAAAAAATAAAACAGTTGCTGTACAAGTTAATTTCAACTCGATAGATTCGGTAGGTGAGTCAAATTGTTTAAAAATAAGTAAGGTAAGGTGTTGTAACAAAGCAACACAGCGTGTCCAGAGTTTAAACTGGGGAAACAAGTGCAATGACATTGGTGATAATGATATCAATTCATGGAGTGGTAAAAATATGAAAAATCAGTCGACAAACGCTGGAACTGGGGTTATTTGTGTTAATACTGGTGAAAATAAACCAAAATTACACGACAAAAGCAATTCTGTTGATCGAGCCTCGATAAAAAGTAAAAAATTTTCAAATGCCGTAAGTCCGCTCAAACAATTTAATCGTTCGTCTTTGACAATCGGTCCGGATAAAATAACAATAAATCAAAATCTCCATTCATATAATAATATACGTCCGAATTATCCAGCAAACTTGTCAAAATATTCACCGTGTGCCAGTAGACTGGCAGCGAGCTCGAAAATTCTAGGCAACACATCGCCAACGGCCCTCAGTCCTGACAGTCCTTTGCATGGAGCGAGACCCAAAAGTCCGCGATTGGGTGACTCTCTGAGTAACAGCAACAGTCCCAAGTCTGGAGAAAAAGTAACACTGCAAGCAAGTTTGTCATTGAACATAAATCAATTGAAAAAACCAAACACGACACCACGTAGTCGCAGCGTGGGTGATAGTTGCGTGACCTCGCCTACCAGTGAGGCAACAACGCTCAGCTATTCACCCACTGGAACAGAAATTATATCTCTCGATGAAATTGGACAACACAACCGCCACCACCATCATCAGCAGCAACAGCACCAGCAAAAATACAAACACAAACACCAACGATCAAACAGTGTCTCATTATCTGCTCCAGACCTTAAAGCGTTGCACACAGACAGACTTAGCATGCCAATTGATATTCGCAAGGCCAATCTCGAGACCAAGTGTTAATTATTTTTGTTTACTACTATTCAATATAGTATGTAAACAATTATTTAAATATATATTTATATATATATATATATATATATATATATATATATATATATATATATATATATATATATATATATATATATCGAATCAAAGGCTTTATTATTATTATTATTATTATTATTATTATTATTATTATTATTATTATTATTATTATTATCATTATGATATATCTAAGAGACTGCTTTAACGCATAAGTGTTGAATAATTACCTAATCTTTTTTTTTCATGTTCACGGTATTTTAAAAAAGAATTTTTTTTTATGCTTCTTTTTTTTTTTAATTGCTGCCAGTGCCAAAGGATAACATTTAAATAATAGAAAATTGTTTTTTTCTTTGTATTTTCTTTATTTCTATTACTATTCTTTTTATAATTTTAATTGGATTTTATTATCAGAGTATTGTTTTTTGGCCACATGTATCTCGATGTAAAATTTCCGATAAAGTTTATACTGCCCTACTTCTATTGTCGTGAATATTTTTTTATTTCATTCTTGAAACAATCAAGATTATCTTTTTAAGTACATTTTACATATATGATTAATATATATATATATATATAAATATATATATATTATTAAATAATACATAGTAGTAAGTACTTTGAAAATAAATTTATATAACCTACTAATAGCTGAGAAAAAATTGAATAAATACACAGAATATCTTCCATGATAGTTTTTAAATTTACATAATAATCGATTCGAGTATTAAAGATAGATAAATTGACAATGTGCGTTCGGTGCAATTGTGTGTCTTAAATATAAATAAATAAATGAACTTTTACACGATAATAATAAAAAATAGCTAGGGACAATACCATTGCCAAACTTGATTATTAAATGATAGTTAGTCTTTAACAAAAAAAAATTAAATAAATAAGTATGTGTAATTTATCTAAACGTGACATTAAATTGTTAATAAAAGAAAAAAAAATAATAATACCTGTTTAAGATGTAAGTATTAAGGGCACATACCGATATTTTTTTCTACTGAAAATAATAAAAAACACTTGAAAAATAATAGAATAATAAAATTTAGTAATAATAATAAATATTGATAAAAATAAAATTTTTATTGAAATAGGTCAACCTACGAATATTTTTCACTTTCGCACTGAAATACTCCAAGTCTAGCTAAAAAAAAAAATAAAAATAATAATAAAAACGTACAATTTGTGTTTATAAAAAGTGTATTAAAATTTTTTGCACCGTCACGAGTAACAGATGATTAATTGATTACCCAATCAATGTTTTTGTAGTTTCGAGCGTTTAAAATATTTTATACTTTTTTTCCTTTTTTTTCTACATCGATTAATTTGATTTTTATTTCGTTACAAGTGTAATTTATTCATTTGAATTGATATTTCATTTTATTAATTTAATTTTTTGCTCTTTTTTTAGTATAGCTAATATTTAAGATTAATTATAATTTTTTGATTAAAATAAAAATTTCAGGCTGATTATCGCCGATCTACTGAATAAAAATAAATAATAAATGTAATTAACAATTATTTGTTATTAATTATTGTAAATGTGTGGCATGTACTTAAGTCACTCTTATACGAGCTAAGGAAATTAACAAAATTAAATATTAATAATAATAATAATAGTTGATAGCTATAAATTATTTTATTTCATTTAAATTATCAATATCAATTGATTTAATTTTTTTTTTAATTATAGGAGATTAATTATTATTATTATTATTATTATTGTTATTATTGATTATAAATATAAGGACTGTATAAAGTCGTCTTCTTAAAATAAAAAAAAATCTTATTTGTAACCAGAGTGAAAAAAAAGTAATGGAATGAAACGGTTAACTAAAATGAATAATTGTTAGATAATAAAAATGAATGACCTCATTCCATTGTCTCCCTTCTAGCTGTGTTAATTAATTTAAGAGAGTTTATTATTTAAGTAAACAATAAAATATATATATAGATATATATATATATATATATGTTTTATTGAGCGATTTCACTGAATTCATATAATTTTAAATAAAAAGCATTTTTAAAAAATCCATAACTCAAAATAAAATAACTTGAAAATTTAAAAAAATTATAAATTGGTTGTTAATAACCGCAATGTACCTATAAAATTTATTGATAATCCGATTCGTACGATAATTAAATTCATTCACTTACAAATGATATGAATTTACGATGCGTAGACATACAGTAAATATAAATATAAATATACAAATATATAAATATATAGATTATATGAGTTGTTGTAAATATTAATAAACGGAAAATAGTAATAATGATAATAATAATAATTTTAGTAATAAGATATATATGAAAACGCTCAGTAACAATCGTAATGAAAATTCATGATAGCAATGTTGATGTCCATATATTATTTGTATATGTATTAATTACTACTATTTATATGTATAATAAAAACATATATATTATCCGTGAATATATATTTACAATATACATTCGTTGGTTAACATGGATATTGAATGTAAACAAAAAACATGAAAAGGATGAAACAAGAATTAATTGAATAATTGAATTACGTTAATTAAAACAACATGAGATATTATCATGATAATTAAACTCAAATTGATGAGATGATAATTTTTCACAATTTTTTAACAATAAATGGGTTAAATTTTGCATACTTATCAATATAACGATAACAATAAATAATAATAATATTAATAATAATAATAACATTAAATAAATAATCAAGTAAAATTAATAACGCAAAATACTGAAAATTATGCATTTATTATAATAATTGATAATTTGTTGACAAATCAAACTGTATTTGTAATACTTATAACTATTATCCAATAAAAACATTTCCTCCCTTAAAAGTTATAATTACACAGGAATGTTGTAGATTTTAGTTAAAAAAAAATAATTAGAACATCCTGAATCGTTGATTATGTATTTAATTATGTGAATAATATATTATAATAAGCACAAAAACTTTAATCATTATTTTATTCATCCCTGGACAATTTAATAATCAATTATTTACTTTTATTTTAATATAAAAAGTTTTTCCGGGAATTTTATTAATTTTAAATACGCGGTAAGACATGATGGCGGCAGTGACATTAACAATGTAATTAGATGACTACTGTATAAGCTTTTTTTATTTTCGCTTAGAAAAATGTATCAAGAGTATTATTATTCTTAATTCATGTGTTAATAATTAGAATAATAGTTTAAAAATATATTGTCGTTGATATTAAAATAAAAAAAATGCTCTATAAAGTTAGGTTGAGTTTTAAATCCGTTATGTTAGAGTGTATTTTTAAATTAGTGTAATTTTGTGTAAGCTCGACATAAAAATAAAAAAATATAAAATGTTATGTTAAATAGTATTTGCTAAATGAGATTTACATCATTACGCAGTAAACCAAGTCGAACCAAGTGACTTTTATAATAAAGACCGCGAATAATTGCTCATTTAAAAAGGCCATGACATTTATACATTTATATATACATATATATTCAAGAGACTTTATTTTTGCTTTTTTATTTTTCTCACTTTTTTACAGCCAAAATAAAAAATGGTTTATAAATATATATATACGGGAAAAAACAGACTTTTCATTAATTCAACAACAAACTCTAAGCTAAACTAAAAAAACAACTAGCCTTTAGCCGGCAAGTTTATTTTTATTTTATTTTATTTTAAAACTCGGACAACGAGATTTTCATCAGTGCGTGTAGTTTGTTTATACGTCTAGTCAGTAAACTTATAATCGAATGATGTGGCAAATGACATCATGGCCGTTGGCAAACTTTCGACTTTCGTCCCTCTCACAGTATCAGTGATAATGTACAGCGGGATGTGGATGTAGAAAATAAGAGCCCATTTAATCCTAAAATTTAGCTTGTTAGAGGGTGTCTATTTCATTAGCTCTTAGTCATTTGCTAGTTCTGATTATTTTATTATTTGTTTTATAAAACTCAAAAAGTCTGATGATTTAATTTAACATAAAAAAACAGAAAATCATAACAATAAGAGAATAAAACATTTTTTAAAAATAAATACAGGGAGAGTTTCAAATCTTGAGCATCAATTGACATTTGAAAACTTTTATTTTTTTTTTTTAGCATTATCGAGTTAGTGTAACTAGTGTTTTGCTTTCGGATTAGTCAGCACAGACAATAGCATAAAAGTTTCTGCAATGCAGATCCATATAATTTGAATATTGATACCGTAGACGTGACATCGTAATAAACGTATCAATATACCCAGTTCAATTGAGAATAGAGCTAGATCAGTATAAAGCACACGGTTCAATGGGAAATGTGTTTAGACAACGGGTACGTATAATTAGTACACTGTTACGACTTCTGGATCGATCAAATATGTGTCTATTCCCGTCACAGTTGACCAGAAACCAGCTTGATTAAGACCTGTTGCCGTTAACTGTATATAGTCACATATATATACATACATATACATATATATACATATATGTATATATATATATTTAGATATGGAGCGTGCATTAATCAACGTGTATGAAGTCCATATTGCCTACTCCATCTCAAAGTGAATCGTGTAATTTAATTATGCTTATACAGTAGATTGTATGCAGAGTAAATATATATCCTTACATATATGTGTATATACATTAATAGGTACTCTTTAGTGTGTGTATATGTATATAGTCTATTACAATATGAGCGTGTGCTCTAGTTACAAAAAATAATGCTTACGATAATGTAGCCCTCATCCAATCCAATTTCCGGATTCCCGCGATGATAAGTACCAGGTTGCGTGCCACTAGATTGCAGGCAAATGTATATTTCTTCATGCAAGATTATAGAAGAAAAAAAAATATTAAAATCCATAGCTGAGCAAAAAAAAATAAGAAAATGCATTCGGACAATTTTAACCTTTGTTCTTGGTAACATTTATCGATATATATATACATACATATATGAGGATTGTTCTTTTAGTGAGCAGGGTAAATTACTAGACATTAGACGAGGGCATGATAGTGTAGCAGCAGCAGCAGTACAAAAGTAGTAAGAGTTTACGTGTAGACATATATGTAAAGAAAGAATGTGTGTGTGTTTCACTTATAAAGTGGAGAAACAGAGTAATTTCACTTTTTGAAATCAGTTTAAGCAGAACGATGAATCGAAAGATGTGAATATCGCGTTATAACTAAAGCCAATATCCGCTGGTTTGTAATCGTACAAAGATTACTCCATGGAGTATAAGTTTTGTGGGTTTGCGTGATGGCGCAAGTGGATTTTGGCTCATCTACTACAACTACTTTTACTGGTACCACCACCACCACCACCACCACCAGCACTACTACAACTGCTATTAAAACGTACAACTACTAGCATTACTAACAAACGGATACTCATACTTTGGATATGTATATTTCCATAGTAGAACGACGAGAAAGACAGGATGGTAGGTATAACTTTGAAACCGCCGTCTCCCCGGGTGGGTGGCTAGCTGGCTGGCATTGGATCCGTTTTCCATTGATTCTGTTCTACCAGCGTGAATCAAACCGCATCCTCAAATTAAACGATTCTCCGTATATATCTTCGCTACTGTTGGATTAACTATTAAAGTCTATTATCATTTGTTATACTACATACTGGCAACGATCTGTTAGGCTGCTGAGCAAGTGCAGTCTAAATTACTCAGACGAACTATGATTACGCTGTATAAAATAGCAACGAGACCGTACTGAAATAATGAACAAGTATAAATACATATAATACTTGGATCAATTGTAGCGATAGGCAACACTATTATATAAACGTACCTATAAACGAAACGATAGTAGACGCAAATATATAGATATATATGAATAATGGAGTTGGAAAAATAAGAAGAAAAAACGGTTACATTACGCTTAGATATAAACAACAGAAAAAAAATTGGAGGCCACTCTTCATACAGAATCATCTGAACCCATGTCCACTCATCTCCAACCATCTCCTCCAACGCTCATATGAGTCTCAACTCAAGAAATAAATTTTTTCTAGGACTTTTTTGAATTTCTTCTACTAGAGGACATCATTATGAACAAAAAACGTTTATGGTGTGATGGGTTATTCCCAACAGGAGCAAAGTTATGGGCCACTTCTTATAATATTGCATAGAGAGTGTCATCTGCCCACATCGGCCTGTATCCGCCCGACGTCGATTACCCAAAAAATAAATTATTCCTAGAACTTTTTATGGCTGTTCCTACTAAAGGGCATCATAATGAATAAAAAACGTTTATGGTGTGATGGGTTATTCCCAACAGGAGCAAAGTTATGGGCCACTTCTTATAATATTGCATAGAGAGTGTCATCTGCCCACATCGGCCTGTATCCGCCCGACGTCGATTACCCAAAAAATAAATTATTCCTAGAACTTTTTATGGCTGTTCCTACTAAAGGGCATCATAATGAACAAAAAACGTTTATGGTGTGATGGGTTATTCCCAACAGGAGCAAAGTTATGGGCCACTTCTTATAATATTGCATAGAGAGTGTCATCTGCCCACATCGGCCTGTATCCGCCCGACGTCGATTACTCAAAAAATAAATTATTCCTGGAACTTTTTATGGCTGTTCCTACTAAAGGGCATCATAATGAATAAAAAACGTTTATGGTGTGATGGGTTATTCCCAACAGGAGCAAAGTTATGGGCCACTTCTTATAATATTGCATAGAGAGTGTCATCTGCCCACATCGGCCTGTATCCGCCCGACGTCGATTACCCAAAAAATAAATTATTCCTAGAACTTTTTATGGCTGTTCCTACTAAAGGGCATCATAATGAACAAAAAACGTTTATGGTGTGATGGGTTATTCCCAACAGGAGCAAAGTTATGGGCCACTTCTTATAATATTGCATAGAGAGTGTCATCTGCCCACATCGGCCTGTATCCGCCCGACGTCGATTACTCAAAAAATAAATTATTCCTGGAACTTTTTATGGCTGTTCCTACTAAAGGGCATCATAATGAATAAAAAACGTTTATGGTGTGATGGGTTATTCCCAACAGGAGCAAAGTTATGGGCCACTTCTTATAATATTGCATAGAGAGTGTCATCTGCCCACATCGGCCTGTATCCGCCCGACGTCGATTACCCAAAAAATAAATTATTCCTAGAACTTTTTATGGCTGTTCCTACTAAAGGGCATCATAATGAACAAAAAACGTTTATGGTGTGATGGGTTATTTCCAACAGGAGCAAAGTTATGGGCCACTTCTTATAATATTGCATAGAGAGTGTCATCTGCCCACATCGGCCTGTATCCGCCCGACGTCGATTACTCAAAAAATAAATTATTCCTGGAACTTTTTATGGCTGTTCCTACTAAAGGGCATCATAATGAACAAAAAACGTTTATGGTGTGATGGGTTATTCCCAACAGGAGCAAAGTTATGGGCCACTTCTTATAATATTGCATAGAGAGTGTCATCTGCCCACATCGGCCTGTATCCGCCCGACGTCGATTACCCAAAAAATAAATTATTCCTAGAACTTTTTATGGCTGTTCCTACTAAAGGGCATCATAATGAACAAAAAACGTTTATGGTGTGATGGGTTATTCCCAACAGGAGCAAAGTTATGGGCCACTTCTTATAATATTGCATAGAGAGTGTCATCTGCCCACATTGGCCTGTATCCGCCCGACGTCGATTACCCAAAAAATAAATTATTCCTAGAACTTTTTATGGCTGTTCCTACTAAAGGGCATCATAATGAACAAAAAACGTTTATGGTGTGATGGGTTATTCCCAACAGGAGCAAAGTTATGGGCCACTTCTTATAATATTGCATAGAGAGTGTCATCTGCCCACATCGGCCTGTATCCGCCCGACGTCGATTACCCAAAAAATAAATTATTCCTAGAACTTTTTATGGCTGTTCCTACTAAAGGGCATCATAATGAACAAAAAACGTTTATGGTGTGATGGGTTATTCCCAACAGGAGCAAAGTTATGGGCCACTTCTTATAATATTGCATAGAGAGTGTCATCTGCCCACATCGGCCTGTATCCGCCCGACGTCGATTACCCAAAAAATAAATTATTCCTAGAACTTTTTATGGCTGTTCCTACTAAAGGGCATCATAATGAACAAAAAACGTTTATGGTGTGATGGGTTATTCCCAACAGGAGCAAAGTTATGGGCCACTTCTTATAATATTGCATAGAGAGTGTCATCTGCCCACATTGGCCTGTATCCGCCCGACGTCGATTACCCAAAAAATAAATTATTCCTAGAACTTTTTATGGCTGTTCCTACTAAAGGGCATCATAATGAACAAAAAACGTTTATGGTGTGATGGGTTATTTCCAACAGGAGCAAAGTTATGGGCCACTTCTTATAATATTGCATAGAGAGTGTCATCTGCCCACATTGGCCTGTATCGGCCCGACGTCGATTACCCAAAAAATAAATTATTCCTAGAACTTTTTATGGCTGTTCCTACTAAAGGGCATCATAATGAACAAAAAACGTTTATGGTGTGATGGGTTATTCCCAACAGAAGCAAAGTTATGGGCCACTTCTTATAATATTGCATAGAGAGTGTCATCTGCCCACATCGGCCTGTATCCGCCCGACGTCGATTACCCAAAAAATAAATTATTCCTAGAACTTTTTATGGCTGTTCCTACTAAAGGGCATCATAATGAACAAAAAACGTTTATGGTGTGATGGGTTATTCCCAACAGGAGCAAAGTTATGGGCCACTTCTTATAATATTGCATAGAGAGTGTCATCTGCCCACATTGGCCTGTATCCGCCCGACGTCGATTACCCAAAAAATAAATTATTCCTAGAACTTTTTATGGCTGTTCCTACTAAAGGGCATCATAATGAACAAAAAACGTTTATGGTGTGATGGGTTATTCCCAACAGGAGCAAAGTTATGGGCCACTTCTTATAATATTGCATAGAGAGTGTCATCTGCCCACATCGGCCTGTATCCGCCCGACGTCGATTACTCAAAAAATAAATTATTCCTGGAACTTTTTATGGCTGTTCCTACTAAAGGGCATCATAATGAATAAAAAACGTTTATGGTGTGATGGGTTATTCCCAACAGGAGCAAAGTTATGGGCCACTTCTTATAATATTGCATAGAGAGTGTCATCTGCCCACATCGGCCTGTATCCGCCCGACGTCGATTACCCAAAAAATAAATTATTCCTAGAACTTTTTATGGCTGTTCCTACTAAAGGGCATCATAATGAACAAAAAACGTTTATGGTGTGATGGGTTATTCCCAACAGGAGCAAAGTTATGGGCCACTTCTTATAATATTGCATAGAGAGTGTCATCTGCCCACATTGGCCTGTATCCGCCCGACGTCGATTACCCAAAAAATAAATTATTCCTAGAACTTTTTATGGCTGTTCCTACTAAAGGGCATCATAATGAACAAAAAACGTTTATGGTGTGATGGGTTATTTCCAACAGGAGCAAAGTTATGGGCCACTTCTTATAATATTGCATAGAGAGTGTCATCTGCCCACATTGGCCTGTATCGGCCCGACGTCGATTACCCAAAAAATAAATTATTCCTAGAACTTTTTATGGCTGTTCCTACTAAAGGGCATCATAATGAACAAAAAACGTTTATGGTGTGATGGGTTATTTCCAACAGGAGCAAAGTTATGGGCCACTTCTTATAATATTGCATAGAGAGTGTCATCTGCCCACATCGGCCTGTATCCGCCCGACGTCGATTACCCAAAAAATAAATTATTCCTAGAACTTTTTATGGCTGTTCCTACTAAAGGGCATCATAATGAACAAAAAACGTTTATGGTGTGATGGGTTATTCCCAACAGGAGCAAAGTTATGGGCCACTTCTTATAATATTGCATAGAGAGTGTCATCTGCCCACATCGGCCTGTATCCGCCCGACGTCGATTACCCAAAAAATAAATTATTCCTAGAACTTTTTATGGCTGTTCCTACTAAAGGGCATCATAATGAACAAAAAACGTTTATGGTGTGATGGGTTATTCCCAACAGGAGCAAAGTTATGGGCCACTTCTTATAATATTGCATAGAGAGTGTCATCTGCCCACATCGGCCTGTATCCGCCCGACGTCGATTACCCAAAAAATAAATTATTCCTAGAACTTTTTATGGCTGTTCCTACTAAAGGGCATCATAATGAACAAAAAACGTTTATGGTGTGATGGGTTATTTCCAACAGGAGCAAAGTTATGGGCCACTTCTTATAATATTGCATAGAGAGTGTCATCTGCCCACATTGGCCTGTATCGGCCCGACGTCGATTACCCAAAAAATAAATTATTCCTAGAACTTTTTATGGCTGTTCCTACTAAAGGGCATCATAATGAACAAAAAACGTTTATGGTGTGATGGGTTATTCCCAACAGAAGCAAAGTTATGGGCCACTTCTTATAATATTGCATAGAGAGTGTCATCTGCCCACATCGGCCTGTATCCGCCCGACGTCGATTACCCAAAAAATAAATTATTCCTAGAACTTTTTATGGCTGTTCCTACTAAAGGGCATCATAATGAACAAAAAACGTTTATGGTGTGATGGGTTATTCCCAACAGGAGCAAAGTTATGGGCCACTTCTTATAATATTGCATAGAGAGTGTCATCTGCCCACATTGGCCTGTATCCGCCCGACGTCGATTACCCAAAAAATAAATTATTCCTAGAACTTTTTATGGCTGTTCCTACTAAAGGGCATCATAATGAACAAAAAACGTTTATGGTGTGATGGGTTATTCCCAACAGGAGCAAAGTTATGGGCCACTTCTTATAATATTGCATAGAGAGTGTCATCTGCCCACATCGGCCTGTATCCGCCCGACGTCGATTACCCAAAAAATAAATTATTCCTAGAACTTTTTATGGCTGTTCCTACTAAAGGGCATCATAATGAACAAAAAACGTTTATGGTGTGATGGGTTATTCCCAACAGGAGCAAAGTTATGGGCCACTTCTTATAATATTGCATAGAGAGTGTCATCTGCCCACATTGGCCTGTATCCGCCCGACGTCGATTACCCAAAAAATAAATTATTCCTAGAACTTTTTATGGCTGTTCCTACTAAAGGGCATCATAATGAACAAAAAACGTTTATGGTGTGATGGGTTATTTCCAACAGGAGCAAAGTTATGGGCCACTTCTTATAATATTGCATAGAGAGTGTCATCTGCCCACATTGGCCTGTATCCGCCCGACGTCGATTACCCAAAAAATAAATTATTCCTAGAACTTTTTATGGCTGTTCCTACTAAAGGGCATCATAATGAACAAAAAACGTTTATGGTGTGATGGGTTATTCCCAACAGGAGCAAAGTTATGGGCCACTTCTTATAATATTGCATAGAGAGTGTCATCTGCCCACATCGGCCTGTATCCGCCCGACGTCGATTACCCAAAAAATAAATTATTCCTAGAACTTTTTATGGCTGTTCCTACTAAAGGGCATCATAATGAACAAAAAACGTTTATGGTGTGATGGGTTATTTCCAACAGGAGCAAAGTTATGGGCCACTTCTTATAATATTGCATAGAGAGTGTCATCTGCCCACATTGGCCTGTATCGGCCCGACGTCGATTACCCAAAAAATAAATTATTCCTAGAACTTTTTATGGCTGTTCCTACTAAAGGGCATCATAATGAACAAAAAACGTTTATGGTGTGATGGGTTATTCCCAACAGAAGCAAAGTTATGGGCCACTTCTTATAATATTGCATAGAGAGTGTCATCTGCCCACATCGGCCTGTATCCGCCCGACGTCGATTACCCAAAAAATAAATTATTCCTAGAACTTTTTATGGCTGTTCCTACTAAAGGGCATCATAATGAACAAAAAACGTTTATGGTGTGATGGGTTATTCCCAACAGGAGCAAAGTTATGGGCCACTTCTTATAATATTGCATAGAGAGTGTCATCTGCCCACATTGGCCTGTATCCGCCCGACGTCGATTACCCAAAAAATAAATTATTCCTAGAACTTTTTATGGCTGTTCCTACTAAAGGGCATCATAATGAACAAAAAACGTTTATGGTGTGATGGGTTATTCCCAACAGGAGCAAAGTTATGGGCCACTTCTTATAATATTGCATAGAGAGTGTCATCTGCCCACATCGGCCTGTATCCGCCCGACGTCGATTACCCAAAAAATAAATTATTCCTAGAACTTTTTATGGCTGTTCCTACTAAAGGGCATCATAATGAACAAAAAACGTTTATGGTGTGATGGGTTATTCCCAACAGGAGCAAAGTTATGGGCCACTTCTTATAATATTGCATAGAGAGTGTCATCTGCCCACATTGGCCTGTATCCGCCCGACGTCGATTACCCAAAAAATAAATTATTCCTAGAACTTTTTATGGCTGTTCCTACTAAAGGGCATCATAATGAACAAAAAACGTTTATGGTGTGATGGGTTATTTCCAACAGGAGCAAAGTTATGGGCCACTTCTTATAATATTGCATAGAGAGTGTCATCTGCCCACATTGGCCTGTATCCGCCCGACGTCGATTACCCAAAAAATAAATTATTCCTAGAACTTTTTATGGCTGTTCCTACTAAAGGGCATCATAATGAACAAAAAACGTTTATGGTGTGATGGGTTATTCCCAACAGGAGCAAAGTTATGGGCCACTTCTTATAATATTGCATAGAGAGTGTCATCTGCCCACATCGGCCTGTATCCGCCCGACGTCGATTACCCAAAAAATAAATTATTCCTAGAACTTTTTATGGCTGTTTCTACTAAAGGGCATCATAATGAACAAAAAACGTTTATGGTGTGATGGGTTATTCCCAACAGGAGCAAAGTTATGGGCCACTTCTTATAATATTGCATAGAGAGTGTCATCTGCCCACATCGGCCTGTATCCGCCCGACGTCGATTACCCAAAAAATAAATTATTCCTAGAACTTTTTATGGCTGTTTCTACTAAAGGGCATCATAATGAACAAAAAACGTTTATGGTGTGATGGGTTATCTTTAACAGGAGAAAAGTTATGGGCTGCTCCACAAAAAATACATCAATAGTGTCATCTTCCCGTATCTGCCTGCCAGAGATTTTGTTGTATCAGACGGAGAGGAAAGATAGGAGTCATGTGTACATCGACCTTTTGAACATTAAATACTCAAAAAGTATAGGTATTTTCTCCATTTTTATACATGGATTATTTCCATGTTTTTATAGGAATTTACTGCATCAACATATAGATTTTTTCTACTTTAGTATAGGAAAAATACCTAGTATATATTTTTCGTGTATTAAGAGAATAAGAGAAGGTAACAGAAATGAAAAGAAGGAGCTGGCAATGCTGGAATACGAGAGTTGTTTTCGCGGAGGCTTCGCTCACCTGCGCTGCTGCCGCTGAAACCTGATGCAGACAATAAAAATGAAAACAGGTTACACAGCACCACCCTGTGCCGACTAGAATTGCTCCCTACCACCATCACTCTCTATCCATACAATATAATACGATACATACACACATGTATAATACACTTTCAAGGTTCGTCTTTTTTATTTTATTTGCTCTTCTGTTGTCTATGTTGATGTCGTTTCACAGAATGTCGTCGATTCGAGGAAAACGTCCAGCTGTATAATAATGCTGCGATCGCTGTTTTATATTATTATATATCGAACCCATCCCTGTTTCTTTCACGATAACGACTTCCGAGACAATTTTATTTCAACTATTTTTCTTTAGTTGTTCATATATTGTTATTATTATCACCATAATATTAATATGCTTATTATATTTATACATACATACATATAATAATAACGAGATAAAAAATTATTTTTCTAAGAAGGTGGAAGCAAGAATGTCTTTTAATTTGTTTTTCATCTATTTTTTTATTATTATCATCATCTTCATTGTCATATCGCCGTTCTCTTGCTCTTGGACTTGATGGTGAACTAAAAGAGTACGGCACTCGAAGCTGACGACGCAAACGTTTCAACCGTTTCAACAAAATGCATTAGGAGTATATTTGCCGCGTCGCCGTTCCGCAAGGCTCAACTTCACAATCCCTTGATAATGCCAGCTATTCTTACTACTGTTACTCTTTCTCTCTCTGTCTTCTTTCAAAATATATGTATATAGTCTCCAGTATTGTAGATACAAAATTGTACGAGAAAGATGAAACATGCGCGTGACAAAACTTACAACTTGCGCACACTTTAATTATAATTTAAACTACTGCACAAGTATAATATTAAATATATATAATAATAACAATGAGTAGTCGTAATATATATTTTTCATTATCAACAGTGATAATTTTCTCATTTCGAAACTCAAACCCATTTTCGAAATACATAATAAAATTCATTGAGGTACAAAACTTATATTGTCAAGGATAAAAAATAAACCAACTCATCGAGATAATTTTATATAGCTATATATATTTATATGTCTAAAGTAATTTCCTCGCGGTAAAGAGAAAACAAAAGACTTGTTGAGTTTATATTACAAAGTGAAAGACACTTGGTTGCTCTTAGCAGCACTGATGCTGGTACGAGGACTACCAGGACTCCGACGACTCACTAATTGCCTGTAACCGCTTTAGTACTCAAGTTTTATACACGGACACAACTTAAGCATGCATCAATGTATACCTTAACTTAATAGTTGGCCCCCATGTGAATTCGCGTGTTTCGGTACAACCGAGATTTATGAACGAGCTACAGAGTAATACACACTCTGATATATCTACCTAGACATTGCGTAGGTTTATAATAATAATAATTTTACATACATACCTATACCATGTATGTAATCCTGTGTATATATATCCTTGAATATTATATACAGTACGCAATGGCTCAACTTGCCGCCGGGGGCGCGAGTAATATTGTGTTGGTGATGATGAGGCAACGTCGACAACGGAGGGAGGCGATAGCTCTTATCGTTCAGCGACGTATCGCCACGCCCTCGGCGTTACAGCGTCACGCAGTCTGCAATAATGCCGACGATACGAGTTTGTTCTCAATCCAATACAAGTCAACCATATCATATATGTGTATATATATATGTATAAAAGCCCCTTTAGAGTTGCGTTTGCCTCTTTGCCCGTTAGTCCCCTTCTGGCCCCAGCTTTGGCAAGCTCACTAACGATGTACATGTACGACATTAGCCAGCTCTACCCACACTACGTGTCCAATCACGTGTGCTAGCTTATGTGTTAGTTGTGTTGGAGTCAACTCAAGTGTGCTGAAGCCACGAAGCCTGCGGAACCACGCAATATAACAAGACACACTATGTTCTGAGAAAGAGTTTACTTTTAGCCACAATTTCTTTCCTTCTATTACTCTATAGCTACAAAGATCGTGTTGATGTATTCTAGTTGTTGCTATACATATATATATATATATATTTATTGAAGTCACTGAGCCTAATACATAAACTACTAACTACACACTACGTGCGGTATCATATCAGCAGCAGTGCGTTCTGCAGTTTAATATATAAATGCGTATATTATACATTATGTATATAATAGTTTTGAGAATTTCTAGCAAACGCCGAGAGTATATAGAGTGTAGTCGCGCGCGCGATACACATGAGTAGTTTGTATTCGCGCACATGACCACCAGCATACGTGAGCAACCAGTGGCATAGACCATCTTCTATACCATCCTCTCAATCCTCGTCTATACATATCAATTTTCTATGTGTACATATATTTTAGCATACGTGCCTTGATACTCGTTATTTACTATCAACTTCGCATCTCAATCATCAATATTAAATTTGTCCTTTTTTATTTTTGCTCGGTGTTATTATTATTACTTTTTTTTTTGTATACTTGGTGTCTATAGTAAGAGCGAGATTAACATACGGATAACGTAAAATTCCTAGAATTAATTTTTTTTTAAATTATAAGTCATTTATTATTGTAATTTTTTTCTAGTGAGAAATGTCGGTTGTTTTTTTTTTTTTTTTTAATGTATAATAGTAATTTGTAGATAAATATAGTGGTTTTTGTAATAATTCTAGTAAGTATGAATTTAATTAGGAGAAAGCTTGATAAAATAAAAAATATAATAACAATAAAAAACGTCGATAATTTATCTTATCAGTTGGTTATATGATCTTGTGTGGTACTCTTGTAAAACATGCTGGTGGCACGTCGTGATTATTTAAAATGTCGCGTGTTCATCGCGCGATAACTAAATATATACGTTATATAAATTTGCTATAGCATATACCTTGAAATTCTTTGGTTAACAAGCCTGTTAATGATTTTATTTTTTGCCCAAAGTATATGTTGTACTTATATGTGTATATATTATATATTATACGTTTATAATTGTGTGTGTACAAAGTATGAATATAGTGATTTTACAAGTGACGCCAGCGTATCGGGCAGTATCGCGTGTCACGCACCCTTCCGTTTATTGTCGTGTGAAACATATATATATATATATATATATGTATAGATAGGAGTAAAGAGAGGCCAAGGGAGAGAAACTGACAGCATCACGCTTCAACCCTTTCCCCCTTCGTTGTTGTAATATATATTGCGTATATGTATATGTATATTTGAAATGTATATGTAGTAAGTCATATGGAGACCAATAGCGTATGCCCAATAGAACATTTCTCACTGACTGGTGGCGCAATCATCCAATAATCCATGCAATGTGTACAGGGAAATAGCTAAAACAAAGCTATAGATATTGATAGATAGAAAGCGAGTGGTATTATCACGGTTGTATTTATTCCACCTTATCTTGCACTAGAATGTCCACATGCTAATTAACCATGTGGAAAAGCCGTTTAATTCATTCACTTATTATTCACTCTCAATAAATATATATTATCGATGGATATATCTATATACATTATCTATTGCGCCAAACGCTGTTTATTTTCTATTTTAAATTCTATTTAATGAGGTCATTGAAACAAAAATATACATGTTTTATATACAATAAATCGTCTAGTCTTTTCATTAAAAAACAATGGAAAATGGAAAATGGAAAATTGCTCGAGTTTTAAAATAACTATATAAATAGATTTATAATATTTCATTATAAAGTATATTAACTGAATACTGTGTATATTACGCGGTATATTATACAAGTGAGTGAAATGGCGTCGACCTCTTTAAAATTCTCTTCAACTTATTATAAACTACAAACTATCTAGTAGTAGTCTAGTCTCATTTAAAAATCTTCCCACCCTCTAATAACAACAAAGAATATCAAATTAATTATGCGGTAGTTCCATGTAGAATTAACACGGAAAATTATGCATTGAATGCTAATTGACTCGCTTGGGAATCGCGCTGAGTTTCGCCAGCACGCGGCTACGCCTAACCATCGTCATCGTCATCATCATCGTCATCATCATCATCATCATCATCATCATCATGATTCTCTTCCTCCACATCGTGCACATCCACTTCTACAGGAGTATACAGTATAATACTTGGGATTCGACACTGGCACACGAGGGTTGCGTACATTTTACATTTACTCAAGCTACCATATACATTCACACTCCTAACTAGTCTGCACATCTCTCTCATTTACATATACCATATGTATAATATATAACAATACCTCTCACTCATCACACAGCAACTCTAGTCGTATCGCGGGAACAGCGGGAACAGCAGGAACAGCGTGTACGTTGACGTACAAAGGGTGCATGTTAAGCGTGCCAGTTGTGCCAGTAGCGAGAATGGCCCCTGTACTCTTGCTGCCTATTGCTTGTACTGGTGCTATACCTCATGCTACCTCATGCTACCTCATACTACCTCATACTACCTCATACCTCCATTGGCGTTTAGCTCTGCTATGTATTAGTCCCTTCGTTTTACTTTCCTTTACTCCCTTCTACTCCCTTTACTCCAGCTACGCTCGTCATCAGGAAGCAGGCGAACGCCACCGTCACCGTCACCGCCACTACTGACGGAGTAGAAGATAGAAGCCGCATGACTCGCGTGTGATGATAACCAGCAATACCCTCCTGCTCTTTCTCTCTCTCTTTTACCCTTATAAATTTAACTAACATTGTGTGTAGGTAATAGTAACGTAAGCTCCCTTCTGTTCCCTTCTGCTCCCTTCCTCGGTCGTCATTATCATCATCAGTATTAGTAGTGTGTCCGCAGTACAGAGTAGCGTTGCGTTGAGAATCTCTGATATTCACTAAAACCCCACACGGCATCGCGTTCAGGGCACGTATTGTAGATGAAAATGTACAGGTGTAACATGCAAGTATACACGAGCCATGACGGAAGGTAGTATTCTCACTGGAGCTTCCTTGACAATTGTACCAATTGGTAATAGACGACACATGAGAGAATCTAGATAATAATACCTACTTGTACATATATTATGCAACCTTTGTCTTCTGACAACAATGATAAACAGCTAAACAGATGTCAATGATATAAATTAATTTTTATTTATCTTTATCTATATTATTTTTAAATTTATATGCATACTACAGTGTATTTATGAATTTCAATATAAATTTATATGTAGCGTGCGCATAGGTTGTGTGTGTAGGTTTGTAATATATAGGTTGAACGTGATTTAGAATTCAAGTCAATCTGGCTGTGTGTACCACACAGTAATTGCTTAGTTGGTTGGTTGGTTGGTTGGTTGGTTGGTTGGTGCTTGATCCGAAGGACAACACAGCATCAGCATCAGCATCAGCAGCAGCAGAAGCAACAGCAGCCAGTAGAGCGGCCGGGTGGTCAAATTACGCGATGTCACGTTGAGAATCTTGTCTAAGACGTGGTATTACCCAAAATTGCAATCCCAAAGCGTGACGCTGCTGATAGTAGTTGTGTCTCCACCGTCTCCACCAGTTCCACAATAACTCAAGACTTTACCTACCTGCCTGTCTCCTTCATCTCGTAGTTCTCCTTTTCCTCCTTTTCCTTCTCCCCCTTCTCCTTGATCTCCCTCACCGCCTTTCACTTCGCAGTCCTATTTTTCTCATTGCCGTCTTGTGTACGATAGCTGGCTTCCATTTGCTGTGTATTATATCCAGAATAATAGGACGAAGAAAAATAAATAAAAAAGGAGAATCATCATAATAACGAGGATAACAAAAAATAAAGCATAAAAAATTCACGGAGACTCCAACGCACAGAATAAGTATCGAGACGAAAGAAATGAGAAATAAAAAAAAAAAAAAATAATAATAATAATAAAACGGCTTGGCTGGTTGGTTGACTGGTTGACTATAGAACGGAGCAGTTTTAAGGTGGGGAATAAGTCCCCGATGTTGGGACCGCAGGCAATACAATCAGACCCCCTCCCTCCAGTCACCGGTTCACCGGTTCCATTAGTCTATAGTACGAGTACGGGACTGCTGTGCTGGTTGTGCTCAAGACTGCTCAAGACCCTCGAGACTTAAGAAAGAGTGGGTTCGAGTTTAAGTAAGACAACATCAGAGTATAAAAATAATAAAAAAAAAAAAAAATTATATATACATTCTATACTCTGTTGAGTCTAAAGAGACGACATAGAACGCACGCTGTATAGAGGACGACGACGACGACGACGACGTAGAGCTTCAAGAGAGGGAGTAGGTTACTATAAAATACGGGAGGGGGTAACGAAGCTTGGAGCGCGACTAGTCTATCTCTATATCGCGGTCCTCAGTTGCGACTTGACCGCCGCGCGTGTTGTTTCTATACGGAGTGTTTTCGTTTTTAGCGGCGGTGAGCCCGACAGTACACAAAAAATAGTTGTCTTAAGGACACCACTGGAGACTGAACGTCTTAATTGGGTGTAAACAAAGTTTTTAACTAATTACTAAAGTCTGGCAGCTTAAGTAAGCACAAGAGACGTTGATAAATAATTTATTTAAAAATAGAGAGCAAGTTAAAATTTAAAAATTTAAAAAAAAAAAAAAAGTGAAACGCGTGCCTGCAGCTACAAGTGTGACCGGTTGTTTTACTCAGTTGGAGTTGTCTTGTCAGTTGTTTTTATTTTTGTTTTATACTTTTATTATTATTATTATTATTATTACGTCGTAATCTCTTTGTTTCGAATTTAATTTAAAGCCGGGGGTGTTTTAGAGTTTGAGTGTTCGGATCGTGCCAAGTACAGTTTGATATAATAATAATAATAATAATTATTGTTTATTACTGATGACAGAGTTTAGTATTTAGTGATTGTTATTGTTAGAAATATTATATTGTTGTGAATTTTCGGTTTTTTGTAAAAAGTTTAAAGTTTGTGAGAACGTTGAGTGGCCGATGTTGGCGCGACGACGAGCCCCGAGTAAAGGCGTTTCTTTGGAAACAGTCGCGTGGTGGCTCTGGTGAACGCTTATTATAATACACACGGGGGTGATCGACCTGGTTGATTAGCTTACCAACTTCGGGGATCATTTTCGGTAAGTTTTCTTTTATTTTTATATTTTATTTTCTGTTTTATTTTATAGTCTCACGGTGAATAAGACCTCCTTTTTGAAATTTAATACGTGTATTGAGTGTAAAATACGTTTCTTCATTTATCCCTGTAGCCTGTAGTCCGCAGTACCGGGTCTTGTTTTACGAGTAGTCTAAGAGACCAAGACCAAGAGTGAACGTCGTTCGAGCGAACGGATAAAAAAAAAAAAAGTAAAAAAAAAACTTTTTTTTTACGACCGTTATAAGCCAGCAGTTTTAGAGTTTAGAGTTTCGATATCACGTGATATTTTTCGTTTATGTTAGCTTATATAGATATACTGTCTACTCTATTTATGTATATATATGGAAATATATATTGCCTTTGATATGTTTTTGGAGTATGAAAAAGTTTTTGACTGTGAAATGTCGTTTACTTCTCATACTATAGCTAGTTTTTATTTATTTTCGTAAAATCCAGTATATATTTATTAACACGGTTGAGAGATTCTGGCGGGTCAAGAACACACCAAACCTACCAAACGTAGACGTTAAGGATTATCCGCATCGTTGGATCGTGTTCTCACGCGTGAGCACCGTTTTTTTTAGGTTCAAGGACCAAGTTTGTTGCTCGTGTTACTTAGCTTCCTTTGGCTCTGGTTATACTGCTTATATTTCTTCTACTTCTTCTACTTGTTCAACTAAACTGCTGCTGCTACTGCTACTGCTGCTGTTGATGATGATAATAATAATGATGACGATGATGATGGCGGTGAAAAATATAATAAGAGAAAAGAGAATAAATGAAGAAACATCTTGGAGGCCCAACAGCGACCAATTACATAAATAATCATTTAAAGTTGCTTTCCCGTCGTGTTTCAAGTTAATCCGTCCATTGCCGTAGTAGTCTGGTCGAGGATACCGTACAGTGTCGTAGTATTTGTTGTATGCGTTGTGTGTTGTGTGTAAAGAATTATATTGTATATTGTAGTATACATATAATGTATAGTATGTTTATAATAAAGAGCGTACTTTTGTAGCAGAGGTAGCAGAGTAGAGTATAAGAGTTTAAAACCGGTTTAAGGAGCTCCTAGTAAACCCGGTCCCCGATACGAAGGAAAGGTAGTGCTGATGTTGTTGCTGCTGTTGCTGTTGCGGGTTCTCGATCAGAGTGGGGGTTAATTCTCGTGGGGCCCTGGGGGACCTACGCTGAGATACGTTTCTGTACGTCTCTGTACGTCTCATTGGGATGGGGTGATGCTGTTGATGATGTTGGAGTTGTATAGACGCGTACCCATAAATATATACTTTATTAAACGTGCTACATATTCATATATTAATGGACACAGTATCGTGACGGTGATATTATTATACTTTAGATATCAACTTGCACGCGAATGCAATTCATTTTACACGGGAAATATGACCGCTGGATAATTATTTGCATTCCATAATGTTTGAAAAATGACACATTGAAATTATGTACACAAAATGTCTACTAAATATCAGCCTATGTAGTTAAAGCGACGTACAACAGTTTTTAATTTTAATTTTTACTTAGCGTTAATACTATATACCTAAGCATATATATTTTATTATTTTTTTTATCCACCTGAACGTGACAGCTGCTCGTAAGCAATCGCCATACTCCCTTGTGTGATTAAGAGGTCTGACAGGCGGGAGTTTATATATGCTTGTGTACTCATATGTACATTTACTTATATATATATATATATATATGAACGTTATAGCAAGTTCCCTCGGATACCCCATTATATTACAATTGAGCGGTTCAAGTAGCTCGAAACAAAGGTAATAGGAGCCTATCCTTTCCCCTATTAACCCCCTCTTAGGATTACCACCTCCATTATGACCAACACTACCATTACCACTACTATTGCTACCACCATATTTACAGCATATGAGCCAGTTATTTTTTGTCTGCTCCAATATCCTACTTGGTTGCAATAAGCGTTGTTAACATTAGTGGTTTTAATACACAAGGTGATTAATCACATTGCAATAATTTACTCTGCGTCAAACCTCAAAGTTGTACTCACGTCGTTGGTATTTTAAAATTACTGTTGCGCAAACAGACTACTGTCTCTGATGTACTGGTGGTAGTAATGGTGCAATAATGACGATCAAGGCAATGACGGTGATGATGGTAATGATGATGATGATGATCCACTAATAGCATCAGCAGCAGCCAACAAAAGCTGATGTCACTTTTTATAGAATCGCTGTTGCAATTTAGTAGTCTGATGTCCTAAAGTTTGTTGAGTTAACTCTGTTTAAATAAAACAAAAGAGTACAGATATAGCATAAAAAGAAAAAGAATAAGGAGAAGAAGAAGGATAAAGAAACAAGACAAAGTCTCACGGGCTCGATTTTGATCCACCTTGGAAAAGTTAGAGCGAAAATTATGCCACAGCACGTCTCTCATACTCTGTATTAAACAAAAGCTGGTAGTATGTTTACTATATCTATATAAGTTGCAGTTGAATCCTTGATGGTTGGATCTTGTCTTGCTTAAAGTCTCTTGGGATGGAATTTCTGCGTTTAAACTACTACTACACTTGACGATGTACATCAGTACCAGCAGCAGCAGCAGTACCAGTGGTGGCGGCAAGATGGTGATGTATAGCGAAAAAGGCAATAAACGTCTGAAACGCCTGCTGACGTCTTGGTCTTGCGAGTGTTGCGGGTAGGTCTTGACTTGGATGCGTGACTCTATCGGTGGGCGTGGGAAGAATCGGGTATGCTAGATAGAGTATCTAGGATAGGATAGCAGGGCGTAACACGCCAGTGAAATCGATGACGTGACTATTTCTAAGGGTGTTGTGTATATCACCAAACCGAATTGTCTTTTGATTTTATGGGTTTTCTAGGGGTTTATATGTTTTACATTAGTCTCTTGGTAGTTTGGCTTCCGACTGAAATTGCTACCGCTGCTACTTGCTATAGCACCGGTATACGGATACTGGTGGTGGTGGTGGTGGTGCTGCTGCTGCTGCTGCTGCTGATACTGCTTTAATTCAGCTACATAGCGCTGCGGTGTAAAGTCTAGACTAGACTACTCTAGTGCAACTCCTGCTCTGGCGACTTTATACCTTGATTACCAAAGTCATCTTCCTATCCTTTGCATGAAATACCGGAGGCCGTAAATTGTACGGTTTAATCACCATTAGCGCTCGAGAGATCTGCCGACTCTTACTCTTGCTAAGTGTAGATTTCATTTTCTCTCTCTCTCTCTCTCTCTCTATTTCCATACTCCACTTCACTGCTCTGCTTTGCTCTGATGATCTCTTACAGTGGGATTTAATTCGTTAAGTGAAGCACACTCACAAGACCGGAACTTTAATTTTGGCAATCTAAGATATAAACTTGATTTCATATTATTATCATCTCTGTTGTTATCACAATTATTATTTTTTCTGTGGAAATTGTGAAATTTAAACAAACTTGCTTGAGTAAAAAACACGACAACAGAGATTATAGATAAACAAATGACTTAGATAGATAGTGGTGGTGGTGGCGGTGGTGATCATCACGATGCTGCCGGTTGACTCGTTGATGTCTCTTGTTTTTAACAATGTTTCTGTCACGTCGTTAATCATCACAACATTACACGACAAATACCAACTAAACTATATTAGTATACAGTATGTGTTTATATATAAAAGTTAAGTGTAGGTTTGTAGTATGTCTTTTACGCGAAGCTTATCTCGTAAAAGTAAACTACCCCGTCTTATCAATGCCGTTAAATTATTGCATTTTATGTATGTCATTTGATATATCTCTCGGTAGATTACGACTTTAGACGTAACTACGGCGACGACGTCGAACGACTACACGAGACTGAGCTGGACTTGATTTTATTTATTTATTTATTATTTCAGATATTTTATCCCTTGTCAATCGATTTTATTTTTTGTAATAAAGTTATTTATAAATCCCTTGAATTGATTATTTATTTTTGTTCAATGGATAAGCCAAAAATAAAAAACAGTAATAAATTTTATTTAAGTTATAATTATTTGTATAAATATTAATTAATAAATTGACCTTTTTATAGATGCATATATCTACTTATAATTATCCTGAGTTTACAGACGATGAATAATTACAATCGAATTGTTATAATAGTTATAAACTCAAAATATTCATATTTTTTAACGGTTCCTCGGATCCCTAATTTAGCATTTGGCAAAATTTTCATTTCAAGCTAATTTAGTGATAGTAATTTTTTAAAAACGATTGAATCATTTATTTCATTTATCGAGACACATATTATTAAAAATCTTTAATCAGATTTCATATAAATTTTAATGAGCGAAAAATTGGTTAAGTAAAAATTTAACCATCTTGTCTTTTATTATTTATTGCTGAAGTACTAAAATATATTATAAAGAATTTATAATATTCATATATAAATTTTAATTAGTTTAATCAGGATTAAAAGGTGGGAATTTTATATAATGAAGAATAATAATGATAAAAATAAAAGAGTATAAACCGAGACAAAATAGCAGTAACAGTGCAGTGGAAAATGAGGATTTAGAATTTCTTAAAAATTCATTCCGGTGGTTTGTAGGTGCCCCAGAAAATCTTTCTCGGTCTTAACTGTGGCACTGTGGAATTGCTTTTCGCTTTTAAGTAATTGGCAATCGTGTGAAATTTTACTTTAACTGTCTTATAGTAAGCAAGTTGCTACACTACTGTGCACTATACACATATATACATATATATACAGAGTAAAGAGTATCTGAAAACAAAAAAACCAAAGGATTGTATATATATATATATATAGAATTGGAACAACGATCGGGGAGTTAGATGGCGTTCCTCCAATCAATTTCCAAGTTTTTTCCTTCTACTCTTCGTTACCTCAACGTCCTTTATCTCAAGAGTCTCGTGAGATTGGTCTTCGGGCAAGTACACTGATGAAAAGTGAATCAGGTTTTTTTTTGTCTCCTTTTTTTTCTTTTCCCTCTTGAAAATTCATCGATTAATTGTCAGCAGAATAATTGAGTTTGTTTTGTAAAACAAGTCATACACAAAAGCATTAAGACATTTTTTCAATAATTTAACAACACTTGATATAATATTTATCCTCTGGCGCTACATAATGATGATAAAAAATAATAATAATAATAATAATAATAGTAGAGGAAGGTAAAGATAGAGATTGTAATTTATTCGGTAGTAGAATAGAAGTTAGTTAATTTGATGGTCAGCGAATTTTGAGCTGCTTTCAGTTATATCAGCACATGAAATTTCTCTATCTCTTACTCTCAATCCGCCGACAATTTCCATTTTAAACGGCACTGTAGGTCGACCAGCAGCTAACGGCGGTAAGCAAAGTCGTTTCCAAAGTTAGCTAGTAGAGCCTGTGTCTGTCTGTGCTATATACTACCAGAATAGTAGTCTCTAGTGAACATCTCTCGAGTGTATCTCTAGTCTATACTACCCATGGTTGGCTACCAGTACATCTACCAGCTACCAGCTACCAGCCACTAGCTACTAGCTACTGCCAAGTTTCTTGCATTTCGGAATTACAGCTTAGTTTACGCTGTTCTCCCGCTCAATTTCTCCCCTACAGACGCTAAAATCTTATAAAATACAGAGATTAAACCTCTTTATTAAATGAAATAAAAATATCTCTGTACAAGTTGTAAAAAAGCTGTTAAAAAATAGTCATAGTAATAATAATAATAATAATAAAAATAGTTAGTACTTTCACATAAAATTATTAGGATAGAAATCTAGTTAATTTTCCTCTTGCCTTCTATATTACTCGACCTACTACCGTAATAACCAATAAATATTTCGTCTCATGGCGTTCAAATTGCCCGCGCTTTCACCGTCAAACTGTACCGAGTTTGCAGATTGTATACACTATACAAAATCCACATAAGTTTGATCGTCATTGCCCGGTAATGCAATCTAATGTTAATCCCGCGTGTCTTTATATATTCTTGTAGTAGTAGGTACTAAATATATATATCTGTATGTATACTAAATATAATGTAATATTGCTGCGTTGGCGGACACACCAGTAATACAGTACCATTGCAGGAAAGAGAAGACAAAGCATTGAGTTATTCTCCGGTGTATATGCATTTATATGCAATACATACAGTTAAATAGTTGAGTATTCAGTTTAATGACTATTCCACCGATAATGACAGAGCAATAGTCTCTGTGTCACGATAAACTGTGGCCGCGCGCGCGATACCACACGCCAGAGTCACTTTGACCCGACCTCGCTCCCCTCAAGTCACGATTTGACTTAACTTGTATTATTCTATTCCATTCGATCGATTCTTAATATATACATAGATATATACCTTTCAGTAGATCCTCGGTTACCGATTTCTTCAAGTACCAACGTCTTACTGCTATCACTATACTACTACTTTTACTAATAACATTCTCGTGTGCGAAACTCAGTACTCACTACTATTTAAAACTTTAATCAAATCCATTTAATTAATCCATTTCTGTACAGTTAATTATTTAGTGTTTGTTAAAAAATATGATAATAATAATAATAATAATTATTATTATTATTATTATGGTTGTTGTTGTTGTTGATGTTATAAAAGAACAGATAAATAAAAAGGCGATCGCATTACTGTGAAATAACCGCGTGGGAATATGATATCGACTGACGCGGAAGTTGCGGCACACTAGACTCATTCGCGCGGTAGTTATAACCATAAAGGTGCACATTTAGTTCTACTATCGGCTTATTTCTCTTGGCATTAACTGCTAAAGTGTCGAGAGATAAAGGGATAGAGTAAAATAGAGAGAATGAAGGTAACAGGGGAGAAAGCGCAAGAGAGCCAGGCTATCGTTAACGGAGTGTAGGAAACGATGAGATGTTTGCAGGCGTGAATCGGTCCATTGAAAACGCGCCATTGCCTCCCTGGGGATGAAAAACCGGGAAAAACATATTTCGTTATAGCTGTGCCGGGAGCAGCTATGAGTAAAACTATATACATACATATATGGATGTATGTATGTATGTATAAAAGCGTTGGAAAAAAAGGGTGGTGCGATAACAGGCCAAGGCAATCGCCAGTTATACTCCCGCTACTTTTTTTAGGATCCGCTATACATATTTATATATATATATATATATTTTTTTTTTTCTTTTTTACTGTATCCCTTAACCATGCTTTTACCTCGTTTCGCTCGACCATGTATACGGTTATTATTTTTTTTTACCGGCTTTGAATGTATCAGAGACTATACAAAATCGACGCGATGAAATAACATGCATTTTTTATTATTTTTTCACCTCAACCACAAACACGTATTACGGCTTAAAGCTCTTAATAACTGTTATTGCCGTATTATTATTTGTTTTCTTTTTTTATTTTGCCATACAGTTTATATATCTTTCTTTTTATTTTTTTATTTTTTTTTTTTTGTTTTGTGCGCTGATACAATGTATTTTCACTTTGTCTTCGTTAGTGACAAATTGACATTTCAATTCTGCTGGCTATCAAAAAATAAATTGAGAAAAAAAAAAGGGAAAAAATAATTTAAAAAAGAAAAAAAACCATCAATAGATTTAAATTCAATCGTTTTATCAACTCTTTCAACTTATATTACTCGAAAACTTTATAAAACCTGTCGTACGTACACGTAAAAAGGGAAATAGAAAATGAATGTGTGTGCACGTATATATATGTATACAGAGCAGTAAAATTCATTTAGTTTTGCTCCTCAATTTTATCTTGCGTTTATATTTCCAAAGTGTGCAGTACTTGGAGAATTTAATTTTGTCCCAGTGTTCTGGTGCGTTTCTCTAGAATAAACTTTTCTCTTTTATATATAGGACACATGTATATATGTATATATGTATATGAGTATATATACGCATTGTAGATTTTGCGGACTCTGTATAGTACTCCGCATAGCAGTATTCATTGCACTATGGACTGTACTTAAATGTAATGTAAGAACAAAACCATCATGTGTACTACGAAACTCAAAGAAACAAGCAAAAGGGGAATGACTAAACCAAAACAAAACAGAAAAGGCAATGAAGCCTAAAATAAGCATGGCTTTTGCTCAAGAGCCATGCTATGTACCAAATACATACATACGGATAAAAAAAGACAGACATTTACTACACTACACTATACTACTACTACTACTACTACAGATTCTACAGTCTCCAGTGTATGAATAGTTTTGGTTTTTAGTAAACTCGAGTCGGGTTGAGATGAAATGGGATGGGATGGAACGGAATGGAAAGTATAGCAGCACATAGAGCAGATAGATATAGAAGATTTAAATCGCTGTGGATATGCATGTAGATATGCATATATGTATATATATGAGCGTAAAAGTCGTGGCCTGGCGAACTTGGCAAGAAGTTGAAAAAAAGATTATGCTCTCGTAACTTGAATTGTACGTGTCGAGATGTAACCTCTTGTGGCCCTGATCACGATTATCCATTTTCTTCGTCTTGATTTTATTATGTATTTTTATTTTTATTTATTATTATTCTTGTTGATCTCCCACCACGAATGTTTGGTTCTGGCTTGGCTCGAGCGATCGCCTTGAAACCCTTTATATTAGCAGAGCTTCTCAGCCTCAGTTCAACCTGATCTCCATCCACAGTACAAACCAGACACCAACGCCATCAGATTACTTGCTGCAGTCTACATCAATAAGAACAAAAACTAGCCAGTAAAACTAGTGTGTATCGAGAAACTGGCTTTTGCGTAGACTTTGATAGGATATGTGCACCAAACTCTGGTCTACGTATGTCTATATATATATGTGGATGTGTCTGAGAATGACTAGAAGGCGGAGCACTGCAAGTGCTGCAGTAAAGAGTAGCTTAAAGAGTGAGCTACAGAAGCGCGAGAGTAAGAAAGAGCTGAGGGACCGGGGATTAAAGATACCGTGGAAAGAGTTAGTAACAGAGAATAAGAGAGAGAAAGAGAGAGAATAAGCCGCGGCCAAGCCCATTACCTGCGGAATAAGAAACGGCCAACGTGGTCGGTTGAGTATAGTCAACTCGAGAAATCTCTCAGTCTCCACTCTACAGTTCGTTCTTTATCCGATGATGCCTCAGGCGTTTGTCCTTCTCACACCCCACCTCCCGTGCCTTGCGTGTACTCGTCTTTTATTACTTTTCTACTTTTTCTTTTCATTTCCACGCCATCATTTTTTTATTTATTTTTACTGTTTTTTACGTTTTTTCGTCTATTTTTTGTTATCTCCGTACTCAACCTCCATTAACATGGTTCTTTGTCTTCCAATTTCTCTCTGCTCTACTCAGCTCTGCTCAGAGCTTGTGCATCAGTAAAAATAAGATGAGGAATAAATAATAATAAAGAAAGAAAAAAAAAAAACAAGATTGAAATTACTTGCTCGGTTTCTTTTCACTATAAGAGATTTTATATTTATTTAGTGTAGTTGTTATTAATGTACGATAAATATAATTTTAAGTTAAAGTTACTGCGCCAGCAAATAGTTTCTCAAGTAGTAAATACAAATATAAATATAAATGTATGAATACGACAAGTGTATAAAGTTATAAGGATGTTGAATAAAGTAGAGAGTAGAGAGTAGATCTATTTATCACCTGTGCGTGCGTTATGGTGAAGGTTATTCGTTATTGCAATACAAGAGTGTGTGACCAAAGTTTACCCTGGTCCTGTGGCACTGGGCATTCCAACAGGTGCGAAAAGCCTTGAAGCTATGTCAAGCTTATAATACCTTGCTTCGTTATGCAGTAAAGCCGCCGGGCATAACATCCTCATATTCACTACAACTACAACTACCTAGACCAGACCAACCAGACTACTCTTTGGTGCTGCTATTGCTGCTACTTTTGCTTATGATGTTGATGTTGATGTTGATGCTGATGCTGGTACTGGTGCTAGTGCTTTCGCTTGTCATGTTGTAAATTAAAATGAAGCAAAAAAAAAAAAAAAAAAAAAAAAAAAATAGTTTTTTTTTTAAGTACATTAGGCAAATATATTCTAGGATTGAATTGTGATTCATGAGGTGACCTGACTAGCGGACAATTTAATACTGTGAGAACGTGGGTACGCATGGATATTTGGCCTTTAAATATATTCAGTACTGAATAAGTATATACATATATATTGTTAAATAATAAACATGTACTGCAGCAGTGAATAATCATTAGCATTTTAGAGACTGTGAATCTTAGCAAGTTGTATTGAGAAAAGAAAAGACCCGATGTACAGAGACGAGGGTGGCTTGCACAGCAATAAAATAACAGGTAGATCGGTGGTTATATTTATTTTTCTTTTCTTTTGAGATTGTCAGATATTATTCTAAGCTTGTCCGTCTTCTTCAACGTTTTCTACTTCTTGAACTATGCATGGTGGTGCAGGTGGTGCATCACGGATGGCGCCCTCTAGCTCATTCGATAATGTTCCAAGTCCCTTTGTCAGGCACGTTCTCACGAATTCTCAGGATTCTCGAGCAAATACCAGCATCTAAGACGCTGCGATATTGCCTTGAGAGTACGGAAAATTTATGGTCTTATCTTACGAGTGCTTTATTTTTACTGTCACATTTTTTCAGATACACCCATATTTCTTCTCTATTTTATTTTACAATGTTAAATATCTAGAAAATTATCCTGATAAATGATAATAAACTTTTAGTTAAAGCTTTAAATAACTGAGGAAATGGAAATTAGTTGTAAAAGAGAAAGTGGCCTACTTAGGGCCCTTTGGCCCCTGATAATATAATGACAATCCATTCAATCTTTTTATCTTTTTATAAGTTATTTACAAACTAAACTACGATGGAAGATAGAATACAACGAGGATAGTAAAATCCTGTTAAGATGTTTCTCTTGCGCTCCTTTGTCGCGTTTTATTCTTTTGATGCTCACAGGTTATCTCCTCGAGAAAAACTTGCTCTCCTCGTTCGTTGGTTGAGTTTGCCCAGCGATTTATTGAAAGTGCTCTCGATACGCCTCGCGGCATCCAACAACCTTGTATTTTTATATACACACATATATAGTATACTCGATTCTATTCTCTCTTTTGCACTTTTGGGTTTTAAAGGAATAGAATGTACGACTGACGGAAAAGCTAAGACGTCGTTTGTCTTGTGCCTCGATGCAATGTGTGCCCTCGCGTGATAAGCTGCGAAATTACAGTGAACGCCCTTCTCTCCAAGAACTAATGGTAGAGTACTCACTGCTATGTCTACATCCATAGATGTATATATTTAGGTGTTATATACATATATACATATATTCTACATTAAACACACATATGTAAAAGTGTGTAAGTAAGAAAAATACTCGTTTTAAGTGTGATAGTCGAGAGATTTTAACTTTAAACGTTTCGAATGTAAAACTTTACTCGTACCCATATTTTTATTCTTACAGTTCTCGAGTGATCGATTGACTCAAGGTCTTTTTATTATGTATATATTTTATTTAATTTATTTATTTCTTATTATTATTATTTTTTTTTTTTTTCATCTCATCTCTCGCTCTCGATCGTGACGCTTTAAATTTCGGGGCCTTGAGACCCAAGATTAAATGCTCGTGTGATCGATTGAGCGTGAAACACTTTACGTAATAAAAAAAAGTCATATATGAATGTGTATGAATTAATAACAATGATTTGAAGTTATTATACTCATTTAAATTTATTTTTCTTCTCTAAATGTTTTTTTTCAATTTTTTTTTTTTTTTGTTCGGTAATGTAACGTCTCTTTAGTTAATTGCGGAGTTTAATATGTGACGCAATTGGTTAAACATCGTATATAAGGTATATATGTGGGAGTGATACACTCGGTACACGGTTTACCAAAACATTTGTCGCCAAAACAAGCCGGCCACACGGACACATCAATCATTGGTCGAACGGTATAGTTGGTCAGGAAATGACGTTCGCAATTTCAGTGGCAGAGTCCGGGTGTGCATATAAACACTGGCCTGCAATGCGTTCTAATATTCAGCTATTAGTTGTCATAAACGTAGTGTGCCACATGTAACACATCTATATAATATTTATTTCACATCCATAAAATTATGCCGTTAAAATATCTTAGCTAAAATAAATAATGCTTATCATTTACATCCAATATACATAAATACTTATTTATTTATTTTATTCGTCGAGAATTGGGTTTTGCAAAATTTTGAGAAATTGCATGAAATACAACTAGGTGACCTGCTGGTGAGAGAAGAAAAGTAGTGAGGACGTACGTAAGCAAGAAACTAAATTTATGTCGTTCATAAGTCCCGTCGTGCAAATATCTAGAGCTCTTACTCTTTTATATATCTGTATATGTATATACATATACACCTTTAGTTTTGTTCACCACCTCTGGTCTTTCTTTACTTTTTTTTTATCGTACCTTGGTCTCTCGATAGCACACAGCCATTATTTTTTCCTTACCACAGAAGCTGTGTACATCGATATATATATACAGAGTCCTTTACTGGTCGAAGATATATATTTCATACATATATATATATATATATAATACTGAAAAAATCAAGACAAACTTAGAAGTCGTACACTATGGCTTTAGTTACTCTGCGATTGCATGTTATTTTATGCTCACTGTATAATACTATTTGTGTGACGACAATATACTTGATAAGGATATATAAATATATATAGAGATATATATGTATAAATAACCACATCGTGCTCGTTAGTGCGAACTCAATGACTCGATTAATCGTGATATGGTTGCCTATGGATATTTCACGAGCACCCTCTTGTACTTGCGAGTACTCGTTAAATTTATTGACTAATTTACCGTGTCTATATACAAATGTATACGATGTGATGTTTGGATTTATTTTAAATTAAAGTTGTTGGCGTAGGGAAATTCTGTCGTGACGTTTAAATGATAAATCATAACTCTTGTATCTCAAATTTTATCTTTAGAGATTTTAACATCAAGTATTTTTTTTATTATAATAATAAAAAAAAAAGAAAAAAAAAAATATTATTTTCATTATTTTTAATTTATGTCCTTTGATTATGTTTACCGTTAGTCGAGATTTATGTACTTTGAAATATAAATTTGTATATCTGGAAATAAAAATCATCAAAGTACGACGATAAAAGTAATTTGTAATAAAAAAAATTAACGAGATAAAATTTTCAAAGTGTTTTTTAAAATTTTTATTTCAGAGAATTCTAAAACCTTATTAAATGGTTATGTGATATGTCCCGAGAGGTCAAAGTAGATACAAAATTGAAAGCAAAAAAAAAAATTAAACAGTCGTGAGAAAAAGAAAAAGATAGTTGACTATTCATATGTACCGGGATTCGGTGCACTCACGTGGACGATAAAGTCCTTTTTACGGATGCATTTTCAGCCCGTCGTTTTATTACCGGGGTCTGACCTCCGGGGACAAAGTTCGTAGGAACAGAGTACTAGAGTATGTAGAATATATGTATGTATGGGAGATATAGAGTGCAGCAGAAAGCATATCCCTCGTACGGTTAAACTGAGCCTTGGAGTGTCGTGCTTCCATATTCCAGACTTCATTTTCACGTTCCACCGTGTACTTGGGCCCTTTCATCATCATAGAGCTAGCATAGAGCCAGCAACGATGCCAGTAACGTTGCCAACAAAGAGGGTGTATATTTTACACTCGTTGGCTTCCTTATTGTGCGCCACTGCTGTGCAACTTAATCCATTCGATTTAATATCATAAAGGTCTTCAATCTCACTCTTTATCTTCTACACTCTCGATTATTCATTTTTTTTAATTGTAATTAAATGATTAAAAAAAATTGAGGTCATAATAATATGTTGACTGAGAAAATGTAACGTAATAATTATAAACGAAGCTTGCAAAAGCTTTACTAAATAATTAAAGTCTTGAGTTAATTTTGTCATGCTAAATGTATGTCGATGAGTAAGAGCAGAGTAGAGAGTAGAGTGAAGAGAGATGGTGGAGTTGCCACTGTCGTGTTGCCTACAGCGTCAAACGACAAAGTCAAGAGATCCAAGACTCGATGTTCCATTAACGGGTGCGAGAATTACCAAAGGAAGTTGGGTTGAAGTAAGATAGAGATGTATACAGATATATAGGGAGAGTAGAAGAGAGTACACTTCACATCATTCAACCCTCTCGTGTTGTCGTCGTTGTCGTCGTCGTCGTCGTCATCATCGTCGTTCCCTTTAGATGGGAACGTATACTTAATGCGGAGACCCTGTGAGATGCAATAGAGAGCCAGCCAGTGCAGCTGAGAATGATGCCGCGGTGCAGACCCTGCACCAAAGTATGTATATACGTAGTTAAATACTGGTGCAGTGTGAGTATAGCTTGCAGCAAAGCTAAAGGGAAAAGAGGGTAAAAAAAAGGCGAGAGTGTACTTGAGAGTAGTAGTTAGTGTAGTGTGTTGTGTTCTCCAGTGTTTTCCAGTGTTCTCTAGTGCAGTGCTATGCTCTCCTCTGTTGCGGGAAGAAACAGATAGAGGAGGGAGAGAGTCCCACCGCTAACGTTTTTACCTTTCGACTTTTTACGTTATTGCTCTCTTGTGTAGCAAATGATGCTCAAGAATATAAACGCGCACCACAAGATTCTATATGTGCAGTCAGTCTTTATAGTTGTTTATTGTGTGTGTTTATCTGTATTTGTATGGGTGAGTGGGTGGATGATTGTATATATGAATATATGAATGTAGGGTCTGTCTTTTTTTTAGTATGTATGCTAGTATGGTTTGTAATATACGACAGCGGCAAAGAAGAAAAATTGCTCGTTGGCTTGCTTTCAGAGTTTTGCCCAACACGCCGCTCTCTATAATAGAGACCGTGTTGAGATTTTTCTTTGCACTCATCCTTTGAGTGATGTCTCTTTGATGCCATGACAAAGCGCGTTGGAACGTTTATACCACTGGAATATAAATGTCGCAACTCACAACTCGCCACCCGCCACCAACAAATAGTTATCGTCGTCATGGTATTAGGGGTAGGGCGGATACGAGATGACGATATATAGTCATCAAAGTAATATGCCAGATACGTACTGGTTCCATGTCCCAGTAGTCTACGTATTACACATACACACACATATATATATATATGAGATATATGGGAAAAGAAATACGTGTCTCTATATCGAGATAGCCCCAGTACTACGGTTCCAATATAGATATTGCCAATCCAATTTATTCTTACTTTTATTTTCTTGTTTATCCTGATATTTTATTCTCTTCTTGTGATCCTATCAAATCAACTTAAGATCTCACTTGGATATGCTCATAAAACTCGATGAATTATATTCACACTTTTATTTCGGTAATTTTATGTATAATATATTTAGTTGGGTCTATTTTAATAAATTAAATATTTGTGAAAGTTTGAATTATTTTTATTTTAAAAATTTATGCCAAGTTGATGGAACAGTTTTCGAGTATGAATTTATTATTTTCAAGATATCATTTTATTTAAAATTAAATTTTATGGATTTATAAATTAGATCCCTAGGGACATTTATATCCGCTGTTGCATTGTATATTTAATGACATGAGAGCTGTTCGATCAATTTTATAATTGCCCGGATACGTGCAAATACCAATAAAACGCGAGTACGATGACTCTTGATGCATATGTATCAGATATATATATATATATATATATGCCTATGAATAATATATATCACTCGTAGTAATTATTCATCGATTTTATGTCACCTGATTTGTATTAAAGTAAAAGGTTGTTTAGATATCATCAACATGTCACTAATTTCTTTTTTTTAATACTAAATATATTTGAGCTGTCAGTGTGACCATCGTTTGCGCACATGTGTCAATAAATTTATTATACTATTTATAGAAATATAAATTTTTTTTAGATCTAATATTCGATAATTTTCGATTTTTCTTTTATTTGCATAATAAAAATCAATCCTCCTTTGGTTAATTTCCTGTTTGATTGTTTGACAGCCGTTCACTTGGTACTTGCAATCTGCGGATTTGCAAAAGGAGTATAAAAAATGAATAAATAAAATAATAATAATAATAATAATAATAATAACAGTGATAAAAATGAGTTTAAAATAGAGTAAAGGAGTTGGATTGAAATAAAAAGTAATTTCATGAGTAGTGCAAAAAAAGTGTTTAGGTGAAAGAGAACAAAACGGGACTATGAAATTCGTGACCGGAAATTGCTCTGAGACTTAACGATCCACCGGGTAGGTTATGAGGTTCGATCTTGCGTTACAAATTTAAATAGACTTTGGGCCAATGTGAAATGTTGTTTCTTTTATTTAGCCAATAGCTTTACTCATGGATACACACACGTACACATCACACTTAATTGTCCTGCGGACATTTTTATCATACTCCTTTTTGTATTCGGTTATTGTTTTGTTTCATCTCATTTATTTTGTTTTCTATTTGATGGCTGTCTTTTCCGTGCTGGGCACGACGCTCCCGTTATTATACCAAGAAATCCAGTTACGCTGTCGTTGGTGCGAAAGAGCCCCGGTATGAAAGATCTCTTTTATTCGCAGACCGCGACCACCGAGAATAGTAAGAGTAAGAAAACGAAGAAGTAAAATAAATAATAGAAAAGAAAAAAGAAAAAAAGACAAGCACTCACCCTCTGACTCTTGATCGCGTGCTACCCCGTTGGAATTCTAGAAACAAACGAGTCGTGTGCAGGGGATACTTGCCGAAGGAACGAGCAACTGTACTATCCCACTATACAGAGAAGCACCAGCAGAAAACGTGAAAACGTGAAAACGTACGTGGCCGACGCCAATGAACTGCAAACGTGAAGCGACTCGGAACTCGGTGATGCTTTTGCTTTTGCTGCTTCTGCTGATCTTTCTTTATTTTTTATTTTTTATATATTTTTTTAGCTTCTTGTGTACTCAAATATCCTAGCTCTTCTTTGGGTTGTCGTCTTCTTGGTCGTTTGCGCACTACTATCTTGGAAAAACTGGAAAGCTTTTCCTGACAACGACTCTGAGCTTTTACTCTGCGGCAATCGCATTCTTGACAGTAGTGTCCAATGTAATACTCCTTTTTACTTCACTTTACTTTTATTTATTTTTTATTTTTCATTTCTATCTTCACTCCTGTACAATATCATCTCGAGTAATTTGTTGAAATTATTTTTCATCAAATTAACTTTTTTATATTTTATTTAAGCAAAAAAAAAAAAAAAAAAAAAAAAAAAAAAAAAAAAAAAAAAAAAAATTAAAATCCTCGTAGCGTGACTTTTAGTTATGTATTCTACTTTAAAAGTTACATTTAATATTTATGTGGGTATCTATGTATCAGGTAAATTTAATTAAATATAAATATGAATTTCTCTATATTCTCCATATATATAATATAAATATTGATTTTCATTTAAATGAATTTCGAAATTATAGAATATTTAAATATTTATACAATACATAAACGATGTAAATCACTCGATATAATTCATATAAAAATATATATTTTTTTATTTTGTAATGTAAATAAATTGCGTAGGTGATGTATTTTTACGGGTCAAATATAAATATTCAGATTTTATTGCAAAAGAAAATATTTATTTTATAAATTTTGATGTATCCGTAGATTTATTTAACGTTTTATACGTGACGTTTAAATAATTGCGGCCAGTGAGCTTTTATTCTGCACATCGTATTTTTGTGGTACTCGAAAAAGGCGTCGAGTCATTGGGTAGTCTTGAAAATTTTCAAGTCAAGTGTTTTGGCGAGAGGGCAAAAATAACCGCTACCGCTACCACAACTACTACCAAACTACGAGTTTTACAGTTTGTAGAGAACATGTGTGTGTGTTTGTGTGTATATACGAAAGGAATAAATGAAGAAAGAAATATATAGTGAGAATGAAATAAATAAAAGAGTTTTAAAATAGTTGTGTTGTACAGACCAAGGCGATGCGAAGTGAACCATTGCCACGTGGGTAATAAACTAGCCTGTCTAGTCACTAGTGTACAGAGTGAACAGAGTATACAGAGTTACAGCTCCGTTTCTATCGTAATTCTATATATATTTATATATATATATACATATATACAATGGTATAGTTGTTGTCTAGAATATACGAAAGAGTGCAATAGCGTGCGAGACTTTGCACTCCCGTTTTACAAACAACTGGATGCCAGTTTATTTATCCATAGCAATCCAAATGTTTTTATAGCGAAAAGATAAACGAATAGAATACCGATTAAAATTAAAAGCTCTCTTAGTAACTTTTTGATTAAAAAATATTATCAGATATATTTTATGCATGTATTTTGTTGTATAAAGCTTTCGCTCAACTTTGTATTTTTTTTTTTTTTTTTTTTTTTTTTTTTTTTTTTTTTTTTATTAACGTACCATGGCACTGTAATAACTTTATTAAATATTTTATGAGGTCGATTCTTATGTGCAGGGCGTTGATTCTTTCGACAGGTTCAAGATTTTCCCACTAGCTGCATTTACCGCTTGCTACCATAAAGCCGACCACACCGGACGGGTTATGAATAAATTTGTAAAAAGCCCTCGAGACTTTGAGAGTGACGCTCTGTTGTGTTCTCTTTTACTCTTTCACTCTTGCACTATTTTCTCTCAACATATATGCAGTCTTTACTGCAAGACGCTATTGCTCTATAGCACGTTTTCTCTAAAGCAACAGACTCTATTATCGTAAGAGGAAAAATGAAATATATATTGCACCAAGTAAACGGCAGAAAAAAAAAAAAAAATGTAATTGATCCAAGTTTTTTTCGTAAATCTGTAAAATAATCAAATTTGAAAATAAAGTTTTTTTTTAGTAATATTTTTAAAGCGTTTTTAATTGAATAATCTACTGCTCAATGTCAATAAGTTGGCTGCAGATACGAGAAACTTTAAAATTTGTGATTTATTTTCGTTAGATTAAAAGAAAATATTTAGAGAGATTTTTTGATATTTTTTTATCCCTCTAAGCTATTTCCTATTGTTATAGTGGAAAATGTTATTTTTTTCTCATTTCCGTATATTTGATAAAGCAGGAAAAATAAGCAAAATGTAGAATAAATAAATGGACGTATTATTTATGAAGATGACAATAGAGAGCTTGAGAAAGAGTAACAGTAGAGAGTAACAGAGAGAGAGAGAGAGAGAGAGAGTCATTCAAGTGAGTTAATAAATATTTTAACAATCACAAGTTGGTGAGGTCATAGTTTGTGTAAAAGTACAAGTAGAATAGGAGAAGGAGCAAAATCGCCGACACCATTCATGATTTTTCAAAGCTTCTTTTATTCCCTTGCCCTTACCGCAAGATTTCTTCTTGAGAAAAGTCAGAGAGAGCTTCGACCCCGAGGCGCCCAGAAATTATTTAGTCCCATGCACCTTCTATTCTTTATCCCCACATTCGTTTACTTTTTTATTTACTATTTTTTCCCATCCGTACCCTCTCCGTCTTGTTTCCTCTGCTCGATTTTTTTTTTTCTTTATACCTGAGCTTCCATACGAGTAGACCGAGCAGACTCACCTTATTCCCCGACATTACGCGGGCTTCCGCTAAACTAACGAGTATACCGGCAGCTTTATCTACGCCCGAGTCTCTAAGAGCGGCGACTTTATTTTTTTTTATTTTTTTTTACTTTATTTTACGAGATCCGTGCCCGCAATCTCCTGGACTCATAATCGTGTACTAACCACGCGATGTTGACCTCTCTCTCTCTCTCTCTCTCTCTTTTTTTTTTTTTATTTTTTTTTATAATAAATTATTATTATCATTTTATTATATTATAAATAAAAAATGTAAATATTAAAAATAAAAATGATTGTTTTATGACAAGGTGAAATATTATCGATGGGTAGGTGAAAGTTTTAGCTCGAGGCAGTGCAGCGTGAAACTCAATCGTGTGGGTCTTGGACTCAACTTAGAGATATTAAAATACGAATAGACGAATAGTGTAGGCAAAGTGCACCGTTAGGCATCTTCGCTATTAGCTCTCTATTCTGTATACATATGCGCACTTATACAGTACGGTCATGAGTTTTTATTTTGTATGCATCAGTACGAGATGCCACGGGACCGGAAGTTACTCGATCATGGGAGAGGGAACGACGTAAACCGAGCGTAACGGCTCTTACCTTCTTCTTACCTTCTTCTTACTTCGTCTACTGAGATCTGTTGGCAAAGTTCACGCAGGTTCACCAGCAGGTTCTTCGCGCCCTAATAAAATCCTAAGGTTGTAATAATAACAATAAAAATATATAATAACAAGATATCCTTTACATACAGATAGTCATATAAAGTAATAATAAAAATTTATTCGTTATATAAATTGCGTATGGTTTTTTAGTTGGATAAATTTATAAAGACAATATCCATTGAATTTTGATTGCATGGTATCTGCTATCGTACATTTGAATTTTCAATGGAAAATTAAATTTATTTTCAACCTAGGTTACAATTGGCATTTGCCATGTGCTTGCGTGTATTACTTGCTGGTGTGAAAATCAAATGGAAATATATATGTATGCATGTATTTGAATTGCCATCGGCACGAGCGCACGTTTGTGCGAAATGTTCGTCTATGAATATGCAACGTTGACTCTTGCTCTCCTCCCGGCAATTCAAAACGATAAGAATTTATATAGATACATATATCGATTGATGTAACTACGATATATATATATGCAATATATAAAGTTGAAAAGAGTAAAAAAAACGATAAGAATTGAATCGTCTTGCGAAGTTGACGTATGAACGATTGGATGGTAAAGTTTAAGTACTTTTACGGATTTTATATATTATTACATTGAGTATGAAATTTAGTGAAAGAAATGAAAATAAAACATAAGAAATTTATTAAGTATTGGAAAAATATAATGGGAATGAAAATAGAAAATCTTTTGTTACTTACTCGCAATTCGGTATTCCCTCAACCTCTATATATTTATCTGTCATATACACATATATATATATTTTCTCTCTATTCTCTGTTCGTGGAAACCAGCGGTAGTATATATACATATATGTAGTCGTATAGAATAGAAAGAAGAAAGCAATGACATTATTACTTGTCTCTTCTTTCTTATTCAAATTTCATGCAGGAAGGTAAAAGGATGCGAAAGATTCTCAACTGTACTCTTTTCTTCTTCTTCTTTTTCTACTTGTTCTCTTCTTTGCGACGTCTACACTCGACGCGTTGCAGCAATAGGGCTTAAGAAGGATGATAGCAGTAAAAAGCTGACAAGGAAACGGAACGCAAAAAAAGTTTGTCACGCGTTTCTCTATCAACTTTTTTTCTTTCACCAAAGCTTCTCGTTTCTTCGTCATTATATATAAATATATATATTTAATATATATACAGCAAATCTAACAGGCAACTTGCCTACCTCTAATTGCCAAGCATTCGCGCGACTGGGGAAATTATTCTTTAGCAAGAGAAATAAAAAAAAATCAACTTTAAGATTTATCGCGGCACTTTTGTCATTCTTGGTCTCTGAGAACTCGTGAAATCCGAGTTTTGCGGTCCTCGAGAGACAGATAAGACTTTTTCTCTTATTCCTTTCGCTCTATTTCTTTTTTTAACTTTTTATATTTTTCCCTTCCTCCTTTTTTATTTTTACTTTTCTTTTTTACTTCCAGTTGTTGTCCGGATCCGGTACAACGGATTCGTTTGGAACTTGATTCGCTGTGAGGTCAAATGGACTTGGAAAAACTCGACTGACACTTTGCCTCTTTACTTCTTTCATCCTTTTACATGAATGTTTTTTTTTTTTTTTTTTTTTTTATTTTACAAACTAAACTATTATCATTATTATCATTACCACCATTATTACTTTTTTTTTTCCTCAATTTATTTGTAATTTTTAATACTTCTTGCTCTATCAGTTCATAAAATGTTTTTCCGATATTTTCAATGGAATTTAAATGCAAGTGATTTAAAATATATTAAAACGGTGAAATTTATTATGGAGACAGTGGACGAAAAATAAAGAACTGCATCAGTGAAACGAAAATAATATTCTTCTGGAAAAGAGGTTATTTTCATTGAAGCATAAATCAAAAATTAATTATTTATAGGAATCGATTTGGTCTTTCTTTCTTTTTTTTTTTTTTTTTTTAAACTAATTAAAATTTTTGCTCATTTATTTTAAAACATTAAACAGCATTCTTAAAAATACCGTCAGATTGTCGATTCAACGGTTTTCAAGATCGTAAAAAAAGATGTATGTATACATATATATGATTCACGAGAAAATAAGAATCAACGGAATATAAGAGAATCGACTAACTCGCGGAAATTCAAGTGTTCTTTTAAAGATTCTCGCAGATTGTTGCTCGGCCTCCTAACGAGCTCTCGCGATAGACGCGATTCCCTCTAACGGTACCGCCATCCTCTTTTCTATACTTCGCCACGTCGGCATGAGACTTCTCGGTGCAGCTATATACTATATACCGCTGGGGAAAAATAACCAACGATTCCAAATGAATACACACAGCATTCCTCCAGTTGGCATCCGGTCGCTTTTTTTTTTCTTCATCCATTTTTTCCTCATTTATTTTATTATTTTTTCTCTCCTTATTTTTCTCCTCTCAGCTCACTCAGCTCACTCAGCTCACAGTCAGCTCAGTGAGATGCTTTTCCCGTGAGGAATTCGCACGCTCAATAATTACGAGAATAAAACGCGCAATTATCCACAGCAAATCAATGCAATATTCTTTACCTTAATCTATTGTTTCTTTTTATTATTATTTTTCTAATTAATATCTTTATTTCTCTCAGCAAACAATTATTTTATCTGGCCATCTGACCGACGTTTCATTATTTCATGTCGTTTACTTTTATTTTATTCTATATCTATAAAACTTTTTTTTTCTTATTTATTTTATTTTCCAAACAGTATTTTAGCAACCTGCTGTTGCACATACCAGTCGTCGTCATTGCGCTCATTCACCAAATAAACTTTCGCAACTCCGTAAGACTTAAACTTGTGTGATTTCACCGATTCGCATTCGCATTCACATTTTCAGTTGACCAACTCAAGTTTGTTATATTGCCTCGGCGCAAGTACCAGCAGCAGCAGCAGCACCAGCAGTAACCGCAGCCACTCTTGGGTTGTCCGCGTAAAACCAAAGCGAACAGGTGCGCACGTGTAGGACGCATAAAAATATGCATCGTCCACTCTGCTGTGCTCTGTGTACTCAGTGTTGCCCACCGTTACGTTTCATTTTATTTTTTAGCACAAACACACACACTCGTACATCACACGCCGTGTGTTACATATGTATTTCACTTTCCATCAGCCATTGCATGTATCATTCATTTTATATACCTACACATATATATATAGATATATGTTATTTTCTTTATTTCACATCTACACAACTCTGTTCTACTGCTGATGTTTATTTATTTATTATTCAACAATCCTGTACTTGAAATCACGCGCAAAACAACCCAACAAAACCAAACACCGTGTATATATGTATATTTTTTACAATCTTCAAATATGAATTGTAAATTTTTTTTATTTATTTAGTATATTATTTTTTTAACTATTTTTCGCATTTGCGAGTACACGAATACAAATATAGAAATATAAATATTAATGTACATAGACCACGCATATAATGTGCAATTTCCCGTATGATATATCTTGCTGCGCGCAATTAACTTGCATTTATCTTTCACGGCAAAACAAAAAAGAAATCTCTCTAAGCTCTACACTCGCATAGCTCCCATGATATTTTATTTTTCGTAAGCACACAATATACTAAATATAACAAAATAACCGTGAATTTTTTTTCCAAAGCCCTTGAGCATTATTTTCCAGCAGTGAATCATGTGGATTTTAACGCGGCTTTAAACTGTTTCTTAGGTCCATGAATAACCTACTGCACATTGTAATCTTTCTAGCCTATATAGCCGACACACTGTCGTCTCTGTATTTGTGCTTGTGTATGCATATATATATATATATTTTAAATAAATGCTAGTAAATATATAGGACAGGATGCGCGTCCAAGGTATCCCCCGAGGTGTGCTACACGGATATATATTTAAGCCAAAAGCTGTATCATATATACGATATAGCTCTTATATCCTCAGGATCCTCAGTGACTGCACAGGACTGCACAGGACATCCAACAATTTATCGTGCTCGGACCAAGTTTAATTTTGCGGCCGTTACAAACTCACAGCCGCACAGTCACACGTACAGTGTTTGCTGTGTACACCATCTCGGCATCTCTACCCGAATTACTTGCTATATACACTATATATGTATAGTAGGTTAGTAGAATGTTTAGTAAACCTTATGCCCTTTCTCGTATTATTTCACTGGTATGTACTGTTTCAGTCAAAAGTAGCCTCTTTAGTTTATAAACTATACAGCAGTGTATCGCAAATGTAACTCGGGTTCTCTACTTCTGCTGTGAATTTTCTACTTACGCTTTTAGAATTTAAAGAATTCCATTTAATTGTTACTTTTTACGTAACTACATTTTTTATATTTTTTAACTTTCCGTTAAAACCATTTTATGTTAAGCCACTCCTACTTGTTTTTTATTTTTCTTATTCTCCTATTTATTTTATTTAGTGTTTTTTTTTTTTTTTTTTTTTTGCCATCATTATATTAGTTATTTATTGCGGGAAAGATATTTTGCTGAGTATATATATTTGTGTGTGAGTATGGGTGTTTTTTTCTTTTTTATTTTTTTTTGTGACAATTATCGTACGGGTATTACGATTAATGAGACCTCCGATCGACGGTGTAGGAAAAGGATACGACAGAGTGTAAAGAGTAGGTTGAGAGATATCAAGGCAAGGATAAAAAAGTAGACTTTATCTTTATCTCGCGAAACTCGTTACCGGAGACGAGATAACGACGATAACACGATCGTTCGGGTTCGACAGGTCTACGAATATCGTTCCCAACGGGACGTACTGTTTTTTACTCTTTTTTTTTCCTCTGTGTCACTCTTTATCCTCTGTTGTCGTTTCTTTCTCCTCTTTTTCTATAGAATATATATAGAGCCCTGGAGCACTGAATAAATTTACCCAAGTCGCATTACTGCCAAAGAAAGAATGAGCGAGAGAATGGTATTAGCACACATACACTCTCTTTCTCTCTCTCTATATCTATATACATGTATATTGAATAAATATCGATCTATGCATCCGTTAAATTATCCTGCCCTTTTGGCTACGCTGCTTTTTTTTTTTTTATTCCATTTATTATTTATATTTTTATATATTCGTTTATCTGTACATTTTTCATGCGAATGAATTATTGGGTCGTATGATTGGATAAAAAATTTTGTTTTGTCTTTTTGATACCTTTAGTGCAACGGGTAAAATAATTATAAAGTGAATAAAGATTTATTAAATTCTATTTATAAAAGACTGAAAAAAAATATAAATGCGGAAGCTTATTAACTTTTTTTCTTTTTTGTGAATAATATAAATGTGAGATCTATAGGTCAGTTTCTGGTTGATAAAAATAATCAACTCGACGGATGGAAAATTCGTATAAAGGAAATCGTGCGGAAAGAGAGTATGAAAGGGAGTACGGAGTAGTAAAGCATTTCAACTGAGGTCTCTGTGTCTAGCGAGTCCTCTCAATCCACTCTTGTGTGTCTGGCTCATCCTCAGCTTTCCCGTCCTCTGAATGTGTGACGACAAGTGGGAAATGGAAGGAAGTAGACGATATCAGGCTGTCACACGGTCGAGCCATACGTCATCCACGGGGATTGAATTAAAAGCGCCTGGTGTCGGTGGAGATGGCCCGTCGGGGCTCGCTAGAAAGATATTATTATACATATACATATAGACATATAGATATATAGACATGCAAGCTAACTTTTCATATTATACTCGAAGCTTCACTTTGCTCACTCTCTCTTGCTTCACATTCAGGACGAGTAGTAGTCTCGTATTCTTGTCTTTGTTCCGTCTCCGTCCTCTGTGACGTAGACATGAAAAGTGTGTGCCGTCTCCCCGATGACTTTCCAATATTTTTTACCATTTTTTTTATCCCACGTGTCTTTACTTACAACTCCATTCTTAATATACGTCACGTTTTATTTCAAACTTTTATTTTTTATAATGAAAAAAAGAAAAAAAAAAAAATAAATAAAGTTTTTTCCACTCTCATTTGCGCTCACGAAATTACTCAACGATAGAAAGATTTATTTTAATAATAAGTGTACATATATATTTTTGTATTTCTGAGAAATATTTTTCTAAGCTCGTCGAGTTTTTCGGTTAAATCTAAAATTAAGCTTTTAGTTTATAGATTTTTATTATTTTTCTATGAAACAGAAAAGCCAAAAGGTTTTTTTTTTTGTTACTATTTCTACAGACTTAGAAGTGATTTGGTATGACTTTGAATGATTTAGTGATATGATAAAGTTATTTCCGGTGATCGATCACATTGTTTATATTACGCGAGAGTGAATCAGTAGTCTTGATAGCACACATACCTCCGTAGATATTATAATATAGATAGATAGATCCACAGATATAATACTAACCAACCAACCAATATATAGATATAACAAAATATGACGTCATCTGCTTACGTCGACGACATGGGATCCCAATGATAAATGAGTGATCTATACCGTCATTAATGTGACTAGTGTAGCTGCGCAATACATTTAGCTATACGATCCTATACGATCCTATCCCTATCCCATTTTGTTGGATATGTAATAGGGTTTGATGTATGATAAACCACCCTCGAGTCGACGTCCACTAGGTAATTGATGTGCAAATGGAATGAAAAAGTCTTTTGTTAATATTTGCTTTAAAAACACATTCACCAAGATGCAAAAAAATTTCACTAATAAATTATTAAAAGCCTGAATAACAATAATAATAATAATAATAATAATGATATATTTTAAAATGATTGGCACATGATTAATTGAATGGCATTTTTTAGACTATTATTTTTTTAAATGCAATTTGCTGACGTAAATGGAGCAACGAGTAATTTTTCATTCAATATATACTTATTTTGATCGAGTACATTAGAGCGAGTGACGATGCGATAGGTTTCCTATTCACGGTTTAACTTGTCATTCGTCTGTCAATCGTTTTATAATCAATTAAACTTTGTGCCAGATATAGAAAGACTTGTAGATATATCAAGATTTATTTCATCGTCCATCTTAGTCCGTCGAATCTCAATAAATCTATAAATAGATTTTTAATTTAATACATTTGCACTAATTTATTTTTTATTGTTTTATTCCCTTTAAATATTCATATGTACTGGTATTTAAATTTTTGTCCAGATTAAATTCACTGACTAATTAATCTTGACAGAGATGATATTTAAAAATTAATATATATCCGGTCTATAAATTATTTTTATTCATTTTATCTTTACTACAGTCGGGTACATTAAATATTTATTTATGATTTTATAAAATTATTATTGCGATCTATTTCAGGGCTGAATTTTCAATGTCGTGTTGTTTTTTGACTTCAGTAAATATTTATTTGGTATTATTAATTTAAATAAATAGAGTAGCATTTGTCTTGAGATATTTTATAAAACAATGAATTTAAAATTTTATGTATTTCCGCTTTAAATCTTAAAGGAATTGTCGTAACTAAAATCTAAATGTGCAACGTTGTGTATATAAATTTTGATTCGTTGAATTTTTAAATCTCAATCAATGCTTGAGAAAACTTAAATATCGTTCATCAGAATACTAAGTTAAAAATTAATAAACTAAAAATAACTGAATAAATATTAAATATAAAATATAAAATGAATAGGATTATTGTTAACAGGAAAACCCATGTCAATAAAACGTTGTTTATTATAAACATTTGATTTCTTTAGTTTGCTTCGTCCTTCTCTTATTTTATTCATCGTTGGAATATTATATTTTCACTCGCGTTGAAAATCCAACATTGTTTTGAATTCAATGCATACAAATCGAGAAACATGAAAGCGAGTCGCGATTGCCTTCATATAGCAATTGGCTCTCTTGCTCCTGCTCCTGCTCTTGCTCTCTTGTCTTTTTTTTCAGTCTCTTTACTCTCAGTATCTCTCAAACACAACCACCGCAGACTCTTCTGCAGCAACACCGCTCCTTCATCAGTTGACTTCTTCAGAATAGTATTTGAGAGAACAACCAGAGAGAGAGAGAGAGAGAAAGAGAAAGAGAATATCACGGGAGTAATAAAGAAGAGGACAGAATGCCGGATCCTTATTAAGATAATTCGAGGTAATTTAAAATTCAGTCGGGGCCACTGAATTTCAATAGTTGCCACTACCATTTTCTTTATCTCTGTCCTCTTTTTCTCACACTCTTCCTCACTCCCTCACTCCCCTGACTCTCAACTCATTTTGCTCTCTACCCAATAGGCATTTATACGGTGACATCACAGCGATAAAAACAACCAATTCCCATTTAAAATCGACATACTACTGTTGCTATACATAAATACATAAATAAATATAATACTGGACGTCATAACTATTACGCTCGCATACCAAAAATCTACTCTACAACTGACACAAATTTTTTTCGTTTATGCAACAATGAATCATTTTCTTCATTTTTATCGCGATCATAAATTTTATTTATCGTTATAAATCGTATCCGGTATACGAGAGAAAAATTTTTTTTATCTAATCCAACGAAACAAAAAGTTTTAAATGGCAGAAAATGAAAGAAAAAAAAAATAAAAACGAAATACATTAAAAGTGATGTGACCTTATATACCTAAATATGTCAGAAAATGTGTGAATCGATATATGCGATGGACATCAGCATGAGCAGTGAGAGTAGTATCCATACCATGCCGTGAAGAATAAAATTTTCCATTTTCCAGGGACAATGACTAATGTGTCTCTCATACGTGCACACTTTACTATTATACTACAATAAAAGAAGAAGTAGTAGTAGCAGCAGCAGCAGCAGCATTAGTACTTGGATATTGTATCGAATATACAGAAAACATATATGCATATAACATGTGAGTGAGACTAGATATCATGAAATGTAATGCAACGAGCTCCCACAAGAGCTTCCACTTTTGATCAAACCAATTCTAGATACCAGTGTCTCGTTTTCTGATGTTGATGTTGATGCTCAAGGATGACATTCTCTCTCTATCCATAACAATAATATCTGTTTTATATGTGCGTATTATTGGACGTATAAATATGAATTTATTAAATAAATTGATCATTGTCAAGTACTTATTCATCGATATGTAAATTACAAGCATTATACATCAGTTTTAAATGTAATAATAATAATAATTATTGTTATTACCCTATCATGTATTGTAACATTGAACCAATTATTATTGTTTATGTTTATGTTTATGACAAAGGATGCAAAGTGCAATTTATGTTGGTGTAATATACTATTTTCTAATAATTGAAACGCATATATTATTATTATTATTATTATTATTATTATTATTATTATTATTATTATTATTGTTGTTGATATTAACATTAATATTATAAATGACAATTGGCTATGGAGTGGCGGTTATGTATATGCAATATATTATGTGTTGATGAATCGCACGCGCTGGATGCGTTTTACGTACTAAAATGTTTTTAACTGATTATTATGGGTGTGTGACTTCCGCGGAATAACTCGGTTGAGACCGCGAATCATTAATAATAGCTGCCGGGCGTACCGAGAGAGACCGAAAGCTGATTCGAGTTCAAGTGAGAGAGGTGGATGGAGAAAAAGGAGAGATGCTCGTTACTCGATTTCTATGCTTGAGTCACGTCCGATCATTGTCGATAAAGTCCAGCTGTTGGTGGCGCTATACCCTCTCTCTATCATCAGGATCTCGCTCCCACGCAACCACTATTATAGACTCTATCACGTTTACTACTGCTGTACTCTTCTGTACTATACTATACTGAATTCTTCTATCTTTATTTCTCTGATTGTGAGCGCGACCCAATTGAAACTCCGCACGCTTCCCTAGCAATCGGGGACTGGCTGCATTCGTTCGCTCGCGACGCAAATTACGAACCGAACGAATAAATTTTCTCGATGTAATTTCGCCCCGAGCGGTTTTAACGAAAGCTCTCTGTCTTTCTTTTATCATCATTATTGTTTTTTCTGCTGGTTTTGTTTTTGATTAACGTTTTATAGCCCGAGCTTTTATATTTATGGAGCTTCGTTTCACAGAGGGACCAAAAAAATCAATTTTCAAAAATTCCACGTCAATGTTTCGTTGTTATTTCATTTCATTATTAAAATTTTTCATCCATTTACTTTATATCACATTTATATTTTTTCAATTTTTTTATTTTTAAAAATATATTTTTTTTGTATAAGATAAATGTAAAATATGTTATGTATTTTTTCTTTTTTGTTTTTCAACATATTTCAACAAAAATCGGCGTGTAAATAATTTGAAAAGTTTTTATTATTATTAAATTTTTTTATTTTCACTAGTGACAAGTACAGATAGTATGAGTTTGTGAAAAAAAAGTTGTCACGTTTTTTTATTTTGTAAAAGAGACAACGTTATTTGTATAAAATGTCAGTGGATTTTTTTTTTTCATACGCATTTAATTTAATTCCACCAGCGTGTTAAAAAAAATTTACAATTTTTAAAATAATTCACATGAACGATTGCATTATTTCATCTATTTCATATTTTTTTGTTATTTCTATTTTAAAATTTTTATATTCTGTAGTATGTAATTGAACGAATAAAAAATTTAGTGACTGTAAAATTGATAATTACATTTTAAAAATTGGCAATAACTAAAGCATTGTCTTGGATTAAAAAAAAAAAAAAAGAAAAAGAAAAAAAAATGAATTGAAATTTCCAATTAAAGTTAGTAGAGCAGCGTCGTCAAATTTGTAATTGATGAGTGTATTATCTGTGAAAAATAAAAGTAATAAAAAAAAAACATATTACCAAGATAAATTCAATGTTTGATTTAACCCGTGAAGATTTATCTTCTTTCCGCAAACATTTTCATTCTGATAGAAGCAATTAAGTTGAGTTTGACGTTCAAGTAGCAAACTAAAACTCGTTGGGTCTTCGGGTTGTGTTTGTAAGCTTCTACCATACGAATATTAAGAGAAAGAGAAACAGAGTAAGAGATGATATAAAAGGTGAAGAGATAGGAGATAGAGAAGCTTTAGTTTGGTTACCACTGAGAAAAGCTTCATCGAAAGCCGCACCAAGTTTCCACTTTCTCAACGTCTCGCGTCTCTAAAATGAGATCTACTACACCAGTAGCATAAGATCTTACTTGTACATATATAAAGATATACCTTTTCTCTCTTTCTCTGTCTTGCCCACCTACACATCCACCATCCAACGTATCTACGTGCGAGATTTATCAACGAGGGCACGTTTTATTGGATAAGTGGCCCATTTTCAAATGGCCCCCTTATCGACTGTCTTATCTAACTCGCGACTCTCGATCTCTTCACGACTATTACTTATATACTTATATTTATATGTATAGATATATACCGGAACCAATTTCTGTCTACTCTTTCACTCAACACAATCGAAACTCTTCTTGCGGTCAGGAGTTGACGTACTCAACTTTAAAGTTTCTTCCGCTGATTATTATTATTTTTATTATCAAGACAAAGACCTCAGCTATAATATTATGTTTGTATATAACTTTACAGGATGAGTTAATAATAAGAAGAAAAATAAGTTTATTATTTTTCCATGCACAGAGAAAGTTGTTTGTGACATCAAGAAATTTTTATTCATCCGTCAGATTACACGGAAGAGACGCGGACATATTTCGCAATCGAGTGAAAGTTATTTATTTTTATTGATATTTAAACTTTTAAATTCCCCAAAAAAAATTTAACACTGATGATGAAAAAAAAAAAATAATAAAAAATAAAAGAAACGGTAGAATAAAATGAGATGAAATAAAAAGTATATGAGTTAGAAGATTTATTAAGAGAAGGTAACGTAGAATTCTCGAGTGGAAATTAAAGCAAACGCCGTTGTTACTGTAAACTGTCAGAGAGACAAAGCAATTCAAAGGTATTTAATGCGATCTCCTCGTGGCCCTGCAGAGGCCGAGGCTGCACCAGAGTATGCAGTAGTCGGATAGCTGGATAGCTGGATAGCTGGATAGCTGGGTAGCGTGAGCACTCGCAACAAGAGGTCGAGAAGAGAATTGCCGAGGAGCTTCAGTTGTTTCCAGGCCGGCTGACTTGCGTGACGTTAGATTCAGCTCTTACCTTTTTAGAAGAGGAGCAAATAGTAAAGTACAGAAGTGGAAACTCGGGGGAAGAAGAGAAGGAATTTACCCGAGAGTGTAAGAGAGATGTAACTGGGAAAATCCTCAGAGTGAGTGAAAAATATATTAACAGAGAAAGAGAAACCGTGTCTCTGCATAATGCATGACAACATCAAACCTTCACCTTCTGATTCCTCATTAGCCTTTTATCCTCTTAAACCTGGACAGCTTTAATTTTACACAAGGATACTGTCGTTTACTGTCTTTGTGGTATTCAAGATAGTACACTTTTTAAGCACTTTACCACAGTACTACCCTCCAGCTCCTCCCAACTCGAAAAACTCTCAAACTAAATTCTTTTATTCGTCAAACTCCTGGTCCGCGCTGCGAATAATTCTTACTTTTAATTGAAATAATGAACGACGAGTTGTTGAGGACTCGGGAAAACTAAACTCTCTTGGTACTCCTTGATTTTAAATCTTATTCGTACTCGTTACACTTTTCTCCTCAGCGCCACCAGCAGCTGCAGCTCAAGAGAATAAGTCCTTCCTTTCATTAATCCGACAGAAAACTAAGTAAACTATAATTGATTATAATGGGATTAATTTATTTAATTTATTTAAAAGTTGTTTCGATAAGAGCTTTCTTAATTCATTTATGTTATTTTTTCTTCGTTTAATGTTTCAGGTCTGCCGCAGATCGAAGGGCAGAATGCCGAGCCACGGGTACGACCGCTGATTTATTGAGAGAGCCCAAGGGCTTTAATAAATACTTGAAAGGATGCTCTTTCAATTTAAAATTTGGGCCTTGGTGGGCCTGCTATGTCAGCACGCACTTGCATGGCCTCAAGACCCTGTGCCTCGACTTCATATAAAGCACCGTAAGTTTTTTATTTTTTTTTTTTTCAGGATAAAAATTATTATTTTATAATCGCGTCCCCATTGCGTCTAACCTTTTCTTTTTTCACGTATAAATATGTTTAAATATATTTATTATTTTAATCTATTACAAACATTTGGGAGATTTAGTAGATAATAATTTAAGCCTGATTAAGCTGTTGCTAAAATATTCTAAATAATGTATGTGCTGCTACTTAAATATTTACACAGTGAATTTATGGTGCATTAGGATTAAATTCCACGTTTTCAATACCATCTACCGGCAGAGTTATCGTTTAAATTTAATGCCATTGAAATTCATTAATAATAAATTGCTTTCAAATTTATCTTTAATTACTTAAAATTTAAATCCAAACGCATTTATTACTATTACTTCAAAATTTATGTTTCAGACATTTGATTAAAAAAAAAAAAAAAAAAAAAAAAAAAAAAAAAAAAACAATAATTAAAAATAAAAAATACGATGCTTATAAAACTTTAGTAATTTTTTTATAAAACTTTACCATGCAATTTAATCAGGATAGAATTTTTTCATTGAATTCTTTCAAACAAACTAATTTAATTATTGAAAACTAACAAAACTTTTGAAAACCAAACTGTCATGTAATTATTAGTTTATATTTCTATATTTCAACTCAAATATTATTACTCAGTATAATTAATATTTCGAGTATATACAAACAACTTAAATAATAATAATAATAATAGTAATTTCGTATAAAGTTTATAAGTAATTGAGATGTACAAATATCAAATGGATCTTTTACAGGAAAAATTTAATTAATTTTTTATAAGAAATAAAATCTGTAATAAATTAAAAAGTAACGGTAGACCTTCATTAAACGTTAACGACTAGAAAAAAAAAAAAACAAAAAGTTAAATAAAAAGTCTTTAAATTAAATATATTTAGCCGAAAACCAGCAAACGTTTAACCTAACTTGAGCTGCTAACGAGTCGATACTATATATAAACTCAACAGTACTACTATAAACTCCAATCGAGAGTTTTAGCCTTTAGTTAATTCCATGGTCGTGTACATTCGATTGGCCGGGCAAAGCGTCAACATCGTAACTCTCTCAGGGGCAATCTCGAATTTCTTTTATCGTCAAGAGGCTAATTCGACGAGGGCTCGTTTTATATTTTTTCTCTTTTTTGTACACTCACCCACACATATATCTATATATCTATATATACATACATATATATTCCTCCCCTGGATCGTATACATCCCAGCTGCACAGTGAGACTATACCAGCATGTTGAGGGGAAAAGAATAAAAAGTTAAAATAATAAAAAAAAAAAAAAAAAAAAAAAAAAAAAGAAAAAAAAAGAAGAAAGAAGCGAAGCAGTACAGAAGCAAGCTCACTCTTTCACCGAGTAAATCCCTTTGGAGCTCTACAGGTGTTTCGAATACAGTCGCAACGTTTACCCCTCGGTCCTTTAGCCTAGAATCCTTTGCTGATCATCCTGATAGCTGTGTGCATCTGAAAGTACATATAGGAATAGATCTTGAGTACGACTCGAACAAATCCGTCAAGTTTAAATTTTTATAAGGCAATTTTTCTTGTTCAACTGAAACTTGTTTAACTTGTTATAAAACTTGCACTCTGACAGTCTCTTATTCAATTCCTTTTTGATCGGGTCAATCGTATACACGCAATGGTGCACGACGACACGTGGCATAAAATCGAATGTGCCAACTGACGGAATGTGGGTCGAGAAGTTTGCATTGGAAAACGACGGAAACCTTACCACATTGCACATTCACTTGTGCTTATATATATATATTATATATGTATGTGTCGCGTTCTTAAGCTCGTTAAGCAACTACACGAGACTGGTAGACGAGACAGAGCAATAGAGCAGAGCAAAACTTTCGCAATACTACGCTCTCATACAACTCTCTAGAGGTTATTATTATGTAGGCCCGGTAATCTCCGCTCGTAAACACCTGTCGTTGATTTTAAAACAATCTATACTGTATATATATATATATATATATATATATATATTCTTAACCAACAGCTCGAGTGCCAGCAGTAGCGATGGTCGATTTTACCAGGGAATTTTTCATGAATGGTTAACTAGAGCAAACTTTCCTGCCTTTACTCACTTACTTACTCACCCACTCTTTTGTGATAGTTTCAAGGTAAAGTAAATAAAACTCTAGCTGAATGATTTTCCTGAGCTGATTTTAATTATTATATGATATAATGTATCATACAATGGGTGATCGATACTTTATTTAAAATTAATAGTATATTATTATTTTATATATTTTTGATATAATAAACACCTAAGGGGAGTACGTTATGGTTATGAATCAACGTGCCGTGGAAACCGATGACTCGCCGGTCACTTGATCGTGATAGATCGATCGTTTGTCGGTAGGCAGGCGGGCGGACAGCCATTCAATGCGTGCGTAAGCTACACCGGGACTCTACTCGATTCTACTCGACTCTACTCGACTACCACTACGACGGCGTTCCATTCCGTGACTCGAGCTATAATTTAAGCCAACTCAACGATGATTCATGCAGGGTAATCAGACGTCAGGAGTAAATCGTAGGCAGCCTTGAGTGACGCGAAAATTTTTCATTTCAACAGTAGGATCGATTTCGTGCTCTCTCTGTATATATGTATACATAAAACGATATTATATTGATATATAGTGACGATGATGGTAGAAAGTTTGATGTAGAGAAATAGATGAAACCGTTGGATAGAAAAATGCCGAATATTTCCTCCAGTCGATCGTTTCTCCATTCGAGTTATTCTGTGAAACCGAGTTGGCTTCCAGCTACACCGGCATTAGTATAGCGCCGAGGCACCGCCAGTACCAAAAGAATTGAAGAATAAAAAAATATATAAAAGTTACGGCACGAGTGTCTCTTCCGGCTGTGCGACGCGTGAAATCGACATCGAAGAGTTAAAAGAGGAAAGTTTGCCAGCTAGCAAGTGAAAAAGAATTCACTCGTGACATTTTTTTTCATCCCTGTCTTGTATTATTTTTTCCCTCGCGGATTCTTTTATTAATTGAATTTTCACGTCATGATTCATAAGATTTATTGTTTGTCCTTTTTTAGCTTCATTGTCACTTGATATAGATCGAATTTCAGTAGAGTGGGCGGCGTAGAGTCTTTCTCTGTTGGTTTGTGGGAATCGCGGAGAGCTGGTCGTTAATATTGGCTAATCGGACTGGTTGCTCGACTAAATATCGAGAGACGCGGCCAGAGCAGAACCGAGTTGGGAGGTAATACTGGTTATTGGTACTGGTACTGGTACTGGTGTACTGGTGTACTGGTGGTCCTGATACTGGTGCTGGTGACGGTGGCCGTGGTGACACCGATAGCGAACCACGAGGGACACTAATCTCCGCGTAGCCGTATCCCACGAAAATTTGGAAAGCTGCCAAGTTGCGGCACGCTGGACAAACGATCGGCCAAACGAGCCACGGGTAAACGAAATTTTTTATTTTTTTATCCTGCCAAATACTCGGCTTTTATGCTATCATCATCAGTGCCTGCCTGGTTCTTCTGTATGTATTTGTTTTTGAGAGGATTGGTACTACTACTCTCATTCAATAGCAAAAGAGCTGTATACCAGAGTCTACCAGTATTCCAGTTTAACAGTCCATTGACATTCTATATTTATCCACACAAAATAACGGCTTCGATTGTCAAATTTTTTCTCCGATTGTTTGCTAACTGTCTGGATGCTCGCTTGCTCGTATTCATTTCATATATATATATACAGAAAAATAGTCTGGCTTAGGAAAAATAAAAGAAAGTTGATATGAGGCTTTTCTCACTTGTGAAAAAGTTTTATGTGAAAACTTGCCGATAGCACATTTTATTTTTCTCACAGGTATATCTATATAACAAACTTGAGATTTTATACTAGCAGACTGTTAGCTACACTGTACTGTTAGTGGGTGACTAGCTGGTTGGTTGGCAGAGTAAAGTAGAAGAAGAGACAGGACATAGGTAGCTGTCCATCGAAGCCAAAGAAAAAAGTTGAGAGGACAGAAGGGTGAGAAGCTACTGCTGTCCGCAGAAGAAAAATCGCTGACGTTGCCCGAGGGAGAAGAACACATCACGAAACGAGATAAAAATGTAACAATGTGAAGAAAAAAAAATGAAAAAATGAAACCCTTATACATGTCACATAAAATTATTTAATGGCTACACGGCATTTTTCGTATAATTTCGTATAATTATCTCTGTTGAAGTGCCGGTTAATATGCCAGATGCAAAAGTAAATGAGTAGTCTGCTCTACTACCCAAGTATATTTAATGTATATATAACAGCATTACATCCAGTCTACGGTTTATTTTACTTGGCTCGTTAACACTTGCTCGTTTCCTCTCTCAACGCCTTTATACTTTCCTCGCCCCTATTTTCTTTTCACTGGTTTCCGACCGACACGCGCCCTCTTATCCTTAATGTTCGTGCAAGTTACGCAAACGACCGAAAATATCGGCAAATAATAAAAAGAAATTTTGTTCAAAGCACTCATACATATACTGATCTACACATCTACTTAGTTGCAAATTGTATAGTAAGCTTGCCCATCGAGCATGTACAAGTGCTTTTGCAGAATGTACGCAAGGTGCTCATAAATCAACTAGAGATAAGAGTTTTCCTGTATCCTTTCTTTCCTTTCCAGAACCACCAGAACTACTGCGATTCCTCTCCTCCTCTTTTTCCCTCTCTCCTTCTCTCCTTCTCTGACGTTGTCGTCGACGTATAAACGAGAACACGTCGGAAGTTATCCGATACGCGGATTGGCCACAACCCATTTGGCATGTCGAAATGTCGCGAGCAATTTCTTCCTTCGCGGTGTCATCGACCCCCGGTATATAATTCCGGTAACATTCCGTTATATATATATACATATATATGCACATAAATTCATGTATTATAGATATATATATATTAACTAACAAGTATAGTAGGTACAGCGACGAGGTGATGAGGAGAATGTATAGGCAAAGATACATATATGTATGTATATATATATATATATATGTATAGACTGGATGTGGATTACTTCCAAGTGATTTTCACGGGTGTGCATGAGAGAGATATGAGAAGAGTCCACTAATCTCCGAGCATGTCGAGAAGGTTTGTATACATGATAGGAGGAACTCTGCACCTCCATACAAATACGTGTTCCAATAAATATACGAACATGATGTACACACTAGAGTACTAAGCATCAGAGAGACACAATCACTTGATATACAGACATCCTTTATCTCTTTTCCTCTCTTTGTCCACGCCGTTGTTGATCGTTGTTCGTTATTCGTTCTACTGCGTACTTCAGGGTCTACTAGTATGTAGAGAGTGTAGAGAGGGTAGAGAGGGTGGTGAGTGAGAGAGGATATGATTTTAGAGAGAACGTTGTTCGTTGGACAATGCTTATTGCCACTCGAGGCAAAGTGAATCCCTCTCTCCCTCTCTCCCTGTTAGTACCAACTATTACACTAGGGGCCTAGTACTCGTCGGGTGGTATATTGATCGTACTCGATCCTGATGACGTATTTTCATGTCTCATACACGTCGTCCTTTTACACTAAAATGTGAATGTTATATAGATATACTCTACTTAACTGAAGAGTTAAACATATATCTATATTCTATATCTATATATAACTATCCGACTAACAGGGAGCCGACAATATAAAGACAAAGCTATACGGTTTATTAGTTGATGGTGGTTAATGGGCATTTATAAATTACTAGCCGTGTCATCGGAGGGTTAAGGACCCCAATATCGATTGAATTCGTCTCGATTTCATGCAAGATAACCACCCCAGACCTTTTGTTTCAAAACACTGTGTGCTCTTAATGGGCATGGTGGTTGTCGTTAGTGTACAGACTAGTATACTGGACATTTGTCTTTGTCCACGTGTCGACTCTTCTTCAATTTCAACGTCGGCGAAATTTAATATACCGACGACATTGTAGTGCTATTATAATCTTAAATACTTCGTGGAACCTGAATATAAAGTTATCTCAAATATATTGCTTTATCTTATTTATTGTTATCCAGAGCTAGTATTTATGGACAACAAAGGAAGTTTAATTAACTTTATTTCAGAGACCCCTGAATGAGTTATTTATCATTCTTCTTATTCCGCGTTTAATAATAAATTAGTGACCGATTCACTTTAATTGATATTGATTCTTTTTTTTTTTCTACCGATTATTGCAAGATGACAGATTTGCTTGTAAATATTTTTGCTAACTTATATTTCTTTTTTTATTAAAAATAAATAACGTATTAAAGTTTAAATCTGAGTCAGCGGTTATTTTATTACAATAATATTTCAACGTCTTTCATACTATTGACTTTTTTTAGAAATTTCATAAAAAAATATATATTTGAAGATAAATTTTTTTACCTGCGACCTTTCAGTAAAATTATTTATGTAAATAAAATTTTCCTTCAATTACTATATTAAATAATTCAAGTAAAACTTTTTCATTTCGATAAAAACTAATTTCTTGATATTTTATTTATAGAGTCGTAGGTGCTGACGTGAAAATATATTTTAAAGTAAAGTAAAAAATAACAAAATATTATTGCATTAAAATAATTTTATTTCATATATATCTTGATGGATATTGTAAATTAAAAATTTCGAGTCTAATTTAGTTGCACTTTAGTACTGATTAAATATTTTAATAATTCTTAAAATAAAATACTATGATATGCGCTTGATTAATTAAATCGCCAATTATTTTATTTTTAAATTTGAGAAGAATACATATCAGCTTATTAAATTTCTCAAATAAAGTAAAATAAAAATAAATTTAAAGGTAAATTAATTTATTAACCGTAAAAATTAATAAAAAAAAAAAAAAGTATGTAAAATAGCGGATGTTAAAAATAAAAAAGTAATAAAATCGACTTTTGAATTTAAAATGAAACAGAAGAGTGGAGTAAAATCTCAGTCCGCAGATTGAATCACCGATTGGATGTATAACTTTGCCGTTACGGATGTTCAAGATACATGAGAGAACGGCATTGCTCTCGTGAGGGAGAGTAAAAAGATAGAAGTAAGATAGAAACAACGACGTCGTCGTCCTCGTAGCCGACGAGAGAGACGTTGACCTCGTGTATACGTCGAGGTGTTCTCAGGTCCCCGAGGTCGTAAGATCGTTCGTCCTCGTTTATCCCAGTAGCTTTTCCATCTGATTCTCTCTCCTGGGGGATTCGCATGCTTGTAAGATGCACTTCCGAGGAATATTTTTATTCTTTTTACCCTCTTTTTTCTTTTCTCTTCCTTTTCCTTTTCCTCTTCCTCTTCCTCATCCTCATCCTCATCCTCATTCTCTTGCTCATATCCTCAGACGGCGTTTCTTTTTCCTCCACCAGTAGCTCTTATCCCGGCTCTGGCTTTTACTCGAGAATAAACCATACAACAACATCCCTTGGTGATTGATCCTGTGTCTCAGACATGACATCAACTCACTCTTTTCACTCTATTCATTCTTTTCTCTCTTCTCAATCTTCTCAATCTTCTCAACCCAGTGACGCCTTCGCGAATCACGCGCTCTAGAAAATTGGGCAGCCAAGACGCGTCGTCCGATTGTCCATTCTCCTCTGTTTATTTTTCATACAACACCAGACTCTCTGGCTCCTTTCTGTGAGTAGAGACACACTTGATTGATTCTCCTCAGCAGCAGCCTCTGAATTTTTATTTCATTCGTTCCCTTATTTGACGCACCAATAATTTGTTTTGTTGACAAGGTCGCTTTACCACTTACACTTACACTCTCCACTTTACTCTAGAGAGTCGAAAATTCCATCAGACTTGAGAGTCTTGAGAGTTAAATTATTACCTCATCTGTATACGCCTTCAATTTTATTTATTTAGGTCACCGTACTGTTATTAACTATCATCATAACTTTAATTTTTTAATTATTTAATTATCAACCTAACAGAGCGTAGGATTTCTAATTAATTAATTCAATTTCATTTATTATTTTATTAATTAACTTAAAAATAATATAAAATAACGTTATTTCAAATTAATCATTTATTATTATAAATTCCATTTGTTTAAATTATTTTATGTTGCAATGGGAGCGGTATTTTCATTGCAATTGATGTCCGAGAGTTTAATTTTAATAATTCAAAATTTCATTTTGTCACAGTGTAATTTGTGTTTTATCAAAATCAAATTCGTTGGAAATAATATTTTATATTTAATTATTCTACATTCATTTAAATGTTTACATTTAGTTGTTAAAAAAAGTTTTTTTTTTCTCCCCTTTTAACCTTTTATATAAAATGATTGATTATTTCAATAATTTAATTATCGTATGAATAATTTATGGGAGAAACTGCCCGAGAAAGTTTGGTAATATATTTTTATGTATTTGACAGATGATTTAAAGTTTTGAATTAAAAATAGCCCAGCAGAGCAGAGCAGAGTAGAGTAAAGTAGAGTTGAGTAAAGTAGAATAGAGTATCAAGTGTATAAAGACCAGTAAGGCGTAACATACACTAATTAATTCAATTGACTGAGTGAGTATAACTATCACCAGGAATTTTGTCAGCTAACCCGTCAATTTAGCGGGCACACACCCACACTCAAACTCTAATCTACTTGGTCATTCACACACATAAAATAACAAGATTATGCTTTAATTATATAACCTACAATTCAATAATTAAATATTATCTTAGACATTTTTAAAATATACGATAAATTTTCATCTAATTAACTTATTGAATTTTCTCAAGTAATGTCTCAATAAATTATCCGAGTTAAAGTAACTATTAAAATTTTAGCCAGGAAATATTTAAATCTACAAAAGGACAAAATATTAAGTTTAAGTTATTACAGTTAAAGTGTCTAAGCTATTTGAATAAAGAAAAGGAAGGATGTATAGTAATAATAATAATAATGATAACTTAAAGGTCTCTCGTAATACATAAATATATATGTATATATATATAGATGTTTAACAATTTGCATGGTATTATATATACTTCTCTGAATCAAGTATGGATTATGCTAACGGGATATATGTCACGGTAAATATGCCTTGGATATACAACGTTATTCGCGTGCTAGAAATTGTGTAGGCAAATCTCTGTCTATCGACACAAATATATATACATATATAAATATAATGTCAACGAAGAGGTTAACGACCATATGACAATATTTATTCACATAATAAGTTATAACTATAACTATATATATAAGGTTTACATAACTAAAGACATGTTTACTGTAAAATGTACAAGCTATTGGGACAAGCGTCTAGCGAAATTTACTTTCGACACTTGTTGTCAATTCCGAGTGTGTTTAATTTTTAACATCTATTTTCTATTCCACCGTGGCTCACCGTACACATGGGACCGACGTGGTTAGAGTTGTAGAGGTAGCTTGAAATTGTTGGGCTACCAGTCGGGCTACCAGCACAGCACAGCACAGCACAGCACAGGGAAACCTGACCCCAATGGATGCTATGCTGGAATGACGACGGTTCAGGTCAAGCCCCGTACACTCAATTGACAAGGCGCCCTCACGTCCTCACACCCTCACACCCTCACACCCTACTCACATAACCATCATTAATATATTACGTAATTAATTAATGATTCAAGTATACGATAGCAAGAGAATGTTATTTATATTGAGCATCAGTAGCTCCTCTTATCTGATATATTGTGCTCTGTTTGTTTGTTTATTTATTTATTTATATATTTTTTCCTTGAATTTCTTTACATTTTGCATGAGAGGAAAATTTAGTGGAGACAGTTGTAGTTGGAGAGAAGTAGAGCATGTTGCTCTTGCTTGTTATTGGCTCGGTACAGTAGCTACACAAGTTGACCAAACAATCGACAAAAGGTTCTCGAGTGCTCAATATATAGCAATCCAATGAATCTACATATGTATAATAAATATATCTATATATAAAGAGCGAGAAAGATATCTATATATTCGGTATATTCTATTCAACTCTCCATCACGAAACGAGATTAATCAAACGGTCCCTATCACTGACAGGATTTCGGCGAGTGGTCAATTTTCTCTCGCCGGATAAAATTGTATTTCGTTATTGCGGCAAAGCGATTTTTTTTTTTTCCACGGAAAAAAATTTTTTTTCACTGTTTTTATTCAGTGACATGTAGTGTGAAAATTTTTGATGACTCGTCGACAAGCTGCAGACAGCGAAATTCAGTTATTGTATATATATTTCAACGTTTATTGTTGTATTATCTGGTGAAATACTTATCAGTTAGTTTGAGCTGTGAATTGAGTGATAAGTGTAGCTGATGGATGAGAAATCGAGATCAACGGTTTTATTTATAGAATAACTTTTTTTATTTTTTATTTTTTATTTTTTATTTTTTTTTTTTTCTCACACCTTGTGTCACCTTTTCTCACTGCGCGAGAAATAATCGATTAGACATATATGTACTCAAGAATAAATAGCTTTATCCGCGTACGTATATTTCAGAAACGTGATAATTCAAACGATTTGTCGTCATGACAATCTTCGTCGGTTGTTGCGTTTCGTGGTCGATCCATCATATGAAAATTTCCACTCACACATAAATGCATTCATATATGTACCACGCCTTCCGTTATACTATTTTTTACCTGTCCGCCTCAACTCTATATCTGCAGTCTATTGATTCGCTATTAAAGTGAATAAAAACGAACAATGAGTGCACGATAAAAATAACCTAATATAAAAAGAAGAAAAAAACTGATAATGAACAAAATGCATACGGGGTTCAATTAAAAAATAAAATAATATATTTTTTTAGAAAATAAACTTTGTTATTTCTTTATGATGATTATTAAAAAATTACAATTTGTTTTTATTTTTTAAATATTTCATTTTATGACAGTACTTGTAAAAGTTTAATAGCGTGCGTATACAAAGTTATTATTATAATTAATTTCGATAAAATGAATTGTCAAAAGAAAGTTTCAACAGCTCGTTACGCTCGTCAACCTTTTGCAAGTACAGCAGTGGCATTTAGATTTTCAGTTTCATATATATCTATATATATATATATATAATAATAATAAATACATACATACGGATACAAATTGCGAGATATTCTGCGTTTGCAGTTCCTGTATTATGGAAGTAAAGAGCCCTGAGGGTTCGCTGACTACGCGACTAACTTTTTTATTATTATTATTTTTTTTTTTTTTACCATCGTTGCAATTTAATATTACCTACGCCTCAACTTAATATACGTATTGTGCAGTGGTTGTATATATTCCAGACGTACACACCGAGTTCTATAGCATTTTGAGCTTTTGAACGTACTAGTATTTGCACTGGTGTTGAATCGTAATTATCATTTCCACATGAGCATCTGTCTAATCAGTAAATACTTATTGCTTTTTTTAAATTAATTTTTTATACCTAATTAAAATATATGTATATAAAAAGAATAAATAAATAACGCAGCTCTAAAGATAAAAATATCCATCCCTTTTATAATTTTTTTATCATAAAAACTCAGAACGTGATTCATATATTCGTTCGTATTTATAACCCGGCTACTCTGGCCACAAAAAAAATATTTTTATGAAACTGCGTATAATCCATCCAGAGTTTATTTTTATTCCCCAGTTACAGTAAGAATTTAAAAATTTAACTTATAAATCGATGAAATGGTTGAAAAGAAAAATATATTTTTGTCTGCAGTTTTCTAACCACTCAAGATTTAAATATGAACATGAACATGGCAGGTGGGTTTCTCAAACATATTTATAAACCGAGAAATGTCATTTCGTTCATGAACACGAGAGAATGACAAACTTAAATTTATTAAGACAAGTTACTACTTAATCTAAAATTAGCTTTTTAAAATTTTTCTCCACTATTTATTAAATATTCGATAAAAATAAAATATGAAATTAATTAAATTTAAAAAATTTTTAATTAAAACGGACTGATATTGATTTGGTCAATTTGATAATGCAAAATTTAATAACCGTACACATCAGAGATGTATCATCGCGGAGTATGATGCACACACATCTAACTTTATAATTTAATATGTAGATGCAATAAGCTCTGATGGTTCCTGTACAAGATTTACAGTTCTACATATGTATATAGTTCTATATAGACATATATATACGTGCATATGAAATATTCATAAATTCAAAGGAACGAGAAGCTCTTGTTAATTCATTTAATGCGACTGTTGATACTTATAAAAAAAAAAAAAATAAAAAAATAAACATCTCTCTTGCTTTTTTCCAATAAATTAATCAATCTATTTATAATTTATCAATCAACAGACAATTCGAGTATTAAATCAGTGAAAAGTCAAGTGCTAAATGAATTACAATTGTGAGGGAAATTTTAAAACATTCACCAGTGAGTAGTTTTGTGCCCACATCAATGGCGTATCATAAACTTTAATCTCTCTGATCTACTAAACTCAAATTGAAAATTGCCAGTCACATTATGCGAATGAATGAGGATATACCATTATTATCATTATAAAATACAAGCATCAAGCATCACCACCAATACCACCGATGACACTGCTGTTGTATACTAAAGTGTACATATAAGAGCAATACAACTAAACTGTACAGGATTCATAGTAGAGGTCTCATAAATGCTATGCAAATTTTCCGGGCTGTGGTTTAGATCACATTTGTATGAGTAAGATACACCAGAGAAAGAACCAATGTGTGACTAGACCTAAACTACTACATACATACTATATACTAAATCTTTAGCTATTACTCTATTGTAGTAGTAGTAGTAGTAGTAGTAGTAGTAGTAGTAGTAGTGGAGAATGTGGAAAAAGGATGACGACGACAAAGAGAACGAATAGAGTATATTCTCGACGGTAAAGTGTCGCCGCTTATATTCCACGGGACATGCACAACTCGCGTGTCTCCCTTATCACTCTGTAAGATAGCTTGCACTTTGCATACGTGGCATAATTCAACGCCAAAGCCTCCACCCTTACTACCATCTCCACCTCAACCGTATCTAACCATTTATATATATGTATATGTATAGGAATATACCTTAATCTTACTATATATGGTGGTTTCTATATCTCTCAGAGGATATCTTTGTCTCACTAATTCTGTAGTTGTCCTGGTAGTCGTGGCAAGCAGGATGACGATGGTTCTCGTCGATACCAAGTAGTCCAAGTCAAGTCGAGTCATTTGCTATACTCATCCTTCTAAGCCGGAAATTCCTGTCTCTCAGTGACTCTCGTTCGATCTAACTGGACATTTAACGACTCAAACTTGTCTTCCAAGATACGACAAAACTTTAACGTCAACTGCTACATGTACACATGTATATATATATGTATAGATGGATGGATGGATGGATGGATGTATGTATATATACGTAGTTAAGGTTAAGTCTCAGAGAGTGTTACGGAACAGCAAGTTCACGAGTGAGAATCACGAAACCGGAAATTCTCGAGTTGCTGTTAAGTGCCGCGGGATTCAGTAAAGATGTTTCGATGATTCCCCAACGTTAGAAGATTGTTCTAAACGATATATAGTATATATTAAGTGAGAATACAAGTCTAAAGTCGAGAAGAACAAGAAGAAGAGAATGAAGAAAAAAGAGAGACCATCAGAAGAGTTTGAGAGTTTGGTTTGTAAAGCCCATCGTGCGTCACGATTCGCTGACAAATTAAATCACGCCTCAAGGTATTAACGATAAGATTTTCAGCCCACGCGTTAGTTCAGTTCAGGTAGACATATATAAATATATATATATTTTACAAATCGTCGGCATTAGCCACACAGACATACACTCACTGAAGCACCATTATCATTATCATCATCATCATCATTATTATTATCGTTAGATAGATATTACATTAGAAAGATAGACAGTCCAAGGGCGTGCCTCACGCCTCGGGTTTCATGAATGAGATATAAAAATGCCGGGTCAACTGGTACCAGTTGACTCTGATAATTGGCAATGGCGACTTTATAGACGGAGTAGAGCAGTTGTAAAGAAGAGAGAGTGATGAACGGGACGAGGGATCAAGAGGGCAAAATGAAGCAACATTAGCTAGTTAGTCCATTACGAGTCATCTTGCCCCGGTATCATTTTTTTTTCCTTCCCTCTTCCTCCATCACCACCACCACCACTACCACCACCATCATCATCATCATCCTCTTCTCTTCCACCGTTAATACTCGTACTCAATCTTTCTCTGGATCTTGCTCTCTCTTATTCACGAATAATCCTCAGCTCAACCACACCCGAGCTGGCTTGAGACACCTCACTACTCGCATTAGGATTAACCGTGTGCCAAATAGACCCGCACTAGTCTACTGAACTCAACTCAACTCAACTCAACTCAATTCGAATCTCGAGATAGGACTAGCAATTTCATAGCTCTCGACATTCTCTCCAAGTGTACTTGTAACGGACAGAGGATCGAAGAATCCCTGAATACTGTAGTGGTGTGCAGGTTAGAGACATAAAGGCCCAAGAGCTTTGAGAAGCTGAACAACTAAAGGATGAGAATAACTCGGGACAGAGAGGTAAAGGTTCAACTGGAGCTTTTACATTTTCCTACAACACGTATTTCCAGCTCACCGCCTACAACCTGCAGGTCGATGCGCTCGTAGTACTGAATGGCTCATCGTTAGAGCTTAGACTCGAGCACTTTTCTCTCCGTCCAATTCCTATCCGTAATACAGCCGTACAACTGTACACCTATACAAATTTACACAGATATACACCTACGTTTATATATACATTGGATATTACTTTTGCTTGGTCGTCTGGTCGTCTTGTTCGTCGAGATATTCTACCATCTCTTCTACCATCAGCAACACACTCCCACTCGGCGTCGCCTCAATGCGGCTATTCATTTCGCTCTGGTGCCGTGCCAAACGAACCACGCGCTTTTCCGTATAAAAATTGAGGACCTCGAATCAACTTCCATTTCTTTTTTATTATTATTATTTTTTTCTTCTTTACTTTACAGTGCCTTTTATTATTTATTATTTTTTTTTTCAATTCACGGAGTAAAAATGAAGGCAGAGAAAAAAAACACAAAGTAAAAGTTTACAAAAAAAACTTGGTAGCCGTAGCAGTAGGAGATAGACCGCAAAGTAACCATCAGACGTTCAGCATCCGGTAGTCATCAATTTCGAGATTCCTAATTTTATTATGTAACTAGTACACAGCACTTGGTTTCCTGTGATTTGTTTCACTGGTATAAAATGATTAACTTGATGAATATAAAGTAACAAAATGTCTGTATATATATATTGATGTGTATAAATGTATTTGATATCTTGTTGTATCCCGCAGGCGTTTTAACCTCTTCGGCATCCTGCTGTCGCTGTACTCTGCTTTCATCAAGATCCACCTACATATATAAGACTTTGATATGTATATATATATATAAGTTCGGGTGCAATATCTCGTGCCCGCATCATCTCATATTTCATCCGCAAAAAGCCGTAGATTGAGCAAAGTTGGCCGTGTATTAAGTATTAGCGGGTTAACGCCAAGAGGCATTAATCCTTATAATCCCCCTTGTGTTTTACAACTACTTGAGTTGTTTTTTCTCTGGAGATATATTAAATGGTATATAGTATTTTTGACGAATGCAATAAACACTAAAGGAGTCTTATTCAGTTGAGACTTTGGCGATGTGATGTATGATGTGTGTGCGTGCGTGTACTTCCGGTTCAATTCATTTGTCTGACATTTAATGGAGTAGGGTGCGCTGAAAAAAAGTACTCGGGTGATGAGTGTGTGGGTTCAAAGCATCAAGAGAAGCAAGAAGTCTGATAAGCTTTTGCCGAACAAGCGGTTATCGTAAGCAGAAGGCTTATCTCACGCTTGAGGGTTATCAGACCCTTTAAAGCCACGATCAGCCAATTATTTTTTACTTGCCTTATACTCGTTCTCCTCCGCAACTAACTCAAGCTCTTCAACTCACTCTTATTCTTACTCTTACTACTCTTGCTTTTACTTGCCTTTACTTGGTTTTACTTGGTTTTACTTGCCTTATTCCTCCTCCACTTCAAGGTGATCCTCAACATCTACTTCGGTTCACTAGCCGTCCTGAAGTTCTATCGACTCGAGAGATAGCTTTCGAAATTTCCCGTTCGAATAATTAACGGCTGAATGCGTCTGGACCAGATACGATTCAACTAACAAGCGAATGAAGCCAGTGACCTCTCCGGTGGACTTAATAATAATAATAATAACAACAACAACAACAACAACAACAACAAACCAAGCTACTGCTGTATGAGTAGTAACCAACAGAATATAAGGAAAAAACAAAAATAAAATTGGTAAAAAATCAGAGATGAATGGAAAAAAAAATCTGTCGATACAATATGTACATACGGCTTGCCTAGGGTATGTATCCAACACGCTTGCCAGAGAAATAAGTCTTTTGTATTGACGTTCAAACTCGTGCATTTTGCCGGTAATCTCTCCCGCATTATTCGCCATATGAGCATCAGACATATCCGCTTCGCCTTGAATTCACCTGCCATCGAGTTCAATACTCTGTTGTTATTATTATTATTTTTAGTACTATCGTAATTTTTTTTTATCCTTCAATGTCTGATCCTCCCTGACTTGTCTCTCGACTCGGAGGCATTGGATACGAGGATTTTCCGGGCAGCCAGCCATCGTCTTTACCAAGGCTCGAATTTAGCTTGGCCCAAATCCAAAAGTCCAGCAGTCTCTCCACTACAACTCCTCGTCTACTATTTCCCTCATATTTCTCTACGAGTAGGGTCCTGCAGCATACTGCCACCATCCTCATCTCATCTCATCCTCACATTTTTCCCTGGGGTCTTGATGAAGCTTATGGGCTTCGTATAATCATACTCTCATACATTCAGAAAATCATATACATCGATATATATAAGTATACACCAGCAGTAGTTTAACTCGTTCGAAAACCAGTTCCGGGTAATACTTTGAGAGAAAGTGCATCTCATAAATACCCACTCCGCACACTAAAACCCTAGTTCTTTTTTTATTATTTATTTTTATTCTTTTTTTACATATATTGTAAAGTGCCGTCCAGCCCAAATGCTGCTGACAAAAATAGCAAGCCAGATGAAAGGGGAAAAGACAATAGACCAGAGAAATATGTACTGCAGAAAAGTTATAGATATATATATATATACATAAAAAAAAAAAAAATAAAAATAAAAAGGAAAAAAATTTGAACGGTGAGCACTTTGTCCGGACGTTGGATTATACTAAAAGAAGACCTTCTATATTCTGTCCGTGGATTCCTATTGGCGCGTCAAAACGTCCTCAGAACATCACAATGTAGTGGTTGTCATCGTTTTGTTACCTTCTATGTATACTAAAGCAGTAACAGGAATATATAGCAGCACGAGCAGCACACATCTACTGGCAACCCCGTTTTTGCAGTTGTCTATCTTTCGGAGGAACGACCGAGGCGTGTAATTTCCCCGCATTTTCCCGCTCCCGCTCCCGCTCTCGTCGTCACCGACGTCCTCGTATTTACTCTTAAGCACCTAAAACTGGGAAAATGAAAAGTCCGAGTAGAGCTTGCGCTCACATTCATTCTCCATTTTGTCCTTGTTGTGCCAGTAGACTATTTCGACGTGGCCTCAGGTGTCCTACCATTTCCGACACACATTGCTCAACACTATTATCTATATAGCTACTGCTGCTGGTACTTTTGATACTCTGGCATGGTATACCTGGTATACGTATAGCAGACTGTACTTGCACAAGAGTAAATGAGTCCAGCGAGTTATAATCGTTCCAGTGGGTCCATGAGCCATTAAGAAGTATAGACCAGTTCTATATGTCCCTTTCCTTGAGACTAAACTCTCTGCATAACAGCAGTAACTGCCTGTGGAAATTTGCGAAACTCATCGTGTTCACATTGGATCCTCTTCATCCTTTTCATCGTCTTCTTCTTCATCATTCTTATACTTTCTTTTTCGTACACGTGGGAATCGCCTTGAGCAACGCTCTCTATTTCATGTTTTTAACTAATGTAATGCTTTAGTTTTTAATGCCCACTATTATTGGGTCCAGTCTATTTACAAAACGTTAGATGATCGGTTTGTGTTGCAATAAGAGAACGGGATTCCACCAACTAACGAGTCACTTTCACGAATTCGGATTACCCGCAAGCCAATTTTTTTTTTTTTTTTTTTTTTTAATCCATTTCATTTATTTATTTTTTGTTTAAATATCCAGTGGGCAACATGAGAAAAAAATTCGTTCTACTTCATGAGATTTTTTTTTTTTTAACCAAAAACTCAGCAACTAATCCGTTGATAAAGTTACTCGTGGCTTTTAATAGCTCGATTTTTACCGTAACTAAAACCGGGTTTCATTTTTTTTTTTTTTTGTTAATCAGTAAATTGATAAAAAAAAAAAGCCCCAGTAATTTAATCTTCGAAGGTAATGTAAATGCATGCATAATGAAAGATATTTAAAATATATATCAGTGTGTATTTTTCGCTTATTAAATATATAATAAAAAAAATGATTACGCGTAACGTGTCTGTAAGAATTTCATTGTCTTGAAGAGTACGGAAGAATGAACCCGCTGCGGAGTAGTAAAGTCGTCTAGTTAAAAGTTTTACCAACTTCTTTTTTTTATTTTTTCAACTACTGTCTTTAGTAAAATAAAGAATTTCGTTTGAATGAATTGCTACAGTTGAACAATTTCATGCGAGAGAAAACTTTCTGAGTAATTTTATAATGAATTGAAACTAATAAAAATAGTATAATAAAAGAAAAAAAAACTTGATAATGAAATAAAATTTCAAATTAAATTTTGAGTATAGAAAAAAAAGCAATACAATTTCATTTAAATTGATAACAATATGACAAAAATAAAAAATGAATCTTTCGTAAAAACTAAAACGACCAAGATATTTTATTATTATTATTATTATTAATAATATAATGGATTAGAAATAAAAGGAGAGACAATATAAAATCAATTTAACATGATAGGTGTGACAATAGAGGACGTAGATATAAAAGCCAGAACCGCAGACATGTGCTGGCGCATTACGCGGATGCAAAAGCCACAGAATAATGTATCGTACACTAGAATACACCAGTCGGACGATAAAGCTGCCGCACTACCACCGCGTGTTATTACAATATTACCACCCGACGTGGGAGAGAGCAGACTAGGGGGTTGAAGAGAAGAGACCAAAGAAAAGGACAGCCAAGAGAAAGCGATTTATAATAGTCGGTGGAAATGAAATTTATACATATAATATATATGAAAAAAAAAAAAATAAAAACTGGATCCCGCATCTACGCATCAACTTTCTCGACTCAACTCGACTCGACTGTTTACTCCCTAGGGAATTTATATATGTATAAATAAAAATTTACAACAAAATAGAAGAGAAAAGCGATGTTGGAGAAGACGACAGTGTATGGCGCAGAGACGTGTATATAATATATATACATGCGTTTGGATTTGGACAGCACGCGAGATCGCGTGCAAAATAACTCCTCTCTCCCTCTTTAGGCTGTGAAGCGGGTAGACTTCCATGCACCCGCTCCCACGCTCCACGCTCTTACTTTAATCCACTATAGCTGTGGCATTTTAATTTCTACCTAGGTGCCATATTATTTTCATAACTCCTGGACGGACGACAGAAATCCCACCACGCACGAGTAGTAAAAGAGCCAAAGAGAGCAAAAGGCAGATGTCTATTGTGCCCGAGTGGGAGCAAGAGGAAATAAAAATAAAAAATGAGGAACGAAAGACCTAAAGTTAAAAGGTTACTCATACAGAAAATTAATTGTGCTTTTGCCTGATTCTCATTCAGTCTGCGAATTCCCATTTTATTTTTTTAAACCTTCTCATAATATTTTTTTTTTTCCTACCGTTAATATCATAAAGAAAATTGTTCTGATGGATGAAGTGCTCGAAAAAAAGTTAAACAACAAAAAATGTAACAAGTATATAAGGTTGCCGTTTTAATGATGATTACTGAGTTTTTAAGATAAAAATATAAATAAAAATAATAAAAAAAAAATGTACGAAAGCTCTCGATTTACACAGAGTTTTTTTTTTCTAACGTATAGAGCTAAGATAGAGCAGTTATCGGGCAAGCGCAAAGACACCATTTTGCTTGACCTGGTCTTTGGTCCCTTTTGGCTTCGCCGCCTTTTGTCGAGATGAGCTGAGCACCAGATAGTTGTTGAGGATTGCTAGTGGAGACGTGGGAGACGAACCGTATGGCGAACATGGTCTACTATTTTAAAACTTTTATTTATACATAAATATCTGCATCTATCTAGGCTAGAAATGCACCAGTCGGCATCGAAAAGTGTTTCGCCTGCGAGTTTATACATCCATCCATATGTATATCATAGGGTATGAGCGAGCATGTACAGTCCTCTTCGACATGGGAAAGTTTCAAGTCCGGAAATTTGCATACCGATATTTCGAGCTGCTTAAAAGTCCGCGGTTCAACATAATAGGAAAGAAAAAAAGCGGTATCAGTTCTATTTGTTCAATACAAAACCAGCTAAATAAAAGAAAAAAAAAAAAAATACTGAATGACCTGCAAAAAAAAGAAGAAGAAAAAAAAGATTTCGATGTATTTAGCTATAGCTTAATTCGATTTTCTTTCTTCTACGTGAATATCCGTGGCGACTTTTAATGTAGCGCTGAAAAATAGTTGTATATATAGGTATCTCTATACAGTGTCGTGGTTTTAAGACAAGAAAAATCGAAAAAGCGTTCTTCCTCATTGGGGGTACGATATACAAAGCGATCCAATTAGGAAGCGAACTGCGGACGAATCGTTCGATCGGGCAAGCGATCGGAGCTTGGATAAGCTCAACGGCAACTCCTGTATACCATACCAGCAGATTCTTTATTTTCTTATTCCTTTTATCCAACTCTTTCATACTCTTTCTGCCTTTCTTACTTGAGGTAAATAGCTTTGATGTACGATAAAATTGCGCGACTGTAACTTGAACTATCTCTTTTCTGTATCCCATTTCTATACTGTTCGACTGTTGTTGCTTTCTACTGCATTTACAGTCTCTGTGTGTATATAATATATATAATGCTACACTATCATTATACCTTTCTCTACATATATCTATCTATCTATCTATATATATATATATAAAGCACAGGATAGGAACCAGGAAAATTGTATCCCGCGGAGCACTTCGATTGCAACAGTTTATTGCGGCCGGATGCACTGGGCATGCACACTACTCTGAAACTCTCGCGCCAATTGCCGCGCTTCCTTCTTTTCCGTTCACCCATTAAATCAGTTTGTTTAGCGCTCTGGTAAAAGCTCTTCTCTAGACTTTCGATGATGTATTTCCTCTTTTCGCCGAGAGCTTAATCCCCAATTTCATTATATATCCCATGCTTTGCCTGGCTCTGGTTCTAGCTCTGCCTTTATTCTTGTTTATTTATCTCATTTACTTTTTATTATTTATTGTTCACTTCTCCGTAGCTCTGCTTATCCGGTATATCTCGGAAAATGCAACTACTGTTAGAGCATTCTCCCTTTAAACAATTTTTCAACGTTATTTATCATTAGAGGCGTAACTATTTTCCATCACATAAACTTGTGAGACAAATCACCACAATCGTTTGGGCACTTTAGCGGTGATTTAACATACCAACGTCACCGTTTTCCTCACATAGTGGTCCTCAGTATCTGTTGAGCAATTCAGCTACACAGTACACACAACTCGACACAAAACTCAACAACAGTAATAGTAGCAGTAGCAATAGCAGTAGCAACACAGTGTGGGCTATGTCGCACGTAGACTCGTCTTGCACTCGACAAACAAACGAAGCAAATTGCAATTTATTCACGTCATCATGCCAAGGCACTCCACATGCCCCGTTGGCTTCTTCCTGTCCCCGCTTGTTAAATCCTATGCCTCAGGCAATAGCTCCACTTGTGTGTCTTTCTCTCTCTCTTTCTAAATGTATGTGTATATATTTCATTTTATCTTGTGCCATACTCTCTCAACAGCGTGTACACGCTCGCGGGACAATAACCAAGTTGGACCGAAACAAGCGTCCGAAAGGCAAAAGACCTGGGGCTTGTATTACGTCATTGAAAATCTATCGGCGAAGAAACTCGAGCGTTAATCACAAGAGGCGCAATCACGCTTTCCCTTCTACCATTTTACCCTTCTTCTTCTTCTTATAGTTATTGTCCTTCTTCTGCTTGTACTTGAAACTCTCTCCCTTTTTGTTCTTCACAATTCACTCTCTCATTGACGACGACGCAATTACCAAGTCCTTAGTCACAAGAGAGACATCCTCATTGGTATAAACCAGCTGTGCTTCTGATCATGTCCCTTCCTCTTCTTCATCCCGAACCTATTCCCTATATCCCAGTAGTAGTTCACTTCAGTCAGCCAGTTTTCCTGTATACTCTCATTTCTCAAATAATCAATTCTCGACCTCATTCTTCGCCATTTCCAATCCTTGCTTCTCTATACATATATATTTGTCTTAAAATCCCTTTTCTCTTACATCTATTCACCTTGGCCTGTATAGTTTTCGAGTGATTAATATTGACAGTGGTGACATTGCTATAGCCATTATTCTCGTGGAGCGCCATCTATAAGGCGCGTCTATATACCGCCAATTGAAAACAATGTTTAAAAAAAAAAAAAACAAATGTCTCGGTGTATATTTAACATGAATAAATTTTATTTTCACTGATTGCTATTGTTACACTTGCGGAAGTTACCCGTAGCAATTCTTTGAGCATGAATATGTCAATTAATATACGGATCTGCTGTTGTATGTCATCATTTTATAGTACAGAGTTAAATGTATGCCAAGTACGAGGACGCTGTAAACTATGCATTGAGCGTTGAGTATTAGTAGCAGTAACAGTAACAGTAGAACTAGCAGTCTAGTACAAACGTGCACAAAGTTGTCCCTAACTCTCCTACCGGTGGTTCATGTTTACAATGTACCGGGAAAACAAGACAAGGCAATTCACGATGTGTTATACTCACTATACAGTAGAGTAAATATATATACATCTATCTATTCATCTATATATATATATATATATATGTTTATATAATCTTGAACCCTTTCTCTCTTACGTTTCCGTGTATTTTGACATAAACTAGTCACTTGGCACATCAGGGCAGCTCGAGTTGTCGAGTCTTTGATGTGAAACCCAATGCAACTAATTATTGATCTACTTAGAGTGGCAAACGTTCAGAAACAAACAGACTTACTTTAGTTAATTTCACGACAGTTGATATATCAACCGAACAGTTGACTAATAATTAATGCAATTATTTTAACTTGAAGCCACTCTTAGAAATTAGGTCAACCATATTAATTATTCTTCGTACTAATAACTTACAAGTAAACTCTTCTATTTTTATTTATTGGCTTGATATCTGTATATTTTATTTTATTTTTTTCATTTTATGCTTCTCTACTTAAGCATCTTTATGGTAAGCATGAAAGAATCAGATAATTGGATTATGCGGTGGAATGTTCATACGCGGAAATCACTGGGGATTACAATCGGTCAGATACACAGAACGTTATATTTATCAAGTAAAGTACAATTGATTCGACGGTCGTTCATTCAATAACAGGGCATAAAGCAGTATCAGCCGCATCGCTCGAATAATTCTCACGGAATCCACAATTTATTCAGAATCGTTCATTAAACTGCATATAATGGACGATATATGGAAAGGAAATACACCCCTGACGATACTCAATCGTTGCCACCACCAACAATCCCATCATTATCACAGTTAACGCACATTATTCCATCGACTCATTCAATATATTATTTTCCCTACTGCTTTACCCTACCACCATCATTCGATTTTCCAATTATTCCCATGTAAATAAGTGCCTTCATTATTTATTTTCATATATGCCCATTACCAATAAACTACAAACTATACTAAGCTTTGCTCTTCTAGTTAATTAGTTCATCAATTTATTGGATCACAAAAGACTTTTCTCCAATCTAAAAATTAGCTTTCAAAAAAATTTAATTAACAATATCAATCGCTTGATTGTTTCCAATTTTTTTTTCTTCGTTTTTTTTTTAAATAAATAATTTTATTTAAACGGTAAAATTTAAAATGTCACATGTAACTTTTGTAATGAAAGCTTGAATAAACAAATTTAGCGACTGAGTGAATAAAGTTAAAAAAAAAAAAGTTTTAAAAAAGTGGCACATCAATTAATCAAAAGATGAAAGAGTAGTGAGTGTACATAACAGTAGATTGTGTTAGATTGTGTGAGCTCGTGTGATGAAGGGCGGTACAGCTAGGCACGGTCCTAGCGCACTGCAACAATGACAACAACACAACGACAACCTCGACGCGGAGACGTCGTCGTCGTTGACCCATACACTCTCGCGTGACTCGATGATTCACGACGAGTATATACATGCCAGTCTGTCTGCCAACTTGACTTCTCCCAGTTCATCCTCCCTAAAGCTGCTAGCAATAGATAGATACATATGTACAGAGGAGAAGGGAAAGAGAAAGAGAGAGAAAGCTCCAGCTTAAACCTGTGTCTGTTCACCGTTGGCAGAGTGACCCTTTCGTCGCGTTCGACACAACAATTTAGCAGTCCTTGTGATGAAAATAAAATAAACAGAAGAGCACACACTATGCGATGTATAGTAAAGCTCAGTGATATGACATAGCATAGTAACAGCTGGTAGAGCTTGCGTCCAAGTAAAGTCATAAAGCATCAAAGGCTTCCTATCTGCTAATATGTATAGTTGATAGTTGAGAGAGTAGACCTTCCTGTGGATGGTCCTCTTCAGAACTAGAACTTGGCATTGGACTTTAATCCATTTAGCAGAGAGCAATAACGACGGCATTTCGTGGCCAAGAGCTATTCGAGCAAGTCCGTCACGTTCATGTCCTCAAGGATGATGGAAGGAAGTTCTCGAGGATACTCGACTCCTTGTTGGTTAACGCAAAATTCAACTCGATCGCCATAGGGCTAAGATGCTGATATTGATTTAACTTGTTCATGCTTCAAGTAGTACATCTCTATATACATGCATATATATATCGGTTCACCTCCACGATATACATGTATATGTGCGTATCGGTACCTACATATTCCATGTAGATATATACATAAGACATCGATATATATATATATATATATATATATATGACATGGATGTCGTTATTGGGATCCTCGTTATATCAGTAGTACATAGAGGAAGATGTAGTATATAATGTGGAAACACTTTAGTGTACCCGTAAATTCGTTGGACCTGTTTCCCGAATCAAGAGTGTCTTGGCCAGCAAAGTGGCCCGAGGATAATTGAAACCGATTCAATGTATATATGGGATCTCCGTGACCCCAACGGGTATTAATTCATCGAACTGACAGCCCGTAACGTCCCGATCGGCAACTGTGCCTCGCTAGTCGTTATTTTAGCAGTTTTTCATAATAAATCATTTTAAAATTCTAGACTGGTTGTTTTTTTTAAGCTTTCATTTCTCGAGAGCAGACTGGGTTGTGGTGCTTATGATACAGAATGTAATGAATTCAACCAACGAATATAACCTCGATGTGGTGGTTAAATTGCCCTCATCCAGGAATAATCGGTATCTCGCGGTTTTTATCTATCCCGTGGTTGGTGGTACTCTGGCTCTCAGAGGTGCCATCGTGTGCCAACGGGAAAGCTTTTTAATTTCATACTTTACTTCTCGCCAAAATTGCGCACTTTCTTTTATACTACTACTGGCATTGGTGCTGGTACGACCTTAATTTACGAGCGACACGTGATCAAGAACCAACCACTTTGTCTTTTTCCACTTCCTTCTACTTTCCATTTTTCCTTGATACTTTTTTTTGTTTCTTCGCAGCCCCTCGCTCATTCATTCACTCACTCGCTTACTCACTCACTCTCGTCTTACCCTCATTTATTTTTTTTTTATTTTAAAAACTTTTTTTTTTTTGTTATTTTCGCGCAACTTTGTAAATTCCTTTCCCATTTGTCTCTCTCCTGCGGATGCTTTTTCATTTTCCAGTCGAAAAAAAAAAAAAAAATGAAAAAAGCATAAAAATAACTTTTGCGGCTCGAAATAAAATAAAAATCTCGTTGATTCAATGTGCTATGCCGAGACACAAATAATAGATTTATCAATGTTTCAAGAGCACAGCCGAGGTTGGAAATTGAATATAACTCAATGCCGGGAAGTACACACAGGGTACACGATAGAATATTTCATGTTCTCCCTCTTTAGCTTTATTTTTATATTTTATTTTTCATTTATTTAAACTCCAGTTCTTTTTCTTGTTTTTCTTCCTTAGCTCCCTTTACTCCCTTATTCTTAGTTCCTTGGTCTTGCCATCTATCTACCGACATTTGTTTTCTTTTAACCCTCTTGTTTCTCTTCAGCCCGCAAATTTATCGGACACTTGGGGAATGTAGTGTATACTCAAGCCTGAATCGAAATGCTTGGCGTACATGCGAGCGGGCAATGCTTTACACGTAAGCGACGCTCGATTTACTAGCAGCAGCTTAACTCACGAATTTTTACCATCATGTTTTATTATATATATATACATTTTTTTTCTCGCTCCTCTAACATTTTCGTTTATTTTTTTTATTTTTTTATTTTTACAGGCGAAGTAATCGGGCAACGGTTCTTGGGCAACGAGAGTCACGTGGAGCACTTCAAACTTCTTGAACGAGCGCCGACTTTTATCCTGATTGGTGCAAGGTAATATTTTTCACCATGTTTAAAGCCCATCGCACAATCTACCCTCCTTAATGTTCATCCAACCCTCGTCCCTATAAATTTTTATAAATTATTTAAACACCCATCAATGTGCTTGATACTTATTCCCTCCTTGTTCTAATATTCTTTTACACTAAAATATAACTTTTATACCTTAAAAAAGATATTAAAAAACAGATAACCCATAAATTTTTAGTATTATTACAACTGGCTTCTCTACCATTGCCTCCATATTAAACCCATTATAAATTTGTCAGCTTTAAAAAATATAAACCAGACCAAAAGACACATCTCTAAACGCTTCTCGCACTTGACGGCACCAAGAAAATTGGATGTCCGTAAAACGCTCTCGTCATTTTCGTATGTAAATTTTTTACGAGCTCGTTCTACCCACGATTGTGGTCTACTCGGAGTTATCCTTCGGGCGCGAAATTTTACCAAGTAACAGAGCTAACAGAATAAAAAAAAAAAAAAAAAAAATATTAACTACCATCACCACGGCAGGACTACCAACGTTACCATAACACTAGGACTAGTACGAAAGAAAAAAATAAGTAAAATAGAATAAGACAAGAGAAGAAAAAAAGCTTAAACCAGGGAATGAATTAATGCAGACTAGGACAGGATATAAACGTAAACGGAAGAGAGATGGAGGAGATAGAAACGGCGGCTGGGGATTCTCAGAGTGGTGCGGTGGGCGCAGTGGGCGCGCGAGAGCGGTATACCGAGGATAATCAATTTCACGTCCGACCGCGAGCTAAGCCGTCACGAGCCTCCGATAATGGATGCACACGTTTATCACGCGGGCACCTACCTCTGTCTCTTTCTCTCCCTCTTGCTCTGTTATAGCTCTTACTCACTCCCTACTGAACTCGATAATTATGCACAGCCCTACTAATTGAGGAAGATCGATGAGTCGGGCGATGACAGCAGCCGTGGCAGCAGCACGCGCTCATCAAATCCCCCAAAGCTTTCCTCCATCTTGTGTCACTTAAGCTCAATTATACACAAAACCCAGGGCTTTTGGTGTCTATCCGTCCATCTATCTATCTATCTAACAATCTATCGAACTGTCTCATTAATACACAATAAATAATCAATGTGTTGTTTTATTTTACAGAAATGCCATTTACAATATCAGTCTTCACGATCTCTCGGAAATCTCTGATCAGGTAAATAACTAACTAATTAATTAATTTATTCATTAATTCATTCATTTGTTTACTGTTCATCACTCAGTCATTTACTTAATTAAAAGTTGTGTGTATTTTTTTTTTTTTATTTTCATCTGAATCCACAATATCCTCTATCCCCATCACTCATCTCTTGAATTTTTAACGGTATAATAACATCGTATCTCTGATTTGAATTTCTGTTCTACAATTACACCAGCATTACCACCAGTGAGATAATAATGAAAAAAGGAATATGCAAAATGAGATTTGACTTCATCTAGCAGCTAGTCATTTTGACAGTTACATCCGGCAAATGGTTGAAATGTAAATTAGGTAATCACGTTAACGGGCATACAGTCATGTGCATGCATAGATTCTCCTACATGTATTCTCTCCTACAAATAAATAACATTCACATTCCCACATATTCACTTAAATTCACATATATATCTACATATACATTGTTAGTATATAAAACCATGCATTCTGCAGGAGATTTCTACACAGATATACATAGTCGTGTTGTTAAACTAAAGTAAAATATCCAAAGAGTGAAAAGCTTCAGGAAAAAGCTCATGAGCAAGTAAAGATGAAAGGGATGAGTAGCGTGGTGAAGAAATCCTGTTAATGACTTACCCAGAGTGAAACGTAACCGTGTATAAGCTTTTTTTCCTACCACTCACCAACATCAGTTGGATTTTCCCTCAGAAGGAAGGAAAAGGAGTTATCTGCCGGCACGCTACACCTCCTACATACTACAGACTACAGTTTGCGGCTCCTCAGAGAATATATTTTTTTAATGTGTGTGAATTTTCTCAGTAGTAGTAGTAGTAGTAATAGTAGTAGAGATGAAGAAAGCTAAATGTTTCCATTTTGCTGGTCCCAACAACAAGCTTGTTGACAGTAGACTCGACACAACGTAATCCTACGGGAAAACTTTTCCGTAAGACTAATTAAGTCGCATTGAAGCTACTAAGTCAGAACGTCAACATACCGGAACGTCCGTTGCAGATGGCCAAGGAGTTTCAATGAGAAGAAAAAATATACGATCGATCTGATAAATAAAGCATCGAGAGTGGAGACAACTTGGTTCCTTGGGATATCTACAGATATCTATAGATACATATACAAGCTAACATTGATCATAGTATAGACATAATGCATACATACTTAAATGAGTTTCTTGGTCGGCAACGAGCAAGCTCTCTAGTATATATAATACTGTATACTTGTGATATAGCAAGAGTCTAGACTCTCGACCGCTACGTCGTCGTACTCGACTACACGCAGCAGAGAGAGGCGGCTCTGACCGGTCATTCACTCAGCCGTAATAAAAACTCGCCACCGTTCGCGCATAACTTGATCCACATCGGCAGGCTGCACGGCTGGCTATCTTGCCATACCACTCAACGTGTTCACTGTTCAACCAACATCTACACTCCTCCCGCTCCCTCTTTAGAGCATACACACACTGGTAGCAGTGGTGGCACTGCTGCTGGGCTGTTGTTATATTTAATATCAAAGTTTCACGTAAATTAAATCCTTTCACACGTTTATTAATAAACGAAAAATAAATCCGTGGCCTCATTTTATAATTTTAAATAACATCAATTTATTATTATTTTTTTTTTACTCTTGCAAAATTATATCCTTATAAATTATCCGCTATATTAATATTGAATTTTATGATTAAAAATATAAACTTTACCACAGAAAAACGAATGCTAAATAAAAATATGACAAAGTCAATAACAGCCACTGAGTGGTTCGTCTTGATGACATCCACCCTTTCTTTCTCTGCCTCAAAACGTCTCTTCTTTTCATATATATTTTACCAGCTGAAAGTAGAAGATGTCGATGACGACAACAACAACAACGGTGCAATTAGCTCGATATCAAGATTTCGACTTTGTCAACGAGAATATTGACGAGAAGTTTGTATACCTCTTTTCAAGATCCAAGGTGTTCTCTAGACTAGCTTTTGGATCTCATCCAAATGGATTTGTCGTCAAGAATTTTATCCTTCTGTTCCTTTTCGTATACTTTTTCTTCCCCACCTCCTTTTCTTTTTCTCCGTCGTAACCGTACTCCTTCACCTTCTCATTTTTCTTATCCCCCCACTCCCTACACAACTTGATGTTTTTCTCATGTTCGTTTTCTTGCGTTTGCAGTTTTACTTATACGGAAACTCAAATGTCAGTCTCTTACATTGTTATCCATTTTGTAAAGAGTAACATAGTCAACGTAATTCTATACGCACTGCTAAATCAACGACTTTATTTTTTATGTTTTCTTAACTAAAATGTACTGTTATATTATCTTTTTACTTAATAAATACTATTAAAATTTTTTGTTTCTTTTTACTCAAGTCATAATAATAGTAATAATTACCGGAGATTAGGCATTAGTTGTCGAGTATCGTTAACAAAAACAATAACCTTACCGGTAAGTTGACTTATCCGATTATATATCTTGGTAGGGTATCCGCGAGACGTCTTACATTTATACTTCCGTTGTCATAGAACCGTAGAATAAGTATAAAAATTTTCGTCGTCGTCGTCGCGGTCGTGGTTGTGGTCGTCGTCATATCGTAGTTGAGTGCAAGTAGTATAAGTACTAGTCGTAGAATCGTCGGCGGTTCGTTGGTAGTTGTTAAAGTCATCGCGCCCGCGAGCGTATTATAATATAGGAGGTAGCATGCCACCACAAACCAGGAAAGGAAAACCAACGGGAATGAAAATTACAGTCTCTTCACTTCTTCCGTTCTTTTAATTCATTCATAAAACCTAGAATATCAATCATAAAAAATAAGAAAAATTCATATTACAAACTCTGTACTAAGAATAAACTTACTTTTATATAATGATATTATATATTCTGTGTGAAACCACTCCCTTTTATACCTTTCATCTTTTTTACTGTATTTATTTTATTTATTTATTTCATTTAATGACGTTATAATATATTTTTTCTCAATAAAAATACTCGTTACATTTACCAGATAATCTACTCGGGTATATTAATATTTTTCTGTGTAATCTTAAGTTATTTTATCTCATAAAATTAAAGTAGAAAATGTACCGAATTAAAAATCCATTTAACAGAAAAAAAAGATACGAGATAACTTATTTTTATTGCAGTCAAAATTACGTTAAAAAAAAAAAAACAAAAACAAAAAGAAAGTAAATATAAAAACTGGGAATATAAGGACTCGGGGTAGGGTGAGAGAGGACTGACAAACGGTTGAGACGAGGCAGTCACGCGCCATCCATCCATTTCCGTTAAATGTCCGTGTACGTCAAAGGGGACTTTAGCGCAAATTAAATCTATTCTCCTGCTGGTGTCGAGCACACCCCGTACAACGGCAACTTTTGCCTGTGCCCCTCTGGATCGTTATTTTTGCTAACTCGGAGTGAAGTGAGTAGACAAGGAACACCAATACCTATACCAATACCTATATACCTATATACCTGTATCACCACCACAGGAAAGTATAGAGAACAACCCGACTTGAGATTCTCTCGTGCATTATCTTTTTTCTCTCTCTTGTGCTCAACAATATTATCCTCATACTGTTGCTCTCCATTCCAACCCTTTCACCTCAACTATTTCCGCTTGTCGCGCCTGACAAAAGAGAAAGACGGGGCAAATTTAATCTATTTACCGTAAAGCGACGGTGTACATCACCTCTATACCACTCTATATACCGGAGACCCTCTCATTCAGTCTCGACTCTTGCGATCTTTCTTTAACCTACACACACACACACACACACACACTAACAGGTGTAATGAATATATATATATAAATATATATGGGGGGACAAAGTCGTCTGTCGCGTCTGCCGAGCCAGGTAAAATTATTCCATGCCATTAGCCAGCCCTCTGCTAGACTAAATGCACACATACATTTTCAACGGTAGTAAAACGCCCGTGAATATATATGTGTTATTATATATGTGTACGTAGAGAGATATCGCACACAAGGCCTTAATAATCCGTTGAATGGTGCGTGAAGAAAAGTCATTGAGGCAAACGTGTGTCTTGTGCAGAGGCTAATTTAAACCGAGAGTTACTGCACAAATGAACAAGTTTATTTAGTTTGAGGTGTAGTTGTGAGTTAGTGGATGAAACGAGCCCCCGCACAACAGTTGTATATATTATATAATAACACATACATTGCGGCAAACAGTTGTTTTAGTTTGTAGGAATAGCATCACACCGAGCAAAACATTTTGCACCGAGTCTTTTAACCACCGACGTTGGCTGCCTGACTCAAAGTATTTTACCCCGTGGCTAAACAACCTGAAACATTTGCTGTTATTTATGAATCCTATTTAACGCAAGTATTTCAACCAACTGTTTTACCTTTTATTCATTCACTCACTCATTCATTTTCTCTTTCTTTCTCTCTCAATCTCTCTCTATCGCTACACACTCTTTGAACTCTTGACCCTTCCACGTGCTTTTGTCGCTCATTCGTCTCGAGTGTTATAAGTGAACTTTCTTTTTATTTTATTTGAAATTTTTTTATACTCTCTACTTTATTCTGACACTTCTACTACACAACTATTTTATGATTTTACATTTTTTAACATTTTAAAACGCGCATTATAAATTTTTTTTTTTATTTTTTATCCTGCTATACTAGAGTATAATACAAGTAATGGAAATAAATATCCGAATGCAGTGGACGGGAACAATGTATTCGGGAAAAATAAAATTTATTTTGTTAAAATTAGCAGTTACTCGTAAATATATATATATATATATATATATATATATATATAAATATATTTAGAAAATATGTATATGTAAAGAGAGCAAGCGCTCGTCCGGAAGCGTATAACTGCGAAACCCGTGTATAAGCCGTTGAATATTCAGTGCGATTTTGCGGTTTAAACTTTTAGTCAGGTCTCTCGCGCGCAGCCACCCACGCCTGTTACGACGTGGTCGTATTCTAATTAGGCCAAAGTGGAGACGAGAACCTCCTATTCCCCTTCTGTCCCCTGCAGTGATGTTTAACCAAGACCTCTCTGTGTGTATATCTATATATATTTATATGACGAGAGAATAAGAGAGAACGAAGAAAATAAACGACAGGCAGATTCTGGGCAAATTAAAATCACGACATAAGTCAAGAAAGGAAATAATCTTCCTTAATATTTCTCTTTGTTATTCATTTTTTCTTTCTTAATTAAAAACATTTTTATTTTTTTTCTGTTACAGAGAGTTCAGTGGTCGAGTTCAGCGGCTCACAGGGAGATGTGTAATTTAAAAGGTGCAAGTGAAGACGATTGTCAAAATTACGTACGAGTATTTGGCCGTCAAGGGCCGAATAAATTCATCGCTTGCGGCACCAACGCTTATAAGCCACAGTGCAAGCAATTTGTGCGCACGGTAAATTACATACTTTCACTTTTCACTATATATATATATTTATATACTTATATATTATCTTGAAATTTTATTTTCTCTGTTAATTAAATTTAAATACTTAAGTCTGGGTATATTACAAACAGCAATTTAACAAGCAACTGATTATTAATTTAAAATACCTCAGTACGCAAATATTCTTTGGCGGAAAATAAAAATGTTTATTTCGTGACACAGACACAAATTCGAAGCAAAACTCAACAGCGAATTTCCTAGTAAATATTTAAAAATCTCATGGGGAACAGATGACATGAATCGTCATGTTAATTGAACCTCCCTTTCATTCATGTTTGATTTTTCATTTTTTTTTTTTTTTTTTTCTATTTTTTAAAAATGACAGAAAGCTCTTACGGTGACGTCTGTCACACAGACACGAAAACTGATAAAATACTTGACTAATGGAGATTGCCACCATGAATATATCGGAAGCTACCTGTCAAAGCGATCGACCTCTACAAATACATACGTGTGTTGGCTTTTTTTATTTTTTTATTTTAACTCTGGATAGTGGTGTTACATATATATATGAATGTATGAATGTTATACAGCTACTGCTCTAGTAGTGACTGCAACAACGTCTCGGTTGACCGGCGACGCGCGAAACGAATGCAACCCTCGAGAGGGTGGAAAATATAAAAAGCTTTCCTCCTTCCCTCCCTCTATCTCGCGATCGATACCGTTTATAATATATATCCACTATAGACCTTTATACAATATCAAACATGGTTCATTCTTACGGAGTAGAGGCAGTTGTGTGTTTTAATCTCGAGGGGATATATACATATATATATATATATATTATATATATTCTTTATATTTTATTTTAGCAGTTAAGAGGCTCAGCTTTTGTATGCTTCTGAGAACTTGTTGCAGACTTTTAGACAATTTTCATCATACAACAACCAACAAAACACTGTTCAACTAAAGCTCACTGAATTGTTTTAAATCCCCAGGGCGCAGTTGCTACAGAATTTTTACCACACTAAAAGCTATCAATTATTTATCATCTCCTAACAGACGAAAATCATTCAGAATTCTTTAAACTTTTATGTAAGCAAATATGTCGATTTTTATTTCCCTTCTTAAAATTCCGATATTTGAATTTAAGATTTAATAATAAATAATTCCTTTTGTTTTTATAAATAAAATATTTTAGTTTTTTAAAGAAAAATTTTTATTAAAAAAATCTTGAAAGAATTTCTCAAAGTATGTCAAAGTAATAAATTATTTGAAAAACATGTATATATAGATATATATATATACATAAAAAGTCAAGAAATATCTCTATTGAAAAAGAAACTTTTGCTGTATAATAACAGGTTTTCCCATGACATATGTTTGTATAAAGTATTACCCGTCGTTGTTAAATCTCGGTCATGAAATGGAAGTTTGTCGGTTGTACAATACATATATATACAAACATATATATCCGGCAATATATCAGGGATGAGTTAGGCCGTGTTTAGTTTGGCGGGAATGCGGGCACTGTTTTGATGTAATCGAAGGAATCCAAAGGGAGAGAAGCGGAGAGTAAAACTAGGTGATGCAGCACGAATATGTTTGCCTCCCTCTGACTCTCTCCTGTCCTCCCCCGTCCTCTCTTATTGCACCTTGCTCTTTTCCCCGCCAGCCAACCAGCCCGCCAGCCAGCCCGACGATAATCCCGGTGGTGTAGCATATAGCCAATGCAAAACCACACGAGAGCGTCGATTCTGGTCGACGCTGGTGCATTACCGTCGATTGCCACACAGCAAATATATCCATATATACATTGATCTCTATAGGTCTCATTCTCCACTCCATACTCCATACCCCATACCCCATCCCCCATACTCTATGCTACAGAGAATAATATAGAATGTATATGTAGCAAGTACCACTAGATCGATTGCCATTCGTCGCCACCATCACCATACCCAGCCCATTTAATACTTATCCCTCTTTCTCCTTTTGATCCGATCGATTCTACGATTGGCGACGCCAATATAATATCAAACTATTTCTTTTATATATAAACATTTATATATGTAAACCTTCACTCGTCTACTGTACTGTTAGTTTTGATCGGACACTAAGTCGATAGACAATCGAATATTTTGAATTCCTGTTTCATATCTATATATATATTATATAAAAATATCTCTATAAATCGAGGACGGCCATTAAAAGCGTTTATAGTTGTAGGCTCTAGTCAAACAAAGTTAGAGCTGGAACGATTTTTCACCTCCCATTTAAAATAGTTTTAATTTTTTTATTTTGTTGTACATTTTGTTTGTTATTTAATTCTTTTTCCGTTACATGTACACCAACAAAATAACAAAATAACAAACAAACTTGGGCGTCGACGCACAAAGCCATGTTGCCACGTTGCCTCGCGAATTTTTTCGTTCTCAGTAAGCTCGATTTATATAGAGATTTGGTATTCAGCCTATCGGTAAATCTCCATGTCCCGGGTTATATGTGATTTTTATATTTTTTCCAGCGTTAAATCGGGCTGGGATTATGTAGGTCATACGAGTACAGGCGGCGGAAAAGCAAACGCCACACGCGGATCGGATAATATCGCGTCGCTTGGTGGTCCAAGCCAAGCTGTCGTAGATCCCGGATCCGAGGAGAGCCATGAGATACCCAACTAACTATATACCGAAATAGAACCTCGAGTATGAACGAGGGGGAGCGGTCGAAATGGGGATAGATATTTTGGAATTTCGCCAACCCGACACTTACTCATATATACAACGAGTCACATATTTGCCTTCAACTTGCCCGCTTACCTGAACACGTTATGCGCTTCCCTTCCTTCCGTTGCTCTATACTTGCTGATGGAAACATCCATTATGCTTCCGAAATTCACATTACAACACTACCTTCCTATTTCCCCCTACTTCCCCCTTTACACATACACACATCAGCCAATTTCTCATTATATTACGCGACATACAGAGATTGTCAAGAAGTTTGTTTCAACCGTCAGATTATTGGAGTTAAATTGTTCAATGAATAGTTCGGTAAAATATTATACGCTGAAAAGTTTTATGATACGTTGAAAATTAATACTGATGGAAATTTAAATCTAATCCAACCGTTAATAGTTTCGTTTTATATGGAATTTAATAAAAAAGAGCATTCTTGTTTCATTTCATCGGTTCGGTTTCATGCGTTGGTCTGTTCTACGTACATTCGTTCATACATGATCATGCACTCTCCGTGTAACCCGGGATAATTAACGCTGCGTAGAAGCTACTGCTGATGTAGCCACCGGATTTTCCTTTATAGTAATTTCGTTTTATTAACATTATTATTATCATTAAAAACCGGACGTCAGTTAACGGAAGTACGCGTGACAGGAAAATTCGTATTCCAGTTATATTAAAATTATAATTAACTCATATGATAAAACTATTTTTTTTTTTTTTTTTTTTTTTGCCGTCCACCAATTACTTCCGTAATTCAAACGCGTGACGATGAGAGTTGGTGAGAAAAAAATATGTTTATGTATACATTTTCTTTTTTTTTTTGCTATGAAAGATGAATTTCTTGTAAAACGTTACGTGTCTTACATTTCGCCTTAGCACATTTCACCGGAGGTCATCACAACATACAAGAAGCGTTGGTGGATTCCGCCGGAAGTGAATCCACCCTAACATAAATCTATATAGAAGGGCTTGAAAATGAAGAGAAGTAAACCGAAGGAATAGAACGGTTATTTTGGATTTATGCCGTGCACGTTGGCCCCTTTCGTTTACTCGCGCCTTCTTGTCCATTTTGTTTCCTTCCGTGTGTAATGTGTCGGTTAAACTTGAGGATCGCCAGGAGCTAACGGAAGCGAACACCGGGTTTCCGAGATCTACAGAAAGGACACACATGTATACAGACTACTCACTACTTCATGTTGCAACCAAACGACGGACGTTATTGCTTGTATAAATATAGATATAAAGATATATTTATAAAAAAGTGGGGTGAGTGGGCGGTGAGATAAATCTAGATTCGATACAGCAAGCTTATTTCCGTTGATTTACTTTTTATTTTCGTTAAAACTTTATACTTGTTTTGTTTCAATATCAATATTATTATTATTATTATTTTTATTTTTCGTCCACGTCTCTGTCGTTTGTTATAACTAGTGTCAACGCCACCGTGAACATAATAAGCGAAATAATAATAAAACCGTAATTAGTCATGCTTCCGGTTTCAAATATATATTCTGCTAAATGAGTATTGTTCTATATGTTAAAATTAAAACGAGGTCATATTGAATTTGTGATACATGTACACTTCTATATATATTTATATATATATATAGATGAGCACGCGGTTAAATCGAGAGGGAAATTGGAATAATCGCCCGAGTCAAAATTGTGTATTCAGTTATTCAACTTCACATAAACGTGTGAATATTTTATATTTTATACAGCTGCTGTTTAATCACCGATAGATCATACTTGATAAATTATCAGGTTTTATTAATAAACCACAAATAATCATTTTTTTATACTGCCATTAATTGCATTTTTTTATCTATTTGACATTTAGCAAAAAAAAAAAAAAAAAGAAAAAAAAAAGTTATATTTTAAGCTTTTAATGAGATCAAAATCACTCGGTATTATATTTATAACACTTTTGTAAAAAATTAAAATACTATTATAATTTTAAATTCTACGATTTAAAAGAATACCAGTTAATTATATTTCCCACAAAATGTTATTTCATCCAGATATAAATAAAAATAACTGTATTATTAGAGAAATAATGGAGGTAAATCTCAGTCCAAAAAGGGAAATAAAAATAAAAAAAAAAAAAAAAAAACGCCGGATAAAATTTAAAATTATTTTTATAATAAAATAATATTCTGGGGGCATAATTTTTGTTCAGTGTACGCGGTGTGCAAAAGATGTTAGGTGTCTAAAAGTCTAAACGGGCCATTAGATAATGCAGCACTACGGAACCGGATGATTTACGGAACTTACCGAAGAGAACCGATAAGATTTCAGCTTTAGAAGGTACTTTCTTTCGGTCTCTTGGCTACCTAACTTACTTCCGTAACTGGAAAAGAAGTAGAAAAACAACAAGAAGAATAAGATGAAGATGAAGAAGAAGAAAGAGAACAAGTTCTTTTTTCACACTGATGCGACAGTAAGGCTTTCAAGACTGTCCAATTTATCTCGAGCACCTTTACTCTTTAAAGAGTAAAGAATAAGAGAATAAGCAAAAAAAGATGGAGGCAGGTGGGTGGACTAACACGTGCGCACGTGGGCGGAATTCCGGTACACATATATATAGAAATCTAGAATAAAGATGCAGCGAACGACAAAGTTGTCGTCGTCAAAGGAAAGAAAAGACTTTTGGCTGTTGGCACACACACACACACACACACACACACACACACACACAGATTTATAAATTCATCTATATATCCACAAGTTCTTGTTGTATTGTTTTTTACATCAACTCGACGAATTTATGATACACGAGTTCTTCTACGAAACTTTTCACCAAAGTAAAACTGAGCCACACTGCCGTGTAGTGGAAATGGTGGTGGCGGTGATGGCAGAAGAGAACCAGTAAAACTGGGCTGCTTGGATTTGCTGCAGCATAAAGCCCCAGCCAAACTTTTCAAATTAATGATAATTAGACGTAAAGTTAAGAAGCTTCTCACAAGATAACGAGTTACTCGCTTTTACGTTGTTTGTTCATTTGCCTTTTTACATCACCTGTATGTTATATATTTTAGACATTTTACGTCAAACTATAAAACTACAATAAACAAACTTTGAATCTTATATCATCCCTTGGACCTATTTACTGCCATTAAAAATATTTTTACCACTATTTTAGCTCCAAGAGTTTTATATCAAATAGAAATCTCTTTTAGGAAAGGTTAAAGCAATATTTTAGTTAAGTCCTGATAGCCGATAGAAAGTATCGTTGGGCTGCGATAGCAAAATATTTTTTTTTCTTTCGGGTTATTTTGCCTACGGCTATTTTTCACTTATTTACGTTTAAAGTTTGTATAAAAAAAAAAAAAAAAAAAATGTCTATATACACATAGTAGGTTTATACTTTTTTTTTCCCTCGATGAGAGAACATTTTATCCTGACTTTCCTCGGTGAACACCAAATACACCCACTGGTTCTGCTGGTGTAGCTTCTATTCGCTTCGACTACTCTACTAGCAGTACCAGCACAAGTACCAGCAAAAGTACCAGTACTAGCACTAGCACTACAATCTGCTTCTATACTCTTAAACTTGAACACAGTACACATAAAAGAGGCAAGAAAGGCAAGCTTGATCCGGCTCATCCTCTCCTCAATATTTCTTTATCCTTTTTTCATGCTACTGAAAATAAGCTGCCAATAAAAATCGTACAGCTTGCGTTTGTATCCCGGCATTTTTATCTCGAAATCGACTCGCCGACATGTTCGCCTACATTCTCAAATACAAATTCTATATTCATTGGCCTTTCTCGCGTTCTTCGAGTTTTACGAGCCAATCTTCCAAGTGTAATCTTACCTTCCAAACCCATCAGACAAACTTTTATAAAACTATCCCATATACCTATACTCATATACATATCATATGGATACTATAAAGTCGAAAATAGAAAAAAGTTGTCTATCGAGTGCTGGTCGTTTTTCACTTAAACTCCTTGACATCTGGTGTTGACTTTTTACTAAAAACTTTTGTTGCGCTCTTTTGTTTCAGAACGGCTCTTACGTGGGTTCAGGAGAGAGTGATGGCCTCGGCCTCTGTCCCTACGATCCTCAGCACAACAGCACAGCAGTTTTCGCCGGTAAGTATCAACGAGGAGCCAAGCTCAAGATGTGATATTAAAAAAAGTCTAAAACTGAAATAGATAAACTGGATGATATAAAATAAAATAAAATAAAATAAAATATATGTACATCGGGTACAATCTTTTATGAGAGAACATCATGGGTGACCTAGAATGGAAAAGACGTTGGTGTGGAACCAGCAATCTAATGTTCTTGAAATACATATGTATATATGTATATAGGTGGAACAGGGATGAAGAATGGCTTGAGATCCATGTATTTTGTTCAACCGTGTATTACGTATCTTCACGCTTCAGCTTCGCCTCGGGCTGGTTCGTAGATTTGTAGCTACCAGCCTGCATCTATTCTCGTGATACTTTCTGCTTAAACTTTTTCCACACCAACCATCCACCCGAGATATCTCTCATATTATTTTACATCCGATCTTAATGTACTCATATCACCACACAGCTAAATTTCAAATTTATAACTCCATTATAGGAAGTCACTAAAAAATTTATCGATCATTAATAATTCATTCAGTCACTCAAAAGCTTCAGCGTTTTTTTAAAATTAAATATTTTATCGATAAATGACACTTTCATACGGATAATAATTAAAACTTATTTTAATTCAAAATATACTTGTCGAATATTTATCAATAATAAAGTACATGAATTTCTGCAGTACCATATGGAATTACTATTTATAAATTCAATCATATTATTAAATTTAATATTTAATATTTCACTCATTTTTATTAAATAAATTTTAAGTAATTAATAAAATTGATTTGCGACCCGAAAGTGATACCGGGCTTGAATAATAAAATTATAATTGGATTAATATTTCAGGTGGACAATTATACGCGGCAACAGTGGCTGATTTTTCCGGCGGTGAACCCTTGATACACCGACAAAAAATACGAACAGAACGTTCAGATCTCAATCAATTAAACGGTACGTATATTTATCACCCAGAAAAAATAACTTAAAATTAACAGAATATTCAATCCATCCAAGGCAAATTCATATTTTATTTCGTTTCCTCTATTCTTATCCGAGCAGCAAAATGACAGTTAGAAGTAAAATATTGGGTTATCTTTTATTTAAATGAATTAATTATCTATTTTCAGGTCCGAACTTTGTTAGCTCGTTCGCGTACGGAGATTATGTCTTTTTCTTTTATCGAGAGACAGCTGTAGAGTACATGAACTGTGGAAAGGTAGGTCATGTCACATACTAATAAAATTTAAAAACTAGCTTTAATAAAACACAGATGAAATCAATACAAATCAGATATTAAATGTATATTTTTATCTAAAAACCCGGAAAATATCTATGAGTTATTTAAATTAATAATAAGCATACTTCAGACTATACTGTGCGGTTATTTCGCGATGCAAACATATACACATGTATATATGGGCATCTGTAAATAAACCTCTGTTATATACATAGACATAAATATATATGGATGTATATATTATATGTACGAGTGTTGTATATAAATGATCTCTCTAACTATATATATATGTATATATTAAGAGTGGGTGCTTTTTGGCGTTCTATCACTAGATTAAAATGACGATTAAAATGTCTGGCAGGCATACAACTCATTTCGAACATTATATATACATGGTTCGCTTTTCAGGCGGTTTATTCACGGGTAGCCAGAGTGTGCCAACATGATAAAGGTGGTCCACATGCCTTTAGCGACAGATGGACGACCTTCCTAAAAGCTAGACTCAACTGCTCAGTCCCAGGGGAATATCCCTTTTACTTCAATGAAATACGTAAGTCAACAACGTTTATTGGAATTACTTTTCTTTCATCTTACTTCATAATAATAATAATAATAAAAATAATTATGATGATAAGTTCATTTTTTTTTTTTCGGTTAAATAACCAAATTTGCGGTGATAATTATTTGAGTAATGTGCGTTTAAAATTTAGTAAAAATTAATAAATGGGGCGAGTAGAGGCAGAGTGAAAATGTAAAAATAAACGAAGCGAGACTAGCTAGACGTGGCCTGGCGTCTTGTATTCTTGGTTCTCGATTCTCGATTCTCGGTTCACGGCTCGGTTGACTTACCCATGAGAATTGGGTACAACAGTGTAGATATGGAGGTAGTCTCCACTTGCTCTGCTCCTTGCTTGTATAAATCGTATTTGGAATCTCTGGAAGGGACGTCGTTGGAGTTTCTCGATCGGGTTAAAGTCGTGGCTGGCTGGCTGGCTCGTAAAAAACCCGGGCGTGCTATTCGAACCGTACGTAGAATCGAAATCCACGATATCCGACGGCTGGCCAGGAGCCAGATGCGGGTCGCGGATTCTGCCAGAGAACTTGGAGTGCTCCGGGATAGACCACGTCTCCGACTACTTGGGCATTGCATTTATATGTACATTCATACATACATATATGCGCGAATAAATATATGTAGGTACTTTTAGACAAACCCATATACCCTTTATCGTATTTTTTTTTTTTTTATTTTGTTTAGTTTTTATTTTAAACTAACATTACTTGAGTCATTCGTCTGGCAGGAAATGCTTCACGTTCTCTACATATATTTGATTTTAACTCGAATAAAATTGGGTTGAAAAAAATAGATGAGTTTTTTTTTAGCATGCTTCAGAAGTCAAATATCGATTGGCTGCTGATTTTTTTTTTTTTTTTTTTTTTTTATAAGGACACTTTAAATTCTTAAAGATTTAAATTTTTCTATTTTATCAGTACTTGAGCAAGAAATTCATTATTTTATTATCATTGTTATTACAGAAATAATACTTTATGAGCTTAAATATCAAGAGTTGAAATTTAACAGTCCTAGAATTTAATTGATGTAGTTAAAGTTTGTTAAAGATTGTTAAAAATAATATTAAACTTTATTAAAGCTATTAAATTTAAATAGTTAAAAAAGTGTTTTTACGAATTTTCGATATAACAGTTAAAAATAAAATAAAAATATATGAAGATAATACGAACGTTAAATTTAATTAGAGTAATTTTGTCATCCGTAATTATACTGAGGTCTAAATTAAAGGCGACGGGATTTGTCGACGATCGGAAAAGTAATTTTTCAAAAAGGGCCAAGCAATTAAGAGTTGGTAATTAGTGAAAACGTTAAAAGTGCTATCAGTGAAACTTTAAATGTCATACCCAAGTGAATTTGTATAAACTTATTTTATATAAATACATCGGTATTAATATTGTCATATCTATATATTTATTCAGTAGCTGAGTTTTCTTTAGTTCATAGCGGTTGCTTCCTCTTTTCATTTGATTTCACTTGAGCACAAACTTGTTACGCAAAAGTCACCAACTTTTCTACTCGTGGCATCAAAGTGTCAACTTGGTGTGAAAATACGCGATTCGGAATGAGCGAAATAGAGAATGAGTGATATAAAAAAGAGCAAGAGAGAAAGAAATAGGAAGAAAGAAAGAACAAGTAAGCGAGTAAGCAAGCGAGGGCTTCCAAATCTGATTCACCGTGAGAACTTTTCAAAGCACCGGTTGGAATTCTTTTCTTTCTCACTTCACCAGTTGTTCTTTCTTCCTTTCACCGGTTGCCGCATGGTTGACGTTTAGCCAACCGTTGAGCGCCACGCGAATATTGGAAATTGTCGGAAACTTTTCACCCTGTGTGAAAATATCTACGCCGAGGCAATGCCATAGCACACTACTGCAGCAGCCACTACTGCAAGCTAAGTGCGAGTACCCATATTGTGAAATGGAGCAGAAGAGTTAGATTTACAAAGTTTCATACAGACAAATCGATCATTTGTGACGGGATAAAGTAACCAAGTTTCCGGGCAATGGAATCGAGAAGACGTACGAGAAAAATAAAAATAACAAACAATATTAAATTCACTACCCTTTTCGAAACTTTCTGCTGATGCAGCGCCAGGACTGTAAATCTTTACGTATTCAAACATTTTTTTTTTCTTTTATTTTTATAATCAATTTTATATATATAATTAAATAGAATAGAATGGAATTCAAACTTTCGATTCTTCATCAGTGACGTGAATAAATTTATCACATTCACAACTCACTCATGCAGCTGATTTATCTGTAAAGATAAGAACGATAAATTTTACTGTTACATATATATATATATATATATATATATATATATATTTTTTTTTTTTCTCCTCGAAACTTACTAATGAATCTCTTATTAATTAACCCAGGACTTCCATGATGGCATAATTATTGATGAAAATTGATTTTAAAAATAATTAATAAACTAACTTTAACTTGAAGAAAAAAAAATTATATTGGAAAATGTTGATGTTTATATTGTAATTAAACAACTTATAATTTGTATCTCACCCTGGAGTAAGTAGTACGTTAATTACTTCGAAACAGCCGTAAAGCTTTAAGCTTCCCTTTATTCTGGTTTCCTCCCTCGATTGGTCCTTCACTTTTGATGGTTTCAAATGAAACTAAAATTGAAAAGTCGATTGAGGTAAATGAATTCTGAGAAACAATTTAAATTTACAAGGGAAAATTTCCGAATGATAAAAGCAAAAAGTGATAATAATTCATAAATTTATATGAATGGATAATAATCGGGTCTCGCTTGAATTATTAAATGTGTCAATTTATGAAAATAGTTTTACAATTGGTGGTAGCGATGGTATATAAATTTAAAAACCTAGAAACGTCGACAACTTTATATACGCTAAATTTAATACTTTTAAAGTAATCGGTACGGTGATAATATTTATAATGAAAAATAATATATAATTTACAAATCATTTACGAAATCAAATTCTCAAACAAGCATTAATTTTTTTAATTAAAATAATGAATTTAATTTTTTATTCAGCATAAAGCTGGGAAAAGTTTTCCCATAGATTTATTCTCACGCCTTGCCCTCATTAATAATATTCCCGACTAATTTTCTTCTTGGTTTTTTGTTTTTCTCACAATTTCAGAGTCAATGAGTGACCCGACAGAGGGTTTTTACGCAGGTCGTCACGATCAGTTGATTTACGGGATTTTTACGACACCAGTAAATTCAATTAGCGGATCAGCAGTGTGCGCTTTTTCAATGAGCAGTGTTCTCGACGTCTTCCAGGGTGCATTTAAAGAACAAGAAACAATAAACAGCAACTGGCTCCGCGTACTTCCAGAAAAAGTCCCAGAACCACGTCCCGGTGCTTGCGTAAATGACTCAAGAACGCTTCCAGACATAACTGTTAATTTTGTCAAGACCCATCCACTAATGGACGACGCTGTGCAGTCGTTCTTCACCCTCCCTGTCCTCACCAAAGTCAGTTTCAATTATAGATTCACGAGGGTTGCTGTTGATCCCCAAGTTAAAGCTCTCGATGGCAGAACTTATGACATACTTTACATAGGAACTGGTGAGTAATATAAGCCTTCGATTGTTATTATTCCATGAATTATTCAACTTAATTTCATCTATTCAATATCTTCTCTTTCTCTCTCTATCTATATATCTATATATACATCTTAACCTTAATCAGCCTTCTTCTTCTTCTTATCATATCATGACATTAACATTAATTTAATTGCAGACGATGGACGAGTTATCAAAGCTCTCAACACAAAAGCACCTGACTCATTAGCAGAAGTGGGCCAAGTAATAGTGAGTGACGTGCAAGTGCTCCGATATGGTAAGTCATATGATACGATGAATATGATGTACATGTACCCCTGACCTACCTTATGTATTCAACCCTCTTTGTCTCTTTCTCTCTCTCTCCCTCTCTCTCTCTCTTGGTCCTATTCAGGGACGAGGAGAGTTTCCTCAGCTACTTAGGTGTCTACTTGACAAGAGCTGAATGCTTTCACACCCCAACTAAATTCTTGTCTATAGGTCAGGCTGTCAAGGACCTCCAAGTGGTTCATCTGGCCGGTGAAGCGAGCAAATTAGTCGTTATCGCAGACTCCGAGATACGGGCAGTACCGCTTCATCACTGCGACAGCCCGGCAGCAGCAAACTCCTGCGTCGCCTGCGTCGCACTTCAGGATCCGCATTGCGCTTGGGATGCCACGATGGATTTGTGCGTCGCTGTGCCAACTAAGTTACACGACAACGACGCCAGCAAAACCCTATTCCAGGATATTATCATTGGAAAGCACAAGGGATGTGGAGCACAACAAGGTAAATAGATATATGTATAAATTCGTATATATATATATACATTTCTTTATCAAACCACCTGTCTTTCTCTCTGTGGGATTCCACTGCGAATCGCCAGCCTCCCAGCACCATCCGGATTTATCAACACTGTCTATGTCTTCTTTTTAAACTTGCTTATACAACAATATATATCATTACAACTTTATTTTATCCTCAATATATATTCCTAAAAACTTACTCATAACATATACTTACTTACCATATAATCTTAACTTGTTTGTTTTTATTTTTTATTTTTATTTAAATGTCTTTTGTCTACTAACTCACGTGCATCTATCAGTTTAGATTAAATTCATTCTTGTCCTAATAAAAGTCCTCGGCTAGCATATTTCTCTTCCATCACTGTCTTCCTCACTTATTCGTTTCTCTGCAATATCAAGAGACTTCGAAGTTAACACTGAAAAATAAATAATAAATCTAACAGCAATAATAATTAAAATAATAATTAGTTATTAATGGACACTACAGTGTAACTTAAAAGCTTAATAACTAGCTCTTGTTTCTTAAATTAAAATAAAAAAAATCAATCAATCATTGGCATCATCCATGTGTATGATCGTTATGCCCTTGCTCTCTCGATTAGTGAATGTTGACTTGGACTTGGCGAAGCCCGTGCCTCCAGTGATGCCCCCACGAATCGGGATTGGCGAGCAGCCCGACGAACGTGACAATGAAATCGTCATCGAATTGGATCGTGAAAATCAGTACAGTCGAACTCAACCACGAGCTAATGAACCTCAAGGTAACCAACCAGCTTAAAAAAACCTCGCCTTTTATTGTAAATTGATCGTTCTTTATTAACTATTTTATATCAATAATAATAATAATAATAATAATAGTAATAATAACAGTAGTAAGATGATTGAGCTGATGAAAACGCATTAATGAATATATAATAATTGATTGACGTAATTGATTGATCGATTATGTAACTTATTTAATAGACATAATAGTAATTAAGAGCTATCAATTTATCATGTCCTATTGGAATTTTTTCGTAATCTGTTTCATTTGGCTCTAAGTGTGATAAATACATTTTGTTGACTCACCATCATTAACACACAGCACGGTGAAAGTTTTCATTCATCACAACACATTTATAGATATATAAATAAATAAATAAAAATATATAAAATAAAATTCTTTGGTAAAATTGTTCGAGTTTATTTATATTCTGCAGCATTAGTTTTATTGTTTACTTATTTATATATTTATTTATCAGCATTTTGTAGCATGCTAGTATTATCTGGGGTGCTAGCGATTATAAATCCTAAACAATAGTGTAAGCAACTATTTTATTGATTGCAGGAGTAACAGTTACGCCGGTTGTGTACTCAGCTCAAACATTAACTGGTGCACTCATTGGTACTTGCTTCTTTTCGCTGATTGCCGGGTTTGCGTCGGGATTTTGGTTTTCCCAACGGCTCCGTGGCGCGCCTTATCCCGATCCACCGGAGCAGCGTCAGCAACTTAACCGTCTGACAGAGAGCTCGGAATCCCCAGCGGGTTTCAATAACAAGTCGATAAATCTCGTGCTGAATGTACCACCAAAAAACCCAAATGGCAAAAATGCCAATAGTTCGGCTGAAAACAAGCCAATGCAAAAGGTAAAGAAGACGTATATATGATACAGAAGACGACGAGCCGTTTGAGGCTTGCCCCCGCGCGACGGAACCGTGGCTTCAAGTTCTTCCGAGGCTGCCACCGAGTCGGAAAATTCTTACAACAACGATCACTATGATTGCTACGATTCGACACTAAATAAGCCGCCAAGTTCAATAGCAACCCCAGTACCACGTAGAAATTCATTACCACCGGCTTCAACAGTCTCATGCAGTAGCTCGGAAATAGATTTAAGACACATAACAACTACTCATCATCAGTCCTTTGATCCGCCGAGTTACGATTTAATAGTAAATCCCGAATTTCTGACCGAGCGTAATGAGGAAACACTTGAACTTAGCGGTAGAATTTACAATGATCAGCGCTCTGATACTGCAACAAGATCAACAAGAGCCTCAACACCAGTGCCACGGTCAAAATTAACCGAATCTTTGGATCATCTAGACACCACTAGTTCACACCGTCGCAGGCATCACAATTTACCACGTGGAAAATCAGATAATAAATTTGTTGATGCTTCCCGCGAGCACTACATGGTTCCGACGCACGAGCCCAATCGGCCAACAAGCGACAACCGAACCCTGTCGCTATTTAATCCTGAATTTTTACCAAATTTTAATGATATGCTTATGTACGTTGGACGACCAGAACTTTCAGATCTCAATTCAGTGTCCTTTCCCTGGAACTCTAGCGAGATTCCTTACGGTGATAATAATCCCTCGGTAATTATCACCGGCAATCATCCCCATGTTGAACCTTCAAGAGGATTTGGGAGTTGTAATGCGGCTTCATTAAGAGAATCCAGTTATGCCAGTTTGAACACTATCCAGGATCGTTTTAACCACGTGACTGGTATTTTGGATAAGGAAAAAAATTTATATGCCAGCGGTGGTGTCGCGAAACGACAAGATTCACCAGCGACAGCTCCCAAAAGAGGGTGCAACACAATCGAGTACAATTGTTGAGTTACTAGTGTGTGTGGTAAGTTAAGCTTTATTGTCCCCTGCGTATTGAGTGGATCGTGCGTCGTCGATACAGCCATTCTAAGAGTAAGAGAAAAAAAAAACAAAAAAAAAAAAAAAAAAAAAAAAAAGAAAGAAAAAACACATATAAGTAAAGTAAATAAAAAATATATTAAATGAATCAAGTACGAGTGGTTGGACATCGAGCAAATAAACGATTTTATTGTTAAATGTGATACGAATGAACTGTGTTCTAGTAGTGGCCTGTTAGGTATTTAGATGAAGCTAAATAAATTTTTTTAAAGATTAAATTTAAAATAAATAAAATACGGTATTCGTTATGCGTATAAACAATAATAAGCATACTCAGCTGATGAGGCGTGCCTTCCATGTATTTTTGTTGGCGTTTTGCTGAATAGAGGAAGAATAAGTAAGGAAAATAATCGGATGATACGGTTTAAAAGAAAAGTATAAATACGTTGTTAGTTAAAGTCAGTAAGACTTACACTTAGACTAAGAAAGATAAATATGTGAAGATGCTTTTAAGGATAGCTTCGAAGATATAGATAGAGTTGATTTGTACGTATATAAGTGTAAGCAAATGGCGCAAGTTCAATATCGTGGGTAATGAGATAGCTGATCGAAAGTAAAGCTCCGAGTTTGCTGAATTAAATGTGGATATTAGTAATATAGTCGGTTGTCAGATCTCGAACGTGTGTGTATATGTATAAGTTACAATCATGGATTAATGGTAATTGGTTTGGCTTGGATCGATCGACCTATACAGCCTACAAGACTATGATGATGATGATGATGATGATGATGATGATGACGACGACGACGGCGACGGCGATCTACCCAATGGCTCACTTCTATTGGCGTAGGCTGGGGACTAGCCAACCGAAGTAGAGCTAAATTGACTTTAACATATTATGTAAATATATTATTATACATATATAAATATATTTAAAGAATTATAAGTATAATTAATTTAATATCTCGTCTTCGGTAATTTTATCTCGTCGGACATTTGACCATTATTTAAACATATGTGTACATAAATATTATTATTTTATCCGGCGAGATAGTCGATAGGTGAGTGGGTATAGGCATGCGTAACCACTTTTTTGTACATCGCTTATTGATAAAACCGCATTTTACCTTTACCTTATTCTTATTCTTATCCTTATCCTTATCCTTATCCTTATCCTTATCCTTTTCCTTTTCCTTCTAAAGCCTCCTTCCTTTATTCCTTTTAATCCAGTAATCCTGTGCTGCTGCGACTGTATGGAAATTTATTAAATAGTATTCACAAAAGATACGACCAGAATATGGCAGCTATTTTACATTTATATACATATATAAAAGGGAGTAGTAAAAGAATTAAAAGGCAAAAGTTGAAAAGGAGAAATAATGATGAAAAAAAAAATAAAAAAGAAATACATTACACGTAAAATAAATTTATTGCAATATCGCCATGCTCTGGATACCTGAAAGGGACATAAATTATAAATTTAAATCCATTCCCGTGGGGATATGGTGTCGCACCCACCCTCATCCCCTTTGGGTATCTCATGTTGATTTATCGATTGTAAGTAGTCTAATAATGAATGAATGATATTAATTAGATTTGTAGAATTTACCTAAATTTAAATAACTAACTAACACTTAAATAAAATCTATTTCGGGGCATATTATGTAACTATATATAAATATATAAATATAAATGAATAAATAAATATATATTTGACTGTACATGTATAAAAAATAAATAATCATTTTAATAGACAAAATTTGAGTACCCCGGAATTACGTGTACAGAATAAAAATATTTGAAATATGATAATTTATTGAAAATAATAACGGAGCATTAAAGTTGTAATTAATACTAATAGCTCTCGATTAGCATGATCGAGTAATTTATTATTGATGATGTATAAGGTAATAAAATATTTTGTTATTTTTAAAATTAATTTAAATAATAAAATTATATTATCGCCTCGACGGTCATTTGGAGTTTATAATCTGCTTGCAATTATTTATGATTGCGTAGCAGGCAAAAAATTTAATTATAAAATACTAAAATTTTTCGACTATACAATTGTATAAATAATAATAATAACAATATAAAATTATAAATAAATATTTTATTTACACAATTTAGATTAGCTGGATATGCCGTATTTCATGATCCGTCGATCGATAATCTATTGTTTCAATTTTTATTTTATTAAATAAAACTAACAATAATAACAATAAAAATATATATATAATCGCTACATTCCATTGAAAGCCAGGACTGCCAATAGGTCGTTGCGGCAGCAACGTTCTTGCGCGAAATTATATTTAAAAAATGTTTATTATTAAATTTAAATTCATAATAAAATACTAGCGATTATTACGCTCAAGAACCAGCTGACGTAGTGCGATCGCAAAAAATAAATTTTTAATGAAAAAAAATACTCGGAAAAAAAAAAAAAAATAAATAAATAAAATATTTTAGTGGCCTTTTTGTAGACGATTTGTCTGTGCTTATACAGATCTCGCGCGGAGTTGACGATTCGGAATACGGATAATTAGAGATATAGAAGTTTAAAATAAAATAAAAGTTAACAAAGTGAAAGGAAATATGGACAGCATTATTCTATTGACATTTATTATTATTAATTGTATCGATGTGGACAATATCTGATCAGCTTGGGTAAAAAATATCACAATAACAATAATAATAGTAATGATATAAATATATATAGGATATGTGTACAACTGTCAATTTATTCATCGAAATATCCATTTTATAAAGTCGAATTTATTGCAATACATATAATACTTTAGTTCAATGCCGCATTGCATATTCTGTACAACTACAACATACAAAATACAATAAAAAAAAACAAAAAATTTAAATATAAAATGACGATAGATAGATGAGATAAGGATATAAGGCTCGATGGCAGTCCAGGCACACGATATACGCTGTGCCAACAAAAATATATTTTATGTAAATAGATATGCCAGTGAAACAATAGAGACGCTCGTTCAAACAAAAAGTATAATTCAAACATCAAACAATATGAGCATTTAAAAAATAAATATTTAAATTTAACGAATCAATAGAGAAAAATTGCTAAATTATTTACTGAATGATGCAAACTGAATCAATATAAAAAATAATAATAAACGATTCCATTTAAATTTTATCGCTAAATTTATTGGAATAATTATCGCTTGAAGAAATTACTGACTTTGTAATGTGTACTATTTTTTTTTTTTTTTTTTTTTTTTTTTTTTTTACTACAAAACGATTCTTGAAAACGGCAACAACTAAAAAATTGTAGATATAATCGGTAGTTAATGCATCGAGCATCACGTGCACATAATTTATCATCAAGACATCTTTGCCCTGTTTTTTAAGGTATTCTTTATGCCAAGCAATCATGACAAAGCTAATAATAATAATATTTATAATAATAAAATGCTATTCGTACGATTTTTTTATATGTAATAATAAATAATAACAAATAATTATAACAATTAACTTGATTATATTTAAATTAACTAGAAGGGGAGGGGGGGGGAGATGCGTCCAAAACGCAATGTACATATTTTATTATAATTATTAGTTAATATATATAAACATATAAAAGATTTTAATTTGCGACATATATGAAAAAAAAAAAAAATTCTTTATATTACTTTGCCTAAAAATATGTGACGCGTTACGCAGTAAGACCTTTTGTTGAGTAGACAAATGTTCCATGTCATTAATTAATATGTTTGTTTTCTTTTTTTTTAATTAAATATATTTAAGATAGTTTACTATATTTTTTAAAGACTTTTACGCGCTTTATGGAATCTCATTTACGTAGCCTCGTGATCATTAAAACTATAATAAATATTAATAATCATGACATTTAAGTATCTACATTAAACATCCATATGTTTCTGTCTACCTATATATATATAAATATATAATCATTATTTTTTAACATATGTTAAGTGTGATCAAGTATTTTAATTGTAAAAGTGTCTGTTGATTTAACTGAAATAAAAAAACGAATATGTAAAACTTCGCCGTAAAAAAAAAAAAAAAAAAAATGTCTGGAAGAAAGTTTGGAAATAAATAAAAGAGAAAGTCAGGAAAATGAATGACAACAGAACTCCGCGCAAGACTGAAAAAGCTTGTACATAATGCGGATACGCATCAATATATATTTCAATTAAATGAAATTATAATTAATTAATTGTGTAATTATTATTAAAGTTAAATAGACAAAATCATACCGCAGTCATTTAATCAATTAATTGAAAAGATTTATATTATTATTTTTTTTTATGTTATTATCTATAAAATATTATAAATTATGCGGCAATATATATGAATAATAAAATTTTTCATACTTATTAAATTAAAATATTTTAATAAATATTATATATATAATATTAGGTAAAGTTTTTTATTTTATTTAACACTGAAATTTATAGTATTTGTAATGGAATGATAGGAGCAACAATTATTATTATTATAATTATATTATTTTATTAAAAAATTTGTAAATTATTTTAATGATTAAATGCCTGAGATATTTTTTTTAAATTAATTATTATTGTAATGAAAAAAAATCATGTAATGATGCCTAATTTAGATTGTAAACTGTATGAATAGGGTAATGCAATTTAAATTGCATGCTCGTATGAGTTAACGTCATTTATAAATGAAAAAAAAAAAAAATAAATAAATAAAAAAAAAAAATAATACCCTGATACTCGATAGGAAATAGACGATTGAGATCATTGTCACTAATTAATGTACTCCAAAACTGAACAAAATAAAACGAGGCGAAATAAATAAGGCAATTATACAATAAAAATAATAAATGGTAAAAAAAATAATAATAAAATTTTTAATTTTACTACCAACCCTCCCTATCCATTACCCATTTGAATTTTATTAGTGATACGTAATAGAAACTCTAAAAGACTCATTAGTCTTCAGCGTGAGTCATCCCAGCTATTATTCACCGAAGTAAGTGTCATTATTCAAGTATTTAGGTATCTTTAAACGATAATCAATACTCTTAAATTAAAATTAAAGTATTTAAGCTATGTAATCATTTCCTACATCAATAAAAATGCAATTTATAATAATACATTTATTAAAACATTTTATACAGACAAAAATAAAAATTTATTTAATATATTTAAATATATAATTTATAAATTCAATCACAGACAAGTTTATACAAGTATTCATAAAAATTTGGCGATGTTATTTTTTTTAGTTTTATTATCAATCAATTAATTTATCATCGAGTAGTTGGATTTATTTTAAGACTTGTAGATACCATCCAGCGCACCTTGTATAACAATATCAGGAAGACTTGAAGTATTATCAGGATTTATGTACGGGTCATATTTAAATGTTATCACAGGGTGATGTCCTATTGCACTTTGTGAATCTCTTCCATTAAAATTTTTTTTCATATCCACTTTATTACTATAAAAAAAAAATTTACATTTAAATTGTTATACAAGTTATACAAGTTTGAAGGCTAGCGCGTATCAATTAATATGTAATTGTGTAATATCTTTAGATAATATCTCAAGCATCAGTTTTAATTGGGCAACTTGAATTTAAATTAAAATTAAATATCTTTAAAGTTTGAATTCTTAAAATCATCTAAGCTTGATAATCTAATCTATCCAAAAATTTAAAAAATTTCAGCACCGGAAGTGGAATATCTCAACTGATACGTCAGTTTGTAATTTAAAATAAATTACAAATGAAAACTGACTAAAGATAGTGAAAGTAAAAAATAAATGTTTTTTTATCAATGACACATACCTTTTAGGAGTTATCCTGTTAGTATTTTTACAACTCTCTATTCCCAAAAATTCCAATACTTGTTGTTTTGTCTCAGACAAATGTAACATTTTTATAATATAATTTTCTAAAGCAGCTCTTCTCAGTTCTAATACTTTTGGCTGTGAATTACGTACTCGTTTAGGCGGAAATGATATTGTGTCATTTATTTTTTTCAACTGCAACAAGCAAATAATAGTAATTATATTTATTTGAGTATAATTAATTAATTAATAAATAAATAAATGAATTTACCCGTCTATGTAATGCATTGAAAGCACTATATCTCCTCTCAATGGTATACTTAACAGTAGTATCAGTATCCGTCACTTCAATAGTATAAACATAAAATGATTTGCCATGGTCTGCCTCCACCAGGCGGTATCCACTGATAAAAACGTGATACATATCATCGCCTGTTGTTGACACACGTTTTTTCGTTTTAAATTTCCACAAGCATTACGTTAACGGCAACATCAACATCCAGACACCAACACTCTTATAACCTGCATTACAACAACGCTCTTCAAATTACATTGCAAATAATCCCCAGCACAATTGCATCTATCAGTAATCAGTATTAATTCCTCTCTACTCTTACAATAACAAATACAATTGCTGTTGCTAGAAATAATCAAAAATACAAGTGCCATTAAACATATCGATCCACAATCACCAGCTTGTCTCGCCATAAAATTATTTTTTTATCAATATACCAGCTCGTTTATTTATTATCATCAATATAATTTATCATCAACACAAAATTTTGATCAACTTTTATTATTTTTTTTTAAAATTCAACCTTCTTCAAAAATGTATATCATCATCACCAGTCACGAGCACACGACCAATCATAACCCCACCATATATTTATTTATATCTCTGTCTCATATATATTTTTTAATTACTCAATTGATAAAATAGAAAATAAACGTCATCTGCGTGACCGTCATCAGAGTTTGAAATCTGTATTATCGATGTCAATTTTTTTTATAATAAAAAAAAAATATTTTTCTTGAATAAATTTAAAAAATAAATAATTTGATAATCATTTTATTGATCAATAATTTAAAGAGTTTTATTTATTAATAAATTATTTAAAGTCTACTAAATGGCGCTAATGTCGTATTTTCTTCTCAACACTTGTCTTTCTCTTTCTCTTTCTCTTTCTCTCTATATATATATATATATATGTATAATATAGCATGACGTAGAACTGCCATATTTTTTTTCCATGGATCCTGGTGCTGCTTACCAGGGGGTCAACCAAATAGCCAGGGTCTTGGAGGTGGTGGTAATACATACAATGTTTTGTGATAATTAAAACGGTGCGATTTAAATAAACAACTAAACTGTTAATTACAGTTTTAAATAAATTGGGTAATTAATAAAAACAATAAAAATAATAATAGCAGTAAATATTTAAAGTAGAGTTTTTAAAAGCTAAACATAAAATCTAAATTCAACTTCGATACATAACTTGTAATAATAATAATAATAATAATAATTATAATAATAATAATAATAATGAATAAATAATAATAGTTGTATATAAAAATGAGTGGTACGGATAACATATTTAACGTTCCATATTATAAAATAAAAAGCAATACCCAAGTGCATTGTCGCAGATAAGGTTAAGCTGTAAATAGAAACTACGTATCCGCTAATAGATTTTAAAAATATATATATATTCATCAATGTTACTTTTTTTATTAAACTTATTTTTAATTGCTCGTATATGTATTTAAGTACAATGACATTTGTAATAGCTTTGGATAAAACTTTTGTTACTAGACTAAGAGTAAGAGTGTTTAAATAGTGATGTGATAATTTATTTTAATCATTACAAGGTGTACTGTGATTAATAAATATAGCAACAGTAATAGTCAATAGTCTTGAATCAGTAATAACTAGTTAATTATTTAGGATTTAATATCTGCCTTTATATTTATATTTAAATGCATATTTAATGTTTAAATTATTATTAATTTACTTAACTTGGCTAGTTATTTATTTATTTATCATTAAATGATATAGATAATTTTATTAGTGATATTTACTTTTACTTTTAAACGCGAAGCTGTTCATATTGTCAAGTAAAACATGGTAGAGTTTAGTATTTTTATTTTTATAAAATATATTTAAGCTTATGTTGTGTTACGTAATATTGATGTGGCTTCGCCCATTTGGTCTAATGAGACACCCATTTTACAATTATTTAATTGGTTATTGTTGTTATTTAAATATATGTTACCTTGAAATTACAATATTAACTTGGGTATTGAATTTTATTTAAATAAAATATTTAATCGCTTATTGAGTTGCGCTAGTTGTTATTTAGATGGAACGCTAGCGACTTATTATTATAGTTGTACTTGTTTTTCATATTTATTATTTAGGACAAAGTAATTTTAATTTATTTATATTTAAATAAAATAATTATTTATATTTTTTTAGGGCAGTTGTCCAGTTATGTGGCTGCATACGGAGATAACCCAGGACTATAATGGCATCAACCAAAGATCCGGATAAAGGATCTTTTAAAACTAAAATAATGTCTAATCCAACGGAACATTCCTTTATCCCCATGGATATCGTTTCCGGGGGTAATTATTAATTATTGATTTTAGTTGTCACTTTAAATGTCAATTTTTATTTAAATTTAAATCAATGCTGGCTTTTTAGGTGTAGCAGGAAGACTTCGACAATTGGAGAGCTTGTTTATCAGTGGTCCAGTCCAAGGAGGAAAAATAGGTCATACATTTTCTATTGAAACTCTTATTGATGTTTTATTGATTTTATATGATGAGTGTTGTAACTCATCATTGAGACGTGAAAAAACAGTTTCTGATTTTATTGAATTCGGTAAGTAATCTGTTGCTGGTTTAATTTATTTTAAATAATAAATTCATTTTTTTTTTTTTACTAAACAGTAAAACCAGTAGCTGCGTGCATAAAAAGTTTACAACTATGCCGCGAAGATTTCGAAATAATAAAAGTAATAGGACGCGGTGCATTTGGAGAAGTTTGTGTTGTTAAAATGCGAGAATCTGACAAAGTATTTGCTATGAAAATACTAAATAAATGGGAAATGTTGAAGCGCGCTGAAACTGCGTGCTTTAGAGAAGAGCGCGATGTTCTGGTGTACGGTGATCGTCGTTGGATTACTAATCTCCACTATGCCTTTCAAGATGACAATAATCTGGTAAAATCTCTGTAGTTTATAAATAAAATATTTACTGATCTTATCTTTGTATTAAATGAACAAACTTTCTTGCAGTACTTGGTAATGGATTATTACTGCGGAGGTGATTTGCTCACTTTACTCAGTAAATTTGAGGATAGGTTGCCCGAAGATATGGCACGATTCTATATTGCTGAAATGGTACTCGCTATTGGATCAATACACGATTTACGTTATGTTCACCGTGACATTAAACCAGATAATGTTCTATTGGATGCCAATGGGCATATTCGTTTAGCTGATTTTGGCTCGTGCCTTCGATTGTTTGAAGATGGTACTGTGCAAAGTAACGTTGCTGTTGGTACACCCGATTATATATCACCTGAAATATTGCGGGTAATTTTATATATATATTTTATTTTATATATATTTTTATCTTTGTAAATAAATAAAATAAATTTTAATTCAAGGCAATGGAAGACGGACAAGGTAGATATGGACCAGAATGTGACTGGTGGTCGTTGGGAGTATGTATGTACGAAATGCTGTACGGCGAAACACCGTTTTATGCTGAATCTCTAGTCGAAACTTATGGGAGAATAATGAACCATAAGAATTGTTTTGATTTCCCAACAGACGACACCTATGAAATTTCTGACGAGGCCAAGGATCTTATGAGAAAATTAATATGCAGTTCTGAATTCAGATTAGGACAAAATGGAATCGAAGATTTCAAGAAACACCCGTGGTTCAATGGTGTCAATTGGGATACACTTAGGGACAGCACTGCTCCCTACATTCCTGAAGTTTCCTCACCAACTGACACGTCTAATTTTGACGTTGATGACAATGATGTTCGTAGTTCAGACGCTGTGCCACCGTCGGCGAATTCGGCATTCTCGGGTCTCCATTTACCGTTTATTGGATTTAGTTTTACACAAGGAAGCTGCATGTCTGACTTGGGTTCTTTGACAGTCTTGCCTCCGCGAAAGGACAAAAGTATTGAAATCCTTGAAGAAGAAAATAGTCGACTGCTGCAGTCAATAGCTGATTTGAAAAATCAACTTGGAGCAGCGACCACAACTCCGCCTACTGTATCTCCAGATTCAAATACTGCCACGAGAAAGCTCCAAGATGAAATAAATACTCTTACCAAGCGGAATTGCGAGCTCGAGTCACAATTAAAGTCACTGGAAACAAATACTAGTGCTGGACAACGTGAATTACGGGTTAAAGATAATAATGGTGATGTAAGTAAAGTAGTGGAGCTTGAAAAATTAATTCGTGTGTTACGTGCTGAAAAAGAGGAGGCTACTAAAGAAAAATTGGATATACAGGAGAAATTAAAACTTCAGGATAAAGAACTCAAAGATGCATTGACTCAGCGTAAACTTGCAATGGCTGAGTACACTGAAGTTACTGATAAATTGTCAGAGTTAAGGCAGCATAAACAAAAATTATCACGACAAGTACGCGATAAAGAGGAAGAACTGGAGGTCGTTATGCAAAAAGTTGACAGTTTGCGGCATGACATCCGTAAGGCGGAAAAATTACGACGGGAATTGGAAAATCGTGTTGAGGAAGCGATGGCGGAAACGAGTAAAGAGCGGAAATTACGGGAAAGAAGTGAAGAATATTGTAAACAAATGCAAGAAGAAACTGAAAAAATACGTCAACGTTCTGTTGGTAATGATGTTAGTGCGAATCATGCTCTAGCAACTCAAGAAATAAATCGGCTTAAATCAGAAGTCGAACAGCTTGAAATACAATACAATGAAAATTTGACGCAGCAGCAGAGTCGCTATAACACTGAGATACGAAGCCTTCAGGAACAACTGCATGAGGCTGAGAGTAGACGTGAGTTACTTGAACGTGAAGTTCAAATAACAAAAGATAAATTGGATGCCGCGAGACTTGAAAATATTACAGACAGTGAGGACACAATAAATGAATTAAGTAGACGTCATGAGCGTGAAAAAATAATGCTCGCTGAGGAGAATAAAAAATTAATACTTGAATTGAATTCAATGACTGACAGTGTCAATAGGATTCAGGGTGAGAGAAGACAGTTGGAGGAAGAGTACGAGGAATTAAGAAACAAAAAAGAAGCTATTGCACAGTGGGAGGCACAGATCACCGAAATAATTCAATGGGTATCCGATGAAAAAGATGCTAGAGGTTATTTGCAGGCACTGGCGACCAAGATGACCGAGGAACTCGAGTTCCTCAAGCATTCAGGTGGCGTTGGCGGGGTCGGAAGTACTTCCACTATGTCAGATAAAAATTGGAGGAACCGCAGATCTCAGAAACTTGATAAAATGGAATTATTGAATCTACAGAGTTCACTTCAGAGTGAAATACAAGCCAAGCAAGCTATATCTGAAGAGCTTACTAAAACACGCTCAGATCTTATTGCTGCGCAAAAGTAAGCATATAATTCATATATTTTATGGGAAATATCAAGTTCTGCAGCTTCATCATTTATTTCTGGTTATAAACAAAAAAAAAATTTTTTTTATATCTTATCTAGGTATTTGCAGATTGATAAAAAAAAAATTTAATTCACTTTACTAAAGCGCCCATTTTTTAAATATACAAGAGTAAATATTTCATACAAATATGATAAAAAAATAAGTGAGCTGTGGAACTTGAATAGATTTATTTAATGATATTAATAATAACAATAATAATTATAAATTTATAGGGAATTGCGAGACTTTAGAGTACGAGTGGATTCAATGACGCATGAAGTAAAACGCAAAGAAATGCAGATCAAGGAGCTGCAATCACGTGTTGAGACAAATGATGGTTGTAAGTACAATACCAATAGTACTTTTACTACCGTCGAAAGCCACACTACCTCCAAGACCAAAAAAAGTTATATTGAAAAGTTAATATTCGTGTTTATAACACAGACAGCAGCAATACACGCTGTCTATGTTCTTTTGAGGCATTTTAATTTTTCTCGCTGGTTCATTAGGCGATAAACGAATGAAATATATTTATTTTTTATAATTATTACACGCATATATAATAACACAATTACATATTTTATCCCTGATAATATAAGAGAGAACCGGGCATTTAGATAAATAACATTAATTAAAAACAAGTCTTAAAGTGTATTCGCATGGTAGCGTACTTGGTAGTCTACACTTATCATTATGATCTCACATAGTAGTTAAATCATCACTAACTTATTGTAGTGTAATGTAGTTAATATATATATAATGTAGTGTGTAGTGCATGTGTAGTAAACATAGTGTACATATAATATGGATATACTTGTTTCTTTTTTTCTTTTTATTTTTTTTTTTTTTAATTAGTCGTTAAAATCGTGACTCATTCAGGTAACAAACTAAAATTAGATGACGTATCATTGAAAACAAAATTACCATTAATTATTTTAATTAACGAAGCGGTAAAAGCTTCTAATGAGTAAATTACTAGATTAAGTGAAAACCGAATGAAAATTAATTATTGATAAAATACCGAGTGCTGACTGTGAGTAAATTTACATGAAAAAAAAAAAAAAAATAAATAATAATAATGAATAAGCTTCGTCTGGCGGGCACGCTCGCACTCAGGGGCAAAAATAAAAATATAAAAAATCCTGTGGAAAAATAACAAACACGATTGATACTGGCATTGCTGTCCAGCATTAAAGTATAACCCGATGTTCGGCACGGTATGAAATTCTGATTTCTAGACTACAAAGTGCCCCTGTTTATTGGCGCAACGAGCTGCGTGTGGGGCCTCTTGTTGCTCATCATCAAACTGTATTTGTGACAGCTGTTCTACTCTCCACAACTACTGTATCGTCAAGCAAATTGTCTTCGTCACCAACGTCTTCCACTTGTACTTCTTCTTCTACTTCAAACATCAACAACAACAACAACAACAACAACCACATCATTAGAACAAAACCCCAACGTATCATCGTACACCAGCCGTCATCACCCTTACCAGTAATACGTACTCCCCGCATCACAACATGTCGCTTATTAACTAGATTTGCTACGGTCAACTCAATCATCAATCGCAATGCTGTTGCCATCGTATCGTCGCCTGGTAAATTTTATCCTATCGGAGTGATATCATAATAAATTATTTTTATTCATATTTGTATAAATATATATCGCCACCTATAAATAATTACTTTGTTTGTTGATCCAATATTAATAATAATAATAGTTATCGCTATTAACACAGCACACGCTATGTTTTTAGACGATAAACTAATTTTTTTTATTACCAATTACCGATTTGTTAATCCCGAGCCGATATTTTAAACTCTGTAAAACCAATCCACCTAATTTACTTACTCACCAATTAAATAATTCCTGTTGCGCGAGAGTTTCGTAAGTACCTTGTCAATAAAAACAAAAAAAAAAAACCAACAACGAGCCGGCACGCTTACCCTAATAAATAACTACTCTCTAGAGCCCAATTGATTTTGTTAATTTATGCAAATTTGCATGCTCTCAGTGCAGGAGAGATAATAATATATTGCGGTTTAGTACACCAAGTATAAACAAACATACAAAAAAATATATATGTATATATATTTATTTTATGTTTAAAAAATAAAATTAAAAGAGAGATGCTTTATCGTGTAATTATTGCTTTTATATTTACTGGGGTTGTTTTATCAGTAGACATTAGTTACCCTTTTGCCCTCTATCTTTTACCACAGGTGGTTGTTACTCGTGTGGATTAAACTGCTGCTTTACTTAGATGTTTTTATTTTTTTTGTTATTTTTATTAATAGCAAGTTTGAGGTGATTGCCAGGTTTTATGCGTTATCACTCATCACAAAGCATTAAGCTACTTAATTAGCGTAATTTATTTTGTTAGAAATTATGGCTTAACTTAAAATATTAAATTATAATTATAAATAATGATGATGATGATGATGATAATTTTAATGGTCTTTTATCGCTATATATTTAAAATGAATATTGCAGTCTTGGAACGCCCCACATCCCAAATGTCGTACCTGGAACACTTCCTCAAGGAAACAGCTGGCAGTACACGTCATGGAAGTGTGGACAGTGTGGAGGGTGATATTGAAGATAACAGGGCTCCTAGTCTTACGAGTAGCAAGAGTAATCTTTCTGAACTAAGTATAGTAAGTTTTTTAAATTTAACTACACATAAATATATTTTTAATTATTTCACCGGAAAAATTAATTAATTAAATTTATTAAAGGATCCAACATCACCGTTGTCTCATGAATTATTAAATAAATCATCGGCACACAGTCAAGCAGCCTTGCAACCAAAACCTAAATCTCATCAATTTTTAGTACGGACATTTTCAGCTCCAACAAAGTGTAATCATTGCACATCGCTTATGGTGGGATTAACGAGACAGGGAGTAGTTTGTGAAGTATGTGGTTTTGCTTGTCACATGCCTTGTTGTGATAAAGTACCAGCAATGTGTCCTGTTCCACATGATAAAAGTACGCTCTTTAATTAAAATCTCGATGATTTATTAATTAATACTAAATGATTGATGATGTTGCTTATTATCAATATTTTTTCTGTAGCCAAGAGACCTCTGGGAATAGATCCGACCCGTGGGATCGGCACCGCTTACGAAGGCTACGTGAAAGTTCCAAAAATGGGCGGTGTTAAAAAGGGTTGGATACGTCAGTTCGTAGTAGTGTGTGATTTTAAATTATTCCTGTATGACATATCACCTGACAGGAATGCCTTGCCGTCTGTTTATGTGTCCCAAGTACTGGATATGCGAGACTCAGAGTTTGGCGTTAGCTCCGTTCGTGAGTCAGATGTCATTCACGCTACTAAAAAAGACATTCCATGCATATTTAGGGTAAGTATCGCCTGCATAAATAAATTATCACTACTGACTACTTGAGTCGTCTTTACAATAAATTAAATTTATTTAGATTACAACGTCTTTGTTGGAACCTCCGGGATTACGAAATCACACGCTGATGCTTGCTGACACTGAGAGCGAGAAAACAAAGTGGGTCGTTGCATTGGGTGAACTTCATCGAATTTTAAAGAAAAATAATCTTCCAAATACAACGGTATGGTTTTCATATTTAATATAAACAAACAGATAAATGAATAGATATTTATGATTATTATTATTGTGTCTTGTAGGTCTTCCGTGCAAAAGAATTGTTGGACAATACATTGGCAGTTATTAAAAACGTGATGTCAGGAGCGATTATTGATCCTGATCGTCTAGTCATTGGTACCGAGGAGGGCCTATTCTGTTTAGATTTAGATCGTAGTGAGGTTGCTAAAGTTGGCGAGGGAAAGAAAATATATTTACTCGAGTACATTACCGAAGAGCAATTAATCGTGGTGCTTAGCGGTAAGCAACGTCACGTACGATTAGTCCCAGTACGTGCGTTAGACGGTGATGAAGTTGAATGGATTAAAGTTGCCGAGACCAAGGGATGTATTACTTTAACAACCGGTGTTGTAAGACGTAATCCTCTTACCTATTGTTTATGTGTTGCTATTAAGAAACAGGTTTGTTATTTTATAATTTATCGTCAATTAACTTTATCTCATTTTACTTAACTTATTATCTTAAATTACAGAACGCCTCACATGTTATGATTTACGAAGTAACGCGTACGAAAACTCGTCACAAACGAATTCACGAATTAATGCTACCTTGTCATGCACAAACACTTCAAGTACTTTCTGAAGGCCGTCTATGCGTTGGTTATCCTTCAGGATTTTCAATTTATAGTATTTTAGGAGACCATCATCCTATTTGTAACTATTATATTTATTTTTAAGTCACTTTACTATTATTACCTCTTATCAATTAAATAATGTTTTTTTTTAGCATTGGTCCATCCTGAAAATACTTTGCTTGGGTTCTTAACTTACAGTGCAGTCGATGCAATGCGTTGTATAGAACTACCTCGTGGTGAATTTCTATTAGTATTTCAAACCCTAGCAGTTTATGTTGATAGTCAGGGAAGAAAAAGTAGAGACCGTGAAATAATGTATCCCGCAGTCCCTTCGGCAGTCAGTCAGTGTCTAATTTATTTAATTCTCTTAAATTTTTAATTTTGTAAATAATAATAATAAAATAATCTTTAGGCTATTGCGAGGGATATTTATTGATATACAGTGAAACTCACGTGGATGTATTTGATTGCACAACTGGGGATTGGCTGCAAACGCTCAATGTCAAACGAGCACGTCCGCTAAATAATTCGGGTTCTCTTACAACTTGCATGATCAACGATATGCCCTATGTCATTCACCTGAGTAATTTACACCAAAGTAAGTATTTGCTGTTGTATATACATATATATTTTTTTATTGGTAGAGAGTTAATTTTTTTTTTTTTAATTTTATTTTTGTAGGAGAATTACTAAATTTAACACCTGTAGACGGAAGTGGCAGACAAATAACAAGGCCACGAAGAAGATTTTCATTGCGAGAAGGAAATCGTGGCGCGCGTCCAACTGACAGACGTTCTAAAATGATATCAGCACCAACGAACTTCAATCACATTAGTCATATGGGTCCTGGTAATGGGATACAAATTCAACGACTGCTAGATTTACCAACTACACTCGAGACTGCTGATCAACAACAGTACTCCAGTCATCACAGCACTTCCCATTTACATCAAACTCCACAGCAACGATTTTATAGTCCCGTCCAACCCCCCAGCAAACCAGCTCCTCTGCCACCTAGACATCCACCTTCCGATACTCGTCGGCTCAGTTCTCACATGTCACGAAATTCTGGATATTCTCCTCACAATGGTTATTATTTTTACCATTCATTATTTGCTTAATGAATAATTATTATGATACAAAATAAAAAGATTAATTTATTTTAAAAAGGATCAACATCATCGAGACGAGGTCCAGCACCTCCAAGACCAACAGCGACTCCACCATCATTACCACGTACACCTGTCGATCAAACTGAATCGGAATCTTCACACATGCGTTCTCATACTCCATTATCTCTTGGCAGCATCGCGTCTCTACAAGACAAAGTTCGTTTATTAAATTATTTAAAATAAATAAATATAATTAAAATACTTAATTAAAAATATTTTTTACAGGATCATGCAACTGGTGGAAGTCCTCGTCATTCAATCGCATCAAATAACAGTTCAAATCCTTCAACGCCGCCTAGTCCTGCTCACGATCATGGATCGTCATCATACGATTCATAAAAAACGTCACCATCAGCATCAACAAAAAATAAGTAACAAAAAAAAATAATAATAATTAAGTTTTATTAATATAACGGCCGGCTACTTACGACGATCCTTGCGTATAAAAAAATCTGGACAACTCAAATTACACAATAGTTGTCGTTAGAGTTTTGAATATATATGTAAGGGTGCAAATTTTTACTTAAATACTTAAGTACTAAGTATCTCTTAAGACAACTTAGTAGGCAGTAAATTGATGGCTTACTTCATCAATAATGCTAACAAAAGTTGCCATAGTATTACTGCAAATTTATACACACATATATATAAATATATATAAATATTAACATTATTTGAAAGAATCAATTAATTGATTAATTGCCAAATAACAAACTTATGTTATAATTATTATCGGTTTATAATTATCATTAACGAGCTAACAAATTATTATTATTATTATTATTATTATTAAAATTGAAAATAAGTATTGTTTTAATGCAATTAGCTGTTTCGCGATTAGAAAACAGCCCTATTTATTATTTTTTAATTTTTTATATTTTTTATTTGCGCGTATTCGGATACTTTTTATTATTATTACATATATTATTAATTAATTAATGAACAAATGAAAACCAAAACACGTTTCGTCATGACATTGAATTTTTTTAAAAATAATATTTTATTTATTTACAGAAAATCATGAAAAATTTTTTTCCGCATTAATTGTCTATACGTGATCACATTAAATTAATTGGATCACAATTGTAAATAGTTTGAAATGTTTTTAAATATTTTAAAAAGTAAAAATATCTTTTTTTATAAAAAATGATTTTATTTAAAAATTTTCTTTTTATAATTTTTTAGTTTATTTTATTTAACAAAAATTATATATATTATATCGTGTGTCGCGTATTATATTAATTAATTGAAAATCAATCGATTTATTGATAATTTTTTTAAAAATAATGATAATTAATTTTATTTATACAGTTATTTTAAAAATGAAAACCAGTCAAATTATATAGCAATAAACTTTTAGTCGATTCTTATCTAATAATTCTTTATATTTATTGGAGAAAAAAAACTAGGCAACAAACGAGTTGATAATAAATTTTTTTATTAATCGTCTTTAATGAATATTTAAAGAAAATAATAAAAATAGGTTTTATCGAATTAAATTTTAAAAAATAATCATAAATGCCTTAACATTAAAAAAGGAAAATGATGAAAAAAAAAAAAAAAAAAAATTTTTATATTACGTCGTAATGCAAATTCAGACATTACAAAAATGTCTGACATTACGAAAATAGAAATACACCCAGTGTGAATATATATATTAGATTAAGCATAATAATTTGTTGCAATTCTGATAAATAATTAGTAATAAAAAAATATTACAAGTCGTTCAAGATAAGTGACTCGATGCGATGGAATGCAATGTCAATAAATATTATGCTTATATATATTTATAATATAATATTTAAAAAAAAAAAAATATACGATAACGAACGAACAAAAATCCCATCGAATCAGTAAACTGAATCTCTGCAATGCTAGTTTTTATTTACTAAGAAAGTCAACAAACTTATTATTATTTTTTAAAAAATAAATTTATGTATACAAAAGTATTCAGAAATTTTAAACTTTTGACTTAATGATTATTTTATATCTAATCTTGACATTAACATATTTTTTTTATTTTAATAAAATTCATCATTTTTTACCGCAATCTTCGTTAAATTCCACAAAAGAACATTTTTATCTTAAATTTGTTACAGATGACGCAACCGTAGTTAAAATAACCCAAGTAATAACTTAAATACCAAATGACTAGATACAATTATTTTTTTTTTAAAGATATATGTGCGTAATTATATGAAAATGCATAATTACACATGTATTTTAAAATTAAAATAAAATGATTTTTGTTCAGAAATTATAGTTTTCAGTAATTTCTGGTCAGAAATTTACCAAATGAGTATTTTAAAATATTTAAAGTTATCTTTCTCTGGTTGTTTTTTCTCTGGTTTAAGTCAATAAATCTCACGCTCACTCGACTAATTAATCATCCCAAGTAATTTTAATAATTAATAAATAGAAAAATAATAATTAAGTGTGGTGTCAATTGATTAATGTACGCAATTTTTTATGTTTTTTATACTTGTAGTTATCTCGGCTCTATTGAATTAGATAAAAATAAAAAAATTAAATTTTTTTAAATAAACATGATCAATTAACAAAAATATCCATTGCGAATTATAAAATGGAAGAATAAAAAAAAAATATAAAATATCAATAAAAATTGTGGCTTCCATAGAAATAAAATTTGAAAAAATGATAATAATAAACAATAAACTGTTCAATGTTCAGGCATCAAAGTCAACAATAATTATATTGTCGTAATAAAAAACTCAATTAATAATTATAAAATAATAGTAAACCGTTTTCGTTTTTACAATTGATACAATAATTAAATAAATAAATAAATATATATATATATATATATATATATATATATATAAATAAATTTTACAACTTACATGTCAGACTGACTGCGGACATTTGTCCATGACCATAAAAAAAAAAAATAACGACTTTTAAATCCATATATCACGTTAAAGATTGTCCTCACATTGAACATTATTAATTAAAACATTAAATAATAATAATTATTATTATTAAAACCAAACCTTGTTTATAATTTTGTAAATAACAACTCAGTAATTGAAATTTATAAGAGATTAAAATTTTTAAAATTAAGTTAAAATTTTTTCACAGCCTAATTAATTTAAAAAACAAACAAACAAACGATTAATTAATTAAATTGTCGGTTTAAATACTTTGTGTACTTGTACCATTATAAAAAAATGTTTTTGCACTCGACTGTAAAAAATTACAAAAAAATTATTCAAATGCATAATAATTTAAATTAAAAAATTTTTTTAATAATTACACCGAGTTGTAGAATAAATTAGACTAAGACGTAAGTTCTTAATTAAAAAAAAAAGAAAAATTAATTATAATTGAAGAAATGTTCATCTTAATACAGTAGTTTAGATATAAATATATAAATAAATATATAATTATTAATTACTGGGTTATTTGAGACCTAGTAATTTATTATTATTATTATAAATAAATAATCTGGTCTTAATACAGCATTTGAGATAAAAACGCAAATATAGTTTTTAGTAAACTTGTAAAAGTTATTTATGGCTCTTGTGCATTGTTCAAAGTATTTATTGATACCAATTATAAATATGATTATTAAGAAGATGATAACTATGATGATGATGATGACGATAATCATGTAATGGAATAATAATAATAATAATAACAATTATTGTAATTTAGTTACGGCGTTGTGTAACTGTAGATTTTTTTAGATATAGAAAAACAAAAAAAATATTTAATTACTTTTTTTTTTATCATAATTGCGATAAAACGCATTTCAACAATTATATATATATATATTCATTTTTTTTGTTTAATATATTATTTAATATGCAGCACAGAGATCAATTATAATCATAAAATATTATCATGTCTTTTATTTTTACCCTTTAAGTTCATTTGACATATTTTTTAATTAGCTTATAGTAAAATCTCATTTATCCGGAAAGATTGGATTTATGAGTAACAAATGTCTGCATTTTATTGTAACATTTTTTTAAAAATTAACAATAGATTAATGTGCACTTTATTTTGTTTAGCTCGGAAAATCCGGATATGCGATGATTTACTGTAGTGATATAATTTATTCATAAATTATCTGATATATTAAAGGCATTGTCATTCACGATAATCAATATTTATTGTATAATAGTTAATTGCTTGACAAAATATATTTTATACACGAGGAGTGACTCAGTATATTATTTATGACAAGTATTATACTTAAAATGTATTCATGTAAAAAAATATTTGATTAGTAACTATCGTAATCACAATTGAAATTTTTTTTTTTTCGAATTATATATTAGTAATAAAGATAGGAGAATTGTGTGTAAATATATATAATATTCACTCATATATATAATATATTATATATTTACATACTTTTTCCTTTATTTTTTGTCATAGAAGAAAATTTTATTTTTTCAAAACTGATTCATTTTTGATTTATAATATTCGTTAACTTTTTTTTCTTCAATGCTATATATTAGTTACTAATAGGGGGAGTATATGTATATGTATATATATATATATATATATATATATATATATATATATATATATATATATATATATATATATACTCCCCCTATATTTGTTACTAATATAATATATATTTCATATAAAATTAACAAGTTGATTTCTTCAGACAAGTGGATAAAAATATTCATTTTTAATAAATATGATGGTATAAATAGAAAATATATAGCTTTTTAAAGAATGAACTAAAATTTTGAATTAATTATTTATAGAGTAAACAAAGGATGCATCTATTTTAGCAGTAATAGAACGGTATTCTAATACATTTCTAATGCTAAGCAGGAAATGAGTATTGGAATATTCTATTTACAGATGTTTGCTTAGGAATAACAGGAAAAACTAGTCTGTTTAGGGCAAGCTTTTGTTTATTGATAATCAAGTTGAAAAAGAGCACGCCCAGGTTTTGGCTGTACAATTACCAGCTACTTTTGCTAATTTTTCAAGACACGAAAATTCATCAAAGAATCGGTATGACGATGTTCCGTGTTGGGATCTTTTTAGAGTCATTTTAAGCCCGCTGAGTGCGATATATGATGATGAAGATTGGGATTTATCACATATAACCACGAGATCTGCAGAAATAGCATCAACTTACATACATGCGAACTGTGTTGATGGATTTATGGAGATAAATAAATTTATTTGCAGCCAAGGTCCGAAGAAAAACTCGTGTGAAGACTTTTGGAGGATGGTTTTAGAGCAAGAATCTTGTATTATTGTGTCCCTAACGGAAACAGATGATGAAGATCAAGTGTGTTATGAATATTGGGTCAAAGAAGAGGATTATGAACTAGCATTTGGAAGATATGTTGTAAAAACCCTTGAAATTATAGAAGAGTCTAGTTTTACCAGAACACGATTGCGACTCACTGATGTGAGCAGTGATACTTCACGGGAGATCCATCACTTTTGGTATCCTCATTGGTCCGACTACGGTAATCCTACCAATCCGGCGGAAATATTAAATCTAATATCAAAAGTGAACCAAAAACGAAAAGAGATGAAAAAGACAGCAGACTCTCAACCGGGACCGATAGTGGTCCACTGCTCTGCAGGAATTGGTCGGACAGGAACGTTTTGTACCATAGACAACGCGTTATCACAATTACGGAAAGAACAAACAGTGTGCCTACCGCAGACAGTGCTGAAAATACAGAAGTCAAAGATATAGCTGCCAATCAACTGAACCTGGACGCTATAACTTTGGAGCCAGAAACCCTTAATTCACAGAGAAAGAGGTTGAGGGTGCTATAAATATGATAAATAGATCTGTAAGGTCTATGAAATTCTAGTCACACTAGTTATTTAAGAAATATCCTGATGCAACCTGAGTTGAAATCATAATTACTTATTTTATGTTTCCAAGATCCTAGTCATTAAGATCAACTATTACTCTCTACTATGCTCATCGCATTACCAATAAAAATGTTTAGTTAATAAATTCTGAGTGTAAATAAGACTTTCGCAGTAAGAACAATATAGAAAAAATACCAGGGTCCTCTACTCAAGTATTTTTGCGGACAAACTTTATGTCATATGCATGGCTTGATAATAGGACCTACCAGATAGCCGTTTATCTCTACTCCTGATGAATTTTTGATGTCCAACAGGAAACAGTTATTATTGGAATACTTGATTTATAGATACTTTGTTTGGAGCACCACTAAAAGTATAGTTATGGATTCTTAACAGACGTTGGATGTAATCATTACTAGGTATTACAATTCAAGACAGATGCTAATAAACGATAAACTTCTTTAGGAAATGAAGTATCCCATGTGACTACGTAAGCAATACTTGAAGAAGTGATTCAAAGGATGACCATATTACTATTGTTTGCTAATTTGAATATCAATTACTTCATGACGAAAATTTGAAACAGCATAAATAGAATAGTGTTAGACGGGTATGAGTTTAGTATAGACTGCCTAGCCGTGGTAGCAAGTCTTGAACCCACGTCCGATATTCACCAGCTCGTTGCAACCAAGATGGGGAATCAAAGCTTCAAGACACTCAGCATTGATGACTTTCTGCAGATAACAAGTTGGCCGGACTTCTCGAAACTCATTAAAAAGGAGCACGACAAAGTTCTGGCCGTACAACTACCAGGTACCTTTGTTAATTTTTCAAAACCGCAAAATTCTCTAAAGAATCGGTACAACGAGATACCCTGTTGGGATCACTCTCGAGTAATTTTAATACCACCTAGTGCAAAATATAATTATGACCATACAGATCCATCACATATAACCCTAACACCAACGGAAATACCTTCAACTTACATACATGCCAACTTTGTTAACGGATTTAAGGAGAAAAGAAAATTTATTTGCTGCCAAGCTCCGAAGAAAAACACGTGTGAACATTTTTGGAGGATGGTTTTAGAGCAAGAATCTCATATTATTGTTTCATTAACGAAAACAGATAAAGGAGGTTTCGTGTGCTATGAATATTGGCTCAATGCAGAGGAAGGTATGGAGATATTTGGAAGATATGTTATAAGAACCCTAGAAATTATAAAAGAGTCAAGTTTTACCAAGACACGATTACGACTTACTGATGTGTGCACTGATGCTTCACGGGAGATCCATCACTTTTGGTACACTGATTGGCCTGATGTCGGTAATCCCATCAGCCCGGTGCAAATTCTAGATCTAATATTGCAGATGAACAAAAAACGAAAAGAGTTGACACAAGCAGCAGGCTTTAAATTAGGACCGATAGTGGTCCACTGCGCCGAAGGAGTCGGTCGAACAGGAATATTTTGTACCATAGACAACGCGTTATCACAGTTACGGAAAGAACAAACAGTGTGCCTACCTCAGACGGTGCTAAAAATACGGAAGCAAAGACATTCAAGTGTTTTTCTTATTGGACAGTATGCATTCTGTTACAAAGCAGTGAGATATGCTTTAATAACAGACCTAATAGAAAAAATATTGTATTAAGTGGTAATGTGTGATGTGATAAGCAACTCAATGCAGCTATTAACTTGTAAGTTTGTAGTTTTAATAATTGCGTTTATTTTATTGTAATTAGGTATAGTGTGAAGATTGGTATTTATGTTGCAGACACATTGTGAAATTAGATATTTCATGAACTGTCTAAATAACTTAGACATTTCATGTAGTTCTGTAATATTATACGATCTGTCTGAAGCCCTGTTGCATTTCATGAAATGCCTAAAAATTTTAGTCACTTTCGTGTAACGAAATGACTGTTACACGATCTGTCTGTAGTTTATGAAATGGTTAGACACTTTATGAAATGCCAAAACAGATCATGAAATGTCTAATTTCACAAAGTGTCTACGACATTTATATTGTATGACCTTTTGGGTCAGACTGACTGCTCCGATCTTCGAAAAACAGTAGTGATAAGCTAATTAATGTGGTCCAAGTTTATGTCAGATTTACATATTTTTTTAACATTTTTCCTCATTCCGGTTACCTAATTTTTTAACGGACATAGATGGGTACATTCTATTTTCGAAAAACTTACTATTGTTCACTACTACTCTTATTGGGTTACAAATAATAATTTTTATTTGATTAATTCGTAAATTAAATAAAATGTTAGTAGTAAGGATAATATAGAAAAAAAAATTAGTGTCCTCTACTCAAGAGCTTTTTAAGGACAAACTTTTGTTACATATACAATCTAACTAAAGAATCTGCTAGATATTTAGTATTAGTTCGATTTCTCAAACATTTCTAATGCATAGCAACAAATGATAATTGTAAAGTTTCATTAACTAAACCTTATTTAAGAGTAACAGGAAAACTATTGTATTTAATTATCAGCAGCTATTATATTATTTTATTACTCAGTTTTACGACTGTTTGACTGATAAGGACTGACGCTACACTATTTTGGAGATCGGGAAGTTTGAGGTCATAGTGTCATTGCTCACTGTCTTTGCTTACTGATGAGAAATTATAATAATACGAGCGGACAAATTGAGATTCGAATATAAAAAGCCGCGTGTGACTCGTATGAATTTAGTATAAAGCAAACAATCGCGATCGTAAGTCTCAGAACCGTTTCTGATATAGACTAGCAACCGAAATGGGGCGTCATAGTTTCAAGACAGTTAGCATCGACGAGTTTCTGGAGTTGACATTGCGGCCGGACTTATTGAATCTCATCAAGAAGGAGCACCACAAACTTATGAAGGTGAAACTACCAGGTACTATTGCTAATTTTTCAAGACCCGAAAATTCATCAAAGAATCGATCTACACTTTTTCCATGCTGGGATGAGTCTCGAGTGATTTTAAAATCTCCCAGTAAAGGAATCCCATATGATAATGACATAACATCAACTTACATACATGCCAACTTTGTGGATGGATTTAAGGATAAAAATAAATTCATCTGCTCCCAAAGTCCAATGGAAAACACGTGTGAAGACTTCTGGAGGATGATTTTACAGGAAAATTGTCATATCATTGTGTCATTAACGAAAGTAGACAACGCAGTATATTGCTATGAATATTGGGCCAATGAAAAATATCGTGAAAAAGTATTCGGAAAATATGTCATAAAAACCCTTGAAATTATTGAAGAGGAAGTCTTCACCAGATCGCGATTACTACTCACGGATACAAACAATGATATCTCACAGGAGATCCATCACTTTTGGTACACTAATTTTCCTCTCCATTACGGTTGGCCTATCATGTCGCCGGAATTGTTGAATCTAATATTCCATGTGGACCAGAAACGAGAAGAATTGATGAACACAACAGGATCTGGACCAATAGTGATTCACTGCTCTAAAATAGTGAGCTGGACGGGAATATTCTGTACTATATATAATGCGTTATCACAAGTGCGAGAAGAAAAAACAGTGTCGCTCCCGCAGACAGTGCTAAATATTCGGAAGAAAAGACATTCAAGTATCATGAATTGGGTAGAGTATGAAATTTGTTACCGTGTATTATGTGAGGCTATTCTAAATTTAAAAACTTTTATGTATTGTAATTTGGAGATATTCTCTGCATTCCAAGACAAGGTTGCAGCTATAAACTTTTATTTTGGAAAATCTCACAACAAACATTCATTTAATAATAAGTAGATGTTATTCATATGGACATTTAACATCGTTAGTGACATTTTTTAATCGAAGATTGTATGATGACCATAAGTTTGAAGGAACCCTAGTTTTTTATTATTGTTAGTTACTTATTTAGCCAAATTTCAGAAACATAATTTTTAAGTGGCACTTGACAGCTTATTTTATTCAGTAATAATATATTGATTTATATAATGAACATCAAGTAACAAATAAGACAACTTTTTCCTGTAACAAGCTAAATATAATTTTTCTTTATCAGACTAAAGCTATGATACATGCATTATGTGTATATAATTAATTTAAAATATGGCTTTACTTATAAAATCATTGTACAAATATCTAGGTGATTCTCTGAAAATAAACACTCTTAGAATAATCTAACTAACCCTATTAACATAAGAACTTATTAATTAACGTTTTTTTACTTTATTAAGATTATAAGTTGTACTAATAATTAAGAAAAGTGCCTAGAAATAAGTACTATTGGAAAAATAATCAAGTTATTTCTAACATACAAAAGTAATGTGTTTCCACTAATTTTTAAAGTTTTATATTATACTTGTCTTCTCTATGTTATTTTTAGTACTAGTTATCTTTTAGATGAAGAACTTTATTAAATAAAGCAGTGGCTACATTTGCAATGAGTTTTTTTGACACCTTGTTTACAGTTAAATTTACATAACGTTCCATCACCCGGTAACAGAAAAAGTATTGAGGCAAAATGAAAATACAGTAGTATCTTTGATTTCTAATGTTGATAAGGGTTGATGGAATAGAAATGGTAGCACAAGCATCAAATTCTGATATCGCACTATCAAGCAGACAATATGCACCTGTTCTGCCAACACCAGCGCTGCAGTGGACGACTATCGGTGGTGGATTGTCACCAATTTTGAAACGTTCCTGAGCTAGTTGTCTAATAACATCTTTTTGGGCACTTTTCACAGTTAAAATGAAATTCAATAGATTCATTACATCATTAGGTACACCATAGTCAGGCCACTGGGTAAAAACAAAATGCGTGACTTCTTGAATAGCTGAGGTCCCATCAGTCACAAGCAGAGTGGTCTCGATGTAACTTAAGTGAGTTTCTATTTGGGTGGTTGTTATTTTAAATTTTCCAAATACAATATCGCCGCCTTCGATGTCGTTCCAATATGCAAAACACTGTTTTCTATTTTCCTTTTTCTTGCACATCATTACAATTATTCGAGTATGATGCATCCACACTGTTCTCCAGAAGTCGTAGGCTGTCTGCTGCAACGGTGCCTGAGTACAAATAAACTTTTTTTTGTATTCATAGCCGTCTACATAATTCGCATTTATATAGTCTCCTCTATTTTTTTCAGCAGGCAACGTCACTCTAGTGTGATCAAAACATAACATGTCTAGATACCTGTTCAATTTTCGATTTTCAAGCTTCATAGATTCGTTGAAGGTGCCGTCTACTTTCTGGGCCATAATTTTCTCGTGTTCTCGCGTAACCACCTCTTCAAAATCACTTTTTTCCACTAAATTCAAAAACTCTGAATAGTTCAGACTCCTGAATTTGCATCGACTCATTTTTAATTTATTCACACCAATTACTCTTTAAATTTGCAATAAAACTTTCACTTTATTTTTAATAAACGTTCCCTTCGTACTTGTCGCACAATGACTGATGGCGTTGTTCATTCCACATTGCCTTTTATAGAGTAATTCAGTAGGATAGATTACTAAATATAGGGATTGTTAGCTAATAACTGGCATTCCTTTGTCCTGCTATAAGGTAAACCGCAAATCGAACCACCGATAATATTTAGTCATACAAAGTGCGCACATAGCCATATATTGGATGACGATAATAAACTCCTAACTTTCCCAGTTGCTAACCGAATTACTGATAACAGTGTCCAGTAGTGAACATACTACTGTCATGCAAAATTTGACAAACAAAATTCTAATATGTTTACTACAGGCAATGCGAGCTGGGCTGGTTGATTGAAATTTATTGCAATATTATCATTCGAGCTATTTTTGGATGAGGAAAATCGTCCGAAACTTTATACGCAGTTGGATAGGGATTTTATAGTGCTCTCATGATATCATCTGCGCCAAAAGCTATAAAAAACTACTCAAATATTTACGATCTTACGGTAATATTGTATATAAATTAGAAACCCAGAATTCGTAGAATTATTTATATTTATAATTTAATTTAAGACAGGGGGAGATATTTCAGGCGGTTTAAAAAAAGAATACTATTTATCTCTAGGTACATATTGTTTAAACACCATTAAAATACTTAGGTATTATTAGGTTACAGATCCGAAAAATGAATACCTTTAATATAATAAGTTTTTTAAAGCGCTCAAAAATAGTAACTTTTGTTATCCCTTAATGAGGTATTCATTATTTTTATGGTTCACGTTTATTATTCTGTTGGCGTGCTTGCGTGTCCGGCTACTATTCCTAGTTTAGTTAAACACGCAAATCTCATTATCTGTTTAAGTGCTTTATCATAGCATTATTTTGAACTGACAAATTTAGAGACGTTTTTTCTTGGAATTGGCTCCGAATTAATAACACTACGTCAGTATAAAAGACGTCGCATTAAAAAAATATGTTCATTTTTAGTAAGATAACAGTGACAACAAAATCTACATTTATCCTGTAATTAGTAGAACTAGTGTTTATCGCTATGCCAGGCTATTGTTTCGAAATCTTTAACGTTTTTGATTTTTTTGATAAAACAAATAAAGCAAACTTTTGGGAATTTGTCAGACTGGAACACGCACAAGTAATGGATATCCCCATATCAGGTACTGTCAATCATTTTTTAAAGCCAGAAAATTTAAGGAAGAATCGGTATCATGATGTAACGTGTTGGGATAACTCCCGAGTGGTTTTAAGCTCTCACGGAAGTAAAATGTATGATTATGGAGATTCCGATGGGAAGAAAATAATCGTTACATCTCAAGACAGCGACTCAACTTATATACATGCCAGCTTCGTAAATGGTTTCAAAGAAGCAAATAAATTTATCTGCTGTCAGGGCCCGAAAGAAAGCACGAGTGGTGACTTCTGGAAAATGGTGTCAGAACATAATTCTAGTGTTATTGTGTCCCTAACGGAAACAGATGATGAAGATCAAGTGTGTTATGAATATTGGGTCAAAGAAGAGGATTATGAACTAGCATTTGGAAGATATGTTGTAAAAACCCTTGAAATTATAGAAGAGTCTAGTTTTACCAGAACACGATTGCGACTCACTGATGTGAGCAGTGATACTTCACGGGAGATCCATCACTTTTGGTATCCTCATTGGTCCGACTACGGTAATCCTACCAATCCGGCGGAAATATTAAATCTAATATCAAAAGTGAACCAAAAACGAAAAGAGATGAAAAAGACAGCAGACTCTCAACCGGGACCGATAGTGGTCCACTGCTCTGCAGGAATTGGTCGGACAGGAACGTTTTGTACCATAGACAACGCGTTATCACAATTACGGAAAGAACAAACAGTGTGCCTACCGCAGACAGTGCTGAAAATACGGAAGCAAAGACATTCAAGTGTGTTTCTTCCTGAACAGTATGCATTCTGTTACAAAGCAGTGAGATATGCTTTAATAAGAGAAATAAAAAAAAAATTTTTTTATTAACTGGTTTCACAGCTTGAATTTGTATAAATGTAGCAATCACCTAATTTTTTTTTTAGCTCTTTAGGTACTAAGAGTAATTAGCGGGTGACCTCCTCTAGTTTATTTTATTTACATAAATATGTTATTTATTAAGATTTATGAAAACTTCCAGTCTCCATTGTACTGATTCCTTTTTTTTATGACGAACTGACTATATCTATTAATGAAATAAAAAAAAAACCAGTAACTTTCCATTACGTTTCCGTTAAGTGGTTCATTATTTTTATCAAACGACAAATAAAGTCTTATGGAGAACACAGTACCCTATTGTTGTCAATAACAAGTCCCGGAAAAACCTAATTGTTAACCGTCTCGATTATCAATTGGATGCTTATTTAACCTGTGACATTGTTATTCCATTTCGGTCCCGATGATGCGATACTATATATACGTCCAGTATTGGAAGCGATTTCTCAGACTAGTTCGTTCGTTCCACTGGGCCACAAGTAACGTGCTTTTATTCAAAAGTGATTTTGGTGATACTTTTAAAATGAGAGATTATAATCTTTACGAAATGTTAAGTGCCAGAAATGGGTCGGGGGGTACGTATTTCCACGAGGCTTGTCAAGCAAATTCAATAGCTCTTCTTTGGCGAGCTGCAGGAATGCTAGATGAATCACATCCCAGAATACTGAACATACGTGACTATAAGGGTGCCCAGTGCACCCATATAATAGCAACATCTAACGTCTCATGTTCAATAGACATGATGAATATTGTTTTACAACTTGGAGCTGACATAAACGGACAAGAAGGACTCGCAGGCCTCACGCCACTTCACATATGTGTAAATAAAAAAAATTACGCTCTCGCTGAATGGCTTTGTCAGGCGCCGGGTATCGATGTAAAAGTTGAAAACTTTGGAAAAGAGACGCCATATGATCTCGCTTGCAAGATGGAAGATCGTAAAATGATGAAAATTTTTGAAGAAAGATCGAAAAAAATGTAAGCTTCCTTCGAGCACACGTGATAGTGATAAAAAACCTGACATTTGTTATAATTTAATAAACTTAACCCAAAATTAACATGTGTAATTATAACTGTGATTGTTCATTTTTCTCAATTATTAGGTACAAGTTAATCTAGATAATTACAGACTTAATTTCGTTTATAATTAAATGTTAAGGCAGCTGTTCAAAAATATATAAATAGATTTATCCAGTGTACTTGTATAGATAATTTTAATGCGCACCAAAGAATAGATGTAATTTGATTTAATCGATTTATTCTTAAAATGTATACAAAATTATAATATGTTTAATTTAGTCTTAAATCTATTCCAATTCCAAGTCAGATTCCTGTACGATCGAGTTAATTATTCTGCTATACCGCCTCTGCAAACGCCGACTCCGGGCTTCCATCAGGTGCTGCTTCGTCCATGGTGGACAGTGTTTTAGCAAGACCCGGAACTTCTCCTCGTCCATGGATAGAAAATACTGAAAAAGAAATACATAGAGAAATTAACATCACCCTAGGTCAGCAAAGTTCGCCTGAACTGAGATAAAAACTTTAAACACAAACCTCGAGAATAGAAAGTGTTTTTCCTGCTGAGTCTTTCGGTTCTCGTACTGGCAATACTGTTATGAGCCAGTCTATTGTGCTGACAAATTCCCATTGCACGGTCAAAAAGAATGGATCGTCCAATCTAATCCAATCAGGTCCTTCTTGCTCATATGACCCCATTTTTAGTTTCTAGCTTCTCAATAAACCTGGAAAAATTTAAAATATTTTAAACACTAGATAACTAAATATATAAACGGTGAGATTCCACTCATATCTCGGTTAATATTGAAATTTATTAAAAACATATTTTGTACTTACCTTTGAAGTCACCATTACTAGTTGAGGTCTCGCGACCGATTGAACTTTACTTGTAAATAATAACTCATCGGGTTAAAATACAATTAACGTTATTTTAACTTTGGATAGTTTATCTAACTGCAGGAAAAGTTTTAATTAAATTTATTGTTAATTGAAATATAGACCATATATACTTGCAATAAGGTTTGTTTTTCATTAAATGCTTGATAAACTGGGATTTCCATTACTTTAACACTAATGAGGGAAAACAGACCACCGCAGAATATACATTTATAGGCATAAATGATAACATTGTTCGTGTTAATAAATATAGGTATTTTGTAATAAATATAAATCATACTGCGCAATTTAACCCTGCGTGTTATTTCATGAAGCCTAGTCCTGAAACTATTCTACTCAGTTCAATATGATCCTGATAGAATTTAATCTCGCCAGATAATCAGTTCTAATAATGGAAATGCCTATATGTCATCAATCATAAATTTTCATTGGGTCGGAAATCCAAATACCCTGCTAAAACGAAATTTTCTACTAGGCAATCGTCCCTAGTCGTATCAAACACAGATTCTATGGAGATATCAAACAAAATCGAGAGAGCCTACTAGCAATGCACTTCAAAAAGAAATTTTCAACAAGACCGAAAACTCGTAAATAATAATAAGTCAACTAACAGTACCTGGTACCGAAATTTATATCAGCGAATAAGGTCAAGAGGTTAATAATATTGTAAATAGTTATAGCCACCCGAATTTATCTGATGGTTTAATTATTTCTAATAGAGGCGCTGATTAAAACTTAAATACGAATAAAATTCAAATTTTATAGCTTTTAAAATTGTAAATAAAAAATGTAATACATAGATAGTACTATTTTCAAAAATATATAATAATATATATTGCATAAGCTTTTTCATGAATTTAGATCGTATGCTTGTCATTTGTTTATTAGTAATTTCAGAACACTAATGTTATTTGTATGTCTGATAGTTATGACTTTGTAAATAAGTTTTATAAAGATGAGTGTAACTGATTAATAATATTTATTATTCCTGCTTAAATTTAAGTTTCAAATCACAATGTACGCTTAATATATTAGTTGATTACATCATTGGTCTAAAATTAACTTGTTTCTGAGCAGCTACTGACACTAAAATTTCAAGTTCCAATGCAGCCAACTTCACCCTAGTCTGAAATCCTCTTGTTTCATCCCATGTTACACAATATGCTATTTCTTAGAAATATTAAACATATATTTTCTATTTATACCATCATGTTTATCAAACATACATTTTTTTACCTAGTCGTCTGATAAAATCAATTTATTAATTTTATATGAAAAATATATTATATTAGTAACAAATATAGGGGGAGTATATATATATAGGGGGGTATATATATATACACCCCCTATATTTGTTACTAATATAATAAAATATTTTTTAAAAATTTTATCTGATAATGAACATGATTGTCAGTGATAATTGGTAAAAAAAAATTTAATCGATAATTCAGTCGCGTGAATAAACTCTTTGTTATAATCTATTTTTATCTTTAAGATATATATGTATACTGATAAATAAATATGGACTGATTATGACTCAGTGATAATAGTTTGAGATAATAATTTTTATTACACAAGCTCTGCTCATAAATTAAATATCTTTTTAATTATTAACATTCTATATCAACTGTTGTGTCTTTGAACAAGTTTTGTCATACATTTCTAACTAAAGAAATTTATCTGACAATTTATTCATACGTATAAAATATTGATTCACGTTACTCATAAAATAAATATATATAAAACAACTATAAAAGACTGTAGTGATATAATTTATTCATAAATTATCCGTACAGTAAGTCACCGCATATCCGAAAGCTAATTTTCTAACGTTAAATTATCTAGACAATTACATGTCATCTTTTGCGTACTTGCGAACTATTTGTTTATGAAATAAATATTTGAAAATAATTTTAATTACAGTAAAAATTATCTAAACTCAATCCGGATATGCGGTATCCTATAGTCTATAAAAATAAATAGAAATTTACTTACCATTAAATGAATAAAATCAATAAGTTTTCAGGATTAATTTCTTAAAGTTCTTAAATAATAATAATAATGTACTAATTTCTACAATATAAAATACAAGTGAATTAGTTAATAATAATGTAGATTGTCTATTGTCAAAATACTACAGCTTTCAATATTTTATAGTTTTAATTTAATTACATACTGGCAGTCTTCATACTCCCATATTTTAAAAACTCAAATGATTATATCGGATTCATTTACTACAATTAAATTTATTACTCGCGTAAACATTATTTAATTTATATAATTAATATTAACTCAATTGATTATTAAATAATTGATAATACACCTAAATTTTTTTTAAATAATTACAACAATTTCCAATTTTATTTATCAATTCAAACTAATACGTTTATTCTGTTTCCTTTTCTATAAATGTATAATTGTATAAATTTATCATTCAAATAATTCAAGAACTTTTTTAATCCATATATATATATAATGATACATTGCTAATTTGTATCGAACTACAGTGAAAATATAAAAAAAAAAAAAAAAAATTAATTGTCATTAAATTTAAAATAATTCAATATAATGAAAGTCAATAATCATAATGTGCGTATTATAATTAATTGAGATATAAGAAAAATAAACATAATTTTTTAGTATTTGCTTTGCGTGTATAAATTAATAATATATAATTGACAGTACATTAAAAAAAAAATTTTAAAACAAAAGTAATTATAAATTCACGGCGATCGTTATTATTTAATTATTATTATTATTATTATTATTATTATTATTATTATAGTAGTCATTATTAGTATTAATAATAAAAAATGTCTACACAACATGCATATTCTCCTCTTCATTCATCACTCAATCGTTAATAATTTTACTAAATTTTTTAAATCCTGTAACATCATACGCCAGACAACGATTTAACCGAATAATTACTTAATTAACATTTTTCTCTATAATCGCAATACACAGCGTACTGTAATTTATTATTTTTTTTTTTTTATTTAATTTTAATGTATAAACAACACTGAGTGATTGAGACTCAAGTTAAATGCATTGAGATTTTAAAATAACAGTACAGTAATTGTAATAAATACTTTTGTAAATTAAAAAACTACGTAAGACAATTGACGGTAAAAATAACTGAGTATAGAGTGCAAGTCAGAAAATAAAATTAATTAAAAAAAAAAAAACGATCAATAATTTATCTGGTGTCTTACTGACGTTTGTCCATCACAGAAACGTTCCAAGTCGCAACTGACATTGTTTTAAAGTAGTGGACGCGTGAATTATTTAAATTCACTTACAGTAATAATAATAATTATTTTTGTTATTATTATGAATGCTATTTCTTCACAATAATTAAAAGGTTATTGATACAAAGTTATCTTAAAGCATCAACTACATTACTCCTTAGTTTCATTTTATTTATTAAAAACGAGAAAGAACTTTAGTTATTATTTTTCTATTATTATTATTATTATTTATTTATATGCACTCATTCATAAACAGGAAGCGAAATATCTCCGTGCACATAAATTTTTCTGTCTCAATATTATCCAAAAAATTGTTGCATTTCTCAGTCTCCTAATCACTTTGATTTGTAGGCATGTTTTTTTTTTTCTTATTATTCATAATCATTATTTTATTTATTATTACTTCGTTAATCAACTATTAAACTTCGACTGTTTAACAAGTAATTATCGCTTACGTTTACGCTGGATGATTTTAAAAATACAACGTTGCAAGGAAGGCATTATTTTCATTATTCATTATCATTATCATTATTATTACTTTTTAGTTTCGTTAATTTACTTACTCGCTGAAAAATAAGAAAAAAAAATTTTGCTATCCGAACATGATACGGTTCGCTCCGATGATGGCAAGTGCATCTTGAAATAATCCAGGTGATACGCTACTTGGCATGGTATTTATTATTTTATTAATAATAATCTAAAACGTACGACTCTTGCGGCATTTCAAAATATTACACTCGCTGCCATCATCAGACACCAAATGTTACAATGAAGTCTCAGAAGGTGGTGTACTCTCGCGATGATTTACATGACTCAGTGAATGAGTTAAAGCATCTGGTGTCAGCCATTCTTTAGGCAAACAACGTTGTAGAAATGGAACACATGAACTGAAGTATGCTAAGCGATTAACCCATCCAGGAATTTCTTGTCCACATAATATCTGTAAATTCATTAATATTATTATAAATTATCTATCTTATCAAGTTGTTAATTAATAAATACCTGAGTCAATTGTCCACTAAAATGATTGCAATTTTTATTCATCAAATGATAACGATCACCACGAAAATCTTTTCCCAATTCAGTGACAATTCTAGCAACATCTTCTTCCGTAAAATCGGTGTATCCGATATGGACTGATTGCCTAAAAAATAAAACAAATAAATGATAAGTGATTAATTTGCATTTGGTATTTATAATAAATAATAATTTAAACAGACCGAAATCTAAATTGTTCACCAAGTTCATCAGCATCGCGCGGTGCTATTTCAAAAATACCAGATATTGGGAGTGAATGACCACCATAAGCGTATTCTAATAAATAAAATAAATAAATTAACCCAACAATACGATCAGCTAAAATAAATAATCACAGCTAAATACATACCAACACCATAAATTTCAACGCCCGAATGGAAGACTCCTAAGCCAATAGGTGTTGTGTACTCATTCATCCAATACTAAGATACAAAAATAAATAAATAAATTATATTAATAATAATCAATAAAATTATTTATTAATTTATGTGATGAATAAAGCTTACCATGTCATAAACATTAAGAATAATTGGTTCTCTAGCCATTTTGGGAATCAATTCTTCACTGTCTTGCGGATAACCGAGACAACTTGGGAATGGAAGGTTGCAGCCAAAACCTGATTGAAACATCACAGTGACACAAGAGTTAACTTGTACGCTTGTCGTGTAGATAGCACTATATTTTTAAATCCAGAGCACCTAATAAGCAATAATACCGCTAGATAATTACACTACCTAAATTAACTAAGCATTGAGCATTATTAATTACAATAAACTACAACTTTTAAGCCATTTTATCATCAACTACTTGGAGTATTTAATAAAAAAATTACATTCGTTTAAAAAAAGCCAAAAAATAAACTAAACTGAGCAATTGCCGCAAATATATTAAATAAATAATAAATAGCAAAAAAAAATCTATGTTACCTTGCGATGAACGGGCTTAGAAAAATTTATTTAAATTAATTCGCCAGCTATTTTTATAATTAATTAATTTTTGACAGCTAACCAACAGAAACGAGCAGAACTTGAGACCAGGAGATAAATAAAAATCATAAATCTCCATGAAACAACCGTCAAGAGTGCTCGATATCAATAGAAGAACAAGAAGAAGTAACCTACAAACACAAATACGTCTATATATTATCATACATATAAACATATAAGTAATCAATTAATAAAAATAATTATTATTATTTTTTAATTGTACACGACTATTTGGTAACTGTTCACAGTACTTACCATTCAATTACATATGACCTCGATTTATTATTTTCAGTGATTAATAAAATGATGTGTCAATTGTCCGCATAAAACAGTTCATTTTTTTTTCCTTTTTTTTATTTACTCCAACTATTTTGTTCACTTGGTTATTTGTTCGGCACAATTATTTGTTATTTTAAATTTTAAAACTATTTATGGTGTTTACGGTTAATAATTAATTTTTTAATTTTTAATTGTTCATTTATTTACTATACACAAGCACAAGAGTCATAGACAACTAGAAATTTATAGTAAAATTCAAGGGGTGTGTTTCCATGCAAGCTGAATCAGCTGTAGGCTTTAGCTGTTGTTCTTTATTGTATATATGTATGTATGTATGTATGTGGAGAATGTGGTGGAGTATGTGTTCAATACCTTGTAAGTACTAAAGTATCCATGTCGGTGTGAAAGTAAACTGTGTTGGTACCAGCAGTCTTGGTCTTGGTCTTGTTGTTGATGGTTTGGTGTCTGTCCTGTCTGATGGCTGATATCATTGGTTTTTGTTGGTGACGTACGTGTACATCTAATGGCGGTTTAATTGTATGTAAATTTATTTCATACTTCATTTTATTTATCTATAATTAATAAACTTACTGTACATATATATATGTATGTAGATATAAGTGTATAAAGATATATATACATGTAGGTGGAGAGTGGAGGTAAATATACCGATAGGTAGAAGTAGAAGATTGAAAATGTATTTCCAAGCTTTACTTGGCAACGAGTCTCCGCCATCATAGTGTCATTTTTTATTATCATTAATAAATAATAATTGATGAAGACAAGGTTTTAATTTTTATTCATGACGTCTATCAGTATTGATGAAGAAAGAAAAACCAATTGAAAAATGACAAATACTTCTGGGTACGGAAGTGATAACAAAACGTTATCAGAAACGAGTCTAAGACTTACTGAGAAATTTATAGTTATGGTTGAGACTGATTACAGTAACTATTGAAGTCTAGTCGATTAATGAGCTGGTGATTGTTGTATTTTGTTGGTAATTTTGTTATAAATTAAGTGAAGATCAAGTAAGTTGATAATTGACAAAAAATGTCGGGAGGTGAAAGGAAAAAACGTGGTGGTGATAAAGGACAGGGCTGGGAGGAAGCTGGTGCTGAATTTTATCAAGAACGTTATCCTGCAGCTGTAGAAGCTGATTTGCAGCAAGCACTGCGTGACCCGTCCCACATTGCTACTCTGTTGCCGAGTAAAAAGTCACGTGTTGGTAAGTCATTATAAGTTAATTCTTTATAAACTTAATAACTAAGCAACTAACAAATATTGAATGTTATTTTTTAGCTACAGCTAAACGGATAAGAAATGAACCAAAGGCAACACTCAGAAGACGTACGAGCACGCGATCACGATGTGCTACCAGCACAGCACGACGTATGTCAACAAATGCGCCAAATGTTGATACCGCAGTATCAATGCTGCCCGATTTATCTGAAAATTTATCTAATGAAGAACGTACTTGGGAGGAAATAATGCAGATAAAAGCAATGCCTGTTTGTATGGCACAAAAGATACTATTGAAACGACAGCTACAGGTAATAGTTACAACACACATTGTCCACTTTGTCCATCTGTGTCTAACAATGACCGGCGACACGACAATATCATACAATATGTTATACATTTAAATCGATACTTTCAATACTTTGTTATTTATTTTTTTCTTCTCTGCTTATTTTAAAAATTTTATTGTAATTTCAGAATGCAACGAAATTAAGACTACAGGGTTTCGAGCAGCTAAAATGGCAGCGCAGAAAAGCCTGGCAACAATTCAAAGCCCGGTTGAAAGAAACTTACGCGAAAATGGAACTTTGGAGCACGAGTTTTAAAAAAATCGGCGGTAATTTTGGCATGGGAATTGTTGCATACTTTTTATTTATTAAGTGGCTTATGTTTCTCAATATAACATTATTTATTGTTATATTTTCGTTCATAATATTACCAACAATTGTGTTAATTGACGAGCCAGAGCCCTGTACTGGCAACAATACCTCTAGTGTGTCGTGCTCATCAGAAGCTTATTGGAATTCCTCGGAATCAGGAAACACATTTGTTGACATAATGCAAGCACGTGGTATTTTAGAACGTACATTAATATTCTATGGGGCTTACACTAATCAAATTTACGGTGAAAATGGCAATGGCTCGTATTACAATTTGCCGCTGGCTTATATATTCACTATAATTGCCGTGACTTTGATTAGTTTAGTCGCGATAATACGGTCTGCTGCCAAAGGCTTCAAGGAACGCGTAATTGAGGGTGAGGGACAGTTTTATCAGTACTGCAATTTAATTTTTGGCGGTTGGGATTTTTGTATACAAAATGAAAAAGCCGCAGAGATTAAACACAAAGCGCTTTACAATGAGATCAAAGCGTTTTTAGAAGCCGAGAGACTGGAGGAAGAACGACAAAATCGTACGCGCGAAGAGAGAATTAAATTATTTTTCGTTCGTTTGATTGTTAATTTATTAGTTATGTTAGTTCTGAGTGCATGTGGTGTTTTTATATACTATATTATTGAACTTTCGTTTGACAAAGTCGAATATCCAGTTTCATCGCAAGCCGATTCGTCCTCTTACATATCCATTGAACGTATTATCCAAATAATATACGAATTTTTACCCTACTTCTGTATTGTCGGATTGAATGTCGTTGTTCCTTTTCTATTTCGTTATCTAGTTGCTCTAGAGCACTACAATCCGTTGTTCGTAGTAAGATTAACCCTATTTAGAATTGTCTTCCTACGTCTTGCGTCGTTAGCCGTATTGCTGACAAGTTTTTACAAAAAAATATCAATTGACGATACTGCTGAGGATGATCAGGAACTGCCACGACATGTCAGCAAAACAATTCATCATCGTCCTCAATGCTGGGAGACTTTTGTCGGCCAACAAATTTTTAAACTCTATTTGACAGACTTTTTTACACAATTTTTCGTAACATTTTTTATAAATTTTCCCCGTTCGCTGATTGCCCGTCACAGTGAAAATAAATTTATACGTTTTATCGGTGAACAGGAATTTGATTTGCCAAGACACATTTTGGATATCGTTTACTCTCAAACAATATGCTGGATTGGTATGTTTTTCGTACCAGTACTGCCATTTATTTCAACAATCGGCTGTTTCTTTTTGTTTTATATTAAAAAATTTTCGTGTTTAGTAAATAGTACACCTTCAAGTCAAGTGTATCGAGCTAGTCGTTCAAACTCCATGTTTATGTTTGTACTGTTGGTGTCATTTATACTGGCGATAAGTCCAGTGGCCTATTCAATTGCTGAAATAGAACCATCGAAATCCTGTGGACCATTTCGTGGCCTCAATACTGTATGGACACTTGTCATACAAACTTTCTTACGTTTCCCCGAGTGGATACAAAAGACACTATTTTTTCTCGGCACTGCCGGATTCGGAATACCCGCGTTCATTGCTCTTTCTCTGCTACTCTATTACTATTGGGCGGTTGCGGATGCCAACAAACACATGGTCGTCGTTCTTAAAAACCAACTGGTACTTGAAGGACACGACAAACAATTTTTATTGAATCGTCTTAGCGCTTTTATTAAACAGCAGCAAGAGCAATCCAAGTATCAAGACCAAGCTATTGAATTGAATAATTTTTCGTAAATTATTTTTTAATACACTAGCTTTGTCTTTTTTTTTTATTTTAAATAGTAATTAGATTATTTATAAAATAGAAATATGTGAAAATGGTTGATGTTAATGTAATGTGAGTTTTAATATTTCGGACGTACAGTGTAAAAAAATTACGCGCCATTCTTAGAAAAAGGATAAATTAGGAAAAAAAATTTACACATTATAAGAACATTCAAAATTAAACGTGATAAAAATTAAACAAAACCTATTTTCACACTAGATTTAATAACTATTATTTATAATATTCAATTGTAAATATTTATTTATTTGCCAGATAGACTTTAAGAAAAAGTTTTAAGGCACTCACTATTTCTAGTCGGAATAATTATAAAAATGAGTAAATAAATATTTAAATAAATCTCATGCTTTATATGTTCTGATACATTTAATATAGTTGAGGTATCAATATTTATATTCAAAATAAATTTGTAAACGATAATTTTAAACAACGGACTATTTAAGATATAGAAATATTTATATTATTTTATTTAAATAATAAATTATTATTATTATTTATTAATGAAACAGACTGAAGAGGACCTCAACTATCTTAATGACTGATATTTAATCACTATTTATTATAAAGCTGATTAATTATTGATAAACGAAAATAAAAATTGTATTTTATCAATACACACGTTATTACTGCGCACATTTAAAGATTTTATTCGATAAAGCAGTAGTGCAATATATTATTTTTGTAGTTTAGATTTATTTATGCATCTGCATCTATATTTATAAATAAAGTCTAACTATTGAAGTATCTATCGAAGTTTTTTTTTTAACGGCTATTTCATTATACTAACAATAACTTTTGTACAAATTTTATAATATAGTATAGGGAGCGTTTATCTTTAGCAAGTCCAATAATTATCAATGTAGATTTCATTAATTATGATCATCAGTGAAATAAATAAACGCATTTAATTTAAATTCTATAATTATAAGTTGACGAAATTAAATACTACCAACATCTGGATTTTATAACTCGTAAGACTTGTGATTAGATATGAATGTTCTAGAGACGTGGTCAGATTTATTAATAAAAAATAAATAAATAAGCTGATAATTCAGTAGATTTTTTAATACTGCTTTAGATATTTTTAAAATTTGATTATTGGATGATTTGTAATAGTATTAATGCGACCAATGCCAGCCATCCCGTGATACTTGAAATAAAAAATTGTTTATTTGACACAAGATCATGTATCAATAATTATAAATGTAGAATGTAATTGAAATTAAATAATAAAATTAATGCCGATCCGTAATCATTATAATATACTGAGAAAAAAAATTTATTTTAAAATGAAAAAATTTTTTTTGGTTTAAATTAACATTCAATTAAAATTTTTTTTCTCTGTATTTATTTTTTTAATCACTTGAAAAATAATTAACTGAATTTACTTACTCAGTAGTTATATATTTAATTAATAATCAATACTTAGATATAATAAAAATGACATCGATAAGAACTTATTTGGTATTTAAAAAATATTTTCATCTTCATAGTTAAGGCACAGCAGTTTATGTAAATAAACCCATAAACTATTAACTCGACTCTTCAATTGGTGCGTGGAGCTGTTAATTTTTTTTTCACATTTTTATAAATGATCAATAAAAAAATTTTACCAATGATAATTTAAAGGTACTTACAGCTTCAGCGATTTCGACCCAATCTAGGGCAGCATCAAAGGCATCATTTCTTGAAGGCAATTTATCCCAGTTCCAGTAAGTAAATTCCGTAAAACATTCCGTTGAATTAAAATTACGTTGACTATCAGGATTAACAGGTTTATTTTTTTCAAAAAATGCTATTCCTTTGTAACCCTTTGGAACACTTAGTTTTTTACCATGAAGTGGATATCCACGAAAAGAAACATCAAAATCTTGAAATAATAAATAATAATTTAATTTACAAATAAAAATATCTAACCTATAAACTTACGAGCATTGTCAGTTGTTCTAATGTACGGAACAAAATATTTCGAGACATTTGCTGGTCCAGTACTGCGTATTTTACATGGTACCGAGTGTACTTGACTATTTTTAACTCCTTCAATGTGCTCCTTTTTAATATGCAAACGTATCGACATTTTGATAAACAATTACACGCGACACTCACTCAACGTTAACACCAACAAACTTTCCCGCGTTTTTCATCAGGTGGAGAGCTCGCGTTTTGAATAGGCCAACCACTTGTCGCTTGAGCGTGTTGGGTGTGTTTACGCTCTTTATGGTCTGTTCGGATTCTCCGCTCGGCGCACTGGGGCGCTTGCAATATACTCGGAAAAATTTGAAAACTTGTCTCGTAGATTTGCATTGCAGTCACGCTACGAGTATAATTTAATTAATTATATATTTTTTGTTGTTTTATTTCTATTAATTAAATTTAATTATGAATTTAAATTTTCTATATATTCCATTTTTACAAAAAATGGACGCTGTCATTTGAAAACAAGGTGTGTTAGCATTCATCCAGAAGACGTCTGATACTCCAGAGGTTTTAAAACACCCAACTGGAGCATTAATTCTGAGTAGGATCGTCGTCTAAGAGTTTCTGTAAAAAATCCAGACCCAGTGAAAATTTTCGTGCATACACAAATGTAGAGGTGCAGTATTTCTGCGCACATTATTTTAAGCGCGAGTAATCTAAAAATTTGAGCGGCTGTTCATTACACAGATCCCGATCACGCAGAATTGACTTTCTTACTTTCCGACCGTAGATCTTACGTCAAAAAGATAATGTTAAATTCAAAAATTTTGTACATTTTGAAATAGAAAGAATAAGGGCTCAACGGCCTCTAGAAACGCGTCAATCGTGATATCATAAAATTTGAATTTATGTAGTCTCGCGTCGAAACAAAACGCATGTGAATTTCGCGGCACGTGCGCACTACAATAAGTAATGTCTAATGAACGATCGCGACTTAAATAATAATACGTGTTTAATTTCTAAATTTGTTATTTAAAAACGCGCATGAATTCAAACAATAAATTAATGTAACAATTATATCAACTTCCGCTGATTTTTTGTTTAAAAAAATTTAAATTCTTTTGTTGTTATTCAAATTCAAGTTTGCCGCTGATTATTTCTCGAATTTACGATTTATAATTACCAGCAACAGAGCAGGTAAATCGCACGTGTGTATTTTTGGAGTAAACGTAATAATAGAATTTAAATACATGTGCATAACGGTTATGTTATTACGTATAATATTGTATGAAGGAGTAAAGGACAGGACTAGAAGACGTAATACAGACAGCATCCGATGTGTGGGGAATGCGTCTGCGCTTCTTGTTAAAATCCTATCTCTGAGAGCAGCAGGGGCGGAGTCCACCTAAACCCGGCAATATCTTTACTTCTCCGAAAGCTACAGTAGGCGCGAGGCCAGCATTATTTGGATGCTGTCCAAACAACGCGGAACGACGAAACAGACTAGTTGATGGTCTCTAAGTGAACTCACTGTTATCCAAAACTTAAATCTTATTTTAGAATTTCATTATAATTTATTAATCCAAATTATATGTTTGGCAATAATTTGAATTAGAAAGTGATTATGACGTAATAAAAAATTTTACGTGAGTTATAACTTTACGAAAACATGCTGGATGCTGTAACAGGATAGAAGACCGTACCAACCAAGAGCTTATCCGGACGTTGGTGTAGCATCGATCGAATATGTGCTTTTGTGCTTGACTCTCTGCTCATTCTTTCTTTCTTTCTCCGCTCTCTCATGTAATGTACACACTGTTTGATAACAAAGACAAAAAAACATAAAAAATAAAAAAAGCAACTAGTCTGTGAGGATATTTTACGGTGGTAGTGATGGTGTACTGCCGCAAACGCAGCATCACTACGCACATTTATTAATCTTTTATGATGGATTATTTATTTGATTTACTGTTTCAGTTTTTCGACTGAGCACGTTTGATTACGTCAATACTATCGTAATAATAGAAAATACAAATTATATTATATATTATTTATTATTTTGTGGTGACAGTGTTTTTTATTCAAATAACATCAATAAATCTTACGTTAAACAACATGTACATTAATAACCGAGGGTGAGTTTAATTTATTTATTTTACCATTTATTACTTAATATTGATTAATTGCTTATCAATTTAATTTTCTTGCCATCACGCTCCGAAATCAGTTTAAGATTTTTTTTATGCATAGAAAAAAACAAAAAAAAGTATTAAATGGTTAACAGTAATTGCAATCGATGATAAATAAATTATTTCGCAAACTATATTGGATAACTTGAATTACTATTGAGAGTAATCAATTGTATCGTCATATTTATTGAAGAGATTCAAATCATTCACTGGATGTATCAAATTAACGGGATGAATTTTGCGTAGGCGTGGACGTACCAACTTTGCAATACATAATCAATGATAATAACACAATTCAATCCTGTTGTTTTTCAATAACTTACCCATCAGTTTTTTCATCAAAAAAAAATATCTTTATAACTTATACTCGCATTTTTTTTTATCACGAGCAATAAACAGATTGAGATGAATTTTACTATTTTTTTTATTTACGTACGGAGGCTGTTGAAAAAGTTAAACGTTTCGTTTTAACCAGGTTTATTATTATTCTCGTCTAATAATTATTCCGAAGCAGTTTGATGCCGGTAATATAAAGATAGATATAAAAGAGGAAATTACAGGATATTGGAGAAATAGTTAAAGCATTTCCGATGATGCTGAAGGATTCTCCGGTATTAACTTTTCCCTTCGTCGTAGTATAACTTTCTAGCTGTACTATGAAAATATTGAGTTATAGAAATAAATCCAGACTCGCACGATTTACTTTATTCATTTATATTTATATTTTTATATATATATATAGAGAGTAAAATAAATATGGAGGGAAATCTTATCACGTATCATATAAATATTATACTTAGACACTTATCCTTTTATTCTATTTTAAATAAAATTTATTTTAGGTACGAGTTATAAAATTAAAAGCTGAATGACGTAAATAAAATTATACGCATACACATAAGCTTGAGTTTTTGTTTTATTATTATTTTAACATTTTCCTTTGTACGTCGCGTATGTTGCATAGTCTTTGGTTTGCTGACTAATATTAAGATTACCCAGTACGAGGGATAGGATTAGGCCGGATATTACGACTATTACCACATCTCATGTACCAATTCAACACACTGAGACCGCAAATCTCATGAATGCATACTATAGTTATACCGGAAATATAATAAAATATCGTTCAGTCTAGACACGTGTTTTTTTTAACATTTATAATACTATTATTATTTGTGATAATTATGATAAAAAAGATTTAAACCCATTTTATAATAAAATAGCGGTATTTTTTTTTAAAACTATCGACGTCATACGAACTTTTTAATGAGGGAAAATGTTGAATTTAAATTCTTTTGAATGAGGTCGACGAGGGAAAAAGGAAATCCTGGGATTTTAAAGCTCTCGACATTTCATTTTTCATCACTACGGATTAATAATAATAATAATGATTAAACAAAAAAAAAAAATATAATTAATATACTTTTGCGAGTGACACATAATTATATCAGTCGATAGTCAATGAACGGAAATTAACAAAAGCCAATAAGACCGCGAATTATTACGCGGTTTGAGTTTAAATCAATTATAACTTAAATTTGTTTCATTTAAATTTCATCAAAATATATATGTATAAAAAATAACTTTTTAGTCATATATGTGTCTAAATTTTTTATTCGTTTATAAAAGTATCGATCAGCTTGTAAATGGGACAATGGACATGATTCAGTGAATTTAAGATAAAGTGATCATCCCTTGAGCAACAATTTAATTTTATGTGAAATTTTACAGAATATTGAGTATCAGTCAAACTGATTGACAGAAAAGCTAACATCATCCATAGTTAAATGATATATAAAAAAAAATATAAGCGAGATAACTTTATTTTTAGATCAACGAATATACAATTTGCTTATTCTCAAGACATTAAATTTGCTTGAATAAATTATTTAATATTAACTCGCGCTTCCTTAATAACAGTAAAAACAATAAACTATTCAGTAGGATGAATAATTTTGAATTAAATATTGTTTTTATTAATTAAATGATAATTACTGCTTGAATGATCACTAATGGTGTCTGTTTATTTACAGTAAACAACTTATGGAGCGTCAATACTGTTGATTCATTGTCGTATGACAATTGAGCGTTTGACTATGACTATAGCTTGAGAATAAACAATACAAATCTACAGCAACAATAGCAACAATAACAATACTGAGTAAATCTCCGAGCATTTGTGACTTTAACAGAGCGCCTACATGAAACTAAAATTATATGCACGACTGATTATAAATCCTCTGGGAATGTGCTCACTAAAAAAAAAATTGTAAGCTTGCAGAGAACCACCAGCTAGACGACTCTAAATATTGAAACCGAAGTGATGATCAGCAAGGAATCTTCAATTATTAAAATTTCCATCACAACACGTTCTCCGCGATATCTTCGTAGACGGGAGATATTAAAGCGGGACGGATGTTTTCTGTTTAAATTACTCTTAACGCTCTACTGCATCGTTGGGGGTGACTGTGAGCCGCGGCGCGGTATCAAAGAGCTGCAAGCTGCTTTGGCTGAGGACCGCGTGCCACCGCCCTTTTTGGGTCACTGTGACTTCGAAGCTCCATGCGGGTCCTGGAACTACACGGGAAACTTTAAAATCGTATCGAAAAATGACGCGACCGAGTACACCGCTGGACATTATTTACGTCTCGATGGCCCTGATATTGGACAGATTTGGTCGATTCTTATACCACACACTGGGTCACAGTGTTTTCTTAAATTTGCGACCCGTCAAATTAAGATGAAAAATGAAGGAATCATACGGCTCATTATTATGTCTAATAATATCACGACCTCTGTTGCTTCTGAACGACCGGGTAACGATGACGCAAAGTTAGTAGTTAGTTTGTTATATACTTATTTATAGTAATTAATTAGTGAGGATAAACACCCGATTGCATTGCGTAGGTGGAATATTACGGAACTTAAACTTGGAGCTATTAGCCAACCGTACAGAGTTGGTCTTGAAATAGATGTTCCAAACAATGCCAGTTTCTCTATTGATAATATAAGATTGGATGACTGTTTTCCAGGTAATTTAATTTTATTATTCTTTCATCAACTAACTATTGATCGTATTTCAACGTTAAACTCCCTCTCTACTTTTCTCTTATTGCGTTCATAACTTTGTCTGCAGAATCTAGACCGTATAATGTTCATAATAAATGCACACCGGATATGTTTCACTGCAAAAATGGATCTTGTATAAATAAAACACGAATTTGTGATTTGACACCGGATTGTGCAGAAGGAGAAGATGAAATTCTCGAGTGTGGTATGCATTATATTAAATTCTTTAGTTAATTAATTTTTTAAATAGAGACGATAAATTTTTTAAATTTAAAATCGATATATTTAATTTTTTATATTCATAAATTCAGACAAAGTGCCAGAGACTGCGAGGTGTAATTTTGAAAACGGCTGGTGTGGGTGGGCAAACGCGCCGAATAAAACTTTGCAGTGGACTTTACATCAAGGCAGCACACCTACGGAAAGAACTGGTCCCAGTTATGACCACACATATCGTAATGTAACTGGTGGGTGTCAAATTTTTATTATTGTTATTATTTCTTTTTTTTTAAACTTATGTCATTTTTATGATGATTTTAGGTACTTATGCATTTGTGAATTCATCGAGAAATCACGGATTGGGTGAAAGCGCCACTATCAATAGCCCGATATTCAATCCAACTCCGCCTTATCATGCTGATCCAAAAAGCCGATACTATAATTCATGTCAAGTACGGTTTTTCTTTCATCAGTACGGTGAATTCAGTGGATCTTTGGGGCTTTATTTGATACAACTTAAACCGCATCAAAATCATTCAAAGCGATTGTGGTGGAGTTACGGTGATCGTAATGATATCTGGTACAATCAAGTAGTAACATTGCCTGACATAAGATACCGATATTTTTTGCAATTTGAATCAAGCAAAAGCTACGCCGCAAAAGCTGATGTCGCTATTGATGATTTTTCATTGAGTCCCGAGTGCTTTGGTATTGGTTCGTATAAAATCAATTTTAATCTATAAATAGCATATAATATAATACATAAAAATGGGAATAATAGTAATAATAATGGAGAATAGAGAATAAAAAAAATTAATTAATTGTATCGCAGGAGTACCAGCGGACGTGGTGGGAGATTTTAATTATTACAGCCCAGTAATAGAATCTGAGCATTCGATCGAGCAGCACTTTGATTTCGTGAATGAAACAGGTACGTCATACAGCAACATTAGCTACTGCCAATATTATAATATATTTTTAGACATAATTAGCTCTCTCTCTCTCTCTCTCTCTGATGTCACTACTAACATAAATATATATCTATATTGTTTAAAGTGATGAGAATAACAACATGCGGCGCAACGGGGCGCTATGGACCGACAACAAAGCAGTGCGCGCGCGAATATAATAAAACAGAATCAGAAGTCCAAGTTCCGGCATTTTTACGTGTCAATACAACCCAAAATGATTATAATCAGGGAATTCAAAAGTGGGAGGTGCCCAGCGGCGGATACTATACATTGATAGCGATGGGTGCACGCGGGGGCAGAGGATCGGGAGAAATGGGCAGCACTCTCGGAGCTTTAGTACGCGGAGTTATTGAGCTTGAAAAGGGACAGATTTTATATTTTTTAGTCGGACAACCGGGAACAGATGCATGCACTAAAAGTTTGGGCATAATGAATAATCCATGCGGTGTTGTATCTCACAGCGGTGGTAATGAATCACCATTTGTTGGGATGCAATCTGCCATACGTGAGGTAAAAAATATTGAATTGACTAACGGTGGGGGTGGTGGTGGAGGTGCTACATATATATTTACCGTTAAATCAACGGGAGAGCGACAGCCACTGATGATCGCTGCGGGTGGCGGTGGACTGGGATTCGGACAATTTGTCGATGATGGAATCCAACATGGTCATGGACCTTTTGCAGACAATAAAAATCTCCTACTTGAATTAACGCCGGGTGAAAGATCGGGTGGTGGGGGTGGTGGATGGAATAGTTCATCGACCCACGATTTGCGATTGCTATCGGTGGGAAAATCACTGATGAAAGGAGGCGTGGGCGGTGTAGGGTGTCACCAGAAAAATAAAACCCATGGCGATGGAGGGTTTGGCGGAGGAGGTGGAGGTTGTCGAACTGGCGGAGGCGGGGGTGGTTACATTGGCGGGACTACGGGCATTAAAAGCTCAACGAACGGCGAAGGTGGGTTCTCATATATTGCCTCGGAACTCATTCACTCGGCATACAGATCGGGATACAATCCTGGTCCCGGTCAAGTTATCATTGTACCGGCTATCAGCGGATGTGGATGTGATTTCCGTTGTGTTGCGGTGGATCGACATCTCAGTGAGACAAGATGTCTGTGTCCACCAGGATGGCAGCTTGGCAACGACTCACGTTCATGTGTGGCCGACGAATTAGATCTCACCAACCAGACGATGAAAATAATATTGATTATCGTTTGTTTTATATTGGCAGTGTCTTTCTCTGCACTGTGCTTCATACTTTACAATAGATATCAAAATAAAAAAGCACTGATAAGACGTAGACAAGTTATGTTCGGCAATGGAACTGAATTAACATCATTGCCAGTTGTATCGGATACCATAATGACTGAATTCAATCCGAATTACGAGTTTGCTGGTAACTTTTACAGTATCAAAGACTTGCCACAGATACCGCGTGAATCGATTTCTTGCGTTAAACCACTTGGGCAAGGAGCTTTTGGTGAAGTATTTCAAGGTGTTTATAAGTATACTCGCAATGAAGAAGCCCAGATTGCTGTTAAAACTTTACCAGCGGTTACCACATCCCAAGCAGCTGCTGATTTTATGATGGAGGCACTTATTATGAGTAAATTTGATCATCCGAATATCGTTAAATTTATTGGAATTTCATTCGATAAAAATCCACGTTACATTATTTTGGAATTACTTGCTGGCGGGGATTTGAAAAATTTTCTACGTGAAGAACGACCAAAACCTGTATGTAATTTTTTATTAGATTTCATGTTTACAGTTAATTTAAAATTATAATAATAATTATAATTTATTCAGGACCGACCGACAAATTTGACAATGCGAGACTTAATTATTTGCGCTCATGATGTAGCGAGTGGCTGTAAATACATGGAAGATGCACGTTTTATTCATCGTGACATTGCAGCACGTAATTGTCTACTGACTTGCAAAGGGCCTGGTCGGGTTGTCAAAATCGCAGACTTTGGCATGGCACGTGATATATATCGTAGTGATTATTATAGAAAGGGTGGTAAAGCTATGCTACCCATTAAATGGATGCCACCAGAGAGTTTCTTAGATGGTATTTTCAGTACAAAGACTGATGTGTGGTAAGTAATTCACGGAACTGTGAATGTTTCATTACCCATCATCCGGGTTTATCCGTCCTACCATCAGCTCTGGGAATACTAAATTAGTAAACACATATACACATTTTCACAGGGCGTTCGGTGTACTCCTTTGGGAGATTATGTCATTTGGTTACATGCCGTATACTGGATGCTCCAATAGAGAAGTAATGTCGATGGTGCAGTCAGGCGGTCGTCTAGAGAAACCAGCCGAGTGTCCTGATCCTATTTATGGAATTATGGCCAAGTGTTGGCATCCAAGACCCGAAGGCCGACCAAGCTTCACTACTATCGTCGAGAGACTAGGATACTGTCTACAGGATCCAGATGTTACTAATCATCCGATGCCAAATTATGACATTCTGCCTGATTGTGATAGGGAGATTACAATTATGAGACCTGATCCAGAGACAGAATGCATTAACGTACATTCTAATGTAAGTTTATATTATTTTGTTTGATTACTGAGTGCCAATGTGTGTTAATACTATGAAATGTCATTTAGTTAGATAGGTTTAGGATCAGTATCCGTGGAACTAACAAAAAAAATAAATAAATAAGCAAATAAAATTACAGTTTCACGGATTTGTTATTTACGTGTTCGTTAGGTATAGAAAAATAACATCGAAAATGAGATGATGAAAATGGCAGCAAGAGTTGATTGAAATTTCTCAGGTTTTGAATGATTTCTGCACAGCTGGACGGATGTGGATACATGCAGCCACGGACTAATTTTCGTCCCGGTGCCTACAAAATAGGATTTGTACCGGGGATCGTCTACGCTTCTCTACGACACAATGATGATTTGGAGGGTGAAATTATTCAAGAAACGACATTAATACAGCCAAAAGAACGTGAAGTTAATGCCGAGAATATGAGGATACGTAAAATGTCAGAGGACAAGTCACCAAATATTTATAATGAGGTAAAAATTTTATTTCATTTATTTAATTAATTAGTAGTGATTTAATTATCTATTTTTACGTAGGAGATAATTAAGCAGCAGTTTAATGATGACAAAAGTTTGAATGAAAAATCGATGCGAAATGAACAGGAGTTGAGAAGAGAATTTGAGAAGCCAATTGAAAATGGTGAAAGTACAACGACTGATACTATTTCCGATTCACTGGTAAATGCTTGTTCGGTATCTCCTTCAGACACTGGACTATCATCACCAAACACACCTAAGTCATCGCCAAACCACACAAACATTAGTCCTAATAATTCAACCAATAATCTTAATGGTATTGTTAAGAAGAATGCACTGAAAGCCACATTGAGCTTGGATCCAGCGACACTTTATCGTGGAACTATTCCATATGAGAAAATATCATTTTCTCAAGCACCACCACGTCTAAGTAATGCTGATAGCTTAGAAATGAAGAAGGTAATTTATTATTTGATTACTTATTTAATAGTAATATAATAAAAATTGAATTATTTTTTAACAGGAGTCATTAGGACACGAATTGCCGAGAGAAGAAGAGTGCTCCTGCTGAGAAATGTTTACTGGGGACTGACGAGAACATTCTCCCCACATTACAAAAAGGCCATTAATGAGATCAATATCAATGCCAATAATGATTATCAATTGTTACGACGAGTATGACAGCGTAACAAGACATTCTTCCGAAGAAACGCTCATTTAAGAAAACATAAACATGACGAACTAAAAAATATAATTACTAATAGTATTGAAGTCACAATTTTTTACCTGAACTTTCTTTACGATACTATGCAGAGAAAAAAAAATTTATATATATAAATATGAATAAATGAGTGTCCAATTTTATATTGTAGATCGACATCATCGAGTTTTAATACGTAAAAATAAAAAAGGAAACTTTAGATTTATATGATAATTATTTAATGAGTAACTTCATTAATTGTGTGGCTTTATAAATAATAATAAAAATTGTCGAATTTAAAAAAAGTGGGAAATTTAGAAAGACAGTTAGACAAATAAATGAAATTTTCCCACTGATTGTTTTATTTATTAAAATAGTTTGCTGTAAGCATAGTAAAGCTTTAGCGTGAAAAATGAAAATTTTAAGCTCACCAGTATGTTATATTAGTGAAAAGAGTAAAATATATATGTGACATGTTGAGTAATCGTGTCTTTTAAAATTATTAATAGACACATTACATGAATATTGTGTGTCATAATCGTGTAGCCCAAGACGATAAATCGTTTTGGATGCATAAACAAAACTAATATTAGTAATAATAATAAATATTATTACTATTATCATGAGAAAACATAAAATTAAAGTTGATATAGTTTATAACATAAATATATATGATTGTTTAAATCCAATGTATAACAAATTGTTTTTGTAATTTTATTTTTTTTTCGTGTTATAAATTGGAATAACGGGGTAAATATATGATATAAATATATATATATATACGTATTAATTATAAATAATGGTCGTTGAATTCGACATGAAGCTTTAATAAACAGTTGTACTTCCTCGTTAATAAATAAATAAATTAAATGAGGAATCGATTTAAAACAACTAAGGTGATGATTACTAATAAATGTTGATTGTATGAATTATAAATATCGAAAAATATAATAATAATAATAATAATAATAATAATAATAATGATTATTGTCTGGAATTTGTAACAGACAAGTGTATATTCAGTATTTATAATTAAATAATTTAAATAATGGACTAAGTGCTCATTTTTATGCATCTTGAGCACGGAAAAAAGTATACATATATATTTTAAGTACGCAGTAATTTATTTTTAAATTTGAAAGCTCAATGCATTAAAAAATTTTGTTGTCGAGGTTTAATTTAATTAAGTTTACTGTACAAATAATTGAATATTTATTTGAGACTGTCGCGAGCGCAAGTAAAACTGGAATTGTTAATTAAATGCCAAAGATAATACTCTATATTTATTATTATTTATCATTGTTAAATATTTTATATTTTATCATAGTAATCTACATCGTTAAGTATTTATTAGTTTATTTATAATTGTTTACTTTTTTTAATTTATATTTTAATTGTGATAGCTCAATTACTATTTTATTACTCAACTTCCGCTTTTTATATACCACCAAATTTACTCAATAAATATAATTACATTTTTTATCCAGTGATTTATTTTTTTTTTTTCAATTAGATTATTTTGCCCTGTACATTTGTATTAATGTTCTAAAGATTTTTTTTTTGTAACAAGTAATAAAAGCGGCCTCTTAAAACGAGCAATTGAAAGACGCAGTAATAATAAATAATAAATACTAATACTTATATTAATCTTACCGGTGTTCTGTTTTTAATGCAGACTCTTGGTCCAACTACGCTCCATGCAAATTATTTTTAGATTTCATCGCCTATTCTTCATTCGGTATTCACTTTATTTTGTATTTCTAAATTTGGATAATTCAAATTTCTCTCTTTCTTTTTTATTTCACTCCACACACACGAATTATTTTATTTAAATTATTGGCTCAATAATTTATAAGTGTAATTGATTATAAACAGGATTTAATATCTATATAATAATTGATGTAATTGATGTATTGAAAAAAAAAATTCTCGATAATTTTAACTATTCTGTGATGTTCCAATTTATTTTAATTATTATTATTCCATATGTTGTTATATATATTGATTGTAAAATGGAATATTTAAAAACTTTGAAAATTTTAAAATAATTTCCAGTCGAGGTTTACTTGGAGGGGCATTACCTGATTTAAATAAAATTGATCATCACATTGATTTTATTTAAAAATAAATCTGTCTTTCTTTTAAAAATATAAAATAAGGATATTGATATATTGTATAATTATCAAATTTTTAAAGAGACTGGCTCTCTGATGATAAAATATAAATAAATAGTGTAAATAAATGTGGGACGGAAATATTAATGAAAGCGTAATATTTAAACGTAAACAATTTATTAAATAAAATCGTAGATTTATGTAGAATAGAATAAGAATTCGTACAAAAAATATATATATGATCAATGTAGTTGATATTGTTTTGCAAAAAAAAATTTTTAAAGTAAATATGGTACAAGTATTTGTTACCCAAAGTATTAACATGCTGCGTTTTTTATTCGATTTATAGAAATGTCATTATACATTTTTCTCATAAATTGAGTTTTTAAAAAAAGTAATAATAATAATAATAATAATTTTTATAACAATTATTACAAGACGTAGATAAATATTTAATGAATTTATTTTTCGTAGTTGACGATTAGTAGAATTTTTTATTTTATTATTTAATATTTATATTGTAATGATATATTTTCGTAAATAGCTCATTGGTACCTACATATTGTAAGATAAAATATTAAATAAAGGGATGTATTTAAAAAAAAAAATTGTTATTATTAATTTAGACAGTTCTGGGGGCTGCTAATAGCGCCCAGTTTTGAGTTGGCCCGAGTTATTAAATACCAATTAAATCTAAGCTTTAAAACGGTGGCTCGCATTAAGATTAATCTGATAAGCTTGGGAAGCGTGTAAAAACGTCGTATATTATTGTGAGCAGCTAAATATATATGTAAAAGCAGTGTTGCCTCTGTTGAAACTCACAAAGATTTGAGTGTAACTTTTCATCCGGCTGCATTAGTTTAAACAGCTTTCAACTGACTGATGCTTTATTGTTATTAAATCTGTCATATCATGACTAAGTTTACATATTTTTATGTACGCGCCGTCGAAGACGATAATGGAAAAATTAAAACAGAAAGATTTATCAAAGGGTAAATTATATTTTTTAAACCAAAGCTCATAATACGTTTTTTTTATTTATTTTCTTTTTTTTTTTTCTTAGGGATCCAGAGTTACTGGGAATTCGACAAGATATTTGGAAACCACTTGGTCGTTATAATTTACTTTCAAGACATTTACGTGGGGGTCTTTCCGGTTCTGGAGACGTTTATCATCCTGGCAAAGCTACTTTTAAGGTTTGTGAATACTAATTAATTTTTTTAATTCTACTGTCAATAATTTTTTATGACAAATTATTTTAAAAATTTTTTTGTACGATGACTTTCAAAAATTGGGTTCCAAGTTTACTGAACTCGGTCCAGTAGCCGAAGAAAAATCTACAGCAAGTAAAGTCAAAGCGTATCTTAAGTGTTTTTGCATGAGCGCGTTTAGTCAAAAAAGAAAATTTCATTGTCTGAAGAATGAAATTTTTTTGTCAACCATGTTGGAATGTAGCCAACGTGTATATGTTTACCAAGCCCGGATAACTGTCTCATATTTTTAGTCGGAGCTATTTCGAAGCAACTTTCATGTGTTTTACTTCCGAAAAATCGTTATACTGGATAGACTACTATTCAAACAAGAACCAACACACATATACATTATTACACGCTAGTCTACATCAGCACATCATGTTGCTATCTAAAAGTATTTTTGAAGAGTACATTTGATGTATCATCAACTCGAATAATTCATCTCAACAACGCATAAATAAAAGCGTTTTCTTAAAAAATCTCCTGTCAAAAATAAAAAAACAAACCAGACAATGAATAATATAAATAAAAGTTTGACGAACTGTTTTGAATAAATAATAATTTTAGATTTTAATTTGAGTTCATTGATGGGGAATATAAATTATTAAATACTTGAAAGTCATTATCCATTACGTAAAGGCCAATGGAAAATTGCATTAAATTATTGTACAACAAGGCCGCGGGTTTCGCATATCAAATAACTTTTTATTAAATTAATTTTAAGTATTTTTGTGAAATAAATAAATTTCCTCAGCACAATGACAATGGAATAAAAATATGAATTCATATAAATCGATTTTTTATGCGGCTCTACGCAACCGCAAACTATCAGAGACTTCCAATAGCAAAAATCGTAAGAATAATAATCTTTACGATGTCGTTAAATAATCCACGGAATATTAACATAAATATATAAATATGACCTCTTTTTTGTTGTTTCTGTTGGCAAATTTTAATTGTTTTTTCAAGAATATTCGTATCCTTCTCTAGTTTTTTTAGTCAGAGCCTTATTTAAAATATAATAAACTCTGGTAGTGATATGACTCGGTTAGTTTTTCACGTGGTAATTTAAATGACGTTTGCTCCAATATCCTCAGTACACTGGCAGCTGTCGACCCGACAATATCACTACTAAATGCTTTACTTCCGTGCTTCTTAAATTTAATTTAACTGCATCCGTACTTGCTTTCAATATAAATTTATTACTCTCGTAAAAACAAATTTACATTTATTAAGGAAACTTTTATCAGCTGAACTCACTAGCCGTTTCCTTTATTTTCCAATTACTCTTGTTTATGATACTACAGAAATTTAATTTAATTCGCAACCAGTACATTACAAAGAAAAAAAAAGTCCGCACCGTATTGACTAAAAGTAAATCAACTGCATCAGTTTCCTTGTCTACTTGTACGTCAACGTCAAGTAATTACTGTCATTAGTGACCCACAAAAATAGTCTTTATGTTTTATCATTTATCGTGCACCGCGACCTTGATCCTGATAATAATTACCACCTAGTATTTAAGTCCAGCTAAGACAAATAAATCATTTATAGAAATGAATAGTTACGGGTGGAATATGTCTGTTGTTTCTGAACCAGAATTTGCAAAAAAGACCATCCAAAAAGTTCAAGTGAGTATTTTATCCTATTAAATTTATGCTCGAGAAAAAAAAAATTTATTGTGTACGCTAAACATGCAATCAATTAGTTTGCACTCAGGTCACGATCATCTAATTGTCATAAGTTATAAATATTTAAGTCAACAATCAAATATTTATTTTTAAATTGAACCCAATTGATTTTGAAATTTGAATTATTTAAAAAAAAAAAAAAAATAATAATAATAATAGCAAATAAAATACATCAAGCAATAAATTTTTTTTTTAAATATGACCTTGAGTCTATCAACGCGAGATCACTTTTTATTGTCTAGTATAAATTAAATTATTATTTGAAAAATTAAAATATATATAAATAATCATGGGATTATAAATTTATTTGATTATTATTTTAAATTACGATGAAATCAGATAGATGAAGTCAGTGTAAGATTAACGGGAATTAAAAAAAAAGTAAATATAAACACCTTTACTCTGACGAGCCCAATAAATGATTCCATCACATACATTCTCTCTGTATATATTAGTATCCAACCATTCCTACAATTAAATTCATCCGACATCGGCATTCAAGCGAATTCCTTTGAACGTAAAGGTTCATGATAAATCAATAATTCCTGTGAAAATAATTATTTTGACAATCAGTTATCACGTGGTATCAATAATTGACAAGAGAAAGTGCATTGAAGCCGTAAATTTTGAAAATATATAAAAATGAGTGGATTCTATGGAAGTTACCCGCAATCTTGTGGTTATGGCTGGAGCAAAGAAGCGACAGAGCCTGGAAATGATATTTTTGTAAAAACAGTCTGCGAAGTAAAACGTGTATTACCTTCATTGTTTAATATCAAAGTGGTATGATATCATTCTGATGGATTTGTTTGATTAAGACTTACATATTTATCATAATAATAATAAAATTCATTGATAATTCCGCAGCTGTCAAATAATTTATTGTCATAACTATTGATTTTTAATCGCTGCTACCATATCATTATTATTATTTATATTTTTTTTTAATCATTATTTATTATTTTACACACTTATTAATTAATTACACCTGTAATAATTAATTTTTATTTTAAACAAAACTTAACCTCACTTTTTATCTGTCAAATTGAAATTTTAACGTCAGGTAATTGTTTATTTAATTATTTATGTATACATATTTTTTTATATTATTTATATTCATTTATTTTATTAAAATTTAATTATTTAATAGTAATAAATTTGTTTAGAACATTGTTTATTACAATGTGAATGCAGCAGACATCAGATAAATTTAAAATTATAATGATAGTAAAGTTAGCGGACGTCTGTTAATTTTAAAAATTTTTAAATAATAAATTAAAATGTTTACAAAAAAAAAATTAAAAAAATGTATGATTAGACATTTGAAAATTCATTAAATGCATTTTGTTAATTCTCTTATTATAATTATTTATCTTTTTATATGTAATTAAAAAATTGTCGCGTGTCCACTACATTTATACTCATTGTATTTATTTACAATTAATCTGATAATTATTAAAATTAATTAAGTAAATAGACTAGTTTCAAGATGATTGTGGTCAATTTTTTATCCGGGTTCATATATATTTATTATTATCAAGTATATAAACATCCTTTTACTGATAAAAACTTGCAAATAAGCTTAGTATGTTCTATGCACTTGATGCAATCAGACCAAGAATAAAAAATATTAATGTTTGTAAAAAATTTTTTATTTACTATTTAAAGTAAATAAATAAATATGAGTAACAAAAAATATACGTTTCAAACGTTTAATATAAACACGCGTTATGAGAAATATTTTACTGGTAAATCTGATGACAGAGAGAAAAATAATTCATTTACGTCAACTAGTTCTGTTAAAAAAACAATTAGTTATAATGATAGTCCTGTTAAAACTTCCAAAAATTATATCGGAAAGTCAGTTTATAATGTAATAATTATCTGATGATGAATAGTTTATTTTTTTTTGCTAATTATTAATTGTAGAAAGTGATTGATTGAGTGGAATTTTGTTTCACAGTTGGGAGAAAGAGGATCTGGGTTCAGATCTCAAGGATCTATTCAAGATTTCAATCAACTGAGACAAGAATGTTTGTCGCGGGGAGTTTTGTTCGAGGATCCAGAGTTCCCGGCTGTAGATTCGTCATTATTTTTTTCGAAAAGACCTGATCGATACATCGAATGGCGAAGGCCGATGGTAAGTCCACTTTGGATTTAGGGTTGGAGTAATTTTTGTTGGTAATTTAACTTTTTAAATTTATTTTAGGAAATAGCAGACAATCCCCAGTTATTTGTTGAAGGATTTTCAAGATTCGATGTTCAACAGGGAGAACTTGGTGACTGTTGGTTGCTTGCGGCAGTTGCTAATCTCACAATGCATCCAAATTTATTTTTTCAAGTAGTACCTGAAGATCAGGGTTTTGATGATAATTACGCTGGAATATTTCACTTCAGGTAATTAAATTTTTTTTAAAATTAATTAACAAGTGTATTGATGATTTTCTTGTTTTAGATTTTGGCAGTATGGACGTTGGGTCGATGTGGTGATCGACGACCGTTTGCCAACTTACCACGGGCAGCTGATGTTCCTAAACTCTGCTGAGAAAAGTGAATTCTGGAGTGCATTATTAGAAAAAGCTTATGCTAAACTTCATGGTTCTTATGAGGCTTTGAAGGGAGGAACAGCTTGCGAAGCTATGGAAGATTTCACTGGCGGAGTTACTGAGATGTATCAGATGGACGAAACACCACCAAATTTGTTTAGTATTTTAATAAAAGCTTACGAGAGAAATTCAATGTTGGGATGCTCGATTGAGCCAGACCCTAATGTTCTTGAAGCAGAAACACCTCAAGGTCTTATTCGAGGACACGCTTACAGTATTACGCGTGTCAAGTACGTCAATATTGAAACACCGAATCAGGTTGGAAAAATTCCGTTGCTCCGGTTGAGAAATCCCTGGGGGAATGAAGCCGAGTGGAATGGTCCCTGGAGTGACATGTCTCCAGAATGGAGATTCATTCCAGATCACGAGAAGGAAGAGCTTGGATTGACATTTGACACTGACGGTGAATTCTGGATGTCATTCCAAGATTTTAAAAAGTATTTTACAAATCTCGAGATCTGTAACTTGAACCCTGATTCGCTGACGGAAGACGATCTAAGTGCCGGAAAAAAAAAATGGGAGACGAGTGTCTTTGAAGGCGAATGGGTACGCGGAGTCACTGCAGGAGGCTGCAGAAATTTTTTGGAAACATTCTATCACAACCCGCAGTATCGTATCACTCTCGAGTATCCCGACGAGGGTGACGATAAGTGTACAGTCATCGTAGCTCTGATGCAAAAAAATCGACGTGCTCAGAAGCGAATGGGAGCGGATTGTTTGACCATTGGTTTTGCTATTTACCATCTTGAAAATCCCGATCGATTACCCAAACCACTTGATATAAATTTCTTTAAATATAATGCCTCCGTTGCCAGATCACCCTCTTTTATTAATTTACGTGAGGTGACATGCCGTTTTAAATTACCTCCAGGTAGTTACTGTATTGTACCCAGTACTTTTGATCCAAATGAAGAGGGTGAATTTTTACTGCGTATATTTTCCGAAAATAAAAACAATATGGAGTAAGTTATTGACTAATTAATTAATTACTTTAATTAAAAAAATTTTTTTATTAATAATAATTTAATTTCAGGGAAAACGACGAGTCTGTTGGTATCGGAGAGGTAGATGACAGGGTATGTATACTAAAACACGTAATTAATTATATTATACCTCGTGGTTATAAGATTAATGTTCGATCGCCGTGATGATGAATCACGATAATAATCTATACGCTTAGTCATTTATAAACTACGTCATATCGGAGCACTGACAGCCTTAGGGCTTAGCATGATAATTTAAAAGCCATCAAGGTTAACACATCGTTACAATAAATTGAGACGCGTTAGTTTTTTCCACAATAAATAATAATACTAATAATTAACAAATAAAAGCAAACTAACAATATTTTTACTTCCCTTGGGTTTGAATGCTCTAACGCGCCGCATGTTTATCACGCTTGCTTCAGATAATTAATCAGCTTAATAAAGAAGATGATAAAGGCGACGAAGTAAGTTACTGAGCACTTAACATGATTAATTTTTTTATAATGGAATTTATAATTATAATTAGTCTTTGAAATTAATATTGTAATTTAATATAATTAAATTTATTATTCAGGTACGCGAACAACCAGAACCCGACCGCAGTAATGAGGAAAAAGTGCGCGAATTCTTTAGAAAACTCGCGGGCGATGACATGGAAGTTGACTGGGAGGAATTGAAAGAAATTTTGGATTACGCCATGAGAAAAGGTATCAATTTATTATTTTATTTTTAAATTAAAAGCTTATGTCCTTAGAAGGCTTTGGGCTAATTTTTAAACTCGCACTAATCTTTATTTTCTATTTTAAAAATTTCTTGCGCTTTTTTTACTCAAAGCTACCGCTTCATTAATCATTAAAAGGTAATTTTACTATCATGCCATTGCGTTAAAAACTATTAATATAAATATAATAATAATAAAATTCTCCATTAAATAATTGGGGTAATTTATTATAAGTAATGTTCAATGACAGTGATAGTTTTACGTTTAAATAAATAAATTACGGCATATTGATTCAAATAAAGCTAACAGACAGTGTGTGTTATTACAATGGTAGAGCTACCACTGTCTTCTCATCACAGTGAAGCTCATACAGAGCCGAATCAAGAAGGCTCTTTGTTGGACACAATCATCTCTCTGCTGTGTAGTGTTGTTTGCAATGACCAACAATATAGTAAGCCCGTAGGTAAGACTAGAATCATGTGTCATCAATCCATCTTCACTAAGTCTAGATTGTCTAGTGCTTTTACTAATAAATTAATATATAACTTCGTAAATAATGTGTAACTACATAAGCAATTTTTTTTTTATTAAATAATTTTAAGTAATTACTAAATAAATAATTTTATTTATAGAAATGCATAATGAAGGATTTAGTAAAGACGTATGCAGAAGCATGGTCGCTATGATGGACACTGATCATTCAGGGAAACTTGGATTCGAAGAATTTAAAACCTTGTGGAATGATATCAAAAGTTGGAGGGTAATTTAATAAAATAATTAATATTTATAATTCTCGTACACAAGGCAACGGATTTTTTAAATAATTCATAAATTTTTTTGTCGTTGTTTTAATTAAAGTCTACTGTTTGCATAAAATATAAATAATCAGATTTTATTATTTTGCTGGGACTTGTGTTTTGTGGATTTTTTTTTTTTTTTTTTTATGAATATTTATTTAGTGAGTAATTATAAATTATTAATTACAGGCTGTATTCCGTCTTTATGACAGAGATGGCACCGGTTACTTAAGCGCGTTTGAATTGAGACAAGCACTCAATAGCGCAGGATACAAATTAAATAATCATATTCTCAATATTTTGGTACACAGATATGGTACCAAAGATGGGAAAGTAACATTTGATGATTATATTATGTGTGCGGTTAGATTGAAAACAATGATTGGTGAGAATCGACAAACTCTTGAAGATGATCTATTTGATGTTCAATAATTTATTACTCTACTCTACTCTATTTTCATTGTTATTACTGTTAATTAATTAATTGATCATTTACCAGCTTTTACAATTATCATTGTTGTAATTTTTTAACAAAGTCATTAATAAATCCAACGCTGCTTTGTGTTGCAGACATATTTCAAGAACGCGATCCACATCATACTAACTCAGCGACATTTACGTTGGAAGAATGGGTTGAGAAAACATTATACTCATAAAAACATCTCAAAAAATAATATCTGTGTTACTTATCAATAATTAAATAACAAAATATCTTCTCTTAAAAATAATAATATCGCCAAATTAATTTAAAAAATATATAATCAAATCATTGTGCTAATTTTATCACGAATGATGTGGAAAATGTGAATGTTAATATTCAGATGATGAAATTTGAAATTCAAAAGCCAAATTAATTAAAAACAAATTAATCGCACAACATGACGATAAAACCTATGTGCCTACTGCATTTTTCTTCTCATATATTAATATATAATATGATAGATTGTACTTGAATTGTTAAAAATAATGTATTTTTTCTGACAGTAACATAAAATTTGATTAAAAAAAGTAATATTTGTAATTAATATATTATTTTTAATTAATAAATCATTGTTTTGTTCTTTTTTTTAAATTATTTATTTGTCCACTTATTTTAGTATTAATAAAAAAAATTATAGTATATATTTTTATTAATCAACAACTACAAACTAAATTATTGCAATCAAGGCGTAATTATAAAAAATATTAAGCCGGTTTTAATTTAAAAATCAAGAATTGGCTTTGAAAATTGCTGACAGTAAAATAATTGCAGTAATAAATTTTAATTAGTTAATTAATTAAATAAATTAATGGTAAAAACGTCACGACTTTTTAATCAATCAATTGTTTGTTAGAAATAAATTTTACAAATTTATAAGCTGTAGGCAATTTTCAAAAATGCAATTAAATTATTAACAAATAATAATTGAGCGTTTAATTTAATTATAATATAATTTATTAATTGCTAAATAATTACTTAATATCAGTCAATCACGTTTGAATTTATTCCTCAAGTACGCGAGATGTAAAAAATAATAATAAATTAAATAATTAAAATAATATAAAAGTGTAATATCGATAAGATGATCCAGCTTTGCTGTCCTGTACTTATCGAAATTTAATAAGTTTTACTTTATACAATAAACAATTGACTAGAAAAAAATACAGAGTCATAAGTAAATACATTTATATGGTACAATAACGCTCATCTCTTAATTATTATTTATAAATTGCGCTCTCTGAATTTATTTCAAGTTATCGGTTTAATAATATGAAATCTAAGCTATTACACGTGGTTATTTATATATTTTTGGTCTTATATATTAAATAATAATAATAAATTCAATATTTATGATTGATGAGTTGATAAACATAAAATATAAAATTATTTATATTTTTATAAAGCGACAAATAAATTCGTTATTTATTTATCTTATAGTTTAATCTCACATTTTAATGAAAAAAGAGTTGTCACGCCTCATTCTTTTCTATTTATTTTATCTATCAATTTTTTTTTTCTCTAATTGTAAGTAAAATCTCGAAATTTAAATCGAAAAATACAGTCTTTGATATTAAATATACTTTAATCATATTTATTTTTCATTAATTAAAATAATTGTAGCATTTTTTTATAGTTTTTTTGGATATCACTCCCAAGGTTGATATGAAATATCCTGTAGTAAGATCTATAATTAATTGGACTCATTATTTAATTAGTCTAGACTCTAGACTACTGAAATAAATTTAAAAATTTTTTACATTTATATATTACAGCCAATATTTGATTGTTGTACATTTTAAAATTTAATTTTTTTTTTCGCTACATGATTATCGAATGAGGCGCAATTGATTATATAGATTACAAAAATTATCATCGGCGATTTATTTATTTTATTTAAAATGGTTAATATCGATTCTTCAGATAAACTTTAAACTTGACATCCTATCAATCATCATCACATTATCCAGTACTTGTACTTTCAGCTAGATTTAATAATCTATCACCATCAATCACAATCTATCATTCACATTCTGTACATAAAATTATATTTATTTTATTTATCGTTAATTTTATTAACTCCCAATAAAATAAAATAATTATGCTGTTATTTTGTTGTCAACATACTCGTCCTCATCATCATCAGCAAATTTAAATTCACCCTCATCTTCACCAATTAAATCATAAATTGAATCACGTGAAATTTCATCCCTAATATCCATCTCGACTCCATAATCTGGACTCTGTATTTGACATATTTTTTTTTCAACTAATACAATATTATTAATATCATTATCAGTCTCTTTAGATTTATGAACTCGTGCCGGTGAATCATTTCTACTACGCGTAAATTCTTTCATCGGTATATTTTCAACATTTCCTAATATTTTACCTTTGCTTTCCATAACTAAATTTAAATCCGCGCAATCTTTATACCTTCTGGTATTTATCAGCGGTGTCTTTGGTTTAGGTAAAATAAAATCATCTTTTGATTCATCATTTTTTGATACCTCGCGGTGACGGTCGTTATTTATTTTACTAAAAGTATTTTTATTATCCTTAATCGTTAGTGATTGATTTGTTTCGTGGTATTTTTTTCTCTGGTCTTTCGATAACTCTCCGCAACTCCTCGTAGTCTCCGGAGACAATTGATTGTATTTGGATTGATTAGCGCTACTATCAATATACTCTTGCAATCTGCTACGTACAGACGCCGGTGTTCTTCGTTTATCATCATCATTAGTTAATCTATTATTTCTAGGTATGCTTGCGCTTCTCGAACGTTCTTGTTCTTCAATTAAGCGGTCGCGATTTGATTTTGGTGTAAATTTACCCCCGCTTCCTCCGCCAGTACCACTTGCATCAGCATTAGCAGCCAGAGCAGGAGTAGCAATAGCAGACGTGGTGGTATCTTTAGAAAAACGTTTATCAGTTTCAGTAACCAGCCGGTTGGGAATAATGTCAATGTGAGGAGCATCGTCGTGTGAATGTCTCGCAAGGGATTCCTCGCTTACTCTGACTCTTGACTCCTCAAGAATCCGATGAATCGGTAGCATACCTTCGTGTAATCTAGCCCGGTATTCCATTATTATTTCATCATGAAGTCTACTCTCACCGGGATCGTATTTCCTCGCGAGAATTTCAGTATCTGAGTCTTTTTGGTCTTGTCTGGCGATGCGGGCTCTTTGATACTCGGCAGGAGTTAAGGCAGCTCCTTCGGTATCCATAATACGTGACTCCTTTTCACGACGATCGGGTATTTCTTCGTAATGATGATCCTCTTCAATGGCTTCGAGTATTTCTGTTTCACCGGGCGTCAATGGCGGTATCCAAACAAGAAACGCTGGGTCCATACCTAAATAAGAACCTGGAGCTGCACCGGCATTTACAACATTGTAATCATAATAATCTAACTCAAGATCTGTATCGGGATTGACTAAACTAAATTCTGAACCGGGCCCTTGGAGAAGACGCTCGCGATTTCGACGATCCTTAGTCTCTTTGCCGCATCTCAGTGTTGATATATTTGATGAAGTGCTTGCTGGTGAAAAACCCTGTAATATTTTGTAACATTTATCATTTATTTGAATTAATAGACATCGGGGTCTTAAAATTATTGCATAAATAATTTTAAAAAATAAAACAACTAAGGAAACCCATCCGCGATATTATAACGAGAATATGTAATTAAATTTAAAAGCGTTTAATATTGAGGACGGGTGTACCTTGGCCTGGACTCTAGATGGTTTTGGGTGTGAGACGCTTACATTATTGACGCTGGTTGAGCCACTTTCAGTGCTGCAACGTCTACTGTCTTCTGAAATCGATGCCTCCTCGGACACGGGACTTATCGGCCCGGCCGTGCGAAGCCTGAAAAAATATCGGCTCTGATTACTCATCTACAACTTTTTATAAAAAAATTCAGATGATTAGAAATTTAATAATAGACAGAACAAAACTAAAAATCCAGTGTCCTTTAATTTTTATATATTTATTATTTTTTTTTTCTATCAAGCGGTGTCCTAGAGATTCTTTTTGTGTTGAATAATAAACAGTGTACTTGACATCTAGGAATGTGGTGTGAGTGCCATGCACATTTGTCGTTTGTTTTTATATATACATATATATATATAATACATATTTATTTTTTTTTTTAACTTCCCGCTGCAAAAATCATGAAATTATTTTTTCCGAGCTCAAGAGCTGCCAAAGGCAGCGGGAAGTTGTAGGCTGCCCTGCGCGGCCAACCATTTTATAATTTTTTTTTTTTTTTATGAATGAGATGTGAACATAAAGATGATTGAAGGTTGAATGATTAGTAAAAAAAATGTATGAAAAAAACTAGAGAAAGACTAAAAAATGTTTTTTTTATTTTGTTTTTTAACGGTGCAATTGAACATTACTTTATTTGAATTCCGCTCGGCAATACTGGAGAAGATTGTTATAACAGAGAGGAATGCACTAAAAACAGATACAAAAAGCATACGCCGTATATAACGTAATTTATAATTATAATTATAAATTAATTTATTCATAGTAATCCGATTAATAAAATATAATGTTAAAATAACTGTCAAAGTAATTGAGTTATTATGGCGGGATATTTAATATAAAATAATTAAAATAATTAGCTCATTAAAATGGTAACTGATAAAATAAATAAAATGAAAACCGGGATCGTGGAATGACTTACTTAACTGGACGGGCGTACTTGACCTCGGGTTGGCCGGATATTGAAGTCAGTGTGCTCGAAGATGAAGACCGACGGGAAGGTGTACTTTTAACACTGGCTACGATTGTTTTTTGCGAGCCGTTGATGTCTTCTGGGGGGTCTTTGTGCTTCAAAGTACCGGTTTCTGCGTTGGCTTCCTCTTCCATACTGCAGTTTAAATAATAAATAGTTTAGTTGAGGTAGAAGTAGTTATAAATGATGATAATGAAGGAGATCTTACTCTGCTTGGGTCTCAGTACTTTCATAGCCGTCTTCAAGATCAGCAGAGGTCTCTTCTAGTCTCCCGTGCCCTGAGGGTCTTCTACGTGTTAATCTTACAAGAGATACTACTTCGGAGATAAGAGTTGCTGAAGATAGCGCTCTTGCACGACGTGCCAGTCCTTGCATTGAACCACTACATGCTGTTGAATTCAAATTAACCCGAGGATAGAACCAGTTGTAGAGAAAGTCCAAGCCGAAGCAGAAACAGGAATAGAATAAGAGATGACCGAGAGAGTGAAACAATAAAGTGTCACAAGAGCTAGGATGGAGATTTGTTGATTTAAATGATATGGTAAACTTACTCGAGTTGTCGGTCAGACTATCCAGATCCTCGGCGACTTGGTATTTTCTGTATTTCACAGCGTATTGCAATGCTAAGAATATGGAAACGAGAAACATGAGAAGCAGTAGAGCAGCGGCTACCAAATGGGCGGGAGAAAACCATAATGCCCATCTTCCGGCTGCTGCCATTACTTTTGGTCCAATAAGCACCACCGTGGTATCCTCTGTTGCGTTTTCTGGTTGAGATTTCACTATACCAGTTGTAAATATTACATTATCGTATTAAATATCACACCATTTTCGCAAAGGATTTTCAAGTAAATAGGATTTAATATTATTATTATTATTATTATTATTATTATTATTATTATTATTATTATTATTATTATTATTATTATTATAATATTAGAAGTTATTCATGCGGTTAAGTTATTTCGCTATTGAAGTTTATAATAGCGTAAAAATTTATATCTGGTATTACGTAAGCATATCATTTAATATAAATAAAATATTAAATTAAATATACTTACGCAATATAGAGGCATGTGCTAAAAAACCGCCGCTACATGAGGTCCTGGCAACGACAATTTCATCACTGAAAAATTCCAAAAGTAAACTCTGACCCGTCGAGACAACTGTTCCCGATTCTGGTGCATTTTTGTCAACGGCAACATCTGCCAATAACTCAGCACTCAAAGAATCGCCATCTCGTGCCCTGACATACTGACCGGAACATGGAAATTTAGTTTGATCAAAGTGAAGTTTAACAACAGACCCGGACTCAGTCTAAAAAAAAATTCTCATTTATTTTTTTTCAAAGCTCTTTTTATTCCGTACTCTAAAAATAACCATCTAAATAATTTATTTTCATTGGTACCTGAATAAGCCAGAATGATCGCCCAGGGCAAGCCTGAGTACTTGCAGCTAAAATTTTTCTCGTGATTGTGTCGTTGCGCAAATTTACGACACACCCACACCGACACTTGGTGCCTACCTCAGCAGTAACTTCCGGTCTCTCAGCAGCAAGACCTTGCCCATGTTTACACTCCCACTCGCTAGCTGACCATGTGCTTTCGAGATCTAGCCCACCGGCACCACCGCAAGCTTCTGACTCTACAGCTTTGCCTTGGCAAAATTTAGCTCCATACCGCGGTGGCGGTCTGTCGCAGAATCTGTAGCGATTACGGACTCCGCCAACACATGTGCTGCTGCAAGGTCCCCATGGACTCCAGTCGCCCCATCCACCAGCATCGCTGTCTGTAATTAAAAAATTTATATATTTTCCTAATAAGAATTATAATTATAATATCATTCAAATTCCAACAGGTTTTTAAGCTGAAAAGTTTAATAATCGAAGTTTATTATCCGTAATTCTCAACGGCCATGTAATATTCCGGGAAAAGGTGATGAGTTCTCTAATGAGATTTACTCATAGAGTTGAGGGATAATCTCATGACGATTGAAACTCAAGTTACCAGGAGATCCATGCACACTAGTTTCATCCAACGATCGAGTAATCTTCAGTAATAATCCGGACCAATAGTAATAGATATAAATATATATTAAAGTTCGGTGCTCTTTGCTCTATAATACTAGTCGGAGGTTCTAGGTCGATATAGGTTGATGTTAAGAACATAAAATGAGACTTTATATATACATTACTACTGGCACATTCGACGATCCGTACGTCCTTTAGCTTGATGAACGTTGAAATGGACTCGCGGGATCGTTTTCCAGTGAATGAAACGTGCTTTATAAAAAGGATCTTTAAGAGTTAGTACTGCACAGAGCTTTTTCGCCCACTGAGCCACGATACGAGATACTTTTTATCCTTAAACTTTTTTAAATCTTCCTTACTCTCTATTATACACAGCAGCTCCTTAAATTCATCTATTATTGAATGCTTCACTCTTTACATTGGTTTTATAAATTTATAATGTTTTTTTTAGTCATTATGTCGTTTGTTATTTTTTTTTTTCCAATAAAAAATTCTACTTTCAGTGAAAAGTGAAAAAATGATTTTTTTTCAATATTTTTTAACAGTTTAAGATATGGAAATTTAAATACGGCATAAAAAATGAGCTTTTAGTAACTATACGCGCCATTTATAAATACTTTACTTCAAAGTAGTTAAAATATATGCAGATACATTTTTACTGTTATGTTTTTCACGGCTGACTACTCTAGAGGAAAATGATAATGTAAAAAAAAAAAAAAATAAACTACAATAAATAGGTAAAATAAAAAATAGTTTATCTAGAATGTCATCTCGGTCGTTTAGGTGTGAGCGAAGGGAGTAAAACTCATTCAACTCGTCGCTATACACTCGGTTTGTATGCAAATTGAAATAATTCCATTAGCGTTTGCCTGTGGGATTTTCCATAGTTATACCAGAGGACAAGTGATCGAAGTGACGCGTAACTATTGACTACTAAACTTTTCTCGCTAAATTATGCTCGTAATTTTACACTCTTCTATAAACCGGTACAGCAACAAACAAAAAAAAACTGTCTATCTACTAATCCTGCGGGCCAGCCCCAAAACTTCCCGGTTTTTTCAAGCTCTTTGAGCTCGTAAGCATTGATGTGAATACATCTAAACAGATTTCGAGATTTTATTGACAAGTCTTCTATAATAACTCGACACATAAAAAAGTAAAGGAAAAAAATTTCTCTAAGATTTTTCTAGGATTTCTCTAGAGTACACACACGCACGTCCATCCAGAAATGGTCAGAATAGCTTCCTAGGACCTTAAAACGTCGATATTCGATGAAAATTCGATTTTCGAAAATCGGACTGAAATCAATAACTTTCCTTTTTTTGAAAATTTTCAATTTTCTTAGCGAAAAATTAAAAATACACAAATTAAAACGATATAAATTACAAATTAAAATTAAATTATCTAACAACCGACAATTAAAATAATTTATATGTCAAAGTATATCAATTAAAAGTTATCCAAGTACTTTAGCTAGTAAATTAATTAACTTGTCTAACAGTCGAATGGAAAAGAGCAAGGACGTCGAGCTTAAATATCTAGGCAGCTTTGCCTTAAAATAATAACTCTTTTTCTCTCTCAGTTATTTTATATGCTCGTTATTACAGTACTGTATGGTCTACACTACTACGATATCGGGTGCACATATTTAGTGGACATTTTCCGCGGTGAGTACGGATGTACAAGGATATATCGTCGGAAAATTTAGTCGTTTAAATTCGACTGCCGCAAAACTAAATTTATAGAATAGAACTGTGAGTGGTTCTCACTGAGTATAACTGCGGCACGATCATCATACCTCGCACATAAACTCCCAATATATAGCCTAGTGTGTGATATTGATATTGATGTATGTATATGTATATTAATGTATGTGCCAGACGTACGTGATGAAATATTATTTCGATCTATACGCGTCTAAATTGCCAGGATATATGTTTCCAATGTATTCGCGATCATAAATGCCCACGCGTTATTACATCCGTATGATATCAATGTTGATATTGTGTTTTTTATTATTATTATTATTAATATTATTTATGGTCGAGAGTCCGGACAATAATTAGCAATGAATTATTAATTATTAATTAAAAATCGGTATACGTATATTTAATATCTGACTGTGTAATATAATAATAAATTACGCTATCACGTTTATTTAATTAATGAAAGATAATGAAGACATACTATATAGATATATATTTAGAGAAGCCCTAGACCTAGACCATTATTCAATGCAGAGTGTCAGATTTAATCGACAAGCAAAGTAATAGCAAGGTCTTCGCTCACTTCTCAGCCGTAATTAAGTCTCTCATTAAGAATCTGCAGTCTATTATATGGAGACTGACGAGTAGTATAAATCAAGATGAAGTGCTGAGCCTCCCTTGAGGATTAATTTTAGGTCAACGATCGCGGCTCTTGATAAATGCACAAAGTTCGATAGCCAATCGGTGTTTCATCAAAAACTATAAACTATTTTCACAATCTCACAGTGTATAGTGACTATGCCGCTCGGATGTATATTAAACTTGGATTAACTGAATATTAAAAAATGTACTGCTAAAAATAGTAATAACAATAAAGTTAAGTACTTGAGTTGTGATGGAACTTTTAAACTAAATGACTAATAAAAAATGAAAGTAATATAATAACAAAAAAAAAAAAAAAAAAAAAAAAAAAAAAAAAAAAAAGGCTGAAACTAAAATAATGAATTTTTTATAGAGTACTCTTGTAGCTTAATGACTGACTCGGTTGTTATTTCAGTCTTTCTTTGTCGGTTTTATATTTATTTGTTTCACTACTCTTTAAAACGTATTTATCTAAGTGACGTAAAGTAGTTTCTTTTATATATTTATATATATACTTCTCGCTTTACGTTCATTCTCGTCGTATTTCTTGTTTGATAAAACCTAGTGAGTAGTAAAAGAGAGAGTTAGATTCAACGATATTGCTTTTACTGAGTGAATTCAAATGAGATGCTCGTTTGTATAAATGTTAAAGTTTTAAACATTTATATATATACATGTGAAAATTTTCGATTAATAAATGAAATTTTATTCAGTTGTTGGTAGAAATTTTTTTTTTATTGGTAGTAAAGGGAAAATTGAGTAAAAGATTTGCAATTAAAAAAGTAATGAAAGAGAGTAGTGAAGAGTAGTAAACTTTAAGCAATTTACCTTGAATGGGAAACGTGGGAATGCAATCGACTCTAACTTCAGCCATAGCACTGTTGATAGCTTGACTGACGTATACGAAGCAATACTCGACGAATTTTTCAGTAAATATTTCACAGTCAAAGGTGAGTGTGTGTTTACCAGGTGGTGCTTTTAATTCAGCGACGTAGTGAAGAGTCGAAGGTGGGGCTAGCGAGGCAACGTCAGCTCTCAGACGACCGTAAACACGTACACGGTCACCTTGAAGACGACAGGATGGGTACTCGAAGAGGACCGACAGACCTCCGGAACTTCCGTCACAGGGATAAACTGAACGAGCGTGAACATTGAATACATACTGGTTGGAAACTTCTACCTGTAAACAATTTAAATTGAATAAATGTCGAGGTATTTGAGTGGACGGAATTAAAAATATATTTTAAAGCTAGCGGAGTTGAGGTAGAAAGAGCTAAAAGGATAGATAAAGTTTTTAGATAAAAAATTAAAACAAACTTTAATGTATGCACTAGTAGTTGGTGCTGTTGAATTAACGTCAGACGGTTTCAATCTCAAAGCATAGTGTCCAGCGAGGCCGAAAAATTCACAACGTAGGTTTAGGATTTTTTGTAATGGAAATCCTGTTATCTCTTCTGAATAAAGCATCTGTTAAATAAATTCACATTTATTTTATTTTAAATATATTTTTCTACCAATTTAATGTGAGATAAATTTTTTAAAAATTAAATCCTTAATTTTTGTGTTTCCGTTGGTCTGTTGGTCTGTTTGTTTGTACGTAAATCAGGTTAGGATATAAATATTAAATGAACCAACTTAATTCATTTTGCATGAGCTTTTGGTTACTTTAGAGCGAAACTTTATTTAAAATAGTTGTCGAAATTTTCATGAAATAAATGAGTTGTAAGTATCGATCACTATTCTGTCCAGTTTCATGCTCGAGGCATTGGTTTACCTGTATGTTGGTTTTATTCCGCGGATCACATGACAATACACTCGCACCGCAGTAGATAAGTTGGAGCGAGTACATGTCTTCGGGTATCCCTTTTGCGGGCGAGCATGACACTCCTGTATACTCGAGTGTCGCAAGAACTGGTTGGTCTGGATAGGTATTAAAATGCTGGGGCTCTAAAGTCAGCGACGGTGTTGGCCATCTCACGTCCAACGTTGTCCTCATCTTTAAATTTATTTATTTGTTATTTGAATTATTTCATTGATGATGATATTTTATTAGCAATACCTGAACACCATTTGTATCCATAAATTTATCACTTGGTGGTACTGATTTACGCTGCAATTGTAATGAGTATGCACCGCCACGTGAAAAAAACCCACAGGGAATTGAGAGTGAAATATTAGCGACTGATGTAGAAGTCTCAATTGGTACTTCACCAATTAATTCTGATGAAAATCCATCCAAGCGCATGACTCTGGTAATTAAATAATTTATTTAATTAATAGTTTTGATTGAAAATTATATCAAACATACAAAAGCGTATATTATATAATATATATGTATATTTTTAATACTTGATATTTATTTAAGAGACAATATACGAATAACAAGAGCGTTACCAAATATTATTATTGAAAATAACTATGAAGAGTTTAAATGGAAAATTAATTGAGTTTGTAATTAAATTGAATTACCGTAAAACAAAAGGATCATATTCGGGTTGCGGTTGCCAAGAATCATAATCATCATTATCGTCTTCCTCTTCTTGCTCCATAATAATATCAGCCTCCTCTGTTGTCGTTGTCGTTGTAATTTTCGTCCTTGTTCTCGTACTTGTCTTGCCAACTGTTGAAATTTCCGGTATTTGCGTCGTGGTAGTACTCGTGGTGGTTTTCATGTGGTCTAGAGCTGATAAATTTATAATTAACACTGCCAAATCCCCAGATAGAGCTGTGTGAGACGCTGCAACTACCAGTCTTGAGAAGAAGGAGTCTTCCATCGCCAATATTGGTTCCATTGTGCCTTTGAAAAATAAATAAATTCAATATTTTTATTAATAAATAATAAATTGACTCGTTAAAGCTAAAAATTAATGGCCGTGGTTGTGAGTCGGTATAATGAGACAGAAAAATAAAAAAATGCTTTAAAAAAATTCAATATGTCATGAGAAATAGAGTTTGAATTGGCGAGTACGAAAAAAAGCAACTGGTGGGTGGGTTGGGAACAAAACGATAAAATAAGCGGATTCGTGGTTGTACCACTGCATCATCAACGTGTAACTCTGTTGCTGTGTAAGAATTAACGTCAGCCTGTGAAATAAAATTACAAAGCTATCAATTTTGACCTCAATAAACCAAAATAAATAAAAATAGTAATAAAAAAAAATCCTCAATAAATTACAACTCGGTAATCTCCATTAAAGTTGAATTTTCTCCCGAGTCTCGAGTGTTGGAGGGTCTGCAGATAATCCTCGAAGGTAAGCAATCTTCGGCGATTTCATTTAACCATCAAAGTACCAACGGTTTACTATCCTCGCTCAGCCAGAAAATTTTCTCATAGGATGTAAAAAAAAAAATATATGTACATAATAAAAAAGAGTAAACGAACGAGTAATTGGATGTTTGACCAATCGATGAGAGCGTCACCCGGGTAAGCACGATAAATGTTCATTCCCGGATAATATATATAACGGCGAATAGATTGCTGATGGTTGGATGATGGTGGATGGCGGATGGCTGATGATGAACAAGAGTGAATGCGATTCACGCCATAAACTGAATTGGAAGGAGTTCAAGCGAGATAGCCAATGCACACTGATGTAGTGTCCATGTTCTATAGATGAGTTGTGTCCGTATGTAGGGCTCTGTGGAAGCTACGACAAGCAAGCCAGGTTGCCAGTGGACTGCTATCTATCATGAGGATATGCCAGGCAAGTACTACGTCGGGACACGGTAAGCTCAGTCGTGAGGAGTACCCGGAGAACAATGATCATTCAACGTAACATGACATGGACCAAATGGTAATACTGCTGTGTGTTGAGACATCACCAATGCCTTTGGAATCCCAATGGGAATGCAATCTCTTCGCACACCTCAACCGATTAATCAATTGCTTATACAGACATTTAAATACGGATACAATGTATACAAATCTCTCTGTGTATATGTGTCTTATTCTATGGGTAAAAACAATATATACATATATACTGTTTGTATAAATTGATTGATAAAATAACGACAATTGTAATTGCTGTGGGGGATAAATTTGTGGATAGCCTTTGTCTGGTGAGGAAACAAACAAACCGCAGCGAACAAGAGTATCGATTGTATTTTCTCAGAAGCTTGATACAACGGTCAAGACGTTTACCCCCAGGGTATTACTTTGAAAGATGCAGTAACTCTGGTACGGTATTTCTACTATCTGAGTTGCTATTCTCGTGAGTTCCTAAAGCTTCAATTGATCTAAGCTTTAAGAGTAGAATAAGAGAGACTAAGACTTTGCTTATATATGTGTAGTAGTGTTAAATGTGTACGTATATATAATACAATAAGTCTGAGTTTCAGAGTTTCAGAGTCAAACTCGGTTTATACATCTATCTATATCTATATCTTTATCATGTACTACTGAGGGCAAGGTGCAAATTGCCAGAGAAAATGTCTTAGACTCCTCGGTCTCTAGAGTAGTATAACACGCTCGTATATGTATGGACGAGTTTGCTGAAGAGAAAAGGTCTTTCAGAGGAAACGAGGTGTCGTAAAATGTTACATTGGTTCGTAAATAAAACGAGACATGCGGGACAAGATAAAAAATTTTAATTCGAATTTTTTTATTTTTCTTTAATGAACAAACTTTAAAGTTTTATTTTTCGTAAATATAACACTCCTTTTTTTTTTTAATGCGGAAAAATATATTGGTAGAAAATATTGTGAGTGATAGGTTGAATTTTAAAATGAAGTTGTATGAGTAATCGATTCCATTGGGGTTCGAAAAAAAGAAAAAAAAAAAAGCGCCCGGTAACAAAAATATGGGATTGTATAATCAAATATAACGGATTGATGTGAGATGTTGCGTGACTCTGCAATTTTTTTTCTCTCGATAATGTAATAAAGAAAGTATATATCTGATAAAATAAATTATGTCTCTGAGGGTTTACGGATGTGATAAAACTAATTCAATGAATTATTTAAAGGGATGCACATGATAATCTGTTGGTTTCTGCACAAGTGATGATTCGATACGGTTAATTCTAATGATAAACCTAACGATATTAATCTCGCGGCCGAGCTTACACCAAAATCAATGATCAATGGACCGGTAATCCAGCAAATAGTCTCGTTATCTCTTGACTCAGATCACTAGACCAGGGAACTAGAGAAGATATTACGATAATGCGGGTAATGCTTTCAATATTCAGGCCCTCAGATTCTGTTTGACTAACCAGCACAATAAATATATACCTCTGTTAATGGAATTTCAGTGTGTTTAATGTCAAATTCTAGTTATCGTAAATTATTTTATAAATTCAATGATTGATTACAGTGTAAACGAAGCCATTTTTAATCCCGTTCTTAGCTTACTAAGAACCGAAACCTTTAAAAGTCACGTCGCGTAATACGAGAAAATAGAAGAATAGACACTTAAATCGAGAGTGAAGAAATCTACACCGATGACAAAAAAATAAAGTAATACAAGGTGAATAAATTCCTGAATGTCTGACGTGCAAAAATTTCGAAGACTTGATATCGAAAATCCAATTAACGAATCTCTGTTTCTTGATAATTGTTTCCTAGCTAATGTATTCGTATAGTGTATCAGGTGGCAATTAATAAATGACAATTGACAAACATCTAAAGTTGAAGCGCATACTGCTCATTTGAATGCACTCGAGAGTTAGTTTGCCTCTCGAGCGGATATCTCATCAGTAGAATTAATTGTTGACTTGTGGGTGTGGATATGGATGTGGATATGAGTGTTGGGTTGTCTAGCGTTGTAAATAAAAGGCCACGAGAGAGTATTAAACGTGCTATACCTAATGATCGATCACTGTGATATGTAATTTAAATGATGGATATGGTGGTTTATGGAGAGTGTATTTAGTTGAGTGACGCTCGAGACTTGTAACTTGAAATTTGTATTTGACATATGTCACAACAAAATAACAATTGACATTGTTGCACAACGAAACGTCAATTTCTAATCCAAGTTCCGATTTAATACAAGATTCGACTACTCTGTACCATGGCAACGCCTTTATTATATATATGTATAATAATAGAGTTTATTATTCATAAAATACTTAACTTTTTGATCGCGTGACAGAGTGCACTACACGCACGTACACGAAACGTGTGGACGTGATGCTTCACAACGTTTTATACATATTACATTGATATGCATTTTTAGGTACATATATGTCGAGATATCTACGACCAAACTACTACAATGTCGAATATGGTATATGGTGGAAAAATATTTGAGATGTGGACGACGTCGAACAGATAGAAATGGAATGGAAGGTTTAAAACGAGACATCGATCATCCTGAGCTTGCCTCGAGGGATACAATTTTACGAGCGACACTCTTCCTGTACGACATTCGTCTCAGCTTATAGTCACCACACATTTTCTCATCTTGTCTGTACAGCTTGACATCAGTTGGAATACTTTTTCACTCGATCAACGAACCACTCGACTACCAACTCCAACAGTTTCCGGTATCTGAACATTTTCTACTCACTAAAGCCCTGAAAAAACTTGTCCTCTTGAACTCTAGACTTTAAGCCCGCAGTACAGTATTTACTTTTTATGCTTTTACTTATGTCGTTAGTTGTCAACAGATTGTACGATAACTACGTTATGAAATTTTTTTTCTTACAATTTTTATTGATTACGAACTTTAAGCAATACTTGAAATTTCGCCGCAAGTTAAAAATCGAGAATCCAGCATTCAGTTGACTCGAGCAATAAAAAATTAAATGTATTAGTAAACTTTTAAAGTTTTGGCAATATTTCACGTAGGAAATAATTAAATAGATATTTCTGCTCTGAAAATATGTAATATCTGTCATATACATTTATAAAATATATATATTTCCGGCAGAATCTTCATCTCGCGGGAGATTACGCGGCGTACTAGAGAGGCGTTACAAAATTAATAATCTTTCCATCCGTCTATATTACGATGATAAAAAATGTATATTTAAAAAAATTTTTTTTCATCATTAAAAACAAATATTAAATTTTGGATATTTACATTGAAATAAAATTACCATAAATATACGAAAAAGAATTCAAGGTATTGTATATTTAAAATTTTATCTATACCAATATTGTTTCTTACTCGAGGAAAAAATCCATCTGGATTGGTACAATTTCAGGAACAAAACAACGAAATTTTTCAATATCCCGAGGGCGAAAAAAAGTGAATAAAAAAATTTTAGCTGTGATTTTTAGCATCTATTTCAGCATGTACTTTGTTCTACTTTACAATACAGTTTGGCACTTAACGAAGAATTTTTTTAAAAATGCGAGAGTCGCTTTAAGCTTGCGGAATTCCCAAGAGTTGTATCTCTTAAGCACACTCTGAAAGCAAAAAAACACAATAGGCTGTTCTACTCGAACCGCTTGTATTTTTTTTTTTTTTTTTTCAATCTCCAAGTATCATCTCAACGCTTCCTCTTTTTTTTCCTCTATGCTCTCTTTACTTATTCTCGTCATCTTCCACACAAGAGTAGTGAACTTTAAAAGCGAATAAGCCCGCGCTGAGGTCAACAATCGCGGCTTATTTATTCTGTCAGTCTGATAAATTACAAACCATACTTTAGCTTTATTTTTTTACGAAATAAAGTATAAATTATGACAAAAGAGGTCAAGTATTATTGTAAGACGTTAAAACAGTAAGAAAACGGAAGTCAATTCGCACCTGCTGCTGCTGCTGCTGCTGGACTTAACTTCTGAACGATACTTTTCTCAAGCTCACTACAACTATTTTAACCTTTTTTTACAAATATATATATATTTTCTTTTCATCTTTTCCATACTTCTAAAGAGATTTTACAAGCAAAAGAGAAAAGAGTGAACAGAAGTTACTTTCGTACCTTAAAGTCGTTAAAACTTTTTGCTTTGTTTCCTTTGTTGTACGCATTGTCGGTATATACACCTATATATTTATATATGTATATATATATATATATATACAAACATTATAACAGAAAGTTGAAAATTTAACAGTAAAAGTCATAAGAAGTATGAGGACTTGGTAATTCGCTTATTGCTGATTACGAGAAAATTTTATTCTTTTCTGACAAACTAAATCCCGTTGAGTAAATTTATATATACAAACATCACAAGCTTACGATTATGAGCTTTATTTAATTTTATTCATTGTTAAAAGTATAATATATTTTTTTATTTACTATTATGATTATTATTATTGTTTTTTTTTTTTCGTATAAAAAAAGAAAAAAACTATCTGAGATACATACAATTTCCATGTAAGCTTGTGAAATATGTGATCCATTTAAACTGAGAGAAAAAATTTACCCAATTGTCGTGTAGATAGTACACTATTTTTCTTGTGTCATGTTTCTCATCTAGTCTCGAGATTATTTCTGCTATTCATAAAAGCATAAAAATATCTTATACAAATTGCGTCACTTTATCACCTAATCCGTGAGTTATTAATACCTAAAAAATTTAATTAGTTTTAAAATAATTAAAAAAAATTCTTACCACATTTGAGAAAAATGAAAATGAGAATCCGTAACGGCGACCATTTGGACGGCCAATTCATGTCCACTTACTCATCGGTAACTAGCTCCAGAAAGAGCACCTGTAATTTATTAATAATATGGCAATTAATAATTACAGACTATATTAAAATTAAATAATCGTGTAATCAATCAAAATCAATTGACAGTTTCTGGATTGATGGAGACTGGAATTGGTCTTGCATAGCTAATCAGAATATCGAAAACCAGCAGTACACCACAAGTAAATTAACTATTACTGAGTATACATATATACATTGGCGTATACTATATGCTTATAATCATAACATTCTATTGATAAGTTGATTGTGTAGTTCCGTGAATCGCGTCAATAATTAACAACAAGACTGAATGTATGCGATGATTATATTCGTTTCATATTCGAACACAATTTATTACAAAAGAAATATATATAACACGTGCAATTTATCGGAGCGTTTGTTTGCTATGCAAAGAAAGGAGTTACGTGTGATGGACAACACACGGAGGAAATTGTCTGCTACAAAATTACACAGTGTATAAGCGCATCAGTCTCTCATCCTGTCCTCTTGTCATTATTGTCGACTTTACTTTTACGTTTAGTTATGTAGTGGGACTCTATACTCTGGGCACGATTAAAGCATGTCTCTTTATAAAGTCTGCTGTCCAGAAAATTCTTTGTGGATTAAGTCTGCATGAACGGCTCTTAAGCCCCATTCTAATCCAACAAAGAGAAAGAAAAGTTGTTGTGAAAAGAGGTTAAAAGATACGAAAAAATGACAAAAAACAAAAGTTAGTTAAATTGATAAAATGACAAAAGTAACCAAAATCAACAGATTGTCATTCCTCTTTTGTGTGACTTACTCAAGTATTTATTTCAATTTAAACTTTTTGTTGAAATGATTTGAATGTTTGTTACTTTAATTCGACATGGAGCTGAAACCTTTTGACAACTTTTTTGAGGCTTCGGAGTGGCAACGAAGAAGCTGTTTGGGTTCAGTAACTGCCGATTGAGGGAAAGAGGCTTTTGACGAGTGCAGTTTTCAATAATTACATAACATCATTTATTACTAAACCCAAATATTCGGAAAATTTATTTGAGTAGGATAGCAAAATCGTTAGCAATGAAAGGGTTCCACTTTGTATCAATAAAATTTCAACACAACAACCGATTGGTTACGAAGGAGAAAATCGATAACCGAAGAACATATCAACTAATTCGTGCGGTTCCTTATATGCCTTTGTGCATCAACTCCGTCTACGTCCTGCGTCATCAAATTCCGTTTGCAAACGATTAAAGTGCAAGTCAATATATCGGTTACTGATAGTGTAGTGCTTTGGAGACTAAATGAATCACCGCATCTTTGTCAATTAATTGCCTTTATTGTAATTAAATTACACAATACATATTTTGCCCTAGTTTTTTAAAAATGAAATTAAGTTTTAATAATTCAAAAATTAATTAGCGATGATATTTTAAAGGTCGATGATAAATTCAAAGTTTAGCCTCAGTTCAATCTATAGATTAAAGCGTCTAGACTGTAGAATGCACGAGTAGAAGTTTGATGAGCATTTCCTCGAGTTTTCTCTGTCTGATTTGAGTTGTCTTTTCATGCAGAAGTGATTATATTGCAGTTCATATATATGTTCTTATGCTAGTAATAATAATGATAATGAAGAACAAAGAAAATTTTAAAAATGATAAAAAAGTGGAATAGAAAAATAATTTGTTGAAAGTAATTTTGCTGGCCAACTGTAAAAACTATCTGCGTGACTCGAAGAAGGCAGAGATCGTTTCAAAAGGTAGTTATACTACTTGAAACCAGTGACTCTCAATTTCTGTTCTTATTATTAAATCAATACGGTAAAAAAATATTTTATATTTAAATATGAATATTTGAAATAAAACTAAAAATAAATAAATATTTTTAGTGAATATTTTGAAAATTTATAATTATTTATTACTGACGAATTATGTGAATTTTATGATGGAATTAAAGATGAGAGCACCAGTAGTTGGACGTGGTGAACACGTGAAGCCGAAATGGAGGCGGAAGGACTGCCGTAAATTTCTACCCTCTGACGGGTTTCGCCTCTTACGTAAAAAAAATTTTACGTTTCGTATTTTTTCATGTTTATTTATGTTTTTTATTTTTCATACACTACATGTCCTTGAAAGCTCTCAGAGTGTGTGGAGCAGAAACAAGATAGTCTTGCGGTATATTATACCCGGTTTTTATTTTTATGGAAGATAAGGCCAACAAAAAATAGGACGAAAAGGATTTTTTAGGATTCGTATTTCCCAGCGTGAAATTTAAAGTTGACAAAATAATTAAATAATTTATTTTTTTGGAGGTGCGGTCACGCTGTCACTGCAACTTTAAGATCAAGTTGTGATAGTTTCTTCAGGTTAGTTTCTCTGTAGCCAAAGTCAAGTATCGATATCGTAACAAAGTTTATTATATTAATTCTTCATCCCTTTGGCGCGGTTTTGATCGAGTGAGTATTCTCACTGAAAGTTTACAATTGAGACTAGCGAGTTCTGCTCTACCCTCGAGTCTCGGGTTCACGTACAGAGCAAAACTTTAACATATATATATGACACATAGAGTTATACTCACAGCTATGAGTATATATAATCCACATGGGCAATTTATAAATGTGATAGTGGAAACAAAACGTCCGCGACTCCAGACTTCAGCTGAGCTACTGTTTTAATCCTATCCCCTACTGAGTATACAGTATAAGCGTAGGACATATACCTGATGGGTCCATTTGTCAGCTAGATTCAAGTCCCTTTCATCCCTTAATCCATTTGAGAATGCAATTATCGATAACTCAGTCAGCAATCCAAAAAAAAATCCTTTTGTATCATAAAAGCCTCGCGACCCAATTTTTACTACTCTCTTTCTCAAATGACAAATAAAAATTATATAAATTTTTTATTGCCGTTCCGTTGTTGACTTTTTACGCAGTTGAAGTTTCCATGAACGGAGCGAAACTCTGATGGATTTATTGCAAAGTCAAAATCATAATATAAATAAATAAATAACCAATTGAATAACAGACAAGACAGTGAAATGTAAATGGAAGTAAAAACAAAAGATGGTAGATCAGAGTTTGCGAGTAAACGTCTTGTGTTTAATAATAGACGAGGCCGGGATTCGGATGTCTGTTGTTGTGTTGGTTTGCTGTTCTATGCATAGATATATATATTTACTATTACTATTACGTAGTACAGAATAGAGAGGAACTATACGCCTGAGGGAACACGCGTCTCGGTAGCACGCGTCTTTATTAACTCGAGACACCCCAAAAACCATTTACTACACTCGGTTATATACCATCCGACTTAAGGGTAGTAGTTGTAGTATAAGTAGATATATATATATACATAAAACTGCCTTCTTAATCCAGTAATTTCAAAGTCAAGTTATTGGTCTAGTCCTCTATATAATTCTGCTCGAAATTACAATCTAGTAATGGTCGAAGTGGGTGTGGTTTAGTCTGTCATGTTATTGTTTAAATAATACGATACAGTTTAATTATATGCTTGCTGATGACTATTGATTTTGTTTTGTCCACGGATTTACGTTTTGTTTGCTTGGAAATTTATTTAAATTTGTTGTTATCGGAAAAACATAACAAAGAGCGGGTCATGGTTTTTATATTTTCAATAGGATATATTTTATCCGCGGAGATTCATAAATAACGGCGAGCACAATCAAGGAGAAAAATCTCGCGTGTTCCACGCGATCTGGTGAAAACGACAGAGAGATATCAGATTAGTCGGCCGTCAGGCTTTTTAGCAATAGTTAAGTATTATTTTAGTGTTTTTATTTTATTATTTTTATTGCTGGAAGTTTATGATAAAAAAAAAAAAACGTTGGCTCGATGTAATTTTTCATCTGCTGTGACAAATAAAGTTTAGAAGAATGTACTTTGGTTTTCCATATTTTCAATGGGAACAATGAGGACTGCTCAGTGCAACAAAAGCCTCGCAATGCTCCTGATACTCAATGTAGCGGAAATTTATTCGCAAACTCAAGAGGTAGCGCACCACCAGGAAAATCGTAAATAAAAATGTCGTTTTATAATGAAAAATTGTTCTCAGTCGTATCGTCGACAGTACACCAGCCGTGTTGACCTCAATAATATATAGATGAGTTATTTATAAAAACAATATCACATATTTCTGTATAAAATTACAATTAAACTCACCATTTATTTATGATTTAAAGCTTTTTCAAATTTTTACAATCAATTTAGATGATAATATCGATATTTAGTCTCTTGTTATCAAATTATTTGATAATGAGTAATTTGAACTACTCTTGATTATAATATTAAGATTGGCAACTTTGGAAGCTTATGAAACTATAAAAAAAAAACCTGGATTATATTACCCTGTTTTTATATATTTTCGATCATATTTCTTATCGATTTTCTTGCTGGTTACTATGGTGATTTTATTGAAGAGTTTACTTTAACGTAATCAAGACATTAAATATTTTACTATTAAAATTTCTAAATGAATAATTTATGTTGCTAATGAAAAATATTGAAGCATAAAAATAGTAAAAATAATTATTTGAGCTTTATGATTGAAAAATATAATTTTAGTTGTAAAATAAAAAGATTAACCGGTTATCTCATTAAATATTAATAAATCAGAAAAGTCCAGTAATGCAGAGATAAAGATGAAATCAGAGTAGAGAAGAAAAGAGAAGCGGGAGTATATGATGAGGAAAGGAAAGTAAAGGAGTATCGGGTCTATGGTTCGTCTAACAGTACACACCATCGCGTACGACTAGCGGCGTAAAATTGACCCCCGTTAACCTTTCCGAAGGTAGAAGACACAGTATACTGCACAGAGTACACGGAGTTGTATAAGTGTATCAAGTAAGTGTATCCAGAGAGACAGAAAGTACACGAGGAAAGCTAAAGCTTCAAGCTCTTACACTACTCAGTGCACTTGCACACTACTCGTCACTCTGCTGGCTGATGTACCACCACTTTCACCGCCTTCATCACCACCTACTAAACCCACTAAATATATACTCCAACTATATATAAATATAGAAAGAGAGAAAGAGATAAAGTGTCTGTCCGAAGGACTGAGAGCTTTCAAGCTCACCGGAACAAGTTTCCGCCCTTTCAGGAACTTTGTTCGTCATTGCCACTCCGCAATTAAACGCCTTTATTCGTTAAAACTGTATCTTACTTTTCTCACTTAAATATATACTACTGCACTTTCAAATGGAACCTAATACATACCATTTTCAACACTTCCGGTGATACTTTTTCCTCAAAAAGTTTGTTATTTATTAAATTCAACGTCTATTTAAAATTTAACCACAATTTTATTTTTACCTTATTATAATTCAGTTTTTTTTTGCTTTATAGAAATTTGTTTGTAAAAAAAAAGTTTGAAAAATGAATTTTTATTTTTTATTACTCTGGCATTTTAATAAATTGTGAATACGATCTATTTAGAATTGAGTGAGAAACTTGGTGACATTTGGATGCTATTTCAGTACGTGAGTAGCACGTTTCTGGAACTGTAGGATTAATTAAATCTTTGATTAGCATAACAACGAGAATATATATTCTGTAGCAACGAGTAATCGTGGAAGCAGGAATCGTAATTTATGTGTATATTATTAAATTAGTAACTTTATCAGGATATAAATATAAACCGAACTGTAAATCGGATTGTTTACAATTAAATTAAATAGATACGTCAAGTGAGTTGGAGAAAAGTAAAGCGATTTTTTATTTATAAGGATAAAATTACAATTTAAATTGTCATTAATTCGAAATAGGAGGCTCAAGTCGTTCGTCCTCGTAGATTCTGCAGAGCTGCAGTGCTTAACGTCGGTGCAGATCTCATATATTTAACCTTGGATTACGGCCAACAACGGATGTGTGACTGCAAGTGATCTCTTTTTGTCTTTAAGACTTTTAAATTACTTTATTTTTTTTCGTTATTCAAATCTTGGGACTTTCGCTGATTAGCCCGAGGGAGCTTTTGGTGACAAAAATTTTTAAAATTCATTTCAGTAATTATTTCCAATGATTTATTGCAAACACGATTTGTAATTACGTTGAAAATTATGTCGAGATCCCAAGAGACGGCGTAATTTCTCTTTAGTTCCTATAGAGCAAGTCTCACGGGAGAAAATATCATTAACCCGAATGTTTATATAAATTCATGTAAAATTAAAATAAATTATAAAATTAATAATACTCATATATATGTTACGAGTACTGACATTACGGAAAATCATGTCAACATAAGTATAAATAAATGTAAGCCAAAAATTTCATTACATGTTAATGCGATTATCATAATTATAAATCGTTAGTATGAATCGCTTTAGCAAATATTACAAGGAAATTAAACATTATGCTGAATAAACTCGGATCTCATTGTCTTCACATTTTAATACTATTTTACTTGTCGTAAAAACCTCCTACATCCGCGTCAAAGTAATTTATTCAAACATTTCCGGTCTAATTAGAAAAAAAAAAGAGATAAAAGGGTAAAATGAAAAGAGAATTTTTGAAATTTATTTGAATAAATTTTTTATTATACATGCGCTTTGTAGGAACCCTTTTTTTTTGGTTCTGAACTCAAGGAGATTATATTCAATCTTTTTTCAGTGCCACTTCATTGTGCAAAATCAAGTGTTGCGTCAAGTGATATCACGACTCTTTTTTAAACCATCCATACAACCCTCAACTTTATCCCCCTTGGCTTGAAAAAATTTAAAGAAATTCCAAGGGGTAACATGTGCTCTTATTGTATTTATAGCCTTCACATTTTTTTCTTCATTAAAAAATGTTCTCAAATAAAAAAAAAAAAAAAACCATAAATACAAACCTTATTCCTTCACTTCCGTAATTTGACTATTACTTCTTGCCCGGCTCGCGATACGTCGAACCTGAAATGAGAAAAGGAAACATAAAGTTATAAATGAGGTTAATTGATTTATTTTTGCTGTCAAGGAGTGTCAGGAAATACAGTAGGTATATATATTGATGAAAGGCATCAGGAAAAAAACTCGACATGTTTCTCGAACCCCACATACATAAAACATTTATATTTGAGCGTGAGCCTACCACACCCAGTAATGAAATTAGGGCAAAAAGTTTTGTTTTTAATATGGCGAAATTTTTTTTATGCTTTTTCGGCTAGTAAAACTTGCAGTGTATGCATTAGTTGGTATGGTAAGGCCAATCTGCGGTACTGTGGACACGTTTTCGGTGCGACAGAGCGTTGCCTATAAAATAATTCAAAAAGTTTTTCAATTTACCGCTGGCTTTTGGCCTTGTCGGACAATCTCCACGAAATCATACATTCACTTTATACATTTTTTGTTTTTTCCACAGTGTATCTCCAATTAATGTATGCCCTAACTGTATCAAAAAGTCATCAAACAGTTTCATAAAATACGATACTCCACAATATGAAGGTTTTTTGTTTTTGTGAATCTGAAACTGATAATGAATATCAGTTTCGGAGCTGCCTGCCATACATTGTGATGAATTGATTCTATTTTCGATAGATTACATTCACTGTCATGAAATAAATGACTGAAATATATTTAATCGTACAGAGAAAAAAAAGGATGCTCAATGACCCAAACAAAAAAAAATTTGTGATTGACACGCACTAGTGCTGACCTGGTGTTGTTCTCGAATTTCCATGTTACAATTGTCATGAATCCAACCGTCAACTTTATATTGTGAAAAATTTCTGATGGAAAAATTTAAAAAGCATATCAAGTTTCACAGATGGAAAAAATTCACGAATCAGAGAAATATGTCAGCTTTGAGTGTCTAGCATTTAACACATTGCGAAAAATAACATTTTCAAAAGATGCGCTCTCTAGAAATTTTTTTGCTTTATGCTGTGAGAAGTTATTCCGAACAGGAAAGAAGTTACGACGTATTTTTTCAAAACAATACAGTGCCATCTGTCCGTATATGTCCAACGCCGATTACTCAAAAAATAAATTTTTCTCGGAACGCTTTTGGGGTTTTCCTACTAGCGGACATCGTGAGGAACAAAAAACATTAATATTGTGCTGAGTTATTCTCAACAGGGAAAAAGTTACGGGCTACTCTACATAGATAGTCAATCTCATACATCCTCATTTATCCTTATATATCATCATATGAGTTTAAACTCGAAAAAGAAATTTTTCTCAGGACTTTTTGAGGTATCTCCTACTAGAGGACATCATGTTGAACAAAAAATAGTTTTCCTTCATTTCTATATGCTAGAATTTCGATCGACAAGCCGCGTCGAATGACATCTTGACGATCAAAATCGGTTCATCCGTTGGAAAGTCATAGATAGTTACATACATACGTACGTACGTACATACATTCACTAAGACACCATCTTGAAATTAATCAGGATAGCTTCCTAGAACCTCAATATGTCAAGATCTTTCAGAAATTCGGTTTTCGGAAATCGGACCGAAAACCAATAACTTTCCGAATTTCTGAAAATTTGTAATTTACTTAGCGAGAAGTTAATAATGAGTAATGTAGAATAACAAATGGTCTATAGATCGATTTTATCAAATGGACTCACATTTTTTAATATTTCTGTCAATAATTGCTCTCCATAAAATTTTATAAGCTGTCGTATTTGTTTACACTTTATAAATACATATGTCCATATTTGTATTTTCAACAGAAAATCAAATATTTGGGAAAACAAATCTTTAAAGCTAATAACTATATCGTTGATTACTGAGTTGTTACATTCAATTTATAAATATGAATATATATACTTTTCATTTAGTTGCTTTGTCCTTTTTTTCATAATTTTTCCTTGAAAATGCTTCAATTGATTTTATTTATAAATTAACCAAGTAATTGTTCATGTGTGAAGTAGTATCCCAGTTAAAACGCTGTTTTTATTGAAACTATTGAAATAATTCAAACTCATAACTTCCCATTTGAAATCATAGAAATCGTTGTCATAAAAAGGATTTCAAAGGATTAGTAGGTTTTATAAATGGAAAAAAAAATAATTTGCCCTCAAAGAGATAAACAATACCTCTGTGCAAAACAAATGGCATAAAAAAGAATATCCTGTATGGGTTAAAAAAAAAAGTAGCTCCGAATATAAATATACCTAGGGTAGTTATACAATCGTAGGTTGCGGAGCCAAAGCAATAAAAACGCCTAGAGGTTTTCCGCGTCTCGCACAATACAGTTGGCCTCCCTTTACCATACCCAGTATTTTTTTCTTTCATAAACTTTACACTCGGGCCACTTGGCTATCTCAACCTCTCACATCCACAAATACGACAAAGAAGCTTAATGCACACGTCCAAGATTACCAAACACAAAAAAAAGTTGTTCTTATTCTTTACACCGGTCAAAAATTTAAAGAAAAGTTTTGCTGAGCTAGTTTTTTATTCCGTTAAATTTATGTATGCGGATCAATGTTTGAATCGATTAGACACAGCCTTGACAAATTTAACATTAAATGGATAATTTTAACTCGGGGGTTTAATATTTATGAATGCGGTTTATTTATAAAGAAATAATCATGACGGTGTTTATTGACATGCCGACATAAGGCGCCCGGCAATTTAACGCAGATGATGTTGAATGATTTTGAAAATAGTCTAGTGTATATGGAGGGTGTGAATTACTACTCTATGACATATAATATTATATTTAATGAATGATCAATGGTACATATGCAGCTGCACGGATTCTAGACTGACCTTGGAGACTTGCTGACGTGACCCATGTTTTGTTATAGGATTTGACATAAATTCATTAAATATCATGTTTTAGAGATTTTAGTGCTTACTCATTTTTTTTATACAATTCTCATATTTATATTTCAGTTCAAAAATATATTTTTACAAGTTCAAATGATCAGTGTTTGAAAAAATAAACTGCAGTGAAATTCAATCTCTTATTTTTTTGGCATGTTATTGGTTTACAAATTATTTCACAGTTTGGAAATATGATATTTGAAAAACAAAATATTGAATTTGTAACAAAATGTGCTCTGCGCATGTTGAGCATTCTATGGAAAATTTTACGGGTTTCTGAGTGTATCAGGAACATTATTCTTTATTTGTAAGATATTTGAGATTTTTTACAGTGGAATGTAGTTAGTATGCTCATATGAGCATGAAAACATTATCAAGTTAGTCTCTTTTAAATTTTCTAATCTAAAAATTTTTGGAGTAATTCATTTGTACCCTAGTTTATTGGAAAAATTAATTTTACACATAGTAATTATTTTTTTATCTGCACATCTTACTTAATGTGAGAAATAAAAATATTCATTAATAAGTAAATTGAAAAACTTTTTTTGGAGTAACTTTTCGAAATTACGATTTTTCAGTAAAAAAAAATCGAATTTTAATGAATTACTTAATTTTTTATATGAAAAGTGATTAAATATCAGTAAATAATTAGTTTAAAGTAAATTATTTGTGACAATTGTTGACTAAGTTGAAATAAAGCAAATGAAGAAATCCAAGTTCAGGCAGCGTGGCCGAGCGGTCTAAGGCGCTGGTTTTAGGCACCAGTCCGAAAGGGCGTGGGTTCGAATCCCACCGCTGTCATTTATTTTTTTTTTTTCTCAATGAATTAATTAAAAAAATTTTACTGACAATAAATTTTCAATATCAGTAAATCGGTTTACCATAAACCAAAATTTATTATCTGTAGTAATCAATGGAAGTTAAAATTTAATTAACTCGAAAACGTGACAATTTGACAGCTAGATTCTGAATATTTATAATCACTCATAAAAAAAAAAAAAAAAAAAATACGAGAGTGCCAATTAAAACGGTAATAAAAAAAATCAATTGTCTTTACATCCAACGAGTGGTTTAAATTTTTTCGAGTTGTTTTCCCACTTGTCTACCCCACAGTGAGCAATACTAATTGTCAACTCGTCAGAGAGTGACGCATTCTCAGCTCACAGGCATTATAGCTGTCGACAAAGTAAACCGCTTTGTTTCACTGACTTCCACATCCCCATTTCTTCTTCAACTTACCCCCATTATGTACTTTCATACACTTTATACTCTATACACGTTAAACATAAAGCCGTATACCGACTAACGATTCCAGTTCTCCTTTGTCCTCAGTCAGTTTTTTAAGTCTTGTCTACAATTCCACTCAATTGTCTTCCCGCGATTATGTCCCAGATGTACGGATTAATAAAATTTTATTTCAAATTTAAATAAAAATAAAATTAAAATAATTTAAAGCTGGGAATCCCAAGAATTTTTGTAATTACATCTCTATCATTCCACACCCCAGTTCAACTCGTGTTCTAAAATAAAATCAAATGTCTATGTAATGTAAAAAAAAAAAAAAAAAGTTTTATTCGCTATTACGAGGCGTTCCAACACAACGACCGTACAATTTTATGAGCCAATAAAAATTTTGACAGTATTATTAAAACTGCCCTCAGGGATACTTTTAATATTTGGGTGCGCATTTCCCAGACCAGCGGAACGTTAAAAGTCAGAAAGAAAAAATTGAATATTTTTTTTTAAATATTTAAAAAAAAACTAAAAGCCAATAAAATAAAAATTAATAAAATAATTGAAATAATAATAATGTTTTTACGCTGCGTTTGACAAGGTATCTATAAATATTCGATTAGTCGAGGAATCAATCGAAAATAATTATTCAATTTTTTCTTTGATAAACAAAACTCAGGAGCTCTTGTATTGATTGAAATTCTCAATGTAGAAGAAACTTCCAGACAATCTAGAGCATTGTTGTAACTCTGGCGCCCACGTGTTCTGTTAAAATTTTTTTAATAATAACAGTAATCAATAAAAATTAAACTAATGACCGTCAGAAAAAATTGAATAATATTTTTCCAACAAAAGACACGTGGTAAGTTCCGAAATTGTTATCATTGTCATAAGCATACACAATACGGTCTCTCATTACTTGCTAATTCCCAGCTGGCATGTTTTACTCTCTGTGTCGGACGTTTCACGCCTTCGGGCGAACCTGCATCAGCTAGCTCTCCTCTCTCTGTCTCTGCTTCTATCTCTCTGTCTAGGTGTAGAATGTAGATGCATGTACTCCTACGTGCATTACATAAAAAGCACCACAGTCAAGAGCCAACACCTACAGTGTGGAGTCCCGCGGCTTGGAGCGGCGAGCATCAAAGCCCAGCAATGAGGTGCACTCACATTAATTTATAGTGAGTGTTTATGTCAAAAATCCAAGATTAAAAGCTGCTACTTGTTACTGGCTTTTAAAAAAACTCTTTTAATTCTTTTTTTATATAAAAATTCTCATGCATAATTTTTAGCCCTTTAAATTTTATAGAAATTCATGGATCGTAAATAGAAGATGCGGTAAAAAATTCATCAAGTCATGAAAAAAATCAGGGTCACTGAAGGAGACGTTAGTGGGTTCGAGAGGACCTGGGATGTATATATAGACATCAGGAAAGCCGTGCCTTGTAAAATTCGGCCGTGGATAACTTTAGCGTTGGGCTCATCGAAAACACAAAGAGGAACACAAAGGAGGATCGATACTCGGCTCATTTTCCGGGACTAGTCTCGCCAGCCGACAACTAAACCGCCGACTACGACGGTGGTCTACACACTACACACTACTGTAGAATCTGTAGTGTAGCCACACGCGAGTTCGCGTGTGAGCATTAACGCCCTCAACCGCATGGTGTTTTTGCTTGCCGGGCATTCGCGGCTACTCGCGTTGTTCTTCCTCGGCTATGACACTCACACACACTCGCCCAAGCCACAAACATGCACGTATTATAAAGAAAAAATTTAATATACACGTCCATTCATTGCTCTTTTTGTTCGTATAGTAATTACAAGAAGAATGACTGTATAAATTGCTGCTTCGCTGTGTATATATGTATATACATATGTGCATAACTCTTTCCTTCACTAAAATTCATGCTTTTACCTTCTGATTACACAAAGCGACCACTTGTTCGACAATGAGTATGTTATATATATATTTTTTAGTACAACGGAACAATTGATAAATTAACAAGGTTTTGTTTAAAATTAATTAAACATCATGTTTGACAATTTTCGATCACAATATAATCAATCTACATATACATATTGTATGCGTTCGTGTCTGTGTATAACACAAATAAATGTATATAGTCCGTCTAGATGTATATATATAGATATACAAACTCCCCCATGAGTTTTTGCTCTCGCCTAATCGATACTTCCTACAATATTAAGTCTGGCTTTACATTGGCCGCTTGGATGCACAACTTGCCATGACATACAAGCAGACGACGCGAGACGAATAGAACAGAAACGATACCAAACTCTTTGACAATGAAAAAAAATAAAATGTAAAAAAATCGTATACGTGGTTCACCGAGTAGTCACGTGTCTCTGAAGAAAATCGGGCGTTCCACTCATTTTATCTCGTTCATTCTGGCTGATACTGGCTACTATAGCCTCCATACTTTGTTAGTATCGTCCTTTAGCTCCCCGTCGGTCGTTTCGTTGCTCGTTGATTCGCGCCTGAATGCACGGACCGGCAAGTAAAGTTGAGAGAAGAGAAAACGAGCCCTTCCAACTCGTCGAACTGACGGGACCGTTCCGTTCTCTACTGCCGTGTGTACTGGGGTTCGCATATACATATATATGTATTTGTGTAGTAGTAACCCAACTACCCCCCATGAACCTCACGTAGTACGCAAGAGAGGACGTAACCCTTCGTAGGTCGCCATGACGACCAGCAAGATGTGTCACGATATGCAAATCGTACTTTTGCGAAGGTCATTGTCTAATTTAAGCTCTCTCTACTTTATTTTCCCGCTTTTTCTCACATTCGCGTTCTGTCAATTATTTTTTATATTTACTTTATATAAATATATACTGGATGAAAAATTATTACAAATCGCGGATACTTTATCAAAGAGATTAATCGACATTTTTTAGGTAGGTCAATGTCGTGACTACTGCATTGAACGGCTGCCAAATTTCCAATGACCCATCGACTGCTTCGACAGATTGGCTCTGCTTAAAAAAAAAAATTTTATCTCTTCATACTCATACTCACAATAATAACGATAATAATGACAGTAATAAAAAATAATTATCTTTCAAAAAATAATTTTTATATAACTAGACATATGTCTAATTTAATTTTCCCCGTATAAAATTACTAGGTTTAATTTTTCACGTCGAGGGAAACTAGTCGCTCGTCCGCGAGAACTGGGTGCGTGCAGAAGCTAGCGGCTACCGATCGTATGCCAAAGGTACGCTCACACAATTTCCATGTGTGCGTGTGAGTGTGTGTGTGTATGTATATATATAAAGAGGGTGGCAGGTAAGTAAATCGTCGGCTTGGGAATAAGGGCGAATGAACTTGCGAGTATTGACTGGACGCAACTTGTGTTCCAAGTAAGTCTCCAGCGTGACTAGCCGGTAAATTTTTAAATGTATACCAACGTTATCCTTATTTTTACACACATAGTCCATAAAAACCACAATATTTTATGTCATTTTACCGAGCACGTGTTCCGAGGATAAAAGAAGACATATTTCGAGAGCTCTAGGACTCTGCCGTAGATCTCGAACATTATTGACGAAAAGAAATTCTTACCTTTCTTCTTCTTCTTCCTCTTTTGCTTCTGCTTCTCCTACTTCTATTATATAACAGCATCATAAATAATTCAACTGCCGACACTTGAATTATTTTTTGGTACACGCGTCGAGTGTTGGTATAGTCACAGTACGTATGTAGTACAGTAGTATTGTCGGTTATCCGGGTCTTTGTTTGTTGTACATTTGGGTTTCGATTGAATAAACACGAAAAATTTTATAAGAAACTAACACAAAAGTCAATCCCCCGTGGCGCCGTCTCAATATATGTATATGTATATATACGTGTATATTATATCTATCAATGACAGAGTCTTGTCTTGTACTCTCCCTTAGATATTTTTCGTACTCTGGCTCTGACTTGGAACCCCCTGCGATATCCCTTATTCATTATATATATACTTTTTTTTTCTCCATCACTCCGGATGGCAATGGTAAGTATAAAATATATATCCCTATAAGAAATCAATCGGCATGAGAAATCAATCGAGTGTAGAGAAGCATGACGATTGAATGAGTTAACTATTATACTGCTTTTGACGTTTGATTGTAATATAAAGAAAAAAAAATAAAAAGCTTCTTGGGTTTAATAAACATCACCTTGCGCGAAATTATAATATATATAAAAAGCAAAGCTCGAGTAATTGATGCTTTTATTTACTTTATTGATAGCTTTTATTTAATATTGGTTTGCTTGATTGCTTATTTATTTTGAATTTACTTTGATATTTTATATCAGAGATCAAGTACTTCTAGGAGTTTATTATTATAATTGGTCTTTATTTTTTAGGCACAAAGTCATCATAAATTTTAATTAGATGAAGACCTTTTTAAAAATGAAAATTTAATTATACGACGAATAAGTCGAGAAGAGAAGTTCATGACATTAAAATTTTAACAACGGCTGGTGTTTTCTGCTTTCAATTAAACTGTACAAATGAAAAATTTTTTTCATTTTTTAATATCTAGTTTGTATATTGATGTTAGTATAAATTTCATTCCTGGAATTTATTTAATTAAGATAATTATTTCAATAGTTAATATTAATTTAAAATAAAAATTGAATCGATATCCAACGGGATTCGCAATCCAACACCCCAACAGAGCTACATATTTAATAATATATATATATAACAAATGGGGGTTGGTTTTTACGCAACGAAGAAAGAAAATAAAAGCGAAAGAGATGTATATATATAAATGTATAAGAACACGCGAGGGTTGTTACTACAACTTTGAGTAAAATTTAATGCAATAATAATTCATATGAAAAATCCAATGAATTTTTAACGCAGTTAATAACAATATATTATTTTAATATTTATGAGAAAATTTAAATATCTAAATAAAAATAGCATTCGTTAAATTGTTTAGTGCTCTGAAGAAGTTTCATTTGCTTTGTAATGCAATAGTGAACAAAAATATTGAAACATGTTTGGAATGAAATGAATTTACACTTTTTTTAAATTTTTCATTCGTCCAAAGTTAATCTGTTTTTAGTTTTTCATGATAACGAATAAAAGGTATGCAGAAAATGCAGCATGGAATTTTCATCTGTCATGCGATCACAAAATATTTTTTTTTTAGTTTTTTTTTTTTAATTCCTGTAAAAGCATGATCTTATCAGGGGCAAAATAATAAAAGTAGCAGAGCTAATGTATAAAAAAATAAAACTTGAGTGTAGTTGCCACTGACTTTACTAATGCAACGGCGACGTGCTAACGAGCTCAATGAAACAATGAAATAGATAATCGAGTTTGTCTTGAACAAATTTAACCAAAAGTTACAAGAAACTTTTCTCAATACGAATAAATTCACTCGGCCGTAAATCTTTTCATTATAATTTTAAATATTAAAAAAAAAAAATTAGTTAACGAATGTAAAAAAAATGAAAAATAATATTTAAAAACAGTGATCTCTTAATTCATAAAATAACTCGACTCCACATTAATTCAGTTTCACTTTTATATCCTCAACATTTTTCTACGCTGTACTGATTTTTTTATTTTGCACAGAAGCGTTAACAATTTCCGCGATTGCAACTGCTTTGACGGTAAAAATAAAATTTATAAAAGAGAAAAAAAATATAATATTATAAAGCATTAAAAGGAAAAACAGAAAAAAAAAAAAAAAAAAAAAAACCAAGTATAAATGAACTCGAGTAGGGTTGAATTAAAAGTGCAAAAGGGAGCAGCCTCGGGGAGAGAAAGGACTAAGAGGTTTTTATATAAATGTGTTCGTATCCACACACATATATACACATTTATATTTACACATACTTCCATATACATATATATCTCAGGAGAATAAATGACGACATGAAAGTTTGCACATACACGATAACCCAAAGGACAATCGACTTGCACGCTATCCTCGTATTTCTCGATATTTAACTACACACAAACTCAATATATTTTGCTTGTAATTTATCTTATTCAACATTAAATTATTTACTCTAGCGTTATTATTATTATCGACTTTCATTGTTTGCTCGGTTGAGTACACGATAAACTAATTAGTCAACCTAGTAGTATAACTATTCTATAATGTAGTTAAAATTAATCGTTAAACTAATAAAAATTTGTATTGAACCCAAAGTACAAGTATTCTGCCTTCTACCGAGAGTGTTTATACATCTAGGGCAGTTTGTAGTCTTTACTTGTAGTATTTAGAATACTATTACTGTAGTAACCCAGTTAAATTGTTATGCACTTGAGAAAGCCAATAGAAGCGCGTAAAGTATGCGAGCGAGTATACTCTCGGTCTTGATGATGCTAATTTTTTAAGCAAGAGAATGCGAAGCTAAAGGTAACAAGAACAACAAGTACACAGGTTGATAGTTAGTCAAGTTAAGTTCTCAGTTTACGGTTCAACAAGATAAAGAATCTTAGGAGTTGTTAAGGGTGTAAGGCCTTACAAATACTCCCCTCCCCCACCCACTCCCTTTGCTTTCTACTCAACTTCATAAACACTCGCAAGTTATATTATTTTGTAAGCTAGAGTAGAGATGGTGATGAAGATGAACAATAGGTAAATAAACTTTGACAGGATTGTGCGTCCTTTATTATGGGTGTTTAATTTTGTTAAGTGCATTAATACCATTGTCCTGTTAATGCGCTTATTCAATTATTGTGTCCTTTGTAAATTGATTACGCTGTTTAATTTTGTTGGGGTAAGAGAGATAATATTTGAATTTTTGTTAAAGCAAATAGTTTATGTAATTTTATATGTGGAACGAGACTGAGTGCAAATGAAAATCAGAGTCAGAGTCAGAGTGTGTGAGATTCTTGCGGTCTATGAAAACATACTGATGTAAATCAAAACGGAATGGTAGCAAATTTGAAGCAATGTGGTGACAGACCAAGACCACAGTGTGGTTAACAAACCGAAGGAACAATCATCTCTGATTTCCTGGGCATAAATTAATAATTAATTGCTGTCGGATTATATTATAATTAATAGGAGCGTACTGTAGTGTCTAATTTTTTATTCATAAAAAGAATATCTATATTTTATTTTTTAATTAAGTTTAGTATTTTCTTTCTGTCAGCTGGATGAATAATTATCAGCGACTATTGAGACGAAGTATGCTTGGAGACTTGGATCGAATAAAAATGAGGATAAATAAAATAAAATAAAATAAAAAGTGGACTTGTTGAAGAAAGTAACTTTTGATAGCAACCACTCAGAGCAATTTATTTTCAAATTTTTATTTCATTTTAAATTATTAAAAAGATCCATCGGGAAAAGGTCAACAATTAAAGTTTAATCAATACTGTGACATTTATCGCAAAACCTTTTAAAGAAACAAATTAATTTAATTACTTCTTAAAATCAGATGCACTAAGTAGTAATGAGAATAGTAATAAAGTCAACTAATGACTTTTTATAAAAATAATTACTCGAGATGAACGACAGTAATGAGGACAATTGAGTAGCGAATCGATATCGACAATAAAAAAAGTTTATGACATGAAAATTATTAATGAGACGCGTGAACGGATTTTTGGTCAGCAAAAAATGAATAATTAGAGTAGAAAGGACGTCGACGGGATAATATTTAGCAGGTCAGGTAATATAATCTGATTGCCGCTTGTTTGACCGGACGCCGATTTTTAGTTCATTTGCTTTGTTTGGATTTATTTTGACTGCCGCTACTACTGTTACCGGCGCTCCAGTTGTTAGCTGGAATATTCTCTTCTCTGTACTAGACTAACAGATAATTAACAAGCTTCGAGTCGCTATATTGTCATTAATAATCGTTGCTGATGCACGTGTCATTAATTAACCGGCTCACTAATAGCCGGAATAATTTCCACACCCGTGTGCTTTAAAACGTTTTACATTTAAATAATGCCATGATAATTCACGAGACAACCCAACTCCATTATTCGCTAAACTAAATCCTACTATAAAATACTAGTAATTATAATAATTATTTTAATAGCAATAGCGATAGTCATTATAATGATAATAATGATACTGGCATGTGCACACTCGAATATTCGGAGTGATTATGGACTTTATTTAAATACAAATTCACTCCGTCACTCGGAGTTTCGGAGTTTGAAAAAAAATCACTCAGAATACGGAGTAAATTAGGAGTTTGTTTTTCTAGCGGAGTATTTTCGGATTAATCTGATTTTTATTTAAATTCACATTCACTCCAGATTTGATTCGCGTTCACTCCGAAAATTTTTTTGTGTATAAGTATGGGTATGAATACTATTTGATGTTAAGATATGAAAATATTTATTTATTGTAATTAATTAATGCGGTTACGCGTGAAAAATGTCGCTTATAATGTTTGTACTGTGGTGGCGCTTACAATTATCAATAAATACTCATTGCTGGAGTGTAAACCTAGTATAGATCAGAACGATATGCAGATATGGCAAATTTGCCATGTGTGATTCGACGACAAAATTCAACACCCAGAACCCGTCTATGTAAACGCAATCAGCTTTTGATTGCAATTTTAATATGCATGTCCATAATGGTACTTTGGTTTATAAACCATTTATTGATTTATTTATTTATTTATACTATTCATGTGTTTCGGTTATATTATTTTTTTTTCCTCATTTTTACTTTTAAAGTTGGTGATTTAGTTTTTATTTATTATTTTAACGAGCAATCCGCAGTCATTGCGTGTCTGTCAGAGTGAAGCTTAAATTTTTTATTATTATTATCTTATCTTTTGTATACAATTTTTAAATTAACTTGTTAGTCGAATTATTAATTCATTAGATATTAAAAATTTATTATTTTTGCGGTAAATATTTTTAATTATGCGAATTTTAAATTTTTAAATTATTTTTTAATTTGTAGCTGGTGGATTTTCGGTAAAAAATTATTATATTGGTTACCATAAATTTGTATATTTAAATTGAGCGTACAAAATTTACTTATCGATAAAAAAAATTCAAAATTGAATATAAAAGTATATAAAAAGTTATCGCGAAGGTAAAAAATATTTAATAAAAGTTTTATTATTCCACTATTTACAATTCATATGACACATATATAGCAGATGGATTAAAGCAGTAAAGTATGAAACGGTGTTAATAAAAACGAGAGAAAATATATCTCGAATAATTTCATTCTTTTATTTTATTTTTTTTTATGATTGTGATTTACTTATTTTACTTACAGCGCTGTTGACATTGCTCCGATTGTTTAATCATCCCCGGATAAAAAAAAACCAAAATTATGCTGTTATCGTTGGCTTGATTTCAACGGCAAATATTTTTTTTACCAAAATCCTATTCAACCCTAGTATTTTTACCGCAACAAAACGGAATACTATTCAAGTTCGATAAAAATTGCTCAATAACTTAAACTGACACACATGCACTTTTTTTTTATTGTTCAAAAATTTTTAAATTTCCTCTCAAATTACTTCTAGCTGGAGGTAATTATGACTAAAGTTTAATTATTTTTAAAATTCAGACGGAGTATAATTTGAATGCGTCTGAATCACGCGCGCGCCGCGACAACACTGGGGCTGAAAGCAACCCCTACCCGATATATTATTTTCTGTACTAGCCGGCACAGGAAGCACCCCACTGAAATTACCCTCTCTCGTTCTGTAATTTCCCCCTCTATCATTCTTTACTCGGTCGTACATTCTACAGTACATATGATGTACACTAGCTTGTCTGTATGGACATTGTCCAGATAAAAAATTGATTTGCCGAACAATATCTGTGATAAATAGTCAATAGAGTAGATTTTCATACATTCAGAGGAATTTACAAATTTCAGTCATACAATTATAAGCTACAGCTTAAATATCATAATTCCTGTACCAATTAGTACAGGTAGGGATTTTTTTAAAGCCGAAATTAAAAAAAAAAAATCACTAGATTATTAATAATTTTTTTTCCAAAAAAATGATTATAATTATCATTTAATTTGAATTAAAGAAACAGAAGTTACAAAATTAAGTGTTTTGTGCTGTACATGTACTTTGGCACAACTAATACTTAAACTGATATAAAATAAAAATACTTGTACATAATATTTATTATTTACGTTTATATATGTATATGCATATATATATTACACGATTATGAAACAATTAAATAGTAAAACAATTAGACTGCCTCGCTGTATGTCATTAAATGCACAAGTCTTCTTGATATGTTTTATGTTTAAGGTAACAAAGATTTATCGTTAGTAATCTCATATATCATATGTCATAGTCTTAAATAATTACAATCATTGTTCGCCGTTTATCAGAAGACATATCAGTAATTACGTAAAATGGTAATTGTGTAACTTTTGTTGTACACGGTTCAGTTATCACAGACTCCGCAGCACCTCTAAGCTAATGACATACAATCAATACATTTTATATATTTTTTTACCGGTAATTATAAATCTACTACCTACATTCATTACATTACATACTTTTTTTTTTTTTTATTACAAAATTTTAAAAATAACAATAAAAAATTTGTATCGTCATCTAAATAGTTCATCAATTATTGTCATCATTTTTTTTTATTTGTAAAATAAATTGTGCGTTAAATTCAAATTTTAACTGGCAGTTAAACTGTATGGCGTTACCATTTGAATAATTCATTTTTTGCTAATTAATGATTAATTATTAATCACACTCGATTAATTAAAACAATAGACCCATAATTATTATTATTATTATTATTATTATTATTACGATTTGAAATTAATCTATTATATACAGACAAAATTCCCACAAATCTCATCGCACTTGGATGTCGATGATTCACTAGATCCCTCTTGAATAGACCCGTAGGGTCTTTTCCGACAACAGCACATTCTCTCGACCAACTCTTTCCAAGTGGGTTCTTCTGACTCCTGTCTAAAAACACCACTCGACGCCTCGTCGGTGCAAACCGACACAAATGCCTGGAGATCATTCTTAGGAAACCCATCCCGATAGTAAAGTTTTATCGTGTCATAGGCGTCCATAATTATTGAAATAAAAAGACTCAGAACAACGTAAATATACAGAGATATAAATGTGTACAAATACATGCGCGAGTACCACCAGAGGATTGGGGACTTGAATGAGGCTATTGAGAAGGTTGCAAACATGTCGTCTCCATTGATGAGCGCAAACAGACACTCTGAGGTTGTGGCAAGTGAACGGAATTTAATGTGATAAGGCCCGAGTATAAGCCATCCGCAGAACGTGAATCCCGCGTAAATTAGTATCGCGCAGATTGAAAATCTGACGACCTTTGGCGCGGCTTTCTTCAGTGTCAGTATCACGACATTGTATGTCTTGAAGAATCCGAGGTATCGCAGAACTCCGAACCAGACGAGTAAATTTCCAGTGCCCAGAAAAATGCTGCATATGTTCCAGTGATCACTTCCGTAATACTTGCGCTCAATCTGCTCCTTGATAGCCGAGCCCATTATTATCAGTAGGTCGTTTATTATAATCATGATGTACCACATGTTTAAAAACTCTAGACGACCTTCGAGACTCAAGTTAGTGCCGTAGGTTTTCTTGAAGAATCTTATCGTTTCAAATTTAAGTAACTGAGCGCGATAGATAGCACGCGAGCATAAAATTAGGGAGATTCCGCAGATAAGAATCACAAAGAGATTAAGAATAGTTCTCAGTGCTGAGTCTAACTGATTATCAGTAATGTACTGGGTGTCACCTTTGCAAAGCAATCTTTTGGGCTCGACGTCCAGTGACAGTAACATTTGACCATCAAAGTCACTGTTGTCCAGTATTATTTTTATGTCAAACTGATAGCAGTCCGGTGGCGTTATCGGACCCGCGGCTTTCAAGTTAACCGTTTTTACGGCAAACTTCAGGTGAGCTTTAACCAACGCCGAAAAATTTATTTTTATATCTCTGTCCGTCAGTAACTTTTTCGAGTTTATTGTCGGGTTGCTGCTGTCCGAGAATGTGTGATTGACGTTTATACACGTCCGGTCTATCTCGTTGTTGAAGATGTAGCTCTCGTTGAAGCCGAATATAATGCCTTCTTTGTACTGGTACAGACACAGCATTACCGGTCCCAGTGAGTTATCTTCGGCTGTGTACGAGTATGAGCCAATCGCGTTACTCAAATTGTAATAGCCGTTCAAAGCGTAATCTATTGTCTCGTAAAATTCGTCTTGCTTGTACAGAGCCAGAGGACCTGTTGCCGGTGGGTACTCCGGTACCTAAAACACAGTCATCGAGTCATGTTAAATGTTTACGAAATAAATATTAAATATGTATATTTTTTTTACCTCTTGCGTGGCATCCCATCCACGTAGAAACAGATGCGAAAATGTTATTCTATTATCCCACGCATAATTTACGTGATTGTAATTATTGTGAGCAAACAAACACAGCTGTATAGTGACTAGAATTATTTTAATCACTTGTACGATAAATTTATATGGGAATCTTCTACGAGCCTGCCATTTTTCAATAGGATTCATGAAAAAAAATCTCAATTTTCTACGCATTTTATCTTCTGCGTAAGCTATAGCGTCGTATCGCGGTTGATTACTCGGGTTACTCCTGCTAAACAGAACAGATATCATTACATCCATGAAATGTGATAACAGTAATCGAGATAATGAGTAATATTATTTTTTATGTCTTGTGTAATTGACTATTTATTTTTTCAAGTGATTTTCTGGTGATTCACTGACCTGGTGCTGTCATTGCTGAGGGGACAATCCTCGTCGCCGCTCTCGGATGTCCTGGCCCAGAGTTGAGTTCTCAGTGAATTGCTACCACGTGCGGGATCCTCCAAAATAACACTCTCGTTCTTGATGACTTTGCTCTCAGCCATTTTTCTTGATGTTATCGCCGCTGGTTCAACTGCTCCAGAACTTAAAACCTCCAACTCAATTGTCGGTTTATCCAGTGGGTTCAAGACTTGATTCCCACAAAACTGACGCGTTACATCCGTGCGTCTGTATCGATTATTAAATTATTATTAATTAAATTATTATAAGAATAAAAAGTATAAAATAAAGTACAGGATTGACACTAATAGAACAAAGAGAGATCAGATTTTGAGGTCACGAGTGACTTAGCAATGAAATAATGACCGACTGCGATTTGTTTTATAAAAAAATCCAGCGTGTACTTGAATGTTATTATTTATTTTATTGCAAGTGTTATTGAAATATATACATACAAATACAGTCTCAATGAACAGCTGGTTTTTTGATGTTGTTGTTGAATAGTAACGCGCAGTGGCCATCGGGCCTAAACAGAACCGACTGACTCAGACGTTCATCGACAGTATACAGCTGTGATTACATTCACTTGCTCTGGAAAATTACCACATCAGCGCTACGGTAATATATATATTACATATCTCTGTTTATTTTTATTGTTAATAAACGATAAATTATCAGCTACGCTAAGCAGGAAAATTTATATTATCAAGACCCAAGAAATTTAAATATAGGTCTCTATATTTACCACTTGCTCCATTTGGTAAAGCAGAACTTGAAGGAATTTTGAATTTTAAATTATTTTAGAATTTTTATTTCAATTTTCAAATTTAATTGAAGACAATTTTAGAGTGTGATCATAAAATGAGCATGTGGCTGCAAGTGACGTGTGAACTGTCATCTGATTTTCTGACAGACTCAGAATTTCGGTAACTTTTTCTCCCGTTAAAAAAGACCAGTCGCAACCGTAGGCGATGCTCTGGTGATCATGATACTCGGCAATCACCTGGGGATCGTCTTTCCTCTGGCAATCAATGATACGAAACCCGCTGTACATGCAGGCGGCCAACAAATATCTGCAGTCAAATGGGTCCCATTTCAGACGCCAGATTCCTCCTCCGAGTTTTATTTCTGATACCGGTCTTCGGAAGTTCCGGGTGTCCCATAGTCGTAACGTTTCATCGTAACTGCAAATTAGATGATCATTATCATGGAATAGTTATTTTTAAATAAATTAATACCTTCCAGAGGCTAAAAAAAATTCTTCCATCGCATTGGAATGCAAACTCGTAACTCCAGCCTCGTGGCTCCTATTGGTTCCAATTACTTGTAGTCCTTCTCTTGAATCGAATTTTTTAAATTTGCAGTCATCTCCTCCTAGTAAGTTTTTATATTAATTATGATTAAGTATTTAGACGTCAGTTAAACAGATTTGAAAATTAGTACCAGAATAAATGACATCAGTGTTCCAATAATCGAATGCCGTGATCCAGGCTTCGAACTCATGAGCTTCTTGTGATGAAAGACACTCGAGTTTACTTTGACCAAAATAAAACAGGGAAACGTAGCCCTTTGAATCGCTCACGGTAATTTTGACATCTAGACCATTTGTCCCTCTGCCAGTGCTCCAATCCAAGGACAATGCCAGCACTGGATCCTCGCTACTCACACTAGTCTCTACAAGCAATTCAATCTTCCCTTCATCTTCATCAAGTTTAAATACTTGCAAAAATCCCAGAGAATTGACTACGCCCAGTAAAATTTTATCTTGACACCTCACATGTGCCCACTTCATGTCCAAAACCGCTGGGACCTCCAGCTGCTGAAGTAACTTCAATTTTCCTGGCGCCCTAATTTTGAATAAAAAAATTCTTCCCAATCGTTTCTGACCTGAAGATTTAGTTACCGAACTGTCGGAACTTTCTTCAGGAAATAATTGATAAGTACCGCAGACAAACAAGTCCTTGAAGCCTTTAATTGGACACCATTCCACAGAATCTGCTGAAAATTCAGTGTCAAATGTCTCCAGTGTCTTAAACATTTTAACTGTAACATAAAACCATAGAAAAAATTACATAATTCTCAATTTTTTACAGTGCGTCTATCAATCAGCAAAGATAATTTAAAAATAAATAACAAAACATATATATATTTATTTAAATTTATTTATTTTAATTAAATAATCATGAGCAACTTGTTACACGTGATATACAAATTTTTGGTCAATGGAACACGTTAAAACCCGTTACAATTTATCATTTAACATTTAAACTAATTATTTAAGTCCCTACTTTAAGTCATATATATATATATATTAATCAATCATCTTAAAAATATCAGTACAAATACTGTTATGAGGCGTAAGTAAACCTGAGTTTGGCTCTTAATTATTCTAGGAACGCTTCCTTAATATTTTGTCTTTTATGACTTAAATTATCATTATTTTTTTTTTAATGCTGTAAAAATATTTTTTTTTATATTGTACCTTCAATAAAGGATAAAGACACTAGTAAATTTACCTCAATTATTTTTATTAGACTTTAATCTTTAGATGATCTATTTATTTATTTAGAAAAAAAAAAAAAGTTTTCATATAATTACTAATGCCTTTATCTCACAACTTTAAGTCATTTAAACCCTGTATGTACTTGAAAATATGTATTTTGTCAACAGTTTTAATAATTATAATTACTATGGAGTTACAAACAAATATATATCTATAAAATTATTACATTATTTTTGTACTATTCGATCTAATAAAATGATAACTATTTTGTTTGAATTTTTTTTAAGGCATTTTCTTAGTATACTGAATTAATAAATTACTTATCTAATTACCTCAAGCTACTTTGATATTTAAAATTAATTAATCAGCTAATGACGAAGGAAAAAATTAAACGTACATTTGGCAAATAGATCTCGTCAAGTAAATCGAAATCTATGATTCTAATAAATAATTTAATTAATTAATCACTAGAATAATCAGATCTTGTAGGAAATAAAATAATGTATAAGTAAATTACCTCGAAAAAAAATTATATAATTAACAAAAAAGATTTTTCAGACTTTGGCACCCGTGGTAACGGTACTCGGTGATGAAAAATAAATTATGCTGATGGCTAAGATTTAAAGTAAATAATTATAATAATAATAATAAACATATGGTAACTATTGACGAGCACTACGTTCAGTCTCAAGAAGACAATCCCTGACTAGCAGACGGGCATGAACAAGACCTCGTTTTATTCTTTCAGCGGAACTTCTGCTCCCAGCGTAAGTTGGACGAATGTCTCGTCCAAGTTCCTCGATGACATTTAGCAACTGTACGTACTTTGATTGTCCAGGTATTGCGGTGACAGTAACATGAGGAATTGTTGACTGAATGTTCCTTGGATTCGGAACAGTTATCGGCGACTCGACGATTTTAGTTATTGTCGTACCAGCAGGTAATTTTGTTATTTCTCCTTCCATGTTCATTTTTAAATTTTATTTTATTTATTTATTTGGTAACTGCCTGACAAACAATTAAATACTATTGTTTTTCATTGTTATTATTTTTAAATTTGTTTACGTGTCGTTTTTTTGTTTTTGAGCAAAGTTTAATTTACAATGAATTTAAATTATTTATTGAAGAGAATAATTACCTTTGATTGATGACGTATATTTTAATGGATAATTATTATTTATAAAATATATATATGTATATATATAAATTTTAATTTATCACTTGGGAGATAACAGAATACAAACAGAAATAGGTTATGAGTAGTTTGTATTGTAAATCATTTTTATTTCAATCCTTAGATGTCACTTTTTAAAAAAATAAAATTCCCGCGGTTTTTTTAAAAATAATTATTGCTGGTATTTATTTGATTAGTTGGAGTTGATGTTAAATAAAAAGGTCTAATTAATTGTTTTTTATTACAAAACTGGTTTTTTATTTAGCAATATCATCTATATGAAAGGCCCATACTTATTTTTAAAAATCCTGCTTGACAATTTAAAATTTAATTATTTTAAAAACAATATCTGTAAAGACAATGGATGTAAAGTGCTTAGAGTTCTTAAAAATAAAAGTACAGTAATTTGTTATAAATCCACCAGTGTTTTTAAAAATATTAAGTAAAAAAAATATATAATTAATTAATTATTAATAATGAACTTATATCTAATTAACAATAAAAATATTAAAATCGAGATTCGTTTATTTTTAGCACAAAAATAACTTTAGATTCCAGCTCAATTTTAAAAAGTTGCCAAAATATTTTTATACATTTGATTGTAAAAATCACCTTTTTTATTATTTTAAAAATTCAAAATAATGAGACATCACAAAATTTTTTTAACCCTAATAAAATTTAAATAAAATCAAATTTTTGATTTTCCTTACGGATGATAAGCGTATCCAAGCTAAATTATTGTTGAAAAATTATAAAATACCGTAATAATTAAAAAGATTTTTATGTAAAATAATTAGTTTGCACTTTTTTTTATATCTTACTAATTAGCTCATTCCTTTCAATTATTTTAATTTTATTTCATTTAGTATAAATTAATAGTACTCACGCGGAAGTTAAGACACTTCCATTTAAAAATACTACCAAGTTCATTTTATACCTGAACTATGGTATTTAATTATACAAAAAGTCTCACTAATTTTAATCGCAGAAATAATAATCACATTAATATTTATATTAATAATAATAATTATGTATTTATTTTAAATAAAAAAAAAATTTTGACTTTTAAAATATCACCGAAATATTTTTATTTTACTTGGCATAAAAAATCCCATTACATGAGAAATTTATCAGCCAAAATATCACCTAAATTAATTAACTAAAGAAATTAATTAAAAATGAGACTCTTTGTACCCAAGAATTTAAAAATATAATAAACTATCCTATATCTAGTAAATGATAGTCAGAAGATCATTGCCGTGCATTGTGTTCTGTCTCCAGCAGACACTCTCTGACGAGAATCCTCGCGTGCTGGATGCCCATTTTTAGCCTCTCAGCGGCACTGCGACTCCCAGCATACGATAAACGAATATCGCGGCCGAGTTCTTCAATAATCACTAGCAGCTGGGCGTACTTTCCTTGACCTGGTACTGAGGGAAAATTAATAGTACTCGAAGGACTCGCCTGTACATTTTGTACCTGGGCAGACTGGGCATTTTGCAGGTTTCTGGGATTCGGTACCGTGATAACGGGCTCCGGGATCCGGGGAATTTCTTGCTTCGGCGGTGGAGGCGGAGGTGGTGGTTGCTGCTGTTGTAGCTGCTGGTGTTGATGCTGTTGGTGCTGATGCTGTTGATGATGTTGCTGGTGTTGTTGATGCTGATGTTGGTGCTGGTGCTGCTGATGCTGTTGATGCTGCTGATGTTGCTGGTGTTGTTGATGCTGCTGCTGGTGTTGCTGATGTTGATGATGGGACACAGGTTGTGGTGGATCATTTAATTTAGTTATTGTTATCTCATTGAGTTTAGCTAGCTCAGTAAGTTTCGCCATCTCAGCCATCTTCGAGTATTCAGGCATCTTGGTGATATCATTCTGCATATTAGCCATTTTAATCATCTCATTCATTTTAGATTTCTCGCTCATTTTAACAAACTCCTTGGCCATTTCATTTATCTGTGCGATCTCATTGTACTTACTCATGTCGTTATATTTAGCCATTTCCGTCATCTTCACCATCTCATTCAACTTTGCGATTTCATTCATTCGCTGGACCTCATTTATTTTAGCCATCTGTGATATTTTCATCATCTCATTCATCTTTGCTATTTCATTCATCTTGGAAATGTCATTTGAATACTTAGCCATCTCTGAATATTTAACCATTTCATTCATTTTGGCCAACTCAGACATCTTGGCAATTTCCTGCATCTTGATGTACTCAGTTGTCTTGGCGTACTCGGCCATTTTTTCCATCTCGTACCTCTTGGCCATGTCCTGAGACATTTTATTCAACTCAGTCATTTTACTGAACTCAGCCAACTGGGCCATCTGGACAATATGCTCAGGAACTTTGCCCCGCTCCATCATCTGCTTCAACTCAGCAGATATTTTGTTCATGTTCATCTCCGACATCTGTGCAATAGTCGCTGCGTCCGGCATCTTCGACAACTCAGCAATTTTTGAAATTTCCCTGGCCAGGTTTTCATCAAGGCATCGTTTCTTTTTAGCCCGATGCCTGGCCATCCTCTGGGCCTCCTGCATCCTCCTGAGAGCTGCCTGGTCCTCAGACTCCTTGGCTCTGACATTCTTCATCCTCTCTGCTGCCGTGTACAGTCTGATCGCCCGTTCCTCAGCAGTTTCTGACATAAGTCTCTCGTTTTCAAACTCGTACATTTAGCCAACCAATCAATTTTATTATTATTGTTATTATTATTTAAATAATAATTATTGTTTTAATACCTTGCATTAATTTATCCATCAGACAATTAAATGAATCTGAGCTCCAGTTTTTATTTATTCATTTAATTTAAAAAAAGTTTATAATTTTTGTAAGAGTCCATCAGCAGCTCCACGTACCAGTGCTCCAATCCGTGTTATCACTGGAAATGAAAGGTTAGCTCATTAATAACCCATAACATAAATACCCACAATAAAATCAATAAATAAAAATATTATTTACCGATACTCTTTATCCAGATAAAATAAATAAACAAAACAATGAAAATATATAAAATGACATTATCATAAATAAATTAAGCACACTTATTTAAATAATATCACAACCAATCAGACAGGTGCACGTAAAAAAAATTAAGTGTAAAAAATATTCGATATATTGAAATAAAAAAGGTTGTCTTTTATCTTGGAGTCGGAATAGCAGCCGGTGGTTGTAAATCACCGAGTAGCAGGACAAAGTATTTGATGATAAGTAATGATGCTGAATGATTATTCGCCGAAAATAAAGTACCGTTGGTTAAATAATTTGCGTTAACGTATGATTCTTTTGTTTTTGAAAATTTTGAACGAAGAAACGAGTCGTGGCAGTAGTTACGCATGCGTAATATAAATAAGAATATTTAACTTGGACGAAAAACTACGTCGTCTTGGGCACCGACAGCAGCACCAACACACATCACACATGTGCACACCGGATTGTGAATAGCAGTGGATAGCGGCAGTACAGTGCCCCTTAACTCCCTGGTTTGTCTCTGTACTGGTTTTCACCAATCACAACAATGGCGTCTGCTATTTGGTCAATTCACTCCAAAGCAACATGACGAAACTCACATTTTTATTTTAAATTATTATTATATTTTACTTTAAGTGGACTGATAGATACGTGTCCAAATAAACTCATGTCCTCGGTTGGTTACAACAGAATCACATTTGCTTGTTATCAGTTAATATTTAAGCGAAAGACAATAAATGAAAAGAAATTTATGATAATAATTAAATATTGACTATTGATTGTAGGTGATGGGCGATGGAGAGTATGGAGTATGGAGACTGGAGAGGAATGATGCTGGTGTAGATGCTGGTGTTGTATCACACACGCAAATGCACAAAATAGTGGCAAGAATAATATCTGAGCAAAAGAGAGTGGAGCGGACATGTAAGATTCGGTAGTTGGTAGGAAGGTTCGGGTGGCGATCTGGCAAGCTGGCGAGCCACTTTAAGTTAAGGGGCCAAGCGGGGTCTGGGGCAGTCTGGGGTCTGGGGGTCGCCCGACCCGATAGACTACTGCGTGTGACGTGGTCGCGTTTATTGACCATAACCCCTTCCTCCTTTTGCCACCCCCGATGTTGTAGTCTCAGTTCTCAGTCTCTGTTCTCATTCTCAGCAGCAGCAGCAGCAGCAGCCAACAGCAGCAGCAGTCTCTTTCTGTTGTTCATGTAGAATGGATTGGAGTACAGAGTACACGGGGTTCCTCCTTGCTCCTACACGTTCTCTGTAGAGTAGACGCTGGATTGTAGAATGTTGGGAGTCGGGACTGGTCTGAGTTGTATAGAGGATGAAAATGAGGATGCCAGAGGAAGAGGAAGAGCAAGAGGAGGTGGATACCGGTATCGTATCGCTACGAATGCGAATAGAATCTCAGGCTGAGGACAGAGATGCAAAGCCAGAGCTGGGCTTTGTATTGTATGTACTATATCAAGGTGCTGGCGTGGAGAAGTTGGAGTATCGAATCAAAGACAAGGAGAGGAAATAAATTAAACGAGGGAAAGAGCTAAGGAGTTTTTAGGCTCTTGCTTCCCCGATACCATGCGAATGCGATACGAGCTTGGGTATTTCATATTGAGATGTACAGCTATAGGACCAACGCCACCAACTTCAAGGCGGACAGGTGTATACTTTAAATGGAATTTTTATTGTCCATTTTATTATGCCTTTTTTTATCTTTTGCTTTTGTAAACTTTTACTTCTACATTCTATTCGAGGTATAAAATGGTAGGCCGTAATTCCAATAGGATTCTGCTGATGGAAATTTTAATTTGCTCAACATGATAAAAAGTAATATTTACTATGAACTGTAACAGATAATCTTGAAGGTCTTTGATAAAAAAAAAAGAAAGTAGAGTATCATTAGAAAATTTTTATTGTCTAAGTCACAAGCCACTAAGTAAACAATTATTGCTATTTCTTATTTATTTATTTGATATATTAATGTAGCTGTTTAATCTAAAAGTATGTTAATAGTGATAAAAATAAAAATTCAATAATATAAGATATATTATTGTCGTAAATTAATCTCTGTTTCCAGCAGACAATCTCTGACTAGCATTCGCGCTTGGATTATTCCCATTTTCAGTCTCTCAGCTGAGGTTCTACTGCCAGCATAAGTCAGTCTGATGTCTCTGCCAAGTTCTTCTATCACTTCTAGCAATTGGGAATATTTACTCTGTCCATCATTTTGAATTGCCATCAAACTTTCTCTCTGATCGGGTTTTATCATCAACGTCGATCCTTTGCTATTTTTATTACCACTAATACTTTTATTACTATTATTATTACTACTATTACTACTACTGTAATTATTATTATTATTATTATTATTATTATTATTAATAATATTATTATTATTGGTATTAATATTATTATTATTATTATTGCTAGGTTTTATTTGAAATACAACATTACGTCGTTTTAATTCGGATATCATAGCAAGTTCTGTTAATTTGGCAGCCTCCAGTGCTTTAGCTTCTTCCATAGCTTTTTTTTTTTTAGCACGAAAACGCGCCATCCTCTGAGCATCGTGGAATCTCCTCAAAATAGCTTCTTCTTCAGTTTCATGTGGCCTTGGTATCGGCTTTCTCGAATTTCTTTTTCTATCGGCATTACTGTTATTGCTGCTGTTATTTATATTGACATAATTATTTACATTGTTAATATTTATATGTACACTAGGATTACCACCACTGAGAGTTCTTGCACGTCGTGAAGATGACGATGACGAGGAAGACGATGACGGTGATAACAATAGTTTAGATGACATGTCTTTGACATTCCACGTTTGTCCATTCATCTTGACGTCGATTTCTTCGGGTATTTAAATGCTCACAATTATAATTATCTGCCACTTGTCATTAAAAATAATTAATTTTTATAATTAATGATAAATTATTTATTGCAGGAAAGATTGACAGCAGTTCCATTTATTGTTAATTGCGGACGGTTGATTTGAAATTCAAATTTTCCCGCTGAAATTGAAACCGGGCGTTTTATTGGTCAGCATGAGCATAAAAAAAAGATGTATCGAAAGACGAATGGCGGCGAACAATTATCGACAATGCGTAGAAATTGCGAATCACGTGTGACTATCAAGACGATTTACTTTGACGAAAGTCGAGTCGAGATTACTCAGTTCTCACATTACACATTTTATTTATATTCATATAATTTATAAAAGATATACGATTATTTGCAAAACTAAAAAGTAATTATCATATATAACTTATTGATAAATATTTTATGTTGATGATGAAATAACAAGAGTATATATTTAATATAAATTGTTTTTAGAGTTAATAATTGTTGGACCACACGTAAGAACTTTTTACCGTACCACTAAACTTTTCAACTGTGGTACAGTTTCGCAAAAAATTCTAAGGATCTGGTTTATTGGATTGGAGATTAGAAAGAGATAGCTGTTCTAGTTGTATGTCGTTGGCTCTTTGTACGCATGTAGACATGTGTGTGTCTTCAAGGTGATTCACTACCAAAAATAGTAAGCAAGCCAATTATTTATTGATAATAACAATAGCCGTTATTATAATTATTATTATAACTCATTTGTTAATTAATAATGACACGCAAAACTGCTAATTACCGATAATACTGAAATTAGCCGACGTCTGAATTTTTTGATTTTTTTTTTAAACGATAAATTATAAAAAAAAAAAACATTTGAAAAAATTGCACCTTTAGTTTTTTAAATTTTCTACATGTGCATTTTTTTTTTTTAATAAATTATTAAAAATAAATAAAAAAATTGTTGATTGTCTGATAACTTCAGGATCATTAATTACCGTATATTTTTTTTTCAGATATGGATCGCAGATAATAAATAATTCAAAATGTATATTTCTAATTACGAATACTATTTTTTATTATTAATTGTTATCATACCAGTTTACTTATTTTTCCGTCTTTGGTCATGGATCGGATGGGAATTGTTTGTAAATAATTAATTTATTATAATTACGTATATAAATTTATTTTTTGTACTGAAGAAAATATTTAAATATTTATTTACAATGGTCCGTAAATTATTTTATACAGAATAAAGTAATTTGGTAGAAAAAAATTTAGCTAATTATCATTATTTTGTTGTGACGTCATATTTTATCAGTTATTTGAAGCTCGTCGAGACCCATACGGCCTTGATGCCTCCAAATCCGGTATCTTGCAACATCTTTTCGTGTGATCATTCCGATTACTTCGTGCTCGTCATTGACGACCGGTAAGTGGCGCAATCCAAGCCCACGGAAAAGTCGAAATGCTCTGGGAAGTGTTGTCGACTGTAAAAAAATTATTTTATTTATTACTGTTATTTAAATTAATCAGCGAGCTGATGGAAACTTACGTGTTGCAGAGTGTAAGGAGACGGGTTCATAAATGGTCGCAAATCTATTGAATAAGTCTTCTCTTCATCAGTAATATTAACTTGGTCGATACTCGGATACCGCGGATATGCATCGCGGAATATTTTTAATGAGAAATTTGTTTCCCAAAACTCATTGTACTCATTAAATACTTTATTTAGTAACAAAACTATCAACTGGGACCGCAGAATCAGGCCACGGAATCTTCCATAGCAATTTATTTCATTCTAAAAAAAATGTTTTTATTAAGTCGCGGATTTCGTTGATTGTGGAGGTTAATAATTTTGAAATGGATTTTTACCTGGTCACCACTGGGTGGATCGACAACAGGAAATCCATTAAATTTAACGCATTTCAATAAAGCAACAATATGTCCCACATTTTCAGTAGTCTTCAATGTAACAACAGGATGACTCATTATTTCGCTGACGTAAATGTTGTTAGATAAAGGCGGTGCTTCCCACGGAAGTAATGGTACTCCTGCCATTTGAGTGTGTATATCATATATGCCCTGATAATAAAATTTATCAATCATTTTTATAAATATAATGCAGCAAAGGCTGACGTAATTAAGAGTATTATTGCAATGAGAGTCAGTACCTCTATGAAAAAATCTCCGACCCATTTAGCCATCATGAGGACAATGATGAGTGGAAGACCGAATGAAATTCCTTGGGTGGCTTCTATCAAAATCGCTGTCAGACTTATTGTCATTCTCACGACACCTCCAAGCTGGGCTGCCGCTCCCAACAGCGCGTATTTTCCGGGTTCAAACAATCCCTAAAAAATTGCAGTCAGTGAAATTGAATATATTTATAAAGACGAGGGTTTTTAAAAATTTCTTACGCATGAAGGGAATAATTTAGTTAGTCCGGAGCCCATTAGCCTGCCCCAAGCGGACCCAATTAGCAGAGAAGGTATAAAGAGACCAGCAGACATTGAAAGACCGAAAGTTAACGCGGCTAGAATGAAGTAGAGGAAAACAAAAATTGCTAGCGTCGCGTCATTGTGTGAGCCTGAAATTAAATTGGTGATTAAGTTAATTTTTAAGAGATTTGGTGAGCTTTCGAAGAGCTGAGTACCTATTGGGTCATGGAAGAGCGATCGCACGGTGCTCTCAGGAGTCTGGAACCACAGAGCAGCAACGGCAGAGTACTCGCTCTCTTTGCAAAACATACGGACTGGATATTTTGTGGGGTCTTGTCCAAGAGGCTTGCAGTCATTGAGAAAGTAAATCATTAGAGAGCCCATAGTTGCAGCCATTATGGAGACGCAGATGACTTCAAGAACTTTCAGCCATCTTCTGTGAATGTATTTAAGCCTAAAAACGGTTATTTTGTAGTTCATGTAATTCCAGAAGGCTCCCATCAGTCCTCCGAAGGTTCCGACAATCATAAAAAGCGGAATCTCATAAACTTGATAGTTAATTGTGCCGAATTTTCCTAAATTTAGTAATCCCGGGTACGAAAGCTCCCCAGGATGACCGTGATAAGCGCTTAGAATAATATTTAAAGTGAATGTCGAAATCATACTGGCGAAAAATGTCCGCCATGTCAGACTTTGGTTGAAGAAACTCGTTCCTTCTTCAATACTGAACAGTACTCCGCCTGAAAAAAATAATTTAATGAATTAATTAAGATTTTATAAATTATAATGCCAATTAATTACCTATTGGAGCTCCAAAAGCTGCTGAAACACCAGCAGCAGCTCCACCGGCTACGAAATCTCTCTTCTCATGATCCTCCCTAAAGTACTGAAAGACTTTGAAGTCTTTCCTGAAGGTCGTGCTCTTGCCCTGGGATATACCAGCAGCCACGACAGCTCCTGAGTGTATCATCGGTCCCTCTTTACCTCCAGCAAGTCCTCCGACGACGGTACTGATAACTCCCAGCGTTTTCACCGCCAGGGTCTTTATCCTCACAACCCGAGGGACTTTTACTCCATTCAGGTAACATTTTACCTGGGGAATTCCGCTGCCAGCAGCGACGGGCTCTACATAGGTCACCAGTACAGCTCCTATTAAAACTATCACGATATTTACCATCACCCATATCAGGTACGGGATCCACAGGCAATTTTGCGCCACACAATTGTCCACATCTAAAGTTTCCTGTAAGGAAAATATTTATTTTCCGCATAAACGAATCAGCAATTTTTCGTCTTGTAAAAGGATACAGTACTTTAATGTTTCATATTTAATATCTGACAATTCTTCTATGGATATATCAACAAAGCACGCGATAGATGCAGTCAAAATTCCAATCAACAAAAATATAAACCATCTTGCAAAATTTTTCTTAACTACATATTTATAGCCTTTTTTCCTTTCCTCATCTTGCAGCAGACTGTTTTCACATGTGTCATAATCAAGACTCTAAAAATAAACATTTATAATTATAATTTAAATAACTTTTATCAATTATCAGAATAAATTTACCGCCAGCAGATAAATTTATTTAATAAATAATAAAAATAAAACCTCATAATTGGCGGATAAAAAATTAGTCACTCCAGGTTCAAACTCTCCATTGTTTATTCTATTAGACTGACGAGTTGATACATTTTCAATTAAATTATTAAATGTGTTGTCATTCCTACTGCAGCTGATACCCTAAGAACAAAATTTGATGACGCAAAATTAGGTTAAATTTTGTGATATAAATAAAAAAAAATAAAACAAAGAGAACTTACCCTGAACCTGACGTTGACGTCCTCGTTGGAATAAGAAGGAAAATTATTTCTTGGTCTCGACTTGACAAGTTTTTCATCCTCAGTACTGTTATCACGTCCTTGGTTACTTTCATCAACATCTGAGGTATTTAAAACAATCACACTGTCTTCAGGACTTGTCATTGTCTTTTGTGTCTCATAATTTTATTTTATACTTTAAATTATTTTATCAATTACAGTTGATAATGACAGTAAATGTAAACACTGAGATCCATAATCTGGAAAACAAAATTGACACTTGACACTTGTTGGAATTGAAACTAGGACTAGGATCTAGTCTAGATCATCAAACTGTAGATCTAGAATGACAAGCACAACAAAGCATAGTCTCTGTCGTTTACTATTAATCGGTTGCTTGGCCCCCAGCTCTTACTGCTACTGTAGTATCTATCATACAGAAAATGTATTTACGTAATTCCCGAGAGCGATACCAGTGCGCATGAGGAAGAGAATCAAGTCCAAACATCAAAGATAACCACGTGACTAATGACCACGTTATGAGTCTGAGTATATCACAATTCTACAAGTGATTCATTCCTTTTATTTTAACTTATCGTCTTGCAGAATTCAAACGCATTAAATTAACGATTACATACACATGCTTATTGATAAATAATTTATTGTTACGTGAATTAAATTAAATGATCAGTCATTAAAATTTTGATTACATCGTAAACTGCCCAAGACATTTGTTGACTGATCCTTTAATTTAATTGAAAAGTTTTAAAAATATTAAAATAAAGATTTTTTATTTGAAATTTCAGGGTAAAATATTTTTTAAAATTATTTATAATACAAAGATGATAGTAAATTATTTATAAATATTTATAATACATGAGCAATAGAGATTTTAAAATTATTATCAAACATGTGAACGTCAATTACATCAATAATACTACAGGTTTGAATATAAATATAAATATACAAACATTAATATAAAAAAATTAATACTAAAACGAGTAAAATTAAAAAGTCCCGCGGTCTTTGAACTCCCTGACTTCTAAAAACAAAGTGAAGAGGGTATGCAGTGACTCTAGTCTCGTTTCCGGTTTTACAGGAATGTCCAGTAAATTGCAGACTAAATCCACAACCCGCGGGAGCTCGCAGTCGAGGGTAGAAAAGTCGAGCTGAGCTTCGCTGAGCTTGTCCTCGATGTCAGGGGGCCACTGCTGAATCAGCGAGTCGATGTCCGGCATGGGACTGGTCAGTCTTACTGCCGGCAGATGTTTGCTTCTGTGTAACAGACCCATGTCCTCAATCCACCTGTCAATAGACTTTTGATTTTTTTCCGCGTCCTCGACGCGTTTTATCACTGCAGTTCTGCGCGAGTCCGCGCTTTTACTTTGGCTCCGCAGTTGCAAATGCAGAACCGCGGGCTCGGATTGATTCGCGCATGGCTCATCCAGGACCGTCAAACCGACCTTATCAGCTACCCCATCAGGTCGAGGTACTTTTATAAAGGCATCAATGTCACCGACCGCCGGTATAAAGTCCATTATATAAGGGGCTAATTTATAATTTAGCTCTATCTTCTGGGGTGTGTACCTACAATTAATAAATCGATATATAAATGACTCAAATACGAAAAAATATACAGATATTTACCTCATGATATTTTGGAATAATTCTTTGACTTCAGCAGAAGCTTCCAAATTTTCAAATTCCTTTGGATTGTAAAGTTCCACGGGTTTTTTAACTTTGGTACCTTCGATATCATCGTCGTCAGATTCTTCGCTGTCTGATGGATCACTTTCAATTGGTCTCACTGGTTTTTCAAACGTACTTTCATGATTTGAAAATCTAGAAAAATTCGAATACTTTTTAAAATTAATTTCAATAAGAAAATTTAAATAAAATACCTTCGGAAATTTCGTTTGTCGGGGGAGGTTAGTTCCATTTCCTCGGCCTCGAAAGAGTTTGAAACACTTTTTGTACTTTTTCTCATGAGTGAGGACTTTTCGGTGCCACTGACAGGACTCTTTATTTCTTCGGCGTTTCTAACTTCGATGCTCTCGTCGAATTTGCTGAATGCCGAAAAATGCTTTTTGTCTTCCTCCTCTTCTTCACTGCTGCTACTGTCCATTCTTGAGCAGCCACTACCCCAAGTCCGGTGGTGGAAAACTTTTTAAGCACCTTCACCTCAATGCTAAATCAATCGTTTGTTAAGAACTTGTGTACGTTAATTCAGTTTTAAATAAATAACAATAACACGTAGACGGGATTTAAATGTTGAGTTTAGGTTGCCATGGCTACGGTATCGATTTTTTTTGACGTCAACATCCTGTCGTAACCCGCAGCATTTAAATTAATTAAATAAAATCCATTTGACGTAATGAAAATTAAATTGTCTAAATATGTTATTATTAAATATGATTATTGATAGAATAATACGAGAGCTGGAGGAAAGCAGCTCCGAGTTTAGAGAATTTAAATGAAATTTAAATGAAGTATATTCCGTTGGTTATTCTGGAAATTGAGATATCTCGCGTTTGCATGAATATTTGAATACGTCTGACGTCGACGTGTGATAATAAAATCATCATGAGCGAGTAAGGGATATATAAATATATATATCATGTATGATCGATGAAAATTATTCCGAGTATGAATTTGAACTCTTTAATTATTTGTCTTGACAAATATCATTTGGACTTTGACTTTATAATTTCGTTGAACTTTAATCATATTCTGGAGAAAATTGTTATATTTATGGTATTCATGAGTTTTTTTTGCGATTATTAAATATCTAATGTGGATTAGAAACTCCGATTGTTATAGATATCGATGTCTTTTACTATTTATCTGTTGGGAATAACCCATCACACCATAAACGTTTTTTATTCATTATGATGCCCTTTAGTAGGAACAGCCATAAAAAGTTCTAGGAATAATTTATTTTTTGGGTAATCGACGTCGGGCGGATACAGGCCGATGCGGGCAGATGACACTCCCTATGCAATATTATAAGAAGTGACCCATAACTTTGCTTCTTTTGGGAATAACCCATCACACCATAAACGTTTTTTGTTTATTATGATGCCCTCTAGTAGGAACAGCCATAAAAAGATCTAGGAATAATTTATTTTTTGAGTAATCGACGTCGGGCGGATACAGGCCGATGCGGGCAGATGACACTCCCTACGCAATATTATATGAAGTGACCCTTAACTTTGCTCCTGTTGGGAATAACCCATCACACCATAAACGTTTTTTGTTTATTACGATGCCCTCTAGTAGGAACAGCCATAAAAAGTTCTAGGAATAAAGTCTATAACTTTATAAAGAGTGGCCCGTAACTTTTTACCTGGTGGGAATAATCTAGCATAATGCTAACGTTTTTTGTTCCTTATGATGTTTTTTTTGCCGTAGACAACACTCAAGAAAGTCCAGATAAAAATTTATTTTTCGAATTTGGGCTCATACGAGGATAAAAAGGATGATTTTCTATGAAGAGTTCCTCATAACTTTTTTGCGGGTCAAAAGAACCTCACATAATGCTGATCAGATAGTCGTAGTCGATTATTCCACAGAAGACATCAGTGGTTATTTCCGCAAAATATTTTTACAATGTACCTATGTATGAAATCTAATCGCTATCGTGCTTTGCCGCGGTTATAATCCTGAATTTTTTGCGTTTCGAATCATCAATAAAATTACCGTTGTATTGAATTTGATTCGTTCTAGCACTTGGAGATTGATCGACGCAAATTCAATATCGAACTTCCCTTAACTCCGGATGTTTCAACTGAATCTCCGCTATATTTTAAAAATAGTTCACATCACAAGCCATACTTTAAAAAAAATCCACTCCCACCGAATTATCTTATCTTTTTTTATTCATGATTCTCATCAGAATGCATAAAAAAAATAAATACATCTCAAAGTTGCATAAATAGTATAAAAAAAAATACAATTAGTAAAATGTATATAATTTCGTTAGCGATGTAAAGTATTAAATAAATTAGTACGTAAATGCATTAATTCAGTCTTTGATAGTCTCTATCTCCTGATGCGGTTCATTATTCAGACGAAGAATAATTGACAAATCGGGAGCATGAACTCTCAGTATCTTATCTAATTTAAATCTCTTTTCTGTAACGTCGCATTTACGTCCTAATAAATTATTTCAATTACCATTGTCATTATATATAGATGTCATTAAATTATAAACTAACATCCAGTGGATGTACTAAGAGGTCATTGATACAAAATTGATATCGATTATATTTGTTTTTTTTTGCTGAAAATTGTCAACTAAGACAAGAGGTCCCAGAGTTCAAAGGCCTCCGAATATTTAAACGAATAATTTAATTTAATGTTTTCCGATTAATTAAACGGGATATTTTCCATAAATTTGGCCACTCCTTGTCCTGCGAATTATCCACGAGTTCGTAAAATCGGCTGGACGGTTAAAAATCTTGCTGTCTGTTGATGCTAGATGTGAATGCTGTGACTGGGTCATTTTAATACTGATTGCCGATCTCGTGGACTCGTTGTCCGTCGATATGCAGTAAGGTCTTGACTTCCGCTGCGTTAGATTTTTTCTACGAAGAATTATTTTTTCAGGTCCTGTTGACCCGTCACCCCAGGGATAGTTCACTGTCGGCATTTCGTAGACAGAGTCACGATCATTTTCGTCTTCTGTCAAGTCGACTATTGGTCTAGATTTAAAAATTTTAAATTATTGACGCATGAAAATAGTGAAATTAAATAGGAATTGAGTTGAACATACGGATTTTCTGGCGGAGGATCAATTTCAAGTGTACAGTGTTCGATTTCATTTGAATATTGGGTAGAAAGGTATAAAAATGTTGCGAATAGAGCGAATATAATAATAAATGCCGCTAAATCAGCGATAGCTTGCTTTGAAAATGTCAGGTAGCGGATTTTATGTTCACGCACTTCGAAATTACTCAGGTCTACCACGAAAGGAATGAATTCCGTTAAAACGATGTCCTAAAAAAAAAAGTATCTATTTATAAAATTATCGAGTAAAACAAAAAATTTTTAATGTCATACTTTTAGATAACTAAAGGTCCGCTGACAAATTATTTGAAGGAGGTAAAATAAGTCTTTAATTTGTTCCATGCTCAATAATTGTCTGACGTACACAAAAATATTAAATAGACGCGGTGAAGTTTTCATATCACGATACAAAATAATTTAGCTTATTTATATTTTATAATTTAATTATAACCATTGTCTGTCTAAAAGTCACGCGGATATATCGCGACTGGTTTATATATTTTATAACATATAATGCTCACTTCAATTCTGTCAAAATTATTATTTTATATATTGATTGTCATGTGTTATCTTCAGCTCGCTCTAATTTTAAGTGATTAGAGCAATTATTTATCCGTGACGTGACATGATCTCGCACATGAGAGATTGCAATCTCATTTAAATTTAATAATTTCACAATAAATGATAAGCAAGTCAGTATTTTCAATTAATATTTAATAATTTAAAAATTAACAGCGAGATGTTTAAATATATGTATATATTTTTTATTAATCGTTATGGCGAATCCCAAATGAGAACGCCGGGGGTTGTTTTCCTGGTCTGTAAGTTGGATTGTACATTGGACCTGGTCCGCTGCTGGCATTACTGAGCGCACGTTCACGAAATTTTAGCGAAAATGATGGATACTGTTTTTTTACTACGTTGTAATTTGGATTTCCGTAGTCGGCGGGTCCTGGTCCTGAAGTTTTACTCAAATCTGATGTTCTTCCTTTTCTAAAATTTTTTTTAATTAATTGAGTGACTCAATAATTATTTAAATATAAAAAAAAAATGTTTGCTACATAGAAAATGCTCCACAAGCTTTTTTATGAGGAATTTTAGGTCCCAGACATGAAGGAACGAGGTAAGAATTAGGCCCAGGTCCATCTGATGACAAATGACTTGGTTTGAATCTCATTCGGATGGAAAATGATGGAGATCTTGGAGTATACGTTTCTGGATGATATGCTCCAGGACCTGGTCCAGATCCGATGGCTAAACATTTATTTTATCATTTTCCAGTTGTAAAAATAATTTCATAATTTTTTCGTACCAACAAACGGAGCGCGTCCGGCGATGGAAAAAGACGGCGGCTTCTCTGGACCTTGGCGCGTTAAATGGTAGGTGTTGTATCTATTTGGACCTGGACCTGGAGTAACGTGGAGTTTTTCATCATGTCGAGATGTGATGGTGAATGCAGGGTTCTTTCTGCGCGAGAGATCGTGTTTTTCATAGCCCAGCACCGGTGGCAGCTTGTACGCCGGTCCAGGACCTAATTCACGTCCACAAAAAAATTATTTCACCCAAATAATCAATTCGAAACTTAAATATTAAATAAATACCTAGAGATTTGCAGCTCAGCATCTGTTTCTCTACCACTCTCGTTGTCATTTTAAATTTATTAATTAAAATATATGAAAATACTTACTTGTAAAAATTAAATTTAAAAAATACCAAACAACTGTGAAGTGAGTCATCAGCAGTAAATATGAACAGCTATCTTCATACAATTGAAAGTAATCAAAAGCACAATAATTTTTTTAATAATATATTTTCTTTTGTTAAAAAAAAAAACAAAATCTACAATTACTTTTTATCATCATTATCATCATCATCATCATCATCATCACTACTCCCATCATTATTAGTGTCATTATCACTGTAACTAGAGCTAGAAGTTGATGTTTCATGTTCGTCAGAGTCGCAATCTGAGTCATCAACATTTTTATTCTTCTTCGTTACCATCAAAGATTTTAATTTATTGACCAAATCATCCCTAGTCAGTGGAGCTTCTTCAGCAGTCAGTGTTTCGGTGTCTGAATTCGACTCGTCATCTTCATATTCATCTTCATCATCATATTTAGAGTCACCAGGTTTCGCTGCATCTTTTTTAACGCCTGCATAACCAAATAAATAAATTCAAATTCAAATTTATAACTTTAATTATAAATTAATTTTAAAAAATAGAGTACAAACCATTTCTGTTCATGTAACGCAAAAAAGTTCTTCTGCGTCTCTCAGGCAGTGTCTTTAACATCAGCCGAAGTTCTCTGTCCAGCGTCAGAGGTTTATCTTCGACTTCTGGTTTTACAAGCTCCGTTTTATCTCCACATTTGGGACAAACCTCCAGCTTACTGGCACAAGGTCCGCACATGATGTGATACGCATGTTTGACACATCTCTGCTCGCACTTACAGCATTTACCCGGAGCTTTTAGCGGCTTGTACTTCTTGTACTTGATTTTCCACTCAATAACTTTCTTGCACTTCTCGCAGACATTGACAACTTGGATTTTATTTATTGCTTTTGTCGTATGGGAGGTGTCATGTAGATTATTTTTAAACGCATGTCTGTTTTGATGCTTTTGCGGTCTGTTGCGATTTGAATTACCTCTTTGACAGCTCATTTTACTTAAACAATAAAATTAAAAAATAATTATCACTGAAAATTAAATTAAATTAAACAAATCAAATTTATGAACTACTTTATCAACAAAAACTCTAAAAATTACTCACCTATTTTTTTTTAATTTTTATAAAAAGTTTACAATTAATTTATTAAAATAATAATAATTATTATTATTATTAATTAAATTTATGTTTAAAAATTAAAATACAGTAAAAAATTGTAACCTTAATGACACGTGTTTACTAATAAAAAATAACAACTCGGAAAGTGGCGCCAAATAATCTCCTGCTGTTGAAATTCAAAACTACCGCGCGCTGATCGCCACCTGCAGGCAGAGTTTTTATTTTTAAATAAAAAAACAAATGGCGGGACTCGCTTTGCTGCTTCTGATCACTCTCAAATGTCAGATTATTTTTTTATAAAAAAATAAATTAATTTTAACGGAAACATGGAGAGTTTATAAGAGGAATAAAAAATTAAATGACATGAGACAGTTTAATTATTTAAATGCTGTATAATTAGACGCGGGACGTTTTAAATCGTTGAATATAATTAAAAGTACAGGAGACGAGATAGGAGTATGTCGGAGTACAAAGTAAATTAAAATGTCGATAAGATGGGTCAGTAACACTTGATATGAAGATGGACATTATTATCCTTGTCACTCATCCCTGAAGAGATCATTGAGATCATAAAAGTACGGAGGTATATAAATATATGTATAAGTAGTAGACAAGCTGGAGTTTTAAGCTGGAGCTCGAGTTGAAGCTGGAGCTGATGGTAAAGCTGAAGACCCTGAGGCCACAGACAAACCATCGAGGCTGGTCTATGTTTTATCCTCAAAAACCAGTTATTGGATGAAAGATTATTAGTAAGTTGTTCCTTTCTCCTCCACATAATTCTTTTTATTTATATTTTAATATATAGTTTTAAAAATATATTTTTTTATTCGTTTCCTCGCTGATAATTTGATTCGATAACGATTCGCTAATGAGTGTATTGAATCGCGAATTAACGTAAACAGACTCGTAAGATCTCTACCCGGATAATCTCCTGATAACGGCCAGGTAATTGTAAGATTTACTTTTTTTTTTTTTTTTTTTTTTTTTAATTTATTTATTATTTTCATCTTAATTTACTTGCGGTACATATTTACGAACTTAAAAAATATAAACTATGGATTTATAATTAATCCTTTCAGTGCATCCTAACTATACATTAAATATAATCGTGTGTAATGCATGCTATCTTGTTGTTATTCTCGTAAATATATTATTTATAAATTACATGTTCATTATTTTTTATTAGCTTATTCAACGCTTTATTGAATCAAATATTTCAAAATTTATTAATTATTTTAATAAATAACGCAGTAAATTTAAGTAATGATCCTTCAGTTAAACTTTTTATTTCGTGTACGGAAGATTTTTAAATAATTAATTTCATCTGGAAGAAGTAAAGAGTAATTAATTAAAATGAAAATAAAAATAAACTACGGAGTGCAAAATAATAAAATCAATACCTTGGAGATTTAGTTTAAAAATTTTTATTCTTGTTGCATTCTGCCAAATATTTGAACATCATCAAGCCTACTGACGGGTTTTCCTCTTCAAAATTAGCGAAATCTTTAGTTTCAATGACACTGGCAGCATTTTCAGCAATAAAATGGGATATTTCGTGAGCTAAATTTTTGGAATTAACACGTTCGGCGATGGTCAAACTCTTGACAGAATTTTCAATTGATAAACATTCAAAGATTGATACTTCGCACATTTCTTTAAGCATCCTTAGCTGATACTTCTCAGCAGCTTCTAGCAAGTCTATAGCATCGGTATCCAAGTCAGTTACTTCGTCTGTGTAAATAAATTCCAACAACTTATCAAACGTATTAGCTTCGATATCTGTAATAGACAACTGACATTCGTGGCCTTCTTTTATGACTTTAGCGAACATGGCCGAAAATACGGGACAGCGAGCAATCAGAATAGTCTTATGAGCTTTAAATTTTCGGTTTTGTACAGTGATGATGACATCATATCCTCTTCTTGTTTCATAGAGCGCTTTGATGCTCTCAGCGATCGGGTTTTTTGCTAACATAGTCATGCTTCTGAAGTTATCATGATTGATAGTGAACTCAACACCCACAGTCAAAGTATCATTTGTTAATAACTTGTCTTTCTGCTTCATCAGTTGGTCTTTTTTAATAAACTGGTCAAATCCTTCACGAACATTACCTGATTCGAATGTCTTGTTTACTTCTTTAATATACTCTCGGGCTTTGGTGACATTGTTCACAATAAAAAATAAACCTTGCATCTCAATTTTTCGATTATACGATGATTCCATTTTCAAGTACATTGATATCCAGTCTTTGTTTTCATTTTCTTCATCATTGTTAAAGTACAAGTATAACCGCCATATAAATTTACAATTAGATCTCAGAAATGAAAATTTATGAATTATATATGTGCCGAATGAACTGTTTGAATGATAAGGATCTACTTTCTTTGTTGACAGCTCATTAAAATTTTTTATTTCCCATTCGTAAAAATTTTTACATACTATCGAATATTTATTATTACCATTATCCATTTTGGCAAAATCTAACAACTTAATATTTTTTATCAATCACTGATTTTTGAATTTGAATTAAAAACTTTTAATACTATAATTTTTACTTATTTAATATTAATAACGCTATTGAAATTATTATTTAAGAATAACGAACCAACAATAAAAGCATTCCGCACGCTTCAATAATTACTTATAACCTTATAAGTGCTACTCGCGATTGTTTTTTTTCTCTAAAATGACTCGATGTTCTTTTTTTTTAGATGGCTGATATTCTTGTATCTTTTTTTTTTTTTTTTGTTTTTTTAATTTTATTTTACTTGTGAGGAATGAAACTGAACACCGATTCGAATGATCTATGCAAATAATAATTAAATTATATGGATCCTATACATATATTTTTTTTTGTTAATTTTTTTTAAGATAGACGGCATTGAAGATTCAGAGGAAATTAAATAGTTGATGTATAAACAAAAATAGACAATGCATTTAAATTTCTTATCGAAGAAAGGAAATAAAAAAGGAGTAGGAAAAAGTATCCATCGTGAATAAAAATGACTAAAGGCTAAAAGTAAAGAGTCTATCATTATGAATAAATGATATCGTCATTAGTGATTCTCGGTAGAGATCAGTGAGAGCTCTGGGAGAGAGGACAACCAATAATTTATTCGGTAACAAGAGCCGGTAGTGTTGGCGATAGAGGAGGTCGGGGATGGAAATGGAGGTGGTGGTGGAGGTGGAGGTAAAGTTTTAACTGGAGGTGGAATACGAGTAGTAGGAGGCGAAGCCCAGATGGAACCAGTGGCAATAGACAAAGATAGATAAAAGTTGAGATTGATTTTCACATTAAACTCATTTAGCTCACAATACCGCCGTCTGGTTATCTCTCCGTCTCTATCCATTGTATCAGCATAGATATATCCATCCACACACTATTCCAGGTGATGCTGCGGGGTCATTACAGGTCGAAAGTTCGCCAGGGCACCTATAGATAGCTATCAGATATACCCGGCTCCCTCTGACAGGTGAAACAATATAAAATATTCAACGAGAAACCTTAACACGACTGACTGTCAATCTGTCAACTATTTCACCAGGTTGATTTCCCTGCTTCCGTGCCGCTGCTCTTTCCTCCCACTCCACAGTACGTTATACTGCACCCCACGTCAAAAATTTTACACTGGCAATCCTGATGTGTCACACTCCCATTACATAATAATGTAAGCAAATTTTTTTTCTTTTTTTTTTCTATTCTAGGTAATGTCTGACTGCTGGCAGATTTGATGCCAGTATGCTAAATATTTATATTTCATATGATGCTCAGCATCAGCACCAGCTCTGGTGAAGGTTTAGATGGAGATCACAAGAGTTTGTAGCCGCTGTAGCCTCTGTAATAATTACGTTGACTGTATAACGTAGACAATAAAAGTTAGCAAACTAGATACCGAGAAAACATGCAACGGGCAGACTGGCGAATTAGCAGTACTTTGAAATGCTTTTAAAATTTTAATATTGTATGTCTGACCCATATCTTCTCCATCCCCAGGTTTCATACGATAACTTGCGATTCAAGCTCTGTACCAGATCCATGGACGATGGAAAATGGGAAATGGAAAATGGTTAAATATATATTTTTATTTATATTCATATAGATATATCATGAGCGGACGAAGAGGAGATTGTGGTTTGACAACCAGAAAAACTCTTTACGTCTTTTATACGTACGTGGCTAGAGCTTTACTCTGCTCGTTCGTGCTCGGTAACAGTAACAGCGGGGGATGTAGTGGGGGTTTGCCCGCTCCTGGTTCTCATGATACACTGTCACCTGTATTGGAGATGGGAGCTTTGTAACTGCCGTATCCAGGCAATATTTATTTACCTTTTTTCATTTTATATCCAAAACTAAAAGGTGTATCGAGAGAGACTAATTTGAATGCAGAGTGACACGACGAAATTTTCATATATATGATCAAGGGACTTGTTCATCCTCATGAATTTTTTTTTTACCAACTGTTTTAAAACTCATTTTATTATATAAATACTTTTTACATTTTTTTTTTTTAAACATCTTTACAATTTTTGTTATTCAAAAATTTATTAATTAATAAATATCGATTATCGTTACAGAGCTCGTAATATTTACATTTTAAAATTAACATCAATGTTAATTAAATTGCTTTGGAAATGTTTGTTATTTCCCAACAATGAAATCAACAGGTAAAAATAAAATTTTTATTTGAAATAATATTTATATTTGTATTATTTGTTTAATTAATATTATTTATTTAACATCTGTAGAATTACTCAATGGTGATTAATGCAGCGAGAAAATATCTGCTGTCGAAGATGAAATCCCGTGAATAATTCCTGAGTCTCAGTCTGCGTCTCGGCGTCAGCCGTTTCCTAGAAAATCGGTGAGTTAACTTAAATACACATTAGTTAGATTTAATTGATTGTTTGTGTTTACTTCAACACGTTTTATCGTGATCAAAAGCTTCTTAGAAAGCCAATACTCGCCCACCTATACCCATGTCTACATTTATCTACCTCGCGGTCCAGAATCTATTCTCAAGACTCCGCGTCACAACAACACACTAGGCCTATACTTAAAGTAATTAATTGCCAACGTTCTACTGTTGATGCAACAAATCCATTAGATTTAATCCCCGTTCTATGTCATTGGCAACTCGGGTTTCATTTTACATCTATACAATACCATAAACATAAACATAACTCGCCAGCGGTAATATTCAATCCATAATAATGACAACATTAACAATAAAAACGTCAGCAGGCAACAATAATTACAAGTAATTACAAAACATTTTACATAGAAGTCTTACAATAAAATTACATAAAAATATTTTCTTTTAAAACTATAATTTAAGTGATGAATTTAAATTGTTGAATAAATACTCTTCTGTGATTATGATTATTGCCCGAAAGCCAGTATCAAAACAAGGCTTTCTGAGCAACAATCAAAAGCATAAAGAGTATTTGATGATACTTTTAAAAGTTGATGGAACGACTGCTCCACTAGTTTTATGAATCTGTAAGCAAATATTATTTTTATTATTATTATTAAAATTAAAATTAAAAATGGCTAAAGCGATAAAAGATCCTTTGATGTTGGATGTAATAGATTAGTAGCTTGAATTAAATATCAATAGAAAAACGAGCGAGTGAGGTAAAATTTTTATTACGACTGACAGTACTAAGTTACTTTACCCTTTTCACGGTTATTATTTTTTAACTTATTTTGAAAGGGATTAAATATTGCTGAAGATTATCCGATAATATTTTTATGGGAGATGCCACTGAGCGAGCCGGTAGTTTATATTTTATTACAGATACCGGGCTTAGCTGTCCACTATCATAAAACTCAACATTTATTTTCAAATAAAAACCCTAAGTTTTATTTTTAAAATAAACTATCCGATAAAAGTAAATTTACAAATTAGTTAATCACTCGACTCAAGTCTATCATTATTTTAATTAATTAAATCACTTAAATTGATAAACTAATTTTGGCCACTATGGGAATCACTGATTGAAATAAAATTTGTTTAAAGTTAAACAATCAAACAAAGTTATAAATTGAATGAAGGTTTGAGTTTAATCACAAGTCACAAACTGGTTGAAGCTAGTGTTCAGTATCAGCTGAAGGCTGAAGGCTGGAGGCTGAAGAGTTCAAGACCGAGTTGGCTCCGAGTCGCGAGCGCGAATGATAGGACCGAATGAAAGGGTTGAGATGCTGCCCGGCATCGGGATCAAAGCGGTGGGGTAGTCTGGGGTAGGAATACTTGGTTCGAGTGCTAATGGAGGGAGTTAAATATACATAGACACTGATGGAGGGTAGCCGAGGGTAGTTGCTCAGGGTGGTGGTAGATTGAGGGTGGGATTCACCGGATTCTGCGCGGAGATAAATTATTTTATCTCGCGGTCGCCGCGGCAATTCGCATGTCCACGCGACCACGGGTTTACCTATACGGTGTCTGTCCATTAACTGTTCTAATCTCCGTAATTTGACAATTAGCCAGGGTCTGCAACCGTCCTAGACGGGCTAACGGAATCGCGTCAATCATTCCGCTAATGCGACCGAGTCAATGCACTCATCCACTCTCTGATGATACGTTTCATCTCCGTTTGCCATCTATCTCTTTTCATTTGTATATTATATTATATTTTATACATATATATATATTCATATATATATATCTGTATAGATGTAGATGTAGATAAATTTCCGTCTACTCTCCCTCAATTTAATTCCAACACACGTCATTGGGGTTGATTGATTTGTTTTTATTAAATACACTAAATATTCAGCTACACGTTCGTGAATATTTTAAAATAATTATTTTATTACATGTAAATAAATATTTTACAGTAAAATAATTTTTATTTTATATTCCGTCGTATGAAATATTTCATTCGTCCCGTATTCTGCGTCACCTGAAAAAACAAAAATTTAAAAAATTACGTAAATGTTTTTATATACATATATATCTGTAAGTAATGTTGGAATTAAATTTATTAACATTGAACGCGTTGGAGTGTAAAAAATTTTAAATATTTTAAAATTTCACGAGTTGATAGAAGGGGACATTAAAAAGTACTTTGTATCTCTGGCGGTCGTTTTCCTCGGTCGTTTAAAGAAAAATCTAAATAATAATAAAAATAATTTTTGTAAAGAGAAAAAAAATAGAGCAGCTAGGCGGATTGGAGGCAATGAACGGGCCAGAGCCCTGATGACGTGGAGATCGGAGACAGAGAAACGGATAAGCGGAGAATGGGTTTAATGCTTGAGGGACTGGCTCAAATGGACACACAGATCTACGGTATCAGTTTGCTGGTATCCTAACAACGCAGCCCGAGTTTAAAGTTTAATCGAGAACCAAGGTCGTGCCGGGGCTGGGGATAGGACCGAGAGCCACTGAGGAGTTGAGAGGCCACGTGAGTAATCGCGAGCAGAGATCCACGTGGCAAATGCTCTGTATCCGCTATCCGTTGTGTAGCTACAGTTAACATTTAACAGTGTGGGTGTAGTGGGTGTAGTAATGTGCGGCAGACACTTGGCTCGAGTTTGAGCGTCTTGAGTGTCTTGAGTACCCTGGGGATGATGCAACGACACGCTCAAATCTCACCAGAGCCTGGCTGTTTAGTATGTTGAATAGTAGTCAGTGCTAATGCTTATACAGCTACTAGCGTAAGTGTTAGCCCATTGCCCAGAGGGGATATGCAACATTGCGGAAGCTTCACGCGTTTAATAGTCTACTGAGATGTCTCTCCACTGTACTCCGACTCTAATATAACTTGGGATCTACTCAGCTTCACATGCTCCAGGATACTCCAACACTATTACTCTTTTAATTTCTCATACATTCTAAACATCCTTTGCCTTTTACCTTATTTTCTTAACATTCACTCGTGTCATTGAATCCCCAAGTGATTTTTTTTTGTTAGTAATTAATAAAAAAAAAAAAAAAGCTAAAAGTTTTGAGTAAAAATTTTATTTATGGGATATTTGAAAGTTATTTAATTGGAAATTTTTTATTTATTGACAAAGTATGAGAGTATATTTAAAAGAAAAAAAGATAATTTATAGCTGACGTTAAATAAATACAGAGAAATATTTCATTTGAATGTAAATAAAATTTTCCATGGTAAATAATTTTAAAATATTTTATTTCGGTCGATTTGATTTAAAAAAAAAAAAAAAAAATCAGATGAATTTCAATTATTCGATAAATAGTTTGTTAACTCTCGTACTTCTCGCAGTGTGACCTCACCCCATTGACTTTTAAATTCTCGAACGGGATGTTAAAAAAAAAAAATAAATAAAAATAGCACGGCGACCCCTTCCACATGGGATTCAAATGCCATATAAATAAATGTCGAAAGCGACTGAATCTCTATCTCTATCTTATTCTCTCGGTATATTTTTCAGCTCCATAATATCTGCTTACACTCTATTACTACTATAGAGTCGTGTCGAATCTACAGGACAAATACATTAGGCATTCAGCAAAGCGAGGAAACGAGGCGACTTGTATTTTGTATTTATATATTGAGGCAAATAGAAAATCATGCCTCCTATCCGTTTTCACTTACCAGTACAGCGCTTAGCCACTTGTCTTTATTCCACATTCTCTTATTCATTTCGCAAAAATAAGCCAGCACACACAAATCCATACTCTGTATTGTGCAAAAAGGAGCTATGAGAAAAAAAAGTCGGTTAAATATTTGTATCGCTAAAAAAATTAAATCCCAGTGCACTGTCACCGGATTTATCTCCCGGGTATTTTTCTATTTCCTATTTATATTTATATTTATCTTCAACACACTTTTTCATTTTATCTCCATAAAAAATCCCTTTAAGGACCATCCGAGTAGTCTAGTATCTGAGAACCGACATGTGTTCCCCAATTCTCAAACATACTAAATAAAAAACTAAATAAAATGGTTGTCGGTAACGCGGAAACGTGAATCAAATAAAGTTTTAAAAAGATTATAAGATAAAAGTTAAGTGTTTTTGAAACTTTGTAACTTTTTTCATAATATTTTGTCATGATTCTGCAGAAAAATACATATATATTTTAAAAATGATAAATTACTTTTAAAATGGCTTTCAGTAATTTTCAAAAACCAAAACTAAACAGAAAAACCACTAGAAAATTTTTAAAAACTTCAATAAAAAAGATTGAAGCAGTAGATAAATTACAGTTTAACAACAACTACCGTGTAGTATTGCTAAAAAAAATTTTATTTCTTTCTCTTTAGCTCAGGGATATTTATCGCACGATTTCAAATAAACTTCCGTTCGGATACGGTTGATCGGTTAATCGACTTTAAAATACTCAATACCGTTTTATTTATACTGTTGCGTTAAATATTTGTTTATTACTGTTCACTCTCAATAAATTCTCTCCGTCTCTTCGTCTCTCCCTCTCTCAATTTCGACGAGCTAATAAATAAATATTTCAAACTCGCGTGACAAAGAATGTTTAAGTATTGAAAAGGTATTGTTCAGGTGCGAGGACGGAAATATAAAATATATCGAGAGATTTAGTGAATTTCATATGCAGCATAGGGTTATTGAGGAATGTTATCGTCATAGCTGAAGGTAACGGAATATCCCAGACATTTCTGTCAGTAGTTATACCCCCTATGTACATAAGTATATGCGAATAACGCGGCAACATATATATATATATAGATAGATAGATATATGTATTATGTATGGGAGTGCAGCAGAGTCTCATTGGATTTAGTTGCCGGTTTGTGAGCACGAATACACTCGACGTACATGAAATTGTTTTGGGAGTGCGTGTTCTGCTAATTCTAATAACAATGCTACGAAATAAATTCTCCTCTATCATTAGCGTGTGTGTGTGTGTGTTTTATAGAATGTGTTGTTAAGGTACCGGAGTAGATGTTTCAGAAGATTTTCTGATGTATTATGACGTATATATATGGGAGTAGGTACACCTTTGTATGCGCTCAACTAACACAGCCAGTCATTTCGACTACAACCAACTGAATACTGTAGGATAATAATGAGCATATGTTGGCGTTGTTGAACTCTGCGTATATGCTTCAATGTAGATTTTAATTAATGGCCTTTCTCTATTATTTCTTATGCCGTATAAAACAAAAAACATAATCTTGTCTTCATTATATGATTTTTTTTCAAGTTTATTTTTAAATATTTTTTATGTCAACAATCGAGAGATAAATCTTCATAAAGATAATTTTTTATGTATAAGAAAGTTTTTAATTAAACATTGATATTAAATATTGTAATTAAATAATGAAGTAAAAATTTTTAATTAAATTTTCTGGTAAAGATTTTTTTTTTTAATAAAATGAGAATAAAAATTTTTCATCTCAAGTTTAAATAAAAAATTTTTTAATAAAAAAATGAAGTCAACTTATTCTTGATAAAATATTTACACAAAAAAATGTAATAAATTATAAAAAAAAAAAAAAAAAATTATGAATGATCTGACAAAACTAAATGAATAAAAATGATAAATGAAGATGTTATTTAAAAAAATAAAACATAAAACTTTTAGTAAATGTCATGATGAGCAGAAAAAATGAAGGCAGAGATTGAGTTTATGTATAGACAAGAATTATACATCAGACGGATGATATTTTAACAGAGTAGCATTATCGGATCAGAAGCAAAGGACACGAGGACCAACTGTTGTAATAATATATGTCATACATGCATTAGCATACGCGTGTCTTGGTATGCTCCCGTCAGCAACACCTTTATCCTTAGATTATCCTTCGGGCACGAGTTGCTTGGCTTACAATATACCCGAGTGTGAACAGGTGGTTCCGTACACACGAGATTGTTTGACATCATCATTTTATTTTCATTCCACTAAAAAGTTTTATAAACTTTCCACCAGCTGTATTAATAACGTTTTGATTAACTCCATAAAAAATTTGAATAGTTACGCGATTTAATCTCGGTAATATTTTTAAAACGCGTTATGAGTGATAGAGTGATAAAGATAATTAATTGAGAACGTAACGAAACGAACGAGTTTAATACCTACAGCTTTATATCTTAATATTTATACGAAGGTACAAATAGTATGTACGTTTAATGTAAGAATAATCGAGGCTAACGATATCAGATAGAGGATCAATAGAAGTGAAGGCGGAACTTACGGTCAGACGCGTGAGTTTGTCTGTATCTATTCAAAAATCTTTTATGAGTAAGTGGAGGAAATATAAAGTTGATTGAACGCGTTGCGTTCTTCAATATCATATCTTTTATAGATCGCTGATCCATCATAATAACAATAATCCCATGAGAAACTGTACCGATTAAATTTAATAATTAACTCGGTCTCGACATCACTTTATTAATTATCATTTGTAACTAATGTTTGTGAGGTAATTACTGCTAATTAATGATTTTTTAAAATACTCTAATTGCACAGTTTGTGTTGGCAACAAAATATTAAATTACTTTATTTGTTAAATTCTGGGAAAGAAAAAAAATAGCGAGACTAAGACTTAGTTTAATACTGGCAATTAAACTGTTGAGTCAATGGTTTAATTGTTATCTCACTAAAAAGAAGGTCATTAAAAGAAATGCTGCATAATAAAAGTGATAAATTTTACGAGCATTGAGCACGTACCTGACAAAACGGTGTCCGAGTTCCGAGTAGTCTCGCACTCGGTTTTCTAATCCTTAAAATAAAGCCAAATATCACGTCATAATTCTTATAACGAGTTCCTTTACTTGAGTTATTCGTGAGCCGGAGAAGACAATCGTAGTAGAGCCGAAAGTTAAATAAAAAAGATTTAAGAAAGAAATAAAAGAGAAAGCATAACCGACACGTTTTTTCAGCGATCCGAGGGAAAAAAGAGGGCACGAAATTAGATTCTTACGCGTCGAGATCCTTGGCCCCCTTATTCTAACGACTCTCAAGAAACAAACGCTTTAGTTTGTAAAGTCTTCCTCTTCCTCTTCCTCTTTCTCTCCTACGCCTCCCCCAGCTTCAACTTCTACATCACTCTCAACTTATTCGACTCTTCTATACTCTCTTACTCTATTTTTCTTTATTCTGCTCCTCTTTCAGTGGAAAACCACTTGAACAATAATTTCTCAAGTGTCTGATTAAAAATAAAAAAAATCTTCAATGAGTAAGAATTTAAATTTATAATTCAACATTTTTATTATCTGTTATTCATTTTAAAATTATAAATTTAAATTAAATATAAAGCAAACCGTTTAACTCTTTATAATTATATTAGTGTCATAATTTTTTTATAATAATAATAATAATAATAATAATAATGATTATAGTAGTGGTGATGTAATTACGGTAAGAACGACAAGTTTTATAGAACGAAAATTTTTTATTAATTTGTCGGGTATTTTAGAGCGCGAAAAACCCGACAAAATGCTGTTAGTTTGCTGGTATATACATCAGTACTGAGAGTAAATGTGGTGTACAGTGGCAATGGTTATTCACTTGTACATTTAAACGGCACGTATACATTTTCAACCGGTTGCCAAGTGGTATCGTTGACTGGCTGACGTGATGCATAAATACACAGCTCTTTTTAACGCTGCCAGGAAAGAAAACTCCATCCGACACCCCGAAGGATACAAAATAAAATGCAATAAAGAATCGAGTAAAAAAATGCTATAAAATACAAATAAAAATAACAAGTATATATCTATATACATATATATAATAGTACTGATGGTGGAAAAAAAAATTCCTAAGCGAGGTGTTTCCCAAGACACTGCATCTGTCTCCTAAGCACATTTCTTTCAGCTCGACAAGTAAAGCTAAAACTTTTCAACCGAGATGTCAGCTATTTTATCACTTTACCACTTTACCACTTTTGACTTAACTATTTGATGACTTTATCTATATATATAACCCAGTGAATTTACTGCAGTACGTATTTAGTTAATTGTACTACTTATGGATGTTTAAAGTAAACTCCCGTCGTTAAAAAATATATTTTAATTAAAAGCTTTGAGATTATTTTAAAAATAATTAAAGCTGTTGATTGCTAACGATACGTGTGTTAATGAGTGTGATTTTAATTTTATTGTGATGATAATTTACATGAAAGAGAATAGGAAGAGACAAAGGAAGAGTAAGATTATAATAAAACAGAAGCAAATCGAAGTTTAATGAGAAGATCGAGTTACCGTTTTTTCGACTACCGGTAGTTGGGATCGGGAGTCAGAAAAGCTGGGCAAGGCATTGATGGACGCTGAGAGGGAATGAGGAATTGAGTATTATTATTATTATGTGTAAGAGTATCGTGTGTGGCAGCTTGTGCAGCAGAAGAGAGAAGATAAGATGCAAAGGATGCAGAGGATGTTGAGTAGGCTGATGGATGCACCGAGAAATAAAAGAGCTAGAGTAAGAGGAGGCAGAAGAAGTTAAATATGAGAGAGTGTAAAAATGTACAAGAGGAAGCAGCTCGAGTTATTCTCAGTGATGCGGCAGAAATCAGAGTCGGGTTCCATTATCTGTGAGAAATAATCGGGAAAGCACGTAGGCGTAGTCTTACGCTGGTTTAAATGAAATTTACAAGTAAGCAAGAAAGTCCATCTACAAACGACCGGCGCGGAAACCGCCTTTTTTTATCGGTCAAGGTTTTTTAAATTAACCGCTGACGTTTGATTATTTTCTTAACATTTTATTTTATTACACCGTTTAATTTTTATCTAACTGTCAAGTTGGTTTTGATAATGATCATTGATACGTTTAATTAATAGATACCTAACAAGATTATATATTTTATATTATTATTATTATTATTATTATTAATTTAATAAATGCCAAGCGGTTAGTATAATTGGCTTTTGGTTTTTTTTATGAAACGATACTTTGATTGATTCGCGGAACGAATTTTATGAGAAAGTCCTTGGCAAGAAGGTCAATATAACTTTTTGACATTGTTTAGCAGCTGTGGCAATTAAAATATATATAATATATATATATAATAATAATAATAATAATGAAATTAATATATTATTCAAATAGTGTAATCATTTAAAGAAATTATGATTACGAAAAAAATAAAAGTTTAGTACTTTTTTATTGGTTATTTTAAAATTAAATGTTAGTTCAAGTGGTGTGTAAGTAATATTGCCACAATTGACTAAACGCATTTTACGTATGGTAGACACGTCCGTAAGCGATAGCACGAAATCGATACGAATAAAAAAAAGAATATGGAATAAAATAAAACAATTATCTTGGTATTGTTAATCGCCAGCAGACTTTGAAATAAAACAAAACTGCCATATGGAATATGATTTTACATTTATTAACACACTCAACTACTCTCTAGTTATTTCATTACGATCATTTAACAACCGCTTTTACACCAGTTTTCAAATATTATTCATTTATAAGCAATTGCTTATTTTAAAATGACATTTTGTTTGTAAAAAGCAAATGCCGCGGCAAGATTTGAAATTTTTATTTGCTCATTACTTTACTTGTGCCGAATATTTTTTTATAATTATTGAGTAAAGTAGCGTTAGTTTGCTCAATAAGTGATTGCAGCATCAAATAGTCTATCAATCACTTAAAAACTCGATGCTTGATATCGCAATATCAATATTTACTGAGTCCGCGATCGTCCGGAGACGTATCGGCTGATAAGTAAATAATGTCGAATAAAAAATATGTAATTAATAAATTAACAAAAGTTCTTTTATCATTCGAGTTATGCAAGAGCGGAATTTTTGAATTTAAAATATTTAAAATTTGCTGAATATTAAATAAATTGTAAAAGCTTTGATATATATGAATATATGTATATATATAAATGAATTTTTTAGGTAAAAAATAAATTAAAATATAGTCAGTGATATTTCTCGATTTGATTGAATCGAATAGGTAGAGTGTGTTGGGCAAATATTGAATCGTGGTTAATCCTGTCTGGTCTCTACTCGTGATATCCAACAACTAAATTCCTCTTATAATTGTCAATTTTATATAAATGTATATGCTGTTTTCAATTTATACAATTTTCGAACAATTCAATTTTTCATTTTAAAATAAAATATTTATTAAAATTTAAATAAATAAAATTATTTCAAATTATGATTTTGAATTTTTTTTATTTTCGCGGGATAAATATTTATGACGCAATTTAAAATAAAGGATTTGTTAGTAAACTGAAGAAGAGATTGATAGTAAAGATAGCCTTGAAAATAATCTTAAGAAGGCGTTTGTTGTATTGCATTTGTGCAACAACTCTTGCAGTAGAGCCAGAAGGAATGGAACCAGTCGCAAATTAATGCTCAGAAGCGATTCCGGGAACGCGGCCCCGATGCAATAAACGGGCTCCAGGTAATATCTAGGGAAAAGTATAAATATTCCTCGAGAGAGATGGACATAAGACGGAAAAAAGGAAAAATAAATAATAATAATAAATGGACAAATGAGAGGCTGCAGAAATAAAATTTACAAGTGCGGTGTCATCGCTAGGGCATCATTCGTCTTAATTTTATTCAATAACTTGATAAACTTGTTCGCTTATATATTTTATCTTTGCATAATTCTTTGGACAGCTGGATCGAAATTAATGTTTCAATTAGAATCGCTAATTATAATATTCATACCTCGAGTCACATTTTAATTATTTGCTTTAAATATTATTCATTTTTTGTTATCTCTTAAATTTTTTTTTGTAATACAGATTGGTGGATTTATTCTAATCACTTACAATCAAAGATACATATTTGATTATTGAGCAATGATAAAAATAATCAGTTAACTTTTTTTTAGTTTCTTGGATAGCAATACACACAATGTATCCTAAAAATGGTATCGAATGTATAAGTTTAGTTGTTAGCATCACCTATATATAAGAAACTCGTTTAGTACGCCGACGGCGACGTCCAAGTGCGAATTCCATCCATGGTCCACGACGGACTCCAAGTTATATTCTCAGAGTCGACATTCTCTCGCCCGAGGCCTAGCATTAGACTCCCCTGGCCCGTAAGCGAGAGTTTAAACCTGAATAGCGAGAAGAGTAAATATGGTCCTTCGAGCCGGACCCAGGATCATTCAAATCCGAGTTGCTGATATAGAACTTCCTCAATAAATGGAATAAGCGAATCAATAACACAACCCAGCGGGATTTCTTTAAGACCGTTGACAATAAAATAGAAAAAAAATTTATGTTTAGAGAAAAAAATATTGGATATATTGAGAGCAGTGTAAAGATAGCCGTAAGATATTTAAAATGCCTCGAGAATCCTTGTCCAAAGAGTTTCACCATGTAGTATCATGCTTGTTATACTTTACTCTACTCTACTCTGCTCTGCTCTACGATGAGCAGGATGAGGAGGATACACAGGTAAATACAAGTCATGCTTCGAGCGTACATTCTTTGTGTGCAGAGGTTCTCTATATCACAATATTTGTAAGAGTTATTGCTTATAAATATTTTTATATTCCATAACTTTGTGTTTATTCAGCTCAATTTATTTTTACAAATTTAAATATCTCCTCCACAAATTTATTTTTACTCAAAATCTTTTCTGTATAAATATAAATATTACGAGAATTTAAAAGGTCAAAGAAAATTTTTTTTTTTTTTTTTTTTTTTTTTTTTTTTTTTTTTTGTGAAAATTACCCTGAGGTGGATTCGATCCGCGGACTCTTGGCTTACTTATGAAAACTACCGTCCGATGTAGTGTTCGGTGTTTACCTAAGAAATGGAAATATAAAAGTAGATTGTGACCTAATAAACCGAGACATCAATTAATTTAAAAAAAAAAAGTATCTACAAGGAATAAAGACCCTTTCATGAATTTATAATTTAAAATAAAAATAAAAAGCTGCTTTTATAAATTATGTGACTCGTAAAAAAAATAATTAATAACCATAATGGTAGTTTATATTTAATGAATAATTTATCTTGAAAACGCTGTTCCGTGGTTGAAACATTTATATAAATATAAATATATAAATACATAAATATATATTTGGGAGAGAAGAGAAAAGTGAGGGTCGTACTTGTAAGTATGATAGGTTGTGAAGGAAAGCTCAAAGGCAATGCAACTTTTCCACTAGCATGATGGCAAAAGGACCTCTCGAGACGACTTGTAGCAAATTGACCTAGTTTAATGATCTCTTCTTCTCCTTCTTTTGGTTATTCTCCTCCTAAAGCCTTTACTGGTTCGGTTCTCTTCCTTCACTCTCGGCTCTCAACTCGGTGATGCTACATCCTACAGGAAAATTTATTCTGTGCAACGCTTTTATTACCTCACATTTCAGCAGAGCTTAAGGCCAAGGGTTTACCAGTGAATTGTCAAAGAAAATAATGTATATAAAAGTCTATTGAAAAATGATTGAAAACTTTTGCATTACGATTGACTGCTTTTTAAATATTTTTCTTATAATTTTTTTTTATCTTTTATTTCGTTATTTTTTATCAGTCGCTACCAACTTTTCGCTGCTTTCAAACGCCAATTTAATGACGACAACTATTTCAGTCTATACTTTTTTTTTTTTAATTTGTTAATTTGCTATTTTAATTTGTGGACATTTTTTTTTTTCGTAAAAAAAAAACCAATGGTGAAATTCATCCTCATTAAAAGTGGAGGTTAATTTTCACTCTGTATTATTTTATTTATTTTTCAAGTTTGTTATAACGAATATTTTTACGTCAATTACAGAACGTAAAATATTTTAACAATTTATCTATTAAAATTTATAATAATAACAGAACTGCGTATCGTTATTCAGCGCATTGTTCAAAGTTGATAAATTAGTGAAAAAAAAATTTATCTAAAAAATAATCGTCGAAAGAGTGAATGGTAAAGATAAAAAAAAATGGATATTTTTAATCTTTTATATTACATCTCCAATCAAGAGTCAATCCTTTCCCTTCTGTTTCTATTTTTTATTTACTTTTATTTTTTGTTTTATTTATTTATTTTCTCGTTTATCAAGTTTTCACGTGAATGAGTCGACGCAGCCTGTCAAATGTATGTAAAATATTGGCACATCTAGGGAAAAAGCTCTTTAAAAAACCTTCAATTTAAACTTGGAAAAAAGTAAAAGAGCAAGAAAAAATATTTAAAATAAAATTATTTAAAAAGTATTTGAATTTGAATTTAAAATAACGATTGCAAAAAAACTAAAGCGAAAATAGACACAAAAGTATTTTATAAAACTTATAATTTGATTCGAAAATTTATGTAAATAATTCAAGTACAAGAGTTTAAAATTTATAATCTAGATAATCCGATATTTTAAAAAATTTTTAAATTGAAATTTATTATCATTCACCCTACACTAATCTCTCTCTTTGTGTTGAGTTTTTTGTGTCATGTCCCTTCTCTTATTATTCTCGTCATCTGTCCTCGCACATAGACACATACACACATGCACTCATACTCGTGAATTTATAGATTTGTTGGTATGTAGGTACGGTTTTCCATCTTGGCCATCATCAGGATAGGAACCCTCATCTCCGTTCTACCCGTGGATCCTCGATGCTGGTTTCCGTTTTACCCGTTCTAGCCCCTCTTCCTGGCACAAGCTCCACACCCGATCATACCCTACCGATACAATCGATCGTCGTGGTTTCCCTCTTTACTTTATATTACAACCGACTAGTTTTATTCCTCTCCTATTCTATTAATTTTATTAAAAAGTTATTTAAACTTTTTGCAACAAATAAATTTATTCTTTCATTAATTTCAAAGTTTTTAAATTGACCCAACGAAAATACTTTTGTCAATTAAATATTCAGATTTTAATAATTGGCGCGAGTATTTTAAATTCCCTGGATACTTTAACAAACTACGAAATTAAAATAAAAATTATTATCAAGTAATTATACAAAGAGTGAAGAGTCTTGAGGAGCATTTATCAAAATTACTTGCGAAATAGCTTTTACATAAATCTGGTCAGCCGCCAAGTTTATCGCGACGTAGATGTAGAAGACTTTTGGAAATATCTCCAAGTCGGAGTAGAATAGAAGAAAGAAAATAGAGGGAAGTAAGCGAGGAGCTAGTTGGTATTGAATAGAGGAACGCGTCTGAAAAAAGGGGAATATTTATCTGGATAACACAAGAGAGTTGGGTTGTAGTGTGAGAGTAAGATGGAGATGAAAATGGAGATGGAGAGAGAAAGAGAGTATGGTCTGGTATTGAGTGGTGAATATATGAATGCAAAGCTTTAAACTCTAGAGCTTGACCTCACTACATATTTCTCGCGTTCACTGGTACAGTGTACGTGCTGAGTTGGTAAATATCTCGTCAAGTTCCAAGGACCTTTGACCTGGGTAGCAAGTGGCACAAACTACGTGCCTCGCTACCGGTTGTCGTGTCTTGCTTCTTGGAGTTTGTAAGCTCTCGGTAATAGTGTCGTGAGACTTTTTCCCGCCATGTCGGATGACAAGAGCTCCGCTGGCAGCCAACACACTGCCGCCGAACAGTCAGCCAGACTCTGGCTCCAGTTTTAATACAAAACTTCCAAGCACTGTTCCAAAGCTTATTTCGAGCGAGCAACCGCGAACACGTACTTTGCCACCGTTATTTCAAGCTCGTCGGCGAGTTTTTTTTTACGCTCACTCATTCCGCTCTCGTTCTCGTTCTCAACAACTTGACCGACACGTTTTCAAGAACATTGTTTAATCCAATTTACATTTTATTAAATTGTTCAACAAGTTATTGTTAACCTTATGGTTTTTATTTTTATTTATCTGGTTAAAAAGATTGGCAGCATTAATATTAATAGTGTAGGATTTAAGAACACACCCTGGGCAAAAGAAAAGAGAGACGTAAAAAAATAAAAGGGATAGGCCTAGGTCGTCCCACGCTGGTGGTTGTCATGGCAACTGGCTAGGGATTTTCGCGGACCGTTCAGTCAGCTACGGAATAAGTGGGTAGAGAAAGTAATGCGCCCTTTTCTGGGCGCAAAGGAACCATCTTGAGAAACAGCCCACGTAATGACTAAGTTTATTGGTGAAACCTGTCACCGTCCGATGCCTTTTAAAACTCAACGCGAACTTTAAAGCTTAATAACAACGATACAAGATTAGCCTTGATATTTATAAAGCCTGAAAAGACTGTTGTTCATTTAAGTTTGACGTTAAAAAGAAAATTTTCTTTCACTCATGCCTCGGTATTTTCCGGCTGGCGAAATTGTCAATTTATCTCCCTGAATGAGTTACTAATTTCTTAAGAGCTTCTTTCCCAATTTTTCGCCCGAAAATAATTAACTCCAAGTTTTCCGGTCTAAACAAATTTTTTTTTAAAAACAAGAGTAGAAAAAGTTAAAAATTACGGTCGTTCAGACAATAAAATAATTACTCGTGAAAAAGTTAATGGATCAATCGAGTAATTTTTTTCCTTATTGACATTAAACAAGAATAACAGCCTCGGGAATGCGAAATGTTATAAAAAATAAACGATCGGGTTTAATTTTTCAGGAGGGAAAAAGCTTATAGATTTTTTTACAACCTGGCGAGTTGTTGTAATAAGAACGATCCCAAAGAAAAAGTTTTAAATAACAACAAAAAGTAATTCCGTTATAGAGTGGTTAAATTGTACGTGATGGAACCGGAGCATAACGTCAGTAGGGTATACCTGTACTTGCTGGTGTACTCTTCTCAAAAAGAACCAAAGCAAAGCCTGAGGAAGCCTCTTCTTTCCTCTTTACTTGACTTATTGCTCGGTGGATCCAACTAGCTCGTACAATCTTGTAAGAGCAAGACAAAAATATATGTATTTATATATTTTTACCTTCGTTTAACCAATGAACGTTTGAGTACACGACAGCAGGAGCGTAACGCTTGGCCTCACTCTTCGCACGCTCAACCCAACAAAATTACACCCGTTGTTTTTCATTCCATGAAAAATCAGGCAATAACACGAAAAAGTCTCTGACTGAGAGATGTTTATATTTTTCCTGGGAAGCGAGATACATTCAATGTATATACTGTCATTATTTATATTTATATATACTTGGAGAAAAGACTAAAGATGATAATCCTTTTCCGAGAATGTCATTTTTTTATTGTGAGAAATTTTTTTTTAAAATTATTGTTATTTCTGTAGAAATATTCATTACACTTTCATCTGTAATTTTACTACTATAATAATAGTAAATAGTTGTAACAGTAAAAAGATACAAAAGAATTTATGCGATATTTTTTTATGAATATTAGAATATTTCAGCAAAGCGTTTCCTGGTGTTTGTTTAATTTTTTAAAAAATATTTTAACCGGTATTTTTATTAAAAAATATTTTTACCTGTGTTATCAATACGTTAAAATCAAGAGTTTTTGTGACACAGTTAGCGCGTCAGAGCGTGTAAAAAATGTGAGCAAATCCCAGGAATTCACTAGAGCAGATCTAATTATTTCCTATTTAAAAAAAAAAATATTTATTATTTTTTTCTCTTTGTTGTGATGGTTATTAAAAATGAAAATAGGAAAAGAGTAATTTAAATAAATAAATGAAGAGTTTAAAGGGCGACAGGTATATATGAAGTTCTGTATATATATATATAGATGTTGCAGGACGCAAGATTTAAACGATTAAAGCCCGGGGCATAAGAAAACTGAATGATTCATAGCGGGTTTTGTAACTGGGGCTAAAAGAACATATTATATTTGAGACGGTCTAGGCCAAGTTCTTCTTCTTCTTCTTCCTCGTCCGCTAAACTCGTGGAACTTTCATCTCTGATTAATTACCGCGTCGTTCAATTACTAAATCTAAAGTAACACTTAATTACACTGAGCATAAAGTGCTGAGATAACGACAGTAGTTTTCAAAAATTATTTACTCAGTTGTAGTGTAGCTGCGAATCGTTCTCATAACTACACAGCAAAATTAATATTTACTCAGTTATTATTTTAAAATACTTTTTGCTTCTTGGCAACTAAAAAAATATTTAAACTTCGCGATACTCTAAAGATTTTCGAAATACTGTAAGTCAAATAAAACTTGTGCTAATTATTTAATTAAAAGGAATATTCTCTGTGAAATTTTAAAAGTTCATTTTTTTTATTCTACTGGCAAATAAACTTTTAATTGAACAATTAAATAAAAAATGTAACTACAGGTGGTAAACAATTTTTTCAGTAATAAGTTATGACCATTTTCAGTGAGTCATAAATATAAAATGTATATAAAAAAAATGTCGGATTTTATTGGCAATAATTAGATAAAATGTATATTATTCCCACATAAAAATAATTTAATTGATTTTTATTAAGTCCAAGTCAATTAGAAACACCTGATTACGATAAAACGGCGATGAACATCGGGAGGTCCGTGAAATAACAGTTACAGGAGTTAGGAATCCCACATTACATCAAGTGTCGTGTGTATCGGAGAGTTTATAGTTCGATTTAGCGAAATACAACCGAGGGAATGGGAAAATAAAAGCGAATACTTGGACTAAAGACTGAAGACATTAATGCCGAGTGTAGTATCGCGTTCGCGGAGAGTACTTAGTGCTAATATATGTTTATAGTTTACATGTATAGATATATGTAAGTATATATAGAGTGTAACCTGCCTTAGATATGTAAGAAAGGAACGCGGTCTTTATTTCGAGTTAAATGGTCATTAACCAGTAGATTACAGACGGCACTTGTCCCTGGGCATCTTTATCTGGCTTCTTAACTCCCTCTGCCCATTGCTCTCATCTACTTTGTGAATAGCTTTGTGTATAAATACACTCGCTAGTTCTACGCTGGCCTTGAAAATAAATACCCACTAATGAGCTAATGCCCCTTAGAGTACAATGCCCAAATAAATTAATCTTTATAAATTTATTTGTTATATTTAATTCATAAAACCGCGAGAGAACTAGAAATCAGAGAGCTGGGAGTTTAAGATTTACTATTATACATAAAGGGGGAATAAAAAATAATAAAAATAAAAGAGAAGGGAATAAGAGTAACGGTCTCTCAAGTTTGCTCGTGACTGAAAGAACTAAATAAAAAACCTACATCTTCATTCTATCTATTTCTCCTTTTTTCTTTCATTCCTTTCCTTTTTTACTTCTATTTATTTTTTAAACTTTTTTTTTACGTTATTGTACTCGAGCCTGCGTGAATTGAAAGACCCTGGGGCTTCGGAGCACCAGTCAGTGACATTTGACTTCTCGAATTCACATTACATTGGATTTCTTGAAAACTAGGCTTCTTATAAAAATCCTTTGTGTTATTATTTTTTTTATGCCTCCTTTTTTATTTATTTTTTTTTTTTTTGCTTGTGAGTACGAGCATGATCATCTCAATGCCTTTAATCAGCCTCCTTTCCATTTATTAAAACCTCAAAAGACCACGGCAATTTAAAAACCTCTCGAGTAGCAGAAGTAGTTAAAAAATCTTTCGCCTAATCACCGAATTAAAACTAAATTTCGCTAATAAGCTGACGTAAATTTAATTTTTATAGCAACTGGTTCACTTGGAGATGCTGCTGCTCCGAAAAAGTTTGTGCTGGTGGTAAGCAAGTTATGGAATATTTTAATTGAAATATTCCCGTGGCAAGTGAAGCTAGAGAATCCTCATAACACGAATCCTTATAGCTGAAGGAACGTCGAGAGGCAGGCGATCTGGCGGTAGCTAAAACCACGAGAGCCTGGAGGGTATCGACCTAGCCTAGCGGAATCTCGAACGCGGTGGTATACACGGGGAACCAGTGGTACATAACCAGGAAATGGTTGTAGAGTTCCACAATTCTGCAACGTCTACTGATATACATTTTCCGTCTCTCTTGGTCCCTTACTAACCAATCTAACACATTCTAATCCCCGTGTATACAGACATACTATGTATGATAGTTATAACTCTAGCTCTATCTCTACATAAATATATATATATATCAATACATGAGCTGATAACGTAATATCCGAAATATTGTCGCTATGAAATTCAATCGATTCTCCAATCCAACAACCAAATTGACATTCTATTTCAAATTGCTCCATCAAATCATTAAATCCCATTATCATTATTAAATCAGTTCCATTAAATTAATATGCAATTTAATATATATTATCATACATTTGTATCTATATCTATATAGAATAAAACAATTTACCTTATTATCATCGTGTCCTTGTTCTCCGGCTTATCGTCCTCCGTAAATTCAAGTGACCTCGTCCTTGTGGTGAAAATTATATTACTTTGTTTTGCAACGCGGAATCAGCTGCAGCCCGCGAAATAAACCACGCTCCGAAAACCACGACAATGACAACCGAATCGAGACTTTACTTGTTAAGTGCGGGTTAAAAAGTCTGTTTAATTTTAAAAGAAAAAATGATAATAGTAATAATAAAAAATAGTGCAGGAAGTGTATGAAGTGTAAGAGGGCTCAAAGTGAGTAAGAGTTAAAACACGTCCACCTGACTCGAGTCCCCGTGACGGAGTGCCGAGACACAGTTGTGCCGACGCGGTTACTACTCGACGGCTATCCCTCTCATGCGCTTTTCCAAACTCGCTCCTCCCCCACCAAACCTCGTAGTGGGTTCACTATCATCCAACAATCCCCACTCTTATCATCCTCTAATCTTTCTCTTCCCTCTTCCCTTTTCCCTCTTCCTCTTCCTGAAACCTCGAGCCTCTGCCTCTTGGCTCTTGTCTCTTACCTCTTGCCTCTTTTCATTCCTCTACTCGTACCAGTATTAGTACATACGTATTAGTATGTACTTGGCTCATATCTATCCGTACATACATAAAACAACTACTTTTCTTTAGCCTCAGATATGCTATTTCTTTATCTCACATTTACCCGTACCATCTTTTTTTACGTATGGTACCGGTTGTGCTGTTTAGTTGTATCTTGTCACACTTGCTTTACACTTTATACTTTTTATTCCACGCAATTATTTTCATTCTTTGCTAATTACACTATCAGATACATTCATCCTCGCCCTCCTTTCAAAAACTCATCAATACAATTTTCCAACTCAAAATCTATTTACATTTTTTTTTTTAATTGCTTTAATACTTTCCTTTATTTACAAACTCCATAAATAATTTAAAAGGAATTTGTTATCAAGTTTAAAAATAATTATTTAAGGGTCATTATGTAGTAAGGATGTTGAAAAAGAGGGTTAAAGAATAAACTCACATCTTTTTTACCCTACCCCTCGCCAATTCATCCCTTAATTCGAGCACCAACATCTGTAGGTACCTAAGTATACATATGTGGATTAAGGATGTGTGTGTGTTCCCCACTTTAGTATTTAGTATCGCGAACCAGTCAGCAGGACGGCGGAATGTTACGTCACGGCGTGGGCAGGGACCAATCAGAAGCCAGCTGGTTATACACATTTGGTACCGCGACACGTGGACGCGGTCGTTCGTGAATGCGTGAATACATTCATATGATAATAGTCTACATGCACGAGGGTTAAACTGTACATATATACTTATCAACATTAATACATATGTACATATGTGGAAATGTATATGTTACTTTCATCCTCAAATTCAACGCACGGTCCAAAGCAATTGCCAGGAAAAGTTATGCTTGACACCCATGTATCCACAAAATGGCGAATTTTTATTTTTTATCAATTATTTTTTGAAAAAAAAAAAAATTATTGAATATTTTGAGTCGCGGAAAATTTATTTAAATCTACAGTGGATTTATGAATTTATAAAATAAAAAATGATATAAATTTAAATCCATTATTAAAAGCCGTCAGTCAAATACGAGATAAAGAATTAAAAAAAAAAAAAAAAAAAAAATTAATCATTCTAATGAAAGGAAATGAATTTTATGAAATTAAATTTAGTATAACAAAACCGGCGTTTATCTTTTATGTGTGACAAGATAGGATAATTTGTAATTCTGTGAATAATCCATCTCTAGCCTGTCCCACTTCCACGTGTATCGGAAAATCGAACGGTCTGACATTTTCTGACCGGAATAATTGCGAATAATTAAGCGCGATTGGTTTTAAGTTGGCATGAAACTTCCATTTACTTTAATTTATTATTTATAAACGTGTTATTATATTCGTAGAAATGTCATTTAGTCACTGAGCAAGCGACCGAGCGATATCTCTCATAATTTTCCAGGTAAAAATTATTTAAAAATAAAAAACCGATCGTAAACCTCTTATTCGGGTTTTATTCGTTTTTTTGAGTTATTACTCAAAAGTTAAATAAACGTCTGTTACATTTTTTTTAATTACTCCACATGTCACGCGCATACACACGCACTTTGTTTTCTTCTCTGCAATAAAATTGTGCGTTGAATTTTCGCACAAAGAAATTTTTTTTCGTGATGAGTTTTTTTCTGAAGCTATTTGCCCAAAATTATTATTTTTTATTTCCTGATATTTTACATTAAATTGCAATGTCAAAAAAAATTTCTTATTCTTCAGGAACAAATAAATAGCCGCCTAATAAGAAACCCTTTGATAAAATTTGACTAAGTAAATAGTCTAAAAATAACAATCGTCCGCTGCCTATTAATCCAAAAAAAAAAAAAAAAAAAAATGGGTGGTACAAAATGTCATTGATGCATCAAGAGACCACACCTTCCTAGATGAGCTTGACCAGCAGTTGCCAGCTGAGTGGCTTATTACGTCTCGTATCAACGACAAATAATCGATATGTCCATACCAGAGGGTAGTACATTTGATTCCGACCAATGAGCTGAATTGCCGGTTTGCTTTCTCTAGGTTTTTGGGGTTCACAAATCCACCCTCTCACATTTCTAACTCAAATTTTTTCCCCTAATCTCCGAAAAAGAATAGAAAAAAAAACTTATCTCTCTCCATACATATAAATGTGCGTGTGTGGAAGTGTGTGTGCCATCGGGGTATGTTCCGGGTTTCGTATCTTAATTTTTCTTCCACAAAATGGCGTAGGCTTTTCATAAAAACTATTTACCCAAGTATGGAAAAATTTTATTAACAACAATAAAGGATTTGTAATGGTAATATAATTGGATCGGATGAAAAAAATACGAAGAAAGAATTTCTTAATGGCTAGTTTGTTCAGTAAATAAAAATTTTATGCACTTCTTGGATGAATAAATGAAAAAAAATACATATATTTTATGAAGAATAGACGGAAAACACTGAGAAACTGGTTTTAAACTATACAATAGTAATTATAGTCTTTCCGAGTTGTATATAGTATTATATTATATTATATATATAGATATAGATATAGATATAGATATGTATGGTGGCATAGGTACAAGAGGAGTAGGCTTGGGTTATTTCAATGTTCGACGATGCTTGATGAATCGAGACGAGAGTCGGTGATCTTTGACGATCAACGGGAATTTACTTCCGCTAATTTTTTATTGCAACTGCCATCAATTTCCTATTTCCTTAAAAATTACATTTTTTTATTGACCGTAATTTTATGCACTAATCACTATCATCAACTGCTTCGACAATTGAATCAACACGTTATCCTTTAAATTTATTAAAAAATTAATTTTATGAAATAAATTTATTTAAGTTTTAATTGAGGGATGCTTCGAATAAAAGTCATGCTACGAAAGACAGGTTTTCCCGAGCGGAAATAAAAAAAAATGAATCAGCTAATTTGTCAAGGTGGAAAAAAAAGTCGAACGGTGTAATCGAAACCGAAAAAAAGTAAACGGTTTAACGCGGCATTACATAAGGATAGGGCTAATAAAAAAAAAAAAAAATATTACAAAGCCCGGAAGCCGATGCCCTACATCCCTCGTGATATTTTTCCATTGAAAATAAAGTTTTTCGGTAAAAAACACACGGCTGTCTTGGCGCCGCGAGCTGAAGAAATTGGTAACGGTTCAAATTGAGTTAATTTTCCCAACTCACGCGTCGGCAATTAACGACACTATTATTGTTTTTTTATTTTTTATAAATAAATTCCGTGTATCTTTGGCTGGTATATCGATGAGCTGAACGGCTGACGTACCCGAGGGATGACGATGACACGGTCGTAGGGTGGCACACCCCTAAAAAACTAACCCACCCTCTTTCCTCTTACCCCGTCGCCAGTCCCTTTCTCTTTTTCGACCACCAAAGAACGGGCTGTACACACAATACACACATAAACACACGCACACATATCCCGCTGGCTTCATTCCCTTTTTTCCACTTCGGCACGCGTCGAATGCGCAAGAGTTGACGCATTCGACGTAAAAGTAAAAAATAATAACAAAAAAAAAAAAGTGAAGAGTTTGCGTTGCACACATGAGCCTAGCCCGCTACACCAGGGGGTAATGAGTCGAGGAAAATTTAACGTGACTTGAAAATATTCCGTGTGACGTATAGAGATGAATCTTTTTAGATTTAAACATCTGCTATGATTGATTAGAAACAAAAAGAAAAAAATACCAAATACCAATGTTATTGATAAAAATTTCGGTATTTATTTTATTTAAATATTTGAAGAGGGAATTTTAAATTTAAAAATTGAATAAGCATCTGAAAATTGAATGTTACGAAGAAAAAGTAAATTTGAAAGAGCAAATCCGTGTGGAAGCAAAGGTATTTTACTCCTCGCGAGAAAATCTCCAAGGATCATTGTACCCAGAACCAGGAAGATCACGAATTCACGGCAGCGTGCATCATCGATTCCTTTCGCTCTGCTCGAACGAGCATCTCGCTCCACTCCAGCTAGTATATAGTCTACTATACCAATGGATAGCAGAAGCTGGTCCAGGCTCTGGAGCTGGAGCTGGAGCCAGCAGAGCTAAACCGACCTAAAGACGTATAGTGGTGTGCTACCTAACCATCTACTTGTACCCAGCCGTGGTCGTGGCCTTAGTCATAGTAATAGTAATAGTAATAGTAATGGTGATAGTAATAGAGGCATGGCAACTCTCAGGAGAACCGATCGCGCACAACCGGACCACTTATCTATGCGGTCTTTGCTCCTCCGTCTTCACAGTTCAACTAGTGCTCATGGTTTTAGCACATAACGGAAGTAAAGGAGAGAAACTATAACGTTTATCCCTTCAACTGCTCAAACGTCTTCCAAGGATTCAAATCATTTAGTTATTTCTTATTCGCCCATTTTATACACAGCTCAACTTGTATATCGCTAATACCTGCCTTCTCTCTCTCTCTCTCTCTCTCTTTCTCTTTTTTTCTTTATTTTTCCCCATTTAAACGTTAAATTACTTTGCTTTACTTTACACTGCACCACACTGTCAATCTTAAAACATTAAACATTTGTAAACCTCTTTTACTTGGGCTAAAAACTATTTCACGTTAAACTGCCTCGGTCATTTAACAATATTCTTTTAAACCATTTAAATTTACCGTTACGAGGATAAAAAAATTGCGGTAAACTATAAAAAATTAAATAAAACGAAAAAAAAGTGACGGAGAGGAGAAAAAAAACCGCAAGTTAGAATCGATTTCGAGAAAGAATAAAAATATAAAGTATAAAATTGTGATACATTTCTTTAAATTTAGCTCTGATATATATGTATATGTATTTGTAATATAATAATAATATTTATCGATTCACACATTTTGTTGTTTCGGTATTTTCGATTGTGTATTACAAACACAATGCTATTGATTCGATTTACATTTATAAATATTTATAGATTGCTCCTTAAAATTACTTACAATAAAAAAAGCTAATAAATAAAATAAAATTAAATTAATTGAATTGAAAATATATACAGACCATTGATAAATATATTATTAGAATTTAAATTTGTATCGCGAATAATAACAAGGAGGAGGACAATAAAAATAAAAAATCATTCAAGTGAAACAGTGTAATCCATCACTTGAATCCCACTAAAATTCTATTAACCACTGGGCACAATTACAATTCCAAATCGATCCACATATTTAAATATAATCAAATTTATTCGACAGGCTCTATCGGGTTTTCAATCAAATTCAAAGCAGTTGAGTCTAAAAAGGTATAGAGACAACATAACAACGCGAAAGAGTGAAAAGAGAACGAAAGGGCACGTGTCCCTTCGCGTAACACACTGACGTACAGACTGGTATGGCGCGAGAGTTCGACCCGCGATCGGTTCGCGTATTATTATTTAAAACAACCCTTCGAGCGATTGAGCAGGGGGTAAAGACTTGGATCCGGGTTTTTTACGCACACTTACGCCCTGACACATGTTAAAGACTTATGTCTGGGTATGTGTAAGTACATAGAAGGGTACTGTGTGTGTATTACGGAGTAGAAAAATTCAGTGGGGGGCTCTAAAGTTGGGGTAAGGTTTAGTTTCAGAGGAAGGGTGAACAGCCTCGCACGTAGACTAGGTCCAGGTGCCAGAATGAAGCCTTTAGGGTTGTTAAAAAATATTGAAGGAAGGGGAGCAACTATTTCCCCTTTTTTTTAGTTGGTCCTTTCTTCAATCGAACATCAATACATAAAAAAAAATTCGATAAGATTCTTTATAATTTTAATTATGGAAAATCAAAACTTTTATATTTTTTTGTTATATCTAAGCGATTTTGAAATAGATATTTTTTTTATCAAAAATAGAAAAAAAATTTTCATAATTTCATAAGAAATTTTCAACAATGTCGTCTAAAACAACACAGAGATAATTATCAAACATATTTTGGGTTTTTTCGGTAAAAATCGTTTGCTGAAAAAAAATTTTACTTTGAAAATTATAAGCGGATCAATCGTGATCATCTCTTCAAAAATTGTAATATGGATATATTACATTGAGTATTGCAAAGTAAAATACGACAAGGATTGGAATTTAAAAGTTTTACTACAAGTCTCCGTTACGAGAAATTTAATTCTGGATGCGCCATCTGTTATCTTCGACCGTGACCACGTCTTGAAAAAAAGTGTGTAGCCTACTCCTCAACTAAACTCTTGTACAACTATTGCTATCTCTCTTGTTGAGTTTCCACGAGCGCTGTCTCTATCCACTTTGTTGTCGTCCTGTTCCACTCGCTTCTAAAGCTCCATCGATAACCGCGAGTACATAACAATTTCGTAAGTAAAAAGAGATAATCATTGATTGACACTCAGGAATGACGTCTTTGCAATTCAATCTGCGTCACTCACGTGGCTTTTGTTTGAATATTTAGCATTACTTGTGGAGTATTCTCTGACGTTCGAGATCTTTAAGAATTGTACGGACAATTGTTTTGCAGGAGTATTTATTAATTAAATTATTTTTATAGCTGGATGACTAGTTATTTTCTATGAAAAAATAGTTAGTTAAATTTCATAATAAATTAATTTCATTAATATTTATTCCAACAAGATGTTAGATTCAGAGTAATTTTTCGACTTTGCAAGTGTTGTTGTAACACAAACACGCTTCTTCAAAAATTGTAATATGGATATATATTACATTAAATATTGCTAAGTTTTCTTATTTAATATTGGAATTTAAAAGTTTTATATTACGCCGTGTACAGGAGAAAAAAAAGCTACAGTGAGCCACCTACTGGCAATTGTAGAATCAATTCACAAGACACTTAGACTTGAGGGAGTATATTGTAGTGTGAATTACATTCCCTTCTATTCCCTTAAGTACAGAGTTTGACAGTCCAAAAGGGTTGTCATGAATAATAGAATCCCGTTGCGTGGTTTCGTGAATGACAACTACTGCGTAAAAAAAAATAAAAGCAACCAAGTCAAGGATTTAGAAAATTTTTTTTATCTTTTTACAAAACACTGCTGAGTGATCGTAATAGGATAGGAGTTCTTTTTCAGTCTCTTCGGAGCGGGCTTGAGGGGGGTTGGGAAGAGGGTTGTCGTGTTGACAAGTTGAGAGAGAATAGAAAGGGTTGGGTTGACAATTTTTTTCATCTATTTATTTTTAAAGTCATTAGTGTTTAACTTGATTTTTATCTAACGTTAAAAATTATAAATTATTTAAAGCTTAAAATATTATTTATTTTTCGGTAATTATATTGAGAAAAAACAAAGCGTTGTAAATATGCAGACGTCACGTTCTTTACAGTGGTTCTTGAAATTAAGTTCGAAATTTATTTGCCCGTAAGATAGACGGTGGAAGATATATTGGAAGGGTCTGAGATGAGATTCGTATAGTACGTGAATATGTGACTCTCTTTGTATGAGACACTTGTGTGTAGGATGACTGCTCAGTGGTTACGTTAGAACATTTATATAGAATAAGAAAAAGGTCGTTGGTTCAGATCCAGCCGGTTGGCTGCAGGCGCTTTTACTTCGCTCCGCAGTGACTTCAACTTCACGTGCATTATATGCGCCTGATACTTTAAACTTTCAAATTATTTAATTTTTAAATAAAAAAATTATATAAAAATTATTTTAACAATTTTGTAGACATTTTAACTGTTAAATCGTTTAATTTTAACAAAAAAAATTATTTTTTAACATCATCTGGGCTACTTCTCGTAGCAGCTTGATCCAAAAATTGTAATATGGATATATATTACATTAAGTATTGCAAATTGTCTTTTGGAAAAATTTGATTATAAAAATTTATAATAACTGTCTTACTAAGAAAATCTTTTGCCGTTTTAGCCATCTATCGGCAAGGCAAATATGAGTTCTTATTTTAGACGAATATAATTATAACTAAATAAAAATTTTTATTATTCCAGTAAATTTGAAACCGTAGTACAATAATTTTTTCTTGGAATTTTGAATAAAATCGATAATTGATTAATTTTCTAGATGTAGGATACAATTCGAAGCTAGAATATAAATCATTTTTGTATACATCACCAGCCTTCACTGACTGAAGCTTTCTTCAAAAATTGTAATATGGATATATATTACATTAAGTATTGCTAATGTTCTTTACAAAAAATTTCCTTATAATACTTTATTTTAAGTCTCTTACTAGAAAAATACTTTGTCGATTCAGCCATCTATCGGCAAGTTACACATTTACATTCAAATTATAAATCATTACTTAATAAATAATTTAAAATTCACTATTAATATTAAAATATTTGTTAACAATAGTAAACATTTTTTTTATTTAAAATTTTAACAAACTAGCTATTCTACATTTTCCACTTAAAAATGGAGCATCAATTTTTTTTTTTTATTGCTAACAAGGATATACATTCCATTAAGTAATACCACAAAAACTCTTAATTTGACACTTAACACCTAGAAAAATCATTGGATAGCCAGGAATCTCATTCGCTTAGCCTTCGAGATAAAAAAAATAAACCTCGTTCAAACTCCACTTGTCTAACGACCGAATAAACTGCCTTCGACTTCTACCCTCGATTTTCCAGCCTGCCCCCACACTCCATCTATCCTTTCGCATCGCTCTAAATAATTCGCGAGCCGAAACTGCAAGCGAAGCGCAATTTGCCATAAACTTTCCTTCTAACGATGACGGAAACAAGCTGAGAGAAAAAGAGTTTCCCGTGAGTTTATATACACATCAAAACTAAACAGACGTGAACACGATTTGTCTGAAATGTACAAACTACACAAACCATCAAGTCTATTATCTGTTTATTTTTAATCTCTCAAACTTTTCTGACCCATCACATCAGCCATCTCCGAAAATCATAACTTAAAATCCACTCTACTCTGTCCAGCCTCTTGTAAATAAAATATAAATACCAAATATAAACTTTCCTTTGAAATATTTATCTCCAAAATAGCAAATTAACAATCCCATCTATTAAAAGACAGAATATTCATTCATAAGTAATAACGACAAAGTTCATTGACTCATATATAATAATACAAGACGCACATAACTTATACACCGTCGTCGCGACGGTAGTTTCCTCATGCTCTCCTACTACTCCCGATCAATCCGATGATGACGATGCTAGTGTCACTTTCCACTATACTGACACACAGTCTATATCTATATAGTTACATATATATGTATATACTGCAGTACCTATACTATTAAACTAGACTTGGAGATGTTTTAAATAATAAATGACCATCACTGTCACTCGGTGTCACCGAATATGCATTCGAACCCTCTTGGAATATGCATTTGTCCCTCGAATCCGTTATCTCACCCCTTTGTACCTTAACTCATCATTGAACCCAGCTCACCCTTTCTCTCTTATATATTCCTATCCTTGTCAACCTCCTCCTTCTCCTCTTACTCCCATTCTTTCTTTTTCTCCCCATACTCGACAACTCCATCTAGCATTTAGCTATCCTTGCTTTCCTAAATTATAAACCATTATGTCATTATTAATTCATAATGCCGGACCTTTCAATTCACCTATCAATTTAGTCCGATGCAACCCCCTAATGCATAAATATAGAAACGAATCGCGTGTGCGGACGTCACAAAATCAACGTGTTATACCGACGTCCAGTTTATACTGAATTAAATACCTTTATAAACGATTACAATTTAAATTCCGACGACAGATGAAAACACTCACGCTTTTGACAATTGATTTTTATAATTTAATTATTCTCGTCACGTGGCCATAACCAACATCAAGCCGGAAGCTAAACTCTATTTTAAATTTACGGCTCGATAGTCATTAAATATTCTCATTACTCTAGATTAATAAAAAAAAAAAAGAAAATTCGTTCGACTGAAATAGAGACAAGACATTCCGGCTGATTAATTTTTCATGAAATATAAAAACGGAAGTTTTTATTAAAAATTTTTACAGCGACTTAATCAAGATTATTAAAAAATTCAGATTATCGGATTAAATTTTCGACTAATTAGATAAATTGAAATATAACTGACATGATTACGGAGATAAAGTTAATCAAGAAGAGCCCCGTGAAATTGAATTACAAAAACTAAATTATAATCTATAATGTGTGTATTACTAAAATTATTATTGCGAGCAGAGGGATCTTGTGGTATGAGATGTGTGCATAATTTAAAAGAGAATATGAGAGGCTTCCTCGCAGATATATATCTCTCGTCCCGTTTCTCTTTCTCGCGTTCGCGACCTACGCTCGCACCTCGCTCTTTATCTTTCTCAATATACCAGACTATTATTCAATTCTATGAAGCATCATTTGAGCAGCTGCCAGTCTATTCAAAATTGTCAAATGGATATAGACATTATTCCAACTGCTTAAATGTGTGACAATTACGCCAAGACTTAATGCGGATACCCGATTGATAATTCATTTTCTTCTTAAAAAAGCTCCTCATAATCGCTATTGTGATCTCACTCATATATATCACGGTAAACTATGGAAAAAAAAAATTTATAAAAATTCCAAGTCATTAATTATGTATTCTGTTAGGGAAATATTTTGGAAAACTAAAATAAGTTTCAATCAGTAATGATTTTAGATGTGATATGGATCTAGAAGAGTAACCGCAGCTCACAACACGAAGTGGTCCTCTGAGAGGGTGACCCAGCACCAACTTTTTTTTTCGGGGATCGATGGGCCTTAAATCGATTTTATATCATTCGTAGACACAAAAATAAGTAAAATAAATCCAATTCGTGGTCAAAAAAAATTTTTACGTGGCCCCAGATCCATCATAACATCTCACAGTAGCTCACAACACGCTATTGAGTTCGTCAACGATCAGTTCTTTAAATTTTTAAATTTTTCTGAAAAAATCAACCCACAATGACTCTTTCTTCATTGACGAAGTTGGAAAAACTTAAAAATATTTAAATACAAAATTTATCTGCCGAGCTTGTGAAATATTAAACTAATTGCCTGGCAATAAACTTATTTTTATACTGAGATGTCAGGGCTTACAAAAAAGTACGTTATAAAATCCGATCGCAGGGCGAACATAAAAAGTTTCACGCCCTCCCCCTTATCCATCTATAGTTTATTTCGTTTTATTTTTTTTTTCACTTTTCATCCATCGTCATCGATTGGCCCCCGTAGAGGCGCAAGAGCTGCCTAATATCTAACCCCGTTTCCAGAAAAAGGATCCTCAAGTACCGAGAGCAGTGTTCTCTGCTCAGATTCATACGTAAAAAAATATATATAGAAATGCTGGCTCGTAGCGAATGGTACAGAGGCCAAGGGGGTAACCCGCAGCGCAAGTGGGGTTTGTTGCTCGTTGCTGGGATTCGTATGAAACTTAAATGAAAAAAATAAAAATTATAGTTTGAGAGAGATAAAAATAAAGTAAGCGGCTGCATGAGTTATCCATTATCCATTATATATATTTTTAACCCTCGTGGGTTAAAAAAATCCAGAAATCCTATTGACAATCACCCTATCGTGGAAATATCTGTAGAGGAAGGAAGGAAGGAAGGATTTTTGAAAACCCCGTGACAAAAGTATTCGGCACTATATTTTACCCCTAACTTGTGCTATTTTAAGCTACGGCTAATAGAGAAAAAAAATATATATAAAAGGGATACTCTTATATATTATTATATATAAAAAGAACAAAACTATTGTATTACTTTACGCAGACGCTCAAAGGTCGCTGAGGTTCTTAAAAAAAATAAAACTTTTTAAATAATCGCAGCATTTCCTGCTCTGTTAAATTTTTTACGCACGGTATTGTCGACCGGAACGCTGATACCCAGTATCGCAACACCATGGGGATTAACGTCTTTTATTTTCCTCTTGCGCTCCACAACAAAGTAAAGTAAAAAAATTTCAACAAAAACCTCCATACTTTCGGATTTCGCAGATAACAGTCGCCGTCTTTTCAGAAATTTTATTATTCGTTTTAAATCTTGCAAACTGAACCCCCAGTTTTTTTTAGATTCTCAACTTATATAATAATTAATAATTACTTATAATAATCAATAACTCTAATGAATATACATTTTATATTAAAATTTTATTAAATCAGTTGATAATTTCGGACACGGATTTTAATTTTTGATAATCTCTTGTTCAATTAAATCAATAGTAATTAGAAAAATCAATTACTTAAATTTATGAATTACATTAAAATTGGAAGTATTTAAATTCAATCTGCAACCCAATTTCATTCAATAAATGAATAAATAGTCAGTTGTATATTAAAATATTTACAAAAAATGTAAAAACTTAGAGATCTATGAGATCTAGACAATTCTACTGTACAAAATTAAAATTAATAACAAAATAATAAATGACTTAGGAGTATTTTGTGACTAAAACGTATTAAAAAATAAAATCTAATGTGCTGGTGGTAAAAAGTCAAGATTTGGCGTGGTATGTTGGACATTAGTGGTAGCAATCAGGTATTCAGACACAGATATGTAGAGTGCGACCATTAAACCGATAACACTAGCTGCATAGACATTACCCCGCAGAATAATAAAAGTTGCGAGACACAATCCAAAGTAAGTTGCATATCGCGCCCAATTCTCGCGGCGTTTACGACCAAGAATATCCGTATCTGCATTAAAAAGAATACATCTCATACTCTTATCTCTTTAATTATCAACATTTATTTACAATTACAATTCGTCTTTCTTACTTATACAAATATTGTCTTTTTTCTCGTAGTCATCCGCACATTTGGTACACATGTCCGGGCCATCTGCTGTGCATCCATTGCAAGCCCGGTCGCATTCTGAAACCAAATAATCAATTAATCATCAGAATACTCAATGATTATAAGGAATAATTATAAAAAAATTTTTACTCACTTAGACATGAGTATCCGCCGTCTTTGTTGACGCAGAACTGGTTACCAGGACAGTATTTCTCGCTTTTGACGCATTCGTTTACGTCAGCACATCCTTTGTCTTGATTAATCACCCATCCTTTCTTGCAATCTCCAACACAATCAGCAGCTCCAGCACCTGTGCATCCATCAGCGCAGGCATCGTGACAACTCGAGCATAATAATTTTATTTCATCTTTGTACGACTGGTAATACTTTTTATCACACTCTCCACATTGATCTCCAGTGTATCCTTTGTCGCAGAGACACGTCCCGTTGCCTTTTCGCGTACCGGCACCGCGACATTTTCCGTTATTATTGCAAACGTTATCAGGATAACCGGGACACGCAGTACACTCTTTGCCCCAGTGGTCTTTCGGGCAGCATCGTGCTGTGAAATCAACGCAAATGTAGCTGAACAAGTCTGGATGTTGGTCCTGGAACTTGAACCACCACTCCTCTATCGTAGCTTCCAGTTCTTCGGCCAGGTCGTGGCACTGGATCTCACCTCGGACTACATCCTTGCAAAGATTTTCTTGGATTTCTGTGAGTCTTACTTCACTCCGGGCGTAGGATTTCTGGTTATCTTCCTCCCATGCCGTGTCACCGCCTTCAAATTTCCCACGTTTTGTTTTTTCAACACCCTGTTATCAAATAAAATCAAATCATCAGCTACTTAATAAATAATTTAATTTAATCACTCTTAATAATTAAAATTACCTTTTGGAAACTTTCAATAAGTACTCGGCAGGCAGCACAGTCGGGCAATTTTTCGGAACGGAGTTTTTCAGCCTTTACATCAGTCGGTGGCGGTAATGAAGCTGCGCTAAATGTAATTGAGCAAATTGTCAGGATTGTTGGTGCTAATAAAATAATCTTTATATATCTCATATTAATTCACACAGCTCTTTTTTAACTTTTTTTTTTTTTAATAATATTGAGTGAAAATTTATTTGAACTTTTTCACAAATTTAATTTTTTGAACGGACTCAATGTTAATAAATAAAATTGTTATTTAAATTATGGGTAAAAATAGCCAATTGTTAAATAGGTTGGAGTTGTTAAAAATGTTGACTGTTGACAGCAACAAAGGCCACCTGACAGACTAGATCCAATGGCAACAGAGCATGCGTCAGTTTTATAGCCAATCATTTGCTACCGCGTAGAATTTTATAAATTTTTAGCTGACAAATAAAAATATAAATCAAAAATTATAAATAAACCTCTTCATATTTCATGTTCATGCATTGATTACTTTTAATTACCATTAATTATTATTAATTACTAGTTAAAAAATTAATTGTAGAAAGTGATTATGGAAACGTCAAGAAAATTTATTTAAATTTTAAATCTATGAAAAAAATATTTGAATTTATTTTTTATATTTTTAAAATAAATATTTAATTTTAATTAAATAAATTTATCTAATGGTAATTCTCAGAGATTTGAATATTTTCTGACAGATGGAGGAAGTCGTATCTTTTATCACTTTAATTTCTGGAAAAAAATTTTATTTTTTAGTAAATCAGTGAGAAAGTTTTACAATTACAATTTCTGATTGTAAACTCGACTCATTTAACTTTTAAAATTAAAATACAGAATCGACTTCAATGAAAATAAAACTTAAAATCCATTCACAACAAAGTGACGTTTAAATTCACCGGGAGGGCGCGCAATGCGCGATACGTCAAATTGCGGATGTAATCAAAATCAAGTGACGTGTCGTATGCCGAGTTAACAAAATACTTGCAGGAATAATTTAATCTACTGTATGTTGTAAAAATAATTAAATTCAGCATACAGATAGTAATTAAATAAAATACTAATTAATTCAAAATGCTGACTAAATTCGAAACGAAGTCAGCTCGTGTCAAAGGGTTGTCTTTTCATCCGAAAAGACCATGGATCCTAGCAAGGTAACCTTCAAAAACTTTATATTAATTAATTTATTTATTTAAAATAACTAATTACTAACTAATCTACTAGTTTTTTAAATTATAATTAATTTTCTACGATAAAAAAATTTATCATAATTTATTTAAATCTTTTTATTTAAAAATCAACTCCAAATCTGTTACATTCCATCACTTGTTGAATTTGAATTCAAATAATTATTTAAATTTTTGAATACATTTACAATTAATAAAATACTAGTATTTTTAAATTCAAGAAGTTGTTGAATTTTTAGCATCAATTCTATTTTTTATCTCCGTTGAATTATCAGCAGATATTTTGACTTCTATTGTAGCTCCAGTCTGCTTCAAAGTGTCATTACCCTGCCCGTCAATTTTATTTTCAATTGCAACTGTCCCATTGGCAGCTAATTTCTCACCAGACTTTCTTCCAGAATCTAATTTATCATTTTTCACCTCATTTTTGTCACCACTTACAACTGGATCATTACTTTTACGAGCCGCACCACCAGTTTGATTGACAACCGTGATAAGATTATCCCCAGAATCAGCAGAAGGTGTCGTCGCGCTCTCGGGAGCTGCTTGAGGCGTGAGCCAAAATTGTATACGATACGCGAATTCATTTGGCTGATAATAAGACGGCTGGAACGGTATCTGCGGGAACGGGTACTGGTATCCAAATAAATTTGGTGCTGGGTATAATACCTGTCGCTTCTTTAAATTGCCCGCCAGACTTTCCCTGGCCCCCAGCATCTGCAACCAAAATCACATTCTTGTCTAATAAAAGCCAAATAAATTTTAAAAAAATAAATAAATGACTTACAGAAATAAAAACAAAATAAATAGTCCACATATTTAATAATTGATGAATAATTTTCTGTGTTAGCTATGAATCAACAAAACTTACTGCGTAAAAATAAAATTTTCTTTAAACGAACAGTAATTATTATTGCCCAGATTAGCTATCGCGAATTCAAAGGCAATAAAACATCATAAATCTATTTGTTGGTCATTAAAATTAAAATATAAACTCTTACAATGGTTATTTAGAAAAGTTAATCAATAAATCATAACAATAGTCAGCAGCAACTCAATCAATTATTCATTTTTATAAATAAAATATATATTTAATATTTTATTTTTCACAACAGTTTACACAATGGAGTTATCCAGCTGTGGGATTACCGGATGTGCACGCTGCTGGAGAAATTCGACGAGCATGATGGACCAGTTAGAGGAATCTGCTTCCACAATCAGCAGCCGCTGTTTGTTTCCGGTGGCGATGACTACAAAATCAAGGTATGGAATTACAAGCAACGTCGCTGTATATTTACGCTGCTTGGTCACTTGGACTACATTCGTACGACAGTATTTCATCATGAGTATCCATGGATCTTGAGTGCCTCTGATGACCAGACGATAAGGATCTGGAACTGGCAGAGTCGCGCGTGTATTTGCGTACTTACTGGTCACAATCACTACGTCATGTGCGCACAGTTTCATCCTTCGGAGGATATGATTGTCTCTGCGTCACTGGATCAGACGGTTCGTGTTTGGGACATCTCGGGATTGAGGAAGAAAAACGTTGCGCCAGGGCCTGGTGGGCTGGAGGAGCACCTGAAGAATCCTGGAACCACGGATTTATTTGGACAAGCAGATGCTGTTGTTAAGCACGTCCTGGAAGGTCATGACCGTGGAGTGAACTGGGCCAGCTTCAATCCAACTCTGCCACTGATTGTCTCCGGTGCCGACGATCGGCAGATCAAGATGTGGAGAATGACTGACATGAAGGCCTGGGAAGTTGATACTTGTCGCGGGCACTACAACAACGTGTCCTGTGTACTTTTCCACCCACGTCAGGATTTGATACTTTCCAACTCTGAGGACAAGAGCATCAGAGTCTGGGACATGGCCAAGCGCGGCTGTCTCCAGACATTCCGCAGAGAGCACGAAAGATTCTGGGTGCTCGCCGCTCATCCAACTTTGAACCTCTTCGCAGCTGGACATGACTCGGGGATGATTATTTTCAAACTCGAGCGCGAGCGTCCGGCTTACGCAGTACATGGCAACCTTCTGTACTACGTCAAGGAAAGATATCTTCGTAAATTGGACTTTACTACATCAAAAGACACCGCGGTGATGCAGCTCCGTGGAGGAGGAAAAACTCCAGCCTTCAGTATGTCATACAATCAAGCTGAGAACGCGGTTCTTATTTGCACCAGGTGCGCTACTAACATTGAAAACAGCACCTACGACTTGTACATGATCCCCAAGGACGGAGACTCGAATACTGATCCTGAAACCAAGAGAGCTTCTGGTGTCACTGCTATCTGGGTCGCGAGAAACCGCTTCGCTGTTCTAGATCGCGGATACTCGGTAATTATTTAATTCAATTTAATAATAATTCAATAAACGATTCATTTTTAACTCTTGTTATTTATTTCAGCTGGTGATAAAAAATCTGAAGAACGAAGTAACGAAAAAAGTCCAGATCCCGAACTGTGATGAAATATTTTACGCAGGAACCGGCATGCTTCTGCTTCGCGACTCGGACCAGCTGATACTTTTTGATGTTCAGCAGAAACGTCAGCTCGCTGAAGTAAGAATTTCAAAATGTCGTTACGTGGTCTGGTCTAATGACATGTCACACGTGGCGTTGCTATCAAAACACACGGTAAATATTTGCAACCGTAAATTGGAGTCTCTGTGCTCAATATCCGAGAACACGAGAGTAAAGTCCGGAGCTTGGGATGACTCGGGCGTTTTTATTTACACGACTAGCAATCATATCAAGTATGCCATCAATTCTGGTGACCATGGAATTATTCGTACTCTGGACCTTCCTATTTACGTAACGCGTGTCAAGGGCAACCAAGTCTATTGTCTGGACCGCGAATGCAGGCCTAGGGTTTTAAGAATCGACCCGACTGAGTATAAATTTAAACTTGCGTTGATCAATAGAAAGTATGAAGAAGTTTTGCACATGGTGAGAACTGCCAATTTGGTAGGTCAGTCTATCATAGCGTATCTCCAACAGAAAGGATACCCGGAGGTAGCTCTGCATTTTGTCAAAGACGAGAAGACTCGCTTTGGACTTGCGCTGGAGTGCGGAAACATTGAGGTTGCTCTCGAAGCAGCTAGAACTCTTGACCAAAAAGCTTGCTGGGAGAGTCTAGCCCAAGCTGCTCTGCTGCAAGGTAATCACCAAGTAGTGGAGATGTGCTACCAGCGGACAAAGAATTTTGAGAAGCTGTCATTCCTCTACTTACTCACCGGTAACCTGGACAAATTAAAGAAGATGACAAAGATCGCGGAGATACGCAAAGACGTATCGGGACAGTACCAAGGAAGTCTTTTGCTTGGAGATATTTATGAACGGGCAAAAATTCTCAAAGAAGCTGGACAAACTTCACTGGCCGCGGTGACCAAAAAAATTCACGGTATTGCCAACGAAGAGGATGAGGAACAAGTTGCTTTGATTGGTGACGAGTTCCAGGAATTGGAACGCGGTGCGATTTATTTACGACCTCTGATACCAGCTCAGCAGGTGGAGAACAATTGGCCGCTGTTGACTGTCTCCAAGGGCTTCTTTGAAGGTGCGATGATGTCACGAGGTAAGAGCCAGGTCGCTGCAGCTCTAGCTGCTGTCGAGACCGAAGACGACGCTGGAGTCGCCGAAGGCTGGGGCAATGACGAAGAATTGGGCATCGATGACGAAGAAGGAGTTGAGGGTGGCGAAGCCGGTGAAGATGGTGAAGAAGGTGGCGCTGGATGGGAAGTTGAGGATGTCGACTTGCCTCCAGAGTTGGAGACCAACGTCGCCACGGCTGAAGACGGATACTTTGCAGCTCCGACCAAAGGAGTTCCGCCGTCTCACCACTGGGTCAACAATTCTCAGCTCGCAGTCGACCACATCCTCGCCGGCTCCTTCGAGACAGCTTGCCGCCTCCTGCATGACCAAGTTGGAGTCACCGAATTCCAGGCCTACCAAGCGCATTTCCTCAACACTTTCGCAAGATCACGCACCAGTTACTCCTGTCTGCCCAATATTCCTTCTCTAAATGCTTACCCGCTGCGTAACTGGAAGACCGCGACGCTAAAAACTGGTCTACCAGCAGTAGGACTCCAGCTGACGGAGTTAGTCCAGCGTCTGCAAGTCTGCTACCAGCTGACAACCGGCGGTAAATTTACAGAAGCCATTGAAAAATTGCAAGCTATTCTTCTGAGCGTTCCACTGCTGGTCGTTGACACCAGACAAGACATCGCCGAGGCTCAGCAGCTCATTCAGATCTGCCGCGAATACATTCTGGGTCTGAAAATGGAGAGCGAACGTAAGAATGCTCCAAAAGCAACGCTCGCTGAACAAAAAAGAGTTTGCGAAATGGCCGCGTACTTTACGCACTGCAATCTACAGCCAGTTCATCAGATCCTGACACTTAGAACTGCTGTTAACTTATTCTTCAAATTGAAGAACTACAAAACTACTGCGTCGTTCGCTAGACGCCTGCTGGAGCTGGGACCTAGAGCTGAAGTTGCTCAGCAAGTCAGAAAGATTCTTCAGGTTTGTTTCTACTGTTCACTGAAATGTATTTTATTTATTTATCCATTGACCTAATAATTAATTTTTTAAATTTCAGGCTTGTGACAAGAACCCAGTTGACGAACAACAGTTGCTCTACGATGAGCACAACCCCTTCTCACTCTGTGCTTCGACATACACGCCAATTTACCGAGGAAAGCCCGAGGTCAAGTGTCCTCTCTGCGGTGCCAGCTACCACCCGCAGTTCAAAGACTCTCTTTGCAAAGTCTGCGACGTCGCTCAGGTCGGAAAAGAGTGCATAGGATTGAGAATAAGTTCTCTGCAATTCCGATAAATATAAAAAAGAATTTATCTTTTATTAATTGAAACAAATATTATTTTTCGTTTTTCATAAATCGAATGTATTTTAATTAGCATTTAATCTCAGTATAAACTACTTGAATTATTTTATAAGCGTATTTGTAATTAATAATTTTGTCATTATCAATTATATAATTATATAAATAAATATATTATAGACAAATCCAAAAGTGTAAAAATAAAATTATTATTAATTTAAAATTTTGTACCAGGAGCAAAAAATTGATACGTCCTTGCACCTCTGCAGGGGTACTTTTCTTCAGGGTACGTCATTATGGTTCCTGTAATGCTATATATATCTATATATTCAAATTCATATAAAAATTATTTATCTTCTCGACTTGACTCTCCCATTACTGAATTTTTACAATTTCCCCAAAAATTTAATTTATTTTCTCATTACTAATTTTTTCTTACATATTTATTTTAAAATTCATTATAATATTTTAACGTTTGTTAAAATTCATAAAATTTAATACGTAGCTACTTTACTTGATAGTAAAACTTCTACTTAACATTTTCCCAGAATTTTAAGATCTGGTACTGCAGATAATAAATGTATGACGTTGTTCGTCTTGAAGGCGTCTCGGGTCTAAGTACTATAGCATACAATTATTGAATGCTCCCGCATTACCCCAGGTACTTTTCCCCATTTATATTTAGCAGTGTCCTTTCCCAGTAGTACTCTAATGACTACTTGCCTCAACTTGTTCAAAATTAAATGTAATGAATTTTCTAACTTGCAGCTCTTACTCTCACTTAAATTTTATTTATAAAATTTATTTAATCTCTTTCTTCTTTCATCTTCGAACGATTAGTCATAATTACAAGTAAAAAAATGCTACTAAGTAATGACACTGAGTCTAAATCTACTTATTGAATTTTCCAAATTGTGATTAAGAAATATATAATAAATACTTAATTGCTTGCATAATTTGTTGGCACCAATTGTTTGCTTGTTTACCCCACCTCTTAGCCGAAGATCTCCCACCTTTGCAATTTTCTACCTGCAGGGGTCAAGTTTAAATCATTTGTAGTCAAAGTTTTGGGTCGGTCAGATCTTCAAAGTAATTTGAATAATTTCATTTCTGAATATTCTTCAGTCAAGTTAAAGTGCCAGCTGTGAAAGTGTAAATTTAATATTCAAAATGAAGAAACCAGAGGATTTCCCCGGTATAATCTCCAAGCTAACTGAAGACATGGCCAAATACAAGGCCCACCGTTTCGCATATTCATCAAAGCAGCTGAAGAAAAAACTGTTGAAGATAATTGAAAAAACAATGGGTGAAATTAAACGATCAATTAACGTTGTGTCTATGGAAATAAATAATCTAAAAGCTCAATATAATAATTCCGCCAAAGTTAACGTTGAAGATTTAATGCGAAGTGGTAATAACGATAAAAGTGACAGTGATTTGAATTATCTTCGCGGGGCTGTGAAACACTTGCAGAAATTAATTCGCGATTCCGCGAGGGATAAATATTCTTACTCAGAAGAATTTGATAGCGTAATTTCGATGATCCCTGCGTACGGTGCAATGTCACCGGAATTTCCGGTAAATTCGCTGTTCCTGGGGATTTTGGAAGAAGACGAGATGATGGAGACTGAACAAAGTGAAACGAGGGAGTACTTTAAGAAGAAGATGGAGAGTTTGTTGGCCGAGAGAAACCGTATTGACGAGATATTCCTGACAAAGTTGAAATTATTTATTCAAGTGCAAAAGATATTGCTGACTGACGCTGAAAATAATTACTCATTTCTGCTCAATAATTCTATTGACGATCTGTCTACTGTACAACATTTTGCTAGATACTGTAAAAAAGGATTTCTTGATTCTTTGGATTAATTTTTTTAATTATCATTTATTTATCTTCCTGCGTAACAGAATAAAATAGAGGCCACTGAGCTTTTAATCTATGCACTATTTGAGTACACGTGTACGCGGGAAGATATAAAGTAAGAGACCCGGTAACCGATCAGGGCATTAATACCCAGTTACTGATATATTTGTATATCCATATTTACTGTGTCTCTTACTTTATTCATAATTTTATTAATTCAGTTTTTTTTATAGAATTACGTTTATATTTATCATTTATCATTTTATCATAAATTCATTTAAATGAATTATAAAAAATTTTTTAAAAAGTTTATATTCAGAATAAAACATTTGGGTTTATAAAAAATAGATTATTTGTAACAATGATAAATATATAAATTATTGGATTTTTGTCCAACAAAATTTAAAAATCCGAATTAATTTTTCAAAAATTTAAATGTATATCAAAGATTTTTATCATAAAAAAAATTTAATTATTTATTTTTCATTTTCGCTAATTCTGATGAAATATTTTTTATTTAAAAGTCACTTGTATTTGCAAAATACATTGGAACAAAAATTCATTTATTCATACACATTATTTCATTAATTTTTATATTTTATATAAAATCATATTCATTAGATTGATTTGATATTTTCTATATTGTGAATTATGCAAAAATGTTTTTTTCAAAAATTTATAATTTAAATAAAACATTAATATTTTTAAAAAATACATGTATTTTTAATTTAACTCTAAGGTTCTAAATTTGTATTCATTTTTACTTCATAAATAAATATCAAAGTTTTTTATCTTAAAAAAAAAATTACTTATTTTGCATTCCCTCTATCCTCAATAAAATATTTTAAGTTTAAATCTAATATCTAATTTTAATATAGAATATAATAAATTAAAATTTAATCATTATAGATAAAAATATTTGTTCATAAATCGCGTCATATATTTTGTACAGTAACAACTTATAAATTGACTAATTATTTCTCGAATAATTACGAGTATTCTTCAATGCATCAAATAAAAATATCGCGCCTTATAATTAATCAGTACTCTATCTAATGTCTCTGAATCGTTCAATTAAAAAAAAAATATTCATAAGTTTTTTTTATTAAATATATAAAATATGGGTCGATTTCCCGATCATTTATTTTTGAAAATTTTCAAGCGACTCTCCGTTCGAAAACTTATTTTTTTGAAAATTGTTCACAAACGTTTCTATAATTTGATAACTAAATTGCTGAGTAAGAAAAAAAATTTATGGAGAGATGCTGCTCAGGCAGACATTCCTCGATCAGTTCTCTGTTTGTTCATTAAAAAACGGTTGCCTTCAGTACGCGCTGATAATTATTATCAACTGGATGACGAAGATTTTTGGAAAAATATTCATTTGATTCGCAATAAATGGGAAGCTTGTGCTTCTCTGGCTGTTGATCATGAGCAAAAGATAGTACAGGATTTACTAGATGGACATGTGTCTTGCATTGCTACTTCCGGTAATTATTCATCTTTTTTAATTAACAATTTCTCATATTAATTTTTTGATTTTTTATATTTAGATAAATATTTAGCCATTGGAACAAAAGGATCTAAAGTAAATGTTTATAAAGAACGAGATAATTATCATGACTATGATGGCAATCGATACGAGTTTTTATTCGGAAGACCTGGTAGTGAAGATCAATCAATTGTTAAATTAATTTACTGGTACACGAGTAAAGTATTCATTTTAATTACATAAATTACGATTATTTTTAGCATTGATTAGTTAATGAGTAATTTAACTGGTTTCAGATAAAAAAAAAATAATTGTTACTCTGTCGAAAAATAATAATTTGAAATTTTGGGATTTGGTGACTGGGAAAGAATTTATCGACCGCCAGGAATACTCAGCTGAAAATATATGGTAGTTTTAATATTCATAATTTTTATCTTCTAGAATTATTTAACTCACTATCAGTGAGTCATATATTTAACATACATTTTATAAAATGTCTTTGATGGTTTCAGTGCCGGCACAGATGGAAGTTTCTATTCTGAATTTCACGGTACTGTTTTATCATATACATTTAAATTTGGAATATTCATCAAAAGGCTACACGAAGCTGATTTGGATCAAGAAAAGGATGAAGATTATCCTGTTGATTTACTATCAGTAGAAAAAAATGTAAAATAATAAATTTAATTATTTTTATTATCAGAATTTTTTATTGCCATTTTTTTGCTGCAGATAAAAGTCATTTGGCCACAAGCTGAACTTATTAATATTGCTGATATTTTGATGCCACAACCAAATAACAGTAATACTGTCACCACAAGTTCATATTCAATAAAATTACCTGCAAGAGCGACAAAAGCAGAAAATAAAAAATTTTATTTGCTATCTTTAGAAAATTCTAGGAGTATTATTGCAACTTATGGTGAATATTTCTAATTATTTTTTTTAATGAACAGTTTTTTTAAAATATTTGAATATTTGCAGATAACTACTTTGCTATCCATCAAGAATATAATAATTGGCGGGAATTTGATATGTTGGACTGCTTGGGAGGAAAAATAACATATGTGACTTTACATGGAGACCTTTTAATTTTGAATATCCTCAAAGGTCTGTATATCATTTTATCCAGTTATTTTGAATTGTTGGGTTGAATTTCAGATTTAAATAATAAAATATTTTTTAGTGTCTGGACAAGCGGTTACGCGGGTAAATACAGCTAATAGTTTTTTTAGCTGCAAGGATGTGCAAGATTTCTACACAATGCAATCAAAAGAAATGAGCTCTGGAAATTCAAAAATTTTCGCAGTTGATACAATTGATAACAGAAATTATCCAGCGTTGGCGGTGACTACAGAAAATTTTGTCAATATTATTTATTTCCATCCAATGCAAGATTTTTTTTTCTAGCTGTCTAGTTTATAAATTAGAGAAAAAAAATTATCAATGTATGAAAAAAATTTAATTAATTATTGTGTATAATAAATTTATCAACTGCAATTATAAATTTTAATTTATGTAATTACTTTTAAAAAAGTTTATATATACAATTGAATTTAAATTTCCCTCTCTGGTTACGTCACCCACAAAAACCGCGTGCTTTTATCCCCACCCGGAATTCAATTTGCACAAACGAAAATGATATTTATTTATATTTTTAATTACATATTGTCTTTAGTTTCGTATCTATTTTGTGTACGAGCAATCGAACCGAATTATTTTTTAACTTTTCTTCTCAACAATTATCGTAAGTTTATTTCTTCTTTTTTTTTTTTTTTTTTCGATGAAATTTAAAAAAATAATTTGCGGCTGAAATTAATTTGAAATTTTTAATAATTTAGATAGAAGATGGCAACTATTGAATTAAATTCAAACGAAGAAAAATTATCTGCTGATGAATTTAGTGCGCTGTGTGAAATAAAATATCTGCGTAAGACTTTATCATTTTTACAGAAACGTGTTCGAAGAAAAGCGCGAATTCAGTACCCGTATTATTTAATGTACGATCAGATAATTGGAAAATTACCGAAGTACGCTGAACAGTCATCTGAATTTCCGGTCCATCTCCAGTTTGAAGGAATTTGGGAGGATCCAGACGATTCCCGTGACCGGAATACGATGCACCCTGTTCAGTATTACAAGAAAAAAATTCGCTCTCTTGAAGAGCAGTATATTTCAAAACTCGACAAATTGATGGACGATCAAGGCCAGCTTGCCAATGAAGTCAAAAAGGCTCTCCGTGTTGAAAAAGCTAAAGAAAACAGTTTTCTGAGAAAAGTTTCATTTGACAATTCCTGGATGGTCAAACTTTCCGCGAAAAACAAAACTTCCGGGTTCCTCGATGATCTTGATTGACCTCCGATTTATGCTCGCGAATCGATTGCCAAAATCGAACTTTCCTGATATGTATTACAGTCATAAGTTATTTTTATTTATAAATATCTACTATTAGTCATGCCATAACTATACTCTATTTATTTATTTATTTATTTATTTAAATAGCCAACAATAAAATCATCTTGCTATCAGACTTGTATTTTTTATCTAATAATATTACTCACATATTTAATTCATAAGTAACAAAATTATTTTTACTACTTCCGGTAATATTTTAAAAACGCAGTAACGGAGTTTGAATTTTCGCGCCCGATTCGAAATTTCAAATACTCAAATTTTTAAACTTATTAAATTAAAATAAATAAATAAGTTATTTAATTTAAATATTTCATTAAAAAATAAATAATTAATTAAAAAAAAAAAAAATTGGAGTTTCCATCAACGGGAAGATTAACTGGTCCAGTTTCTATGTCGATTTTATCAGCAGCCTTCAATTGCGTTGTACATGTTATCGTTTGTAAAAATTTCTAATTATAAATTATAAATAAAAATTATTTAAAAAAACTTGAAATAATTTAAAAAATAAAAAGAAATATTATTTAGTTGCAGTAACAAATTCCCTAGAAAATTTAAAAATTTTTCCATCTGACAGTTGGCGAACGTTGGTTGTTACAGACGCGTGCAATGGTGGATGGGTTTAGTGTAGGCATTGTCCTAAAATATATGCAATTAAGTAATTAATAAACAATACCCGTGTTTTAAATAACCCATCAATTCTCATCAGCTCCAAGTAACAATAGCCCGCCAGACTTCCAGTCCATTTAAATAAATTTACAAAATATCATCATAACAGTGCGCGCGAAAAATTCAGCCGATTGTATGTGTGTGTTTTGTGTCGAGTTTTCATTACAACTCCGTCACTTTAACCTAAACATTTTAATTTGCCGAAAAAAAAATTATTATCATTATTATTGTTAAAATAATAAATTTGAATTATTTTTTATTTGCCGCGGGAATTTGAATTATTTTAAAAAGGTAAAATAAAAAAATGAATTTAAAAACAATTGAATAAAAAAAAGAGTGAAAGCCGACACAGAAGACAGTGTCAGCAACTGTCTTAGCAGTGCAGTAAACATTACGCACTGAAAGTAACTTGCAGTGGTGTACGTATACGTGTTGCACATCATCGTCGTGGTGTTTAGTCGTCTGTGTCGTGTTGTGTGTAGTTTTGTTACAAGGTCTGTCTTCTTTCTCGGCACACTACACCCGCGTAGCGGAAAGTCGAGAAAAGATATCATATATGTATATATATGTATACGTATACATATAATATAGATATTGAATATATATATGTATACATACATTTAAATAGGCGACGGACAAGAGGGCCCCCGCGAGGGTTGCGTTCACGGTAAAACCCGCGCGCGTATTTATCACGCTCTGAATTAAAATAAAATAAATAAACTCCAGGTGTTACTTTTGGTATCCAAACAACGTGGAGGCAGTCGATAGATTTTGTTGATCAGCAAATGGACGTGTAATGGTGGTCAGTAATTGTTGGAGGCAGTAGCAGTGTAATATAACGTCGGGTGGCTGAAAACGCCGGGAAGGTTAGTTGGGATAACCCGAGGCCAGGGCAGTATAACATCAGACTCTAGATGGTGTGCAGTCGTTGAAATTTTTAACTGTGAGTTTTAGTTGCAATAGGAGTTTTTGTTGGTTAAAAAATAATAGATAAATATAAAATAAGTGACTGGGTGATTTAAAATAACTCGGGTCAGACAAATATAAATAAATAGTGTGTAAATAATAACTCGGGCCGTATGCTCGTAGGGTAATACGGTGTTATGAAAAAATGATGTGATCGACGGTCATCATGGCGGCACCCATGTTAAAGTGGAAACGGATCTCAAATCCAAGCGGACCTCAACCAAGACCTCGTCATGGACACCGTGCGGTTGCTATCAAAGACCTCATGGTGGTATTTGGCGGAGGGAATGAGGGTATCGTCGATGAACTTCATGTTTACAATACAGGTGACTATTTATTAGGTTTTATTTTACTCATAATAGTTTGGACGGCACTACAGCCTGAGTGTTGCTGCGTCTATCAACCGTGCGCGCCGTTTCCGCGATCCAATATGGCCGCACGCTGCAACATCATGATCACCGGCCGGAGTTGCTGGTAAACAGGGAATGTTTGGTTGTCGAGGGGCTGCTAGACCCGCTGATGGCCAGTGGGAATCATAATTATGGGGGTTTCAAATCATTTCCTGGAGTTCTTGCTGGTCTGGACGAGATAAATGTCCTCCAAAGGTTGGGTAATCTGACATTTTTCCCGTGTATACGCGCGCGGGAGCGGCCATTGCTGTCCACTTCCCCCACTCAGAGATATTTCCCATGAATCAGTGCTGGCTTACGTCCTGCCTCTCTCCCCAGTTGGTCTGTCGTTGTGTTACCTTGATGTCCGCGACGAAATACGGCTAAGTTCAGGTTGATGCACCCGCATGCGCGTACTGTAGGCGCGCACTTTGATTGTAATTTTGAAATATTTATTTTACTTTATTTTATTTTTTGTTTCAGCAACAAATCAATGGTTTGTACCATCAACAAAAGGAGACATCCCACCGGGATGTGCTGCCTACGGATTCGTCGTGGATGGCACGCGGATCCTCGTCTTCGGAGGTATGGTAGAGTACGGAAAGTACTCGAATGAATTGTACGAGCTGCAAGCAAGTCGGTGGGAGTGGAAGAGACTGAAACCAAAGTCCCCGAAAGATGACTCGCCACCTTGTCCAAGACTCGGACACAGTTTTACGTTGATCGGGAACAAAGTTTTCCTGTTCGGAGGTCTCGCTAACGACAGCGATGACCCCAAAAATAATATACCGAGGTACTTAAATGACTTGTATACTTTGGAGCTGCTACCGAATGGACAGACTGCGTGGGAAGTCCCCAAGACATATGGGCCTTCTCCCCCACCGAGAGAGTCGCACACCGGAGTGGCTTACACTGATCGCACCACAGGCAAATCGTGCCTGGTAATTTACGGAGGAATGAGCGGATGTCGTCTGGGTGACCTCTGGTTCCTGGATGTCGACTCGATGACCTGGAACAAGCCCATCGTACATGGGCCCACTCCGTTACCGCGATCACTCCACACTGCCACTCTTATCAACCACAAGATGTACGTGTTTGGCGGTTGGGTGCCGCTCGTTGTCGACGATGTTAAAGTTGCGACGCACGAGAAAGAGTGGAAGTGCACGAGTACTCTGGCCTGCTTAAATCTAGGTTCATTTACATTTATACTTTATTTTAATTTATACGAATATCAGTATTGTATTTTAATTATATATTATTTATAGAAACGCTGACTTGGGAGCAATTAACCGTTGACTCGTCGGAAGAAAACGTTCCGCGAGCTCGAGCTGGACACTGTGCAGTTGGAATCCACAGCAGACTTTACGTCTGGTCGGGCCGTGATGGCTACCGCAAAGCATGGAACAACCAGGTTAGGGTTAGTCTTTCATTAAATGAAAGCGACTTTACGTTTTTATGGAATTGGCTTTAATAAAAAAAAAACTAATCCTATATGTTTTTTTTTAAAATCATGATCAGGTATGCTGCAAAGACTTGTGGTTCTTGGAAGTCAGTAAACCTCCGGCACCATCGCGAGTCCAGTTGGTGCGTGCGTCAACGAATTCTCTGGAAGTAAACTGGACCCCGACGCCGTCAGCTCAATATTATATACTACAAATACAGAAGTATGATATGCCACCAGCTACTGGATCATTCCCAGCAGCATCAACGCCGGCAGCAATAACTCCAGCTCCAACGGCTGCCACTACTTCCGCGCCTCCTGCAACACCTGCATCTACTGCAGTACCAGCTCCCGTTGCTGTGCATACTCCCGCGCCTGTTTCAACTCCAATTTTACCACCAGCACCGACTCCGGCTCCTGTGCCAGTCGCGGCACCTGTTTCTCAGCCACCACCGGTAGTGACACCAGTTCCCACTCCGGTTATTCCATCGCCAGTGGTCACCAGTGTGACTCCAGTGGTCGCGGCAGTGCCAACTCCTCGTCCTGCAGTCGTTCAGAGTCAAATCCGTGTTCAGGCTCCAATTCAAAGCGCAGCACCTCGACCCATCACAACACCAATTGTCAAAACGACAACTCCACTGAGTCCGCGAGTTGCTACGGGCAACGTCATCAGAATTCGATCGCCTTTGGTCACTTCAGTGGCTGCTCCGGTTTTGCAAACTGTTGATCAGACACCAGTTTCAATTGTCACCACAACAGCTGGACAATCGCCCGCGGCTATGTCTGGTATCGCTGCACTGGCCGCGGCCGCAGCAGCGACACCCAAAATTAACATGAACAATGTAACAAGTAATATAGTTTCGCCAAATCCTACAAACACGGTAAGAATGAAGGCCATGCAACCAGGTCAGCAGATACGTTTTGCCGCTCCGGGGTCCACTGTCCTCCGTGCGGCCTCTCCGCAACACAGCAAGCAAATAATTCTCCAGAAATCTGGTCAAAATATCGCCGGACAACCGCAGATTGTCCATTTATTGAAAACTGCTGGAGGTGTAATGACAACTGGACCCAAAGTTAATTTAATTCCTGGTAAAACTGTCCAGACCATCGGTGGCAAAACCATCAATCAAGGTCCTACTATCTTGCGACTCGTTAATCCCAATACTGTTGCTGGGTCCAAGATCCTCACGTCTATGAAAGGATCTAATTTAGTGACAATGAGCAAGGGTCAGGGTATAGCTGGCAAACAGACGATCATGATCACTAAACCCGGTGGCAATGGAGGTATCGTTGGTAGAACAAATCAAATAATTGTCGTTACAACGGGATCCGGGTTGAGGACCGTTCAAGCTGTCACGACGTCACAAGCTGGTCAAGGTGGAACGATATCTACACCAATGAATGTCTTGCCGCTCTCGGCGGCTAATCATGTTACTAATCAGCAGGGAGTGAAGATGATTGTTGTCTCTTCAGGTGCTATGGTTGGAGGTACTGGTGGAAAACCCATCACGATAACAGTACCAGGACATGGGGGTGTTCCAAAGACCGTGACAATAACCAAAGGTGGTCAGCAAGCGATATTCAATCCGGCCAAGACTCAGATCGTCACGAGCTCGCAGTTCCAGAAAGCCCAAGATGGTACAGGTAAACCAGTGACATTACAGATGTCTGGTGGCATTGGTGGTAAAACAGTCACGCTGGTGCCAACTAGTAGTTCAATTGTCAGTACTATGGCTGCTGGTGATGCATTTGATACGAGTAAAATGCTTTTTGTACCGCAAAAGCAGCCGTCAGCGTCACTGGCATCGACTTCTGATGGCCCGGCGACGACTGATGCGGCTCTGGCTGCTCTTGCTGCTGAAGCTGGACTGATTGATCCGGTTCAAGAGTCATCAGGGCTTAATTTTATGGTGAACGATGACGCGGGAGCTGATGAGAAGGCCGAGGACAGTTGCAATGGCAACGAAGCAACAACGACTGCTGCTTTGGTCTCACAGCTGACTGCTGGCGAGGCGATGCAAGTTGACGGTGATGGGAACTTTGTAATTCCTCAGGTAGATGGACCTGGTGATATTTTTTCATCAGATGACGAAGACACTCCGGAAGCTGATGAGGAACCGGCAGTTGTGCAGTCTGCAGATGCTGCTCCCTCGCCGCGACCTGAAGCTCAAGAAAGTCAAGAAATGGAACAAGATGTTGATTCAGCTATCACTGAAGATGCGCCCCAAGTTGAAGAAGCAGCTGAAGCGAAAGAAGAGACAAGTGCGTCGGAAAAAAATCCTGACACTGAACAAGAAGAAACAGATGCTGCTTCTGCCAGTGAGACACCAATGGAAGCAAGTGAACCTGACTTACCTTCTGAAAGTGACATGCAGATTGTCAGCAATGCGCCTTCCGAGTCATCACTTAAGTCTGAGCTGTCCGAATCCACTCAACCAGCTGAGTCGATAGAGGGAGCTGTAAAAAATGAATCTGCTGATGATAAACTTGAAGCTGAGGCTGAAGACAAGCACAATCTTGATGACCCAGAGACTCCACAAGAGTCGGATAGTAAATCTGATACTCTTGCCACAGCAGTAGCAGCAGCCACAGCCGTCTCAGGAACTGATGAAAAAGAAAAAGGCAATGACTCTGATGGTGATAACGAATTCGAGAATCTCAATGCCGCGATACAGCAAGAAATGAACAAAGCTATGGACACTGAGAGTTCATTGATGTCTGTTAAGTCTGAACCAGAAGTTCCAATGGACATTGATGAACCCACCATTAAAGTCGAGCCTGAAGCAACCCCAGCTCCAGTAACTGCTGTCCCATCACCAGTAGCATCAGTCGCTTCACCAATTGCTGCTGCTCCATCACCACCAGCTCCAGTTTCGTCATCACCAGCTCCAGTTCCATCACCACCAGCTCCGGCAGTGCCACCATTAGCTCCGGTAGCATCACCGTTGGCTTCAGTAGCGTCACCGCCTGCTCCAGCAGCGTCACCTTTGGCTCCAGTAGCATCACCGTCTGCTCCAGCAGCGTCGCCGTTAGCTCCAGTAGCGTCACCACTGGCTTCAGTTGCGTCACCAGCTGCTGCAGTTGCGTCACCGTTAGCTCCAGTTGCATCACCAGTAGCTGCAGTTGCATCACCATCACCAGCAGCTCGAGTCGCGTCTCCCGTAGCTCCAGTACCATCACCAGTAGCCCCAGTTGCTTCCCCCGTGGCTCCGGTACCATCACCAGTAGTCGCAGCTGCATCACCGATACCTTCACCTTCACCAGTGAGGCAAATAAAATCCGAAGCTATCGAACAGCCCGCAAAAGAACAAACTCCGCCTCCAGTTACTGCCGTAACAAACGGGCGTGCAGCTGAGCCAGAAGCTAATGAATTACCACACAAACTAAACGCCACAAGTCCAATTGATCCTATTCCTGTAGCAGCAATAAAACAGGAAGCGTTTGTTAAAAAGGAAGCACCTAAAGTTGAAAAAGAAAACAACTCAAGGGAAGCTGATGACTCGACAGCACTGACGACTCTTGCAACCGCAGCACTAGGATCAGCAGAGCAACCTGTAAAAGTAAAAGCAGAACTTACCGAAGAAGAAAAGAAGGACTTGGACTGGTACGATGTTGGTGTAATAAAAGGCACTACCTTCGTCGTGCAAAATTATTATCTACCTGGTGATCAACCACTCGACATGTCGTTACCCCTCGCGGATATTTTCAAAGACAGGATCAAAGTAAACTTGGAGTCTGGTACTGCGTATAAGTTCCGCGTCGCTGCGGTCAACAGCTGCGGGAGGAGTCCCTGGAGTGAGGTAAATATTAAACTAAATTTTTTTATCAATATTTTTTACCAAACAAATAAACTAATCGATTTGACTACAGGTATCTGCATTCAAAACGTGCCTGCCGGGTTACCCGGGCGCCCCAAGCGCGATAAAGATTTCAAAGTCCGCGGAAGGTGCTCAGCTCTCTTGGGAGCCCCCTCCCAGCAACCTCGGGCCCATCCTCGAGTACTCGGTCTACCTGGCGGTCAGAAGTGCCAGCGCAGTGTCGAACAATGCAGGCGAGGCTTCCACCGTATCGACAACGGCGAACCAGTTGGCCTTCATTCGCGTCTACTGCGGACCCACCAATTCCTGTTCAGTCCCCAACAGTTCCCTGAGCGCCGCTCACATGGACGTCACAACCAAACCCGCAATTATATTCAGAATAGCTGCGAGAAATGACAAAGGATACGGACCAGCTACTCAAGTCAGGTGGCTCCAAGGTAAATACTAAAAAATATTAACAATAAATAAATAATTCATATAAATTTTATTTATCTCTGAGAAATTAATTTAAAAATCTAATTATTATTAATTACAGATCCCGCGACGGCGGTTAAAAGTAATCCACAAATTAAGAGACAAGTAGGTAGTGATGCCCGTTCAGTAGCTAATTCTCCATTGAAAAAATTAAAGCAAGATGACAATTACTCGTGAGTCTGTTCTTTCACTAAGTACGACAATGTGGGATCATCCACTCACACTAGGCCCATTTAATTAACAAATATAAATAAAAATATGACCCCCATACTGAAAATGATTAATTTCCGGTCATACTTCCAATGACGAGTAATCGCGTAAACAATTAAATGTGATTAAATTAATGAAACTTTAATTCGATAGACGTATGGTGAGGTGACTTGAGTAATTAATTATTATTAATAAAATAATGAGGTACACCTTCGTGTTCGTCTTGCATTACTTGGTCTCAGCCTCAATATTTTTTCTCCATTTTATTTAACAATTTTTTTTTTACTCCGTTAAAACTTTTCCAATGCATATCGTTAACCAGCGTTATTTCTTTGACAATTAATCAGTTACTAGTTTATTTTAATGTTCGCGCCATTTTTTTATTTTTTCTTTCGTTAATTAATTAATTAATTTTTTTTTTTATTCGGGGGATTATTGGATAATTTTTAAAATATTCATCTTTGTTTTTTTAATGAATTTATATTTAAATGAATCTAACAATGGGTCGATTATTTGTGGATATTTAATTAACATGCAATGAGCTCGTACTCACTGGTAATTTGTGACAGATGCAATGACGGTGCTATCGTTTCGATAAAATCGTACTCGTTTTATAAACGAGCAATAGTAAAAAAAAAAAAAAATAATAAAATAAAATAAATACTAACAAACATCATGTAGGAAATAAAATAAAATAAATAACAATGAAGTTAAAATAGTAACGATTAACATTTAGAAAGAAAAAAGAAGTGAAAAAAAATGGTAACAAGACGTTGTGGCGTTATTTTTGTACCGACTCCATACATTACAATCCCAATTGATCAAAGCACTTTAAGCTAAAAAATAAAAGTAAATAAAATAAACCAATTAAACAATAACACAAATCAATGACTAATATAATCACGTAACACCAGAAAATAAATATAATAATTATAATGAATGCAGAATTAATATCAATGTATGTAAGAATTATTTTATTATTATTATTAATTAATAAATTAATTAATGAATGAATTAATATTATTATTATTATTTTTTGTCGGTGGTTATGTAAAATAATCTGTAAAGTTCTATGTATTTTATGTAGCGCCGACCTATCGAAATTTTAATTTTCACAAATAAACAAATTATTATTATTAATTAATTAATTAATTATTATTATTTTTATTTTTATTGATAACGTACGATCTAGAGTTTTAAAAACTTAAATATGACAGCGTGATTAGTCCGTCGATTATAACTTAAGCGAGTGGGAAAAAAGCATAATAATAAATAAAATAAAAAAGGTCTAAATGATTAATTTTTATTCTTCCAGCGATAATTTAATTAATTTTATATTTTATTTAAGTTTGTTTGGTTTTTTTGCCGTGTAATTAACTTCCATTGCACAATTATGCATGAGACTGAAAGTAGCCGACGTCTAATCATTTTTTTATTTTATTTAGGCGGTAAACTAAAAAAAAAACTATTTGAAAAAATTGCACGTGTAGGAAATTTAAAAAACTATAAGAACTATTTTTCAAAATATTTTTTTTTTTTTATAATTTATCGTTTTGAATCAATTCCAAAAATTATTAAACGTTGGCTAACTTCAGTATCATAAGTAAGCAATTACTTACGGGAAATTTTTTTTATTTGGGTCAGCACATCACGAAATAATAACCAGCTCAACTTATTATCAAACGAATCATTACGCTAAAGTGATAAAATAGTTTAAATAAATATTATTTATGGGTAAAATGGCCTTATGCTAATTACTATTATTATTACAATTAATGTACACCAGAATCTGTGGGGTTTAAAGTGCCTAGGACATTTAATGATTTTTAAAAATTCATCTAGAAATTACTCCTTTTTTTTTATTTCGTAAACTGTTTACTTCGACAATTTTCTTTTTATTTAAAAAAAAATGCTGGTTGGAGAATATTTTAAAATAAAATGAATAATTTTGATAATTACGCTCGGAATTTTATTTATATTTATATTTATATATATTTGTATCGCGTAATTAAATGTGTGATTATATAAAACCAAGTGTGTCCACAGAGTGTTAATGAGAGTATTTGATAACTGTAATAAATAAGTATAAGATTTTTAAATTGGAACAAAGTTTAAATAAAAATAAATTATAAGATTGCAGAGAGCGAAAAAAAACTTTCCTATAAATTTATCGCTTGGTAAAATCAAAACTTCAATTTTTAATACGAGCGTTAATTTATTGGGATTGTTTTGTCTGCAATTATAATAATATTTAGTATAAGATTTTAATTAATAATAATAATAATAATAATAAAAATAATTATGCTTGAATAAATTTCAGTAGTTCTTCATAATAATGGAGATAGACTGACTCTATATTGCTAGGAACTGAATTTTGTATATAAAAGAAGAGTTTAATTATTAATTACTCGTGTCTAACACGTCGATAGATTATTTTTTACAATCTATCTTTTTTTTTTGTATAAAAAAAAAAAAAAAAAGAAAAAAAGTATGAGTAATTTAGTGATAAAAAAAAAAATGTGAATGGAAAGAAAATAATTGAAATTTATAATTAAAAGTAACAAAAAATCTCGATGGACACAACTTGTATATTTAAAATTATCTAAAGGCTACTGATAAAAATATAAATTTAAAATAATAATTATAATATTTAATTAATAATTATAATTAATGCGTGAGCGCGTGTTTGTGTAAATTTCGATCGGTTTTCACAACTGATTTATTTTCTGGATAATAAGAGTTTGATAATTAAATACTAAATACTTTATTTGATTTTATGAGTGACAAGTTTTAGTTTTATTTTTATTATTTCAATGTCACAACGCATATTAATTATTTACATACTAAGATTTAAATTCATTTGTTTCCTTGGATGCAGGCGGTGGCGATTATTTATAAGATTTATTTTATGCTGATTAAAATAAAATATATATATATATATATAAATAAATATATAATAATGATAATATAAATATGCATATAGATGAAATGAATTGATGAAATAAAAAAGCATTTCCCTCGGTTAAGTTATAGTGGCTCACACTTTTCACCATCGACAGTAAATTTAAAAAAAAAAACAAAAAAAAATAATAATTATAGATTCTCTTCTATTATACAGCGTTAAGTAAATACATTATATAAATATTAATAAATATATATTATATAATAAAGATTAAAAAATAAATGTCAATTTTTAATTGAAATATTTATTCACCTTTTTTTCCGAGTCCTTAAAATTAATCCTGAATATTTAAATGTCAGTGAACTTGAATTATGTAATTTTTTATTTCTTATTTAATTTTTAAATTTTATGAAAGTACAAGATCTTGGTGTCGCGACTAAATATCAAAGTCATTACGAAAAATTATCATTGCATTTAATTATCATCTATCAGAATATCATGCGTTTGTATTTGAGTAAATGACAACAAGTCGTGAGTTGAGTTATCTGATATTTAGACATGTAACCAAGATATTGATTTTAAAAAAAATCTAAAGAAAGGATGCTTCGATTTATATCTAAAAATAAATCCTTTTTTTAAAATTCAACCATAGAGTCGTAGTACTCTTGTAGAATTAATAACGACCGGTTACGTTGTGCAAGCAGAGAACTAGCGTAGGACTACTGTACACTAGTATTATATAGAGAAGTATATAAAAAGGAACAGCTCCAAGTCAATGCAGTAAATGCGGTTCAGCTGCAATCCTATCACGTAAATCGTCGACCGCTGCCCATAACGATTAGTATCCCAAAGTAGTAAACATTTTTTTTATCCACAAACTTTTACCATATCCAGTAAATTTAAACCTACAAATTGTTTAGAAAATTATAAGTTTATAAATCTCGAGCTGATCCTTTGCAAGTTTAAATCATGATTGCCATCAGTATCCATGTCCTTGCGGAGTAAAAATAAGGAAGTTGGAGTTGAGAGGATTGAATTGAGTAGGGTAAAAAAAGGGCGACGAGTGATTTAAACGAACGGTTGAGGGGAAGAAGCCCTGATGTCATTCTCCTTTTTAGTTTCTTGAGGAAAATTTTTGGACTTGACTTCTAAATTATTTTTTGAACAATGGATTTAATACATCTGGTGGTACTGCTACAATATTTCAACTTTATTTGACAATTCCTATCCTAAGTGGATTTAACTCATAAATTTTTTGTATTATTTATTATTTAGAGTAGAGTAGAAGGTCCATTTGTGGCCACTGTCCCATTTTTGGACATCTAATAATTACTTTAATTAATAAAAAAAAATTTCTAATGCAGTAGTGTGATAAAAGTATCATCGAACGCATTTTAAAATTAATTATATCGCGTATTTTATCAATTACTTTATTTAAATTTTTCAGTGGTCCAAAACTGGGCCTATAATTACCAAAACCGGTACCTCGACCCTATATGATAATTATATTAAAATATAAAATATTTTTTATGAAAAAAAATGATAAAATTAATCATTTTTGAAAGAAAAAAAATACTACATATATATATAATTGTATATATATATGTATAATAGTATCATGTGGGTGGTGGGGATCGAAGAGCTCGAACTCCCCTTCTACAAGTCGAGGAGTTGTACACATCGCGCAGTGCACTTACGACATCAGTCGATCGCTGGCTCTTTTATCGTGAAGCGCAAGCTCGAGCTTTTTCTCTTCAGCTTCGTCTCCTTCGTCATCTTTACCGTGATCCTGCGTACTGTCTAGTTAAATCTCGACCAGTGTCCGCCTTTTTTTACTTCATTACTTTCATTAATAACTCACTGAAACTGTCATCGTCTTCATCACCATCAACATCACATAAAAAAAAAACTAACAAGTGGACTTTTATTTAAAATCTAGTGACAGTGATTTCATTCAAATAAAATATCGTGATTTAAAATGAGTACGCCGGTGAAAAAGGTCCCCATTCATCTCCAGGTGAGTTTTACTTTAATTTATCTAATTAATTTAATTTATATAAATATGTAAAGAGAGTAATTTATTATTTTTAAATTTTACTTTATGGATTTTAGTGGACGGAGCTTTCGATTTATTGAAATACGCCCTTATTGTTTGGCTATTTTTTGAGTTTCCCGGTCTGCGCGGTAATTATTGATGAATATAAAGAACACAATGTCCAATATAACGCGATAGTAATTGTGGACATATATTTACACATGATCGTCCAGGTGTTGCGTAATTCCGCACTTGAATATATGAGGAGTATAATTATTGACAGAGACCAAACCCATAGTAGGCGACCAGATCATTATAACTATATTTATAATTACATTTATTGCTCCCTCATATTAATATACAATTCAAAAAATAAATATAAATATAAACATAAACAGAAGTGATGCGTGAGTTAAATTGCAGGGAAATTTAAAATTGAAATCTTACTTAAAAAATCACGGGAGCGTGTCGGTACTTTTATTTACAATTTATAAATATTTAAAAAAATATATAAAATTTTTAATTGAAGTAAATTAAAATATCGAGCAGGTGTTGGCGACTTTTGAAACCTCGAACGTTTTAGATCGGAGATAAAATAATAAAATAAAAAAATTTAAGTGATGGTAAGAAGCCACTTGTAAATCTTTCAACGCACTTCGCTTCCTTTCATCTCAGCCCATACTTACATATACATATATATTTTTTACAATTCACATGTATTATGTATCCGCATGTTTAAAAGGACTGCAGTTTAATACGGAGCAATAAATCGGTGATGGCAATACTCATGTCAGGAATATATATTTCAGTTACGGTCGTTGAGCTCATTGGCACGTGGTGTGAATTATCTTCACCTTGTTCATTATCTAATTATATATATATTTGTCTTACAGCAAAAACAAACAACAACATAAACAGAAACCTGTTCACTTAGTTGTAAAATTGCGCAATTTGTTGCTACTTGATGTTATTGTTAATTAAGATTAAGATTAATAATAATATATCTCAGCGTATAATTTAATTTAATAATTTATGGATCAAGGGTATGAGGAAAAATAATGCGTAGGTAAGCATGTGGGCATGACCAAACGTGTAAAAGGGAAATTTATTTTTAATCCTATCTTTCAATAATCACTCGAGGGTTCTACCAAATTATTGATCGGTTATTTTTTTCTCCCTATACAAAATAAAAATATGAATTTGTTTTCTGACAACTACATATTTTATCGCCTTGATAAAATTATCGTTATCAATAATGTTCGAACTTGAGGTAATTAATTTATCAATTTGGAGCTGATTAGTTCTGGCTTCAAAGTAAAAAATTTTATTTATTTTATTATCGACTTGCTAACGGGCATTTAATTTAATTGAATGTTTTTTGTAAAATGTTTATGGAGCAGCTTAAGTCAAAATACAGCTTTAGCTTTTTAGTATTAAGTATTAAGTATAAAGTAGATAGTATAGGACAAGAGTAAGTTTAAGTCTTGTGTAACTGACAACCGGAACAATCGGTTGTCCCGTTAGAATTTACGGTTGTAGTTGGCCGAACTAAATAGCAAATTCGTTTCATTTTAATAAAACCGACATATTATTTAAACAAATACCTCGTGTTTGAATTTATTTATCTTACGCGGTTCTTTGTCTACGAGGTTTAGTCTGCGGTCTGTGGAATCAATTTTACGTTTATTATTACAGTGGATGTACATCCACGCATTGGAAGTGAGAAATAAAGTAATTTCTTGATGTAAAATTGCGTTGTCGGGTTTTATGTACTCGAGTCTCAGTACTGAGTACTTGGATGATATTAAAGTTGGAATGGAATGAAACAGAACGACGATGTCGAGCCGACACAAATCGATAGTTCGTCGACACTATGTCGCGCAACGAATCCAACATTAGCGTGAAAATTTATAGCATCACTTTGTAAATCTATATATATATATATATATATATATATATATATAAGAATATAAAATTTTTAGATTTTTATCTCGCAATGGGATCAACTTGAAAATTAAAGTCAAAGATTTTCTTAAGGGAAATTTTTTGCTCTTGAAAAAAAGTAATTGAAAATTTCCGTAAGTCATCAGCGGAAATCAATACAAATTATTTTTGGAAATTGAGTGAAAATTTCACAAATTTATCTGTTATATTGCATATAAATATATAAGAATTTATTTTTTTCTAGACTGGAAAATTTAAAAAAGTATTTTTACTCCGAGGGGAGTGTTTTTTTTCGCAAAAATATATATTTTTTGCAACGTCTCATATATCTATATTTATCCTGATGATGCGAGCGATCTACTTGTCGGTTGGATTTTGCTAGTTTCTTAAATACAAGTACCATCCACTAGACTCTATTACAGCTAAGAAATATTGAACTTGAGCCAGAGGCATTTGGGTCGCACTTGCTTTCAATATTAAAATAAAAATATAAATTTCCCGCTGTGAAATGGTTTTCATGGGAATCGATTTAGACCATGCTTCAGTACATATGTATTCAATATTACTAGTGTGTTGTACTGTCAGTGTAAATATTATTTTAGTGAGTAGGGAAATATTGCAGTTGATTTTTAATTTATAAATAGAAAAGGATAGGGGACTGGCCAGGTGTGACTTGGGCATTATTTCCGGGCATTTTTGCAAATCAACTAGACCATGTTATCATTTTATCATATCGTAATTACATCGGCCTCTATTTCCCTTCAAACAAATTATCATTTTTAATAACAACTCACACGAATTATTTTTAAGTATTTCTAGTCCCTTTATTTTTTTATTTTTAATGACCTTTCACTAGGTTTACTGACCATGAGATAAATATTTATAAAAACTAGACCCACCGAACAGTGAAAGTGACCGATGTAATCTAAATTACCGGAAATATATTTTAGAATAACTTAAATCCGGTTTTTATTTTAAACATTTATGTTATTTTTGTTTTTAAATTATTTTGTTACATAAATATATATAAGGAGATAAATAATGTATATATATGTAAAATTCAAAATAATAAAACGGTAAATGACTCGTAATGGTTCACGAGGTCAGCGATTTGCGAATGCATAAATACAAAACAGTGAATGTTTACGAGCCGGAACAGCGAGAAGGGAGATTAGGATCCACTGGTGGAGTATCAACGTCTGCACATGTCCATCCAATGGTTGATGATATGTCCGTAGGGGCCAAGGGTAGTGGCCGCAAAACTCTCGGTGATGTTAAACGCTAGAAAATCCATATCGGCCACTACACCGCACGCTACTGAGGTCATAGATGTAAATAATCACGGGGGTAACAACCCCTCGTACTTATATATCTACTGCAACCGACACTGGGGTTAGCTTTATATACAACTGAGGCAAACTCAGCCTTGCTTCGCCTCATATTGCTATTGTCATGAAAGTATTCCAAGATAAAGGACTTTTGTTCACCCTCGCTCATAATTTATAAAAAAAAAAGGATAAGAAAAAATTTCTCCTCGCGAATTTTTATAAATTGTCAACTCTGAAGTCTCGTAATTTTAAAACAGTAGATTAAGATTTAAATTTGAATTTAAATATACAACAGATGGTTTTGGTTTGTCTTTAGTCTAGTCTACTAGAAAAGTAAACAAAGAAGTCGAGTTGATTTTAAATTTAAAAAAATATTGCCGGCTTTTGAAGATTTTATTTAATTTAATATACATATATATATATATATATATATATATATATATTTTTTTTTTGGGTGTAGGCAGTGAGTCCTAATTTTCTCTGGAATTTCTTCGGAGGCGGATTTTCTTGAAAAACTGGGATGCCCACTCGGAATTAAGAAATTTTTAAATTCTGCTTTGAAGTCAAATTAAATAATAAGAGGGAAAGAGAAAAATTTGAATTTTAATGCAGAGTTTAAATTGACAATGTAGTGGCTCGTGCTGTGTAGTAACGATCAACAAAATTATATATAATTATACAAGTACGCTCGGATAGATAACTGAGCTGTAAGACGTTAACGTAATGACGTACTGACACACTTTATTATGTATGTAATGATATACGTTATTTAATCGTGAATCTATAACAGCCGGCGATAAACTCTATCAACCGTGCACGATCATGATGAATTAATTTATTTTATATTTTTTTAACCAGTTCTCAATAGAAAAAAATTTGACTAATTTATGTCAACTTTGTTGCAGAGCGCAGCGAATCGTTTGCTGATTAAAAATGGCAAAGTCGTCAACGAGGACGAGATCATTGACAGCGACGTTTACATTGAGGACGGCATCATCAAGTAATTGATTATATATTTTTAATTCGTTTGAATTTTTTATTGATGAATTTTTACTTGCAGACAACTGGGACGCAACTTGATAATTCCCGGTGGTACGAGGACAATAGACGCACGTGGAAGATATGTTATGCCTGGAGGTATTGATCCTCACACCCACTTCGAATTAGAGCTGATGGGCGCAACTTCTGTGGACGACTTCTACCAGGGAACAAAAGCCGCCGTAGCTGGTGGGACCACGATGATAATGGACTTTGTCATCCCGCGGAAAGACGAGAGTCTTCTTGAAGCCTACGAGAGGTATCGCGCAACTGCTGACGAAAAAGTTTGCTGCGATTATGGTCTCCATGTTGCTATCACCAGCTGGAATTCCAGAGTGAGTATCCAGGAAGTTAAATGTGTAAATTAAATTTATTAGTTTCTATTTCCATGCGCCATCAGAAATTACAGATAATAAATGTAATTATTTAGATTAAATAATAAATAGATTAATAAAAGCAAATACACTAGACGTAATTGTAATGATAAATGCGTGGAAATGAGCGTAAGGTCATCGTGCCTGCACTATGACTTTCGCACGCTTACTGTGTGTCCTATAGCGATTACCGTTGAGTCATAATCTCCCATCTTCTGTGAATTTAATGCTACATATAAAACTCAACTACAATTTATCTATTCGCGGAATAATTTGTCTTATTTCAAACTTCTCTTACTGTAGTGTAAAAAAATATAGGTTGTCAATATCCACTTCCGGTAATTTTCTTTTGTCCGCCGTACCTTCGTACCCTAAAATGCGCAATAAATAATAATAGCTTATCACTTATTATCACTCTGACGTTCTCACGAACTCTACGTCAGTAATTATTTTTAACCAGACAAAAATAAACCTGCAGTAAATCATCCCAGCAATTAACTGACTCTGAAAATTACCTAAAACTTACGTGATTTGAATTTTAATTTCCTGTTTAGTAAAGGAAGTTTACATAAATAATTCAGGTCAACAGAACATGCCACTTTTTTTTTTATTTACAAACATTTGTTTTAAAAAATAGTAATCACTTTAATTATAATAGTTAATTAATAAGTGTTCTATTGTTACAAATATGTCGTGTAGATTCTTTAAAAATAATGAAGAACACGAGCCGTGAGAAATGGATCTCCTTTAAATTACCCGAGGTTTAATAATATGATCAAATAATTATAACTTATTAATTAAATAATTAAATTAATTAATTAGTTAGTAGTTTGTAGACTTTATTTGCAAAACTTCTTATCAGCAATTGCTCGATCGTGTTAACTTTTTTTTTGATATTAAATGAACTAATTAAGTGATACAGATATTAATTATTGCTGATGAACAAGAGTACCGTGAATTCAAAAGTGTTGATACGAAAAAAAGGTGATAATAAAACTCGCTGGTTTGCTTTCTACTTTTTTTATAATAAACAAAAATGGAAACACCAGCAAGTACAAGTACGAGTTTATTTAACTATACTTTTAAAGTTATGTGTTACTTATTCTCTCTTGTACTTCTCGAGCGTGATAAACAATCAGCCTACTTATTTTTTGCCTTAAATGCTGCAGCATGACGGGTTTAACAAGCTCTGATCAAATGGACAAAAATTTATTTATTATTTTATTTTTATTTAAATCTGAAAAAATCTTTGCTTTTTTTTCCTGATATAAAACTTTTATTGTTAAATCTCTTTAGTGGTTGATTTTTTTTTTGAAGTCATTGGGAAAGTAGTTGCGTGTATTTGCATCGTATGAAACTTTTGGCCTAGTTTTGTAGCAAGAAAACGATGAAGCTATTAAGAACTGAGATTAAATCGATTACTTGCTATCATTTTATAATTATCTTATTTTTACTGCTAATTAAATTTTTTTTTACCGCCAAAAATTTGAATTTTTAAATTATTGTTTATCTAGACGAAAGAAGAAATGGCGATTTTATCTCAAGAACATGGAGTAAATAGTTTCAAAATGTTTATGGCATACAAAGATTTATTCATGCTCCGTGATCCAGAATTAATAGAAGCATTTACTGCCTGTAAAAATTTAGGAGCCGTTGCGATGGTTCACGCAGAAAATGGAGACATTATTGCTGCAGTAAGTTATTATTAAATTATTGTTTCCAGTAATTTTTATTGATTTATTGATAAATTGATAAATTGATTGATGGCAGAACACTAAAAAATTATTGGACGCTGGAGTAACAGGACCTGAAGGCCACGAAATGTCACGACCGGAAGAAGTTGAAGCTGAGGCAACGCACAGAGCCTGCGTGATTGCCAGTCAGGTAAATTTCCAATCGACTTTAAACGAGTATAAATTATTTAAAGTTTAAAGACGCTTGTGCACGATCAATATAGGTGTACAAAACAACTGTTTATTGTTTGTAGAATAAAAGTTTAAGCTTGTTATTATTTTTGTCGTTAAATTTTAAATTCAATTGTCAATGTCACTCGATTTGCTGAGTAAACATTTATGTTTACAGTGGATAGAAATTTTTCGTAACGATTTTGCTGGGGTTTGAAATTAAACTTGATAGTCTAGTGTACGGACAAAAGTCACATTGACATAAACGTGCCGACACTCGAGAGTTACGACCGGATGTCACGACTCGCTTATAGTCTAGCAAACTATCACCATATTTACTTGGATGTTTTTTTAAAATATATTTTCTTGGATTATTATAAAAAAATTCTATTTATTAATCAAGGACACGAGCAATTGACAATTGAATGCACTTATTATTATTATTATTATTTATTGTATTGCATGTAATAAATGGCACAAAAAAAATTAGGTCGGCTGTCCATTGTACGTAGTGCATGTGATGAGTCGTAGCGCAGCGGAAGCTATTGAAGAAGCCCGGAAACGAGGGGTATGTGTTTGGGGCGAGACCCTGGCCGCAGCACTTGGCACTGATGGTACCAACTACAATCACAAGTGCTGGAGACATGCCGCTGGTCATGTTCTCAGTCCTCCACTTAGACCTGATGAAAATACTCCCAAAGATCTTATGATTAAATTAGCAACGTGAGTTTTATTAATTATAGACTAACCCAACAGCAACTGACATTAAGATAAAGTCAACTGTTCAGAGTCTCACCGACAGTTTACCCAACAAACAACTTTTTACAATGACAGCAATCAGACATTCAGTAATTTTTTCTCAAAGACTCGACTTTTCTCCACATGGCAAATGTTATTTTTATCTCATTACTTGCTTATACTTTTACATATTTATTAAAGAGACGATAAATAACTTAACTGAGGTGACAGTTATTGTCACTGTTTATTTTCTCTCTTAGTCATATGTTTAAAATGAAATAATTGATTGTCAAATATTTGCTTATACTTTTTATTGATATATTTAAAAGGAACCCTCGTGCTCGTTTAATCATCAGCACATTTATATTTATTTTAAATTTAGCACTTGGTGCTAAAGCATGACATCAGTTTTCCTTGGCTCATGTTTACATTTATTTTAATTATTTAACTTATTGTTTATCACGAATGTTGCTAATGAGTTTGCTGGAAAAAAATTTTGCACATTTTAGAAATTGTACAAGTATGCGAGTGATAAATTTAAACGGGCTGTGTATGAAATATGCAGGTGAATTGTCCATTGTACGTATCAGCGGTGATGAGTAAGTCCTCAGCAGATGTGATAGCCGCCAAGCGCGATAATGGTGTCGTGTTTGGAGAAGCTACGGCGGCTAGTGTAGGCATCGATGGTAGCGAGCAGTACGGAAAAGACATGGAAAAGGGACGACGATTTGTAACTAATCCTCCTCTTAGACCCGACCCCACCACGCCTGCATATTTAATTGAAAAGCTCGCCGAGTAAGTAGACAAAGTTCCTGTAGATTGATGCCAAGATACCAGAGTATTTAAATAAAATAAATGGTAATTTAATACGGTATTGGAAAGTTTTTTACGGAGGAGTTTGAATTATTGAACGAATAAAAAACTTTTATAGAAACTTGTAATAAACATATATATGTGATCGATTAACAGGCTCTCGAATTTACTTATTAAGAAGTTTTTAAGAAAGTTTTGTTAAAGTATTTCATGGGAAAGTTTTAGAATTTTCTAGTTATAATTTACTTCAATTTGTGAAATTTTTAAAAAATTATTTTCATAGAAATTTATTAGAGAGATTATAAAATAATTTTTTTTAGAAAAATTATGGAGAATAATTTTTATAGAAATTAAGAGAAAGTGATTTGTAAGAAAATTTTTATAAAAATTGATTTGGAAAATAAAAAAAAAATGAGTTTAAAATAAAATATGATGTAATATATATATATATAGAGTCTACAAGTTTGATTTAAAGGAATTGAGAATAATTTATATGGTGTTACTGAAACAGGAAGCATGTAATGAGTTATAATCTAGACAATTTTGCCTATTTTGTCAATTTATATAACATAAATTATTTATTTATCATTAAATATCTCATATATCATAAATATTAATACTTATTAAAATAAGAGCTAAGGAAAACTGAATAATAAAGATTGCTGTAACTAATTACGCAATTACGAGCAATAAAAAGAAAATAAATCATTAGAGTTTATGCCGTATTCAATTATGATAATCCAGTAATTAATTATTTATTTCTTCATGACTATGTATCTCTTAATGTACAAGTACATTATATATATCTTGATATTTAAACGTAGGGACGGACTGCAGTGTACCGGAAGTGACAACTGCACTTTCAATGCTGATCAGAAGGCCCTTGGCAAGGATGACTTCTCGAAGATACCCAACGGCGTAAATGGAGTCGAGGATCGAATGTCCATCGTCTGGGACAAGGGTGTGCATGCCGGCATCATGGATCCTACGAGATTCGTCGCCGTTACTAGTACAAACGCCGCTAAAATATTTAATTTGTACCCGCGGAAGGGAGTGATCGCTCTGGGCTCAGATGCTGATATTGTTATTTGGGATCCGACTCGCAAGCGAGTTATTTCTGCGGATACTCATGTCCAAGCGGTTGATTTTAATATTTTTGAGGTAAGTCTCACTATTAATTTAGTAAATTTTATCTACTAAATGGAATTGCGATTTTTCTTTCCTAGGGAATGGAAGTTACTGGAGTTCCTGAGTATGTAATTGTCAGCGGAAGAGTTTGCGTTGATGAGTGTGACCTTAAAGCTGTTCATGGTTACGGAAGATTTATTGAAACGCCGCTTAATCCTCCGTATGTTTACGACATGATTGATGAGCGCGAAAAGGTAAATACTATTTAATTTATAACTTTTTTTGTAACAAATGGATTTAACTGAAGACTTTTATTTGCATAGATACCAAGAGGAGTAGCAAGAAGTGCCGCAGATGCTAAAAAACACGCGGATGAAGACGCGGCCCGTGTAAAAGCTCGCGAAGCCGCGAAAGTTGCTGCTGCTGCGCGCATGCAGCCGAATCAGACCAATGGGACCCATGAAGTTATTCGCAACAAACCTAAATTACGAGAAATTTCTTGCACTCCAACACTTCCGGAGTCTGCTGTTGTCACTCCTTCAGCTAGGGGACCACGTCTAGAAGGACAGAGGAATCTTCAGGACTCTACATTTTCTATCAGTGGTAATTTCTATTCTGAATATTTCTGCCTGAAAAATTTTTTAAAATCCTAATTACCATTGAACTAAATAAATTTTTTTTACAGAGGATACTGATGAAGCACGACGTGCCTGCATTCGCGTAAATAATCCACCGGGTGGTCGTAGCGCCGGAGGATTCTGGTAAATTAAAATAAAAAAAACTCAGCTAAAGGGTATGCTTATGCGCGGGTACTTTATTTCGATACAAAAAAATATCGGAGACAAATTTAAAAATAAATAAACTGACGCAGGATAATAATAATAATAATTATCCTTAAGTTAATCGGGGCTTTTTATTTTTTGCTAATCACCAAATACTAATAATTAAGTTGTCAAATTAATTGACTTTCTGATTATCGGTAAAAATTAAAACTCGCATAATTATTATTATTATAATAATAATAAATAATCAGGCTTAACTAATTATTTATAAGTTACGACCAAACATTTTGAACTCATATGTATTTACGCATAATATCACTCATAAAAAATAATTTATCAGTAGATTTTTATTATTATTTAGTTTTATTTATTAACACTCATATATTTAATATACGAAATAAATTTACACAAGAGGCTAATATGTAATTTAGACTACTAGTAGTTTTTAAATTTTTTTTGTTGAAGAAATTATAAAATAAATAACAATTGGTTAATTAATTGATTAAATGATTGACGATTATAAGTTTTATTAATTAACAGATTGGGTATGTTTATAAAAATATATATTGTGTGAGTTTTGAATGTTGTGTATGTCGATTTACCGAGCACTGCGTCGAAGCTTTGACCACATATTTGATAAATTATAAATATAAATTAATATTTTAAAGTATAATTAAAAGCTTTTGCGTTCAGTTAAAATTGTTGGAACGAACGCACAATAAAATCGAATTTCTTTTATTATTGTCATTAAATTTAAATGTTATATATATTTTAATTGATCTCTACAGTAATAAAAGTTATCATTCAAGTCATTAAATGTTCCAGTGACTTATTTTTTTCATGTTTATTAAATTTATTAATTGATTATATTAATAATTTATTTTAATGTTGATATTTTATTCTCTTATATTAAATATATATGTACGCGAAAGTATAAATAGTTCAATCTGCGAAATAAATTATAAGATTTTTTAATAATTAAAATAAAATGTCAAGGAAATTTGAATTGCATTTTTAAAAAAATTTAAATTACGCGGGAAAAAGTATAATTTATTTCGATGTTTTATTTAAAGTATTTAATGATAAATATATGATAATAAATGATAATCAAAGATGTTCATACGTCATATGGATGTAAGATAAGTAGATTTCTCTGCACTGATATCAGAATTTAAAATTATTGTAATTAAATATTTAAAAAAAAGCAGCCAAGAATTTTTACCATCGACATATCGGTGTTCAATTGACAGTTTGGTATTAATAATTAATTAATAAATAAATAAATAAATAGTTATCGTGCAGAGTTTAAATCTACTTGATTATTTATATTTCCTGTATCTCGGATAATTATTTTATTCGAGTGCAGTCACTGTGGGTATTTTACTCCAAATATATATCACGAACCTTAAATGTATTAAACCGAAACAATAATAATAAATAAAATAATAATAATAATAGTAATAAGAAGAAGGCAACTAAAAGTAGTATAGAAAAAAAACTTTTCTACTGACTCGCAATCGCATTTTAAATTTATTTACATTTGGTAAATTTTTTAACGGATAATTTGATATAAAGTAAAACTCGCGTAAAGAACAAATGGTGCCTGATTGAATTTTGGTTGGCAATTAAATTAAATTTATTGTACTTTTAAATTTATTGAGGTCTACGTGCATACCATGCAACTATTAAAGGAAAGTGAATGCTGAGGGTGAAAAGTGTTTACTTAAAAGGTGGCTTACGCTGAGTAATTATTTGGTTACATATATTATATGATATTTAACATTAACAAAAATATACATTATTAATTAATTATTAATTAACATATTTATATATTATTAACAGTTGAATCTATATATTTAACGATACAACTTTAGAGTACATTTATTTATATCTGTTATAAATGTATGTGATTGCTTTTAATAAATATATTAACATACAATAAAATAATAATAATAATAATAATAATAATAATAACTGTATGAGTAATTACTGCATGAGTTTATTTATTTGATATTATGACTAACCAGCAAATTAATTATTCAATTATTATTTAATTGACAGCAGTCTTATATCTACTTATCAAAATAAAATTCCCAGAGCTCTTATTGGTTCATCTCCCACCAGTTTTGACTCCGGTTATAATTACACTCAAAATATCAGTTTTTTGTAATAATTATCTATGAATTAATCACATGCCGATTTCAAATATTAAGACATTTTTATTGATACTTATATTTATTTTTATTGAGCAAAAAATTTTCAAGGTTTGTTATCAACCTTCAATATGAGTTTCCTCAACTTTCTTCCTTGCTTTCTCGAGTATTTGTTTTAGTTCATGTGTTCTTGCTGTGTGATACTAAAAAAATAATTTTTTTAAATTGAATATTAATGATAATAATAATTTTTTACAGGAACTCTGGAGGTACTTACGCCTGAAGCATTTCTTGAAAGAGTTAACTGTCCGTCTAATCTTCTTCCGTCAACTAGACCACAATACTGTTCCAATTGTCTTTTTGTAAGACTAAATAATTCAGAGCCAGTCATTCCTTTTAATTGTTTGCATATTCTGATGATTTTAAATATTTTAATTAATATACATATAAGTAATTACTATCAATAATTAATAATCAAAACTCTAAACTGCTTACCTATCAGAGAAACCTTTAGCAGACAACCAGTTTTGAACTTCGCTTGGCGTCGATTGCTGGTCAATAAATATTTCCGGTGTCTTAACAACTTCAACATGTTTTTTTTTATCCCGAAATAGAGTTAATACATATTTTAATTCTTTGTGCATTTGATTTTTATTAGATGATTCTACAAAAAATTTTAAATAAATCTTACTGTTAGATTTTATTAATTAGCTATTAATAAATTTTTTAATTACCTTCATTCAAAGAAGAATTACTTTTCAAAGTACTGCTTCTACTTGAATCAACAGAATTAACTTCCGAAGGAGCTGAAGGAATAGGCAACGGAGGTGGTGGAGGAACCATTGCCTGATTTTTCAAATTATTCTCATCTAAAAATAAAAATTATTAATTAATACTATAAACAATAGATATAAATTCCATGGAAAATTATAATTCAATGCATACCTTTGCTGACAATAAATTTTATACAGGAAGCGAAAAAAGCTGTGAAGCTCAAAAAATATAATTACGATTTATAAAAACAATGACAATAAAAACATCAAGGACACAAATTTCCCAAAGCTCATAAAGACAAAAGCAGACAGTTTATATATTTGATTACATTTATTGAAATTAATTAATTAAAAATATATATGATTTACATAAATTACAATACAGTGAAATACTGGACGGATAACAAAATCCTTATCCCGCTGACAAAATCGTTTATATTTATTGGAATAAATATCTTAACTATCTATTTATTCAAATAAATATTCAAAATTTATTTTTCACCCAATTACTTAGAGGAAATTACGAAACAAGACTTTCAAATATTTTTTATTAATTAAAGTCTTCAAGAGATTCATTATTTCACAATTACAAATCCGTTTAAATCCACAGTCCCACGGTGTCGAGATTTTTTTTAAAATTATAATGGAAGACGTGACATACAAATATATGAATTTTTGATCATTATATCGATTCTCATTTAAGAATAATACCAAATACAAAAGCACATTTAATTTTTTGCAGACAAATACATCCCACATAGACAATACAGAGACAAAACACTTATGTACTAGTTCAATTATCATTATAATTATAATTAAAATAATTAATATTAAATGCGTTTAATAAAATAAAATAATTATTAAATGCTGATTATAAATATTTTAATAATACGCAAGAGATTTCAGTTCATTTACGATATTACTAAAATATTAAGACATAAATTCACTGATTGTTAATTAATTATTTTAAAATAACGTTTCAATTAAAATAATTATTTAAAACTAAATTTGGTTAGTTGATTGATAAATACCACTTATGAAATTATAATCAATTATTACTTTAATTAATAAAAATTAATTCAAAAATAATTATATTTATAATTATAATATATATTTATATATATTCAACTTTTGATAATTCTCTAAGCTTAATATTATCGGCTGCAAAAATTTCCGAGGCTCATTAAAGATTTTAGTAACAGAAAACTAAAGAGCCGCGGAATATTCCCGCACTCAGATATTTATCTTTAAATACTTTTCTAAGTACAAGAATTACTTAAATAAAATAATCTTACAGACAGTAAGATCGTACATTTCGAATAGCCTATTTATTTGAATTGATAAATTTATTTAGTTTAAAAAAAAGGCTTAAAAATATCGGAATTCACCTTTCTTACCCAGCCGTTCTTTGCGCACCCAGTCAGCGGGTGCCGGTGGTGGAATTGTGTGGGGTCTGTGAGTTGCTTCCGGTCCAGGACTAGTACTAGTGCCTTCTATCTCTGAGTCCTGAAATTCCCAATAGTAAATCAATTAAAATAACTTGCAATAAATATCGATAATTAATCGCGACTCACTTATTTTCTTTGAGAGTAGAAATTAATAATTTAAATGCCAAGTAAATGTCAAGCTACACAATGATCTTTGACATTCTATTGATCACTTATATTTAAATTTATTTATTTAAATAATCACTGACCTCGTAGTTGTAACCGTGCCCTTGTCTCTGGTATCTCGTGGTGTATAACGGGTTGTTAAAAACATCGTTGTCACCGGAATGGTTTTGATTGTGGGGTGCGACAATGGTGTGAGGAACATGAGCGACAACTCCCCGAGAATTTCTGGCCTTCCACCAATTCCTGCTGTCATCAAGAATCTCCAAGTACTCTCCTCTTACGACTGTCAATTCCTTGTCATTATTTGCCGTACGCGGATAAGTTACTTGCACAATTTTAGCATTCTTGGCCAATAAATCATCAAGCCAAGCCTCCTGAGCCCGATCAATCGCTGGAGTTCCCCGCGGTCCGCGCTCGATTGAGTCCACGGAAATGTCACTGTGCGCACGTGTCTGATCCACTCTCTCTCGATCTTCTCTGCTGTATAACTCCGAGCCTGGCCCGTAATTCCTGTCAAAGTAATCGTTACCGCGCTCCTCGCGGCTCTCGTACTCCAAGTAGTCACTGCTGTAATGCGACTCCTCGACATCTCTGTGGTTGTAGTAATTATCTGCCTGCTGCTCGGGAATTTCATCGCGTTTTTGTTTGTCTGCATTTAGCAGCGAGGCCAGATGATCGTGATCGCGGTCCTCGGGGATGGGGTACTCTGGTGACCAGCCGTCCATGAAGATCGGGTGGTAAGGTGGCACATGACCTTTCCACTGGTCACGGGGGACCAACCAAGTGTCGCCAAGGGAATGCCAGAGTTCGGTTTCCTTGCTGGTCACGCAATTTATCAGCAAATTGACGGCTTCGCGCGTCAGCAGCGGTGACACAACTTTGCTTGGTAAGTTTGTGTCGTAATTAGTGTCATGCGACGCATCAACAATTAATGCCAGTGGAGTAAATAGAAAGTGGACGAGTTCAGGTGCATTTGGATCATGAATATGAGCTTTCAGTTTAGCCAATAAATTAAATGACAGCTTGAATTTTTGGAATATGTCAATAAATTCAATTTCCGGCGGTGGCTTTGCTCGCATCGTTAGCATGCCGTCTCCTAAATTTCGCTTCTTGCTCTTTCGATTGCGACGTCTTCTTTCTAATTCACGAGATGCCGCTGCCGCGTGCTGCAATCGCGCGATAAATTTCTCTATATCATCAAAACAGTGATTGAGTATTGTTACGTCACGTTCATACTTTTCAGAAGATGTCGATGACACCTCATCATTATTTTCCTCACGATCATTTGGACCTTTGATAAAAAATATCAAACATTAATTTCCATCATACATTTATTGATTAAATAATTATTTAAAACATTTACCATTGGCATTAAATGCTGAGACCTGCTCACGAACATTGACACCATTGAGAGGTGGCTCTGGTGGCGGAAGTGCCGGCGGAGGTGGTATCTGTCCTCTAGGACCACGTGGTGACCCTCCGGGCACTAACTTTCCCATTTGCAGCATCTTCAAGTCTTCAACCAAGTCCTGAGCGGATATACTTTGGCACTGGAAGATATGCATCTCTGCCCGCTGACCAGAACCACTGTCATCTCCAACAGTGAAGACCAGAATGTTGTTGTACATCTCCATCGGATCCCGAGATGTGAAGGCCGTCGGTTCTTGTATCAATGCGGCTGGAAATCGTTCCATGACCGCCTACGAGCAATTAATCATCTAATTAAGTAAATAGTTAAAAATAATTAATGGCATTTAATAAATTAAATAAATACCCCAGTTTCATTATCCATAATTAGAACCCAATTACGCTCAAGACGTAACTGCATTTTTTGACTCCATATTCCATTGCTCTTTTCTAACTGAAGAAGACGACGCATACCGTCAGCCGGGTAAACAATTCCCGTGTCTTTAGTGACTGTGAAAGTGGCCAAGTGCTCCATCATGTAGGTCGGCTCGGTTCCGCCGCTGCGGCTTCCAGATGAATTCGATGGTCCACTCGGCACATCTTAATAAATAAAAAAAATACATTAACATTTTTTTTTTATTGCCCGCCATTAAATGAGAGAAACTGTTCACAATTTAATTATTTAAGCTTTAAAAATTAATTGTTAATTATTAATTACCTTTGGAATAGGGCGAAGAGCTGTGGCCACTGTTGTAGTACGGCATTTTTGTTTATCTGGAAAATAAATGATAACAAGGAGTTTAAAATGATGACATTTGTATGCGCAAGAACGGAGTAATTGTTTTTTTTTTGCAGTCAAGAGTATAGTGTTCTATAAGCAAGTACAGTAGTCGCTTGATGTCCGGCTGTTCTTGCCCATCAAGACATGTCGCATCCGGTTAATGTAAGTAAGAACATCAATGTAACCAAGTCATCGGGCGGTAGCTCCGTACTTGGTGACAGGAAAGCTAAACTACTTAATGTTGAAATGAAATTCCAATCGGCCTAATTTGCACCTTGTGTTTAAAAAATACTCTTTAATGTCATATATTACTTCCTTTTACAGATATTTTATTATTGTTGTTAAAACTTTTTGTTTCTTATTTCTTACATTCTCCGTGATGTTATTTTTCAATGACTTTATTTTACAAATTTGACTTGTGACATTTTAGGACTTTAAATAAAAAATGATGACTTTGAGTCAGTAGTTGTCAATTTGTAATTGTAAAAAATAATTTAACACGATGGATAATTTATTGTCAACAAAATTAGTCGATCACGTAAAACTTTCTCGTCGGGGAATCATGGGCCAGTCGAGCCGAGTCGATTGATCATCCACTAAGTCAAGTGAAACTTAATATCTCCGTCGAGATTTTTTACTCATACGTTCATACATTCATATGTATGTCGGTACGTACATTTATTATATATATTATGCAGTTATGTAGTTATGAGACAGATTTTTCAGAATGGATTCTCTCCCAGCAAGAGCTTTTGGAAGATACTTTATCTCAATACCGTGATCAAAATAAGAATAAAACTTAAATGAATAAGAGTCGCATGAGGACTGCATGAGACGGGCAACGAACTGCAGGATAACGGCATTTGCCCATGTCGAGAAATCTTATTACATTTTAAAATAACATTTTTCATTCATTATTTTTAAAAATATACTTTTCTCAAACTATTTTTATTATTTTCCAGCCGCTGCCCTATGATTTGCTCAGCAATTATTAAATATAAAAATAGCCGAGTGCATTCAAGGACTTGGAAATGTCTAGTTGACTCTTAAATGTCACTGAAATATGTCTGAAATCCATCTAAGGAAGTTTCACTTACTCCATTCCTCTCATAGAGGATTATAATAAGAGAACGCTCATACTCATGCTCATACTTAATGAAAGTCTATCGCTGATTGCTTCAGCACTTGGGCAACCAAAAAATATACAATTAAAATTTTTTTAAATATATACATATATATAATATTTATTGCGAAACAATAATACGCGCACATACTTTTTTATATTGACGTTTAGAAAATAAAAATTAACATTACTTAACATTTGTTATCTCACGTGAATATTAGAAAGTTTTTAATATTTTAAAACAAATAGCGTTTTCCATCATTACACGCAATATTTCATTTAAATTATTATTTTATATATATATATATATATATATATATATATATATATTTTTTTTCGTATTAAAAAATATTTCTATTTCTATCTATAGTTATAATTAATACTGTGCAGTAATCAATAATAATAATAAATATAAAAAAAAATGAAGCAGCTCATTATAAGATCGTTATGTACCCAAGACATGTAATGAATAATTTTTAATTTAAAATGTAAATGTTGATGTATGATGAATCATGTAAGATGTTTTCATATAAGGTATGATGATGATTTAACGTCACCAGTCCCTCTGCTATTGTGCTAGTGTAGGATGTTCATTAAACATAAAAAATTTTAGCTTTACAAAGAAAAGAGAAGTGACAATTTTGTTTTTAAACGTAAAATCAAGTCAATTTGCGTTAAAATGTGCAATAGTTGAGAAGTATATATATTTATATATATTTTATACACTGATGTATGTAATGTCTTAAAGCCTACGCTGGTAGCATTTGAAAAGGTCGTCGCTATATATTTAACATACTTTTCTATTGCACACTTTAACGCAAAATACGGCAATAATTAATCAATAATCAATAACAATAATAATTTATTTATTTATTTAAAGTAATAAAGAAAATTGAGCGGAAATGAAGAGAAAGTGAGTGACAAAACCGCTGAATGATGAAATTATTGAACAGTGACATCGGATTCATTGTCATGACAATTATATAACATTTAGAGACAATATAATAGAGTAACTGTGTCATTCGCGTGTCTTTTATTTCCTGCGTTACAAATAGACTAGTGAAGATACAATTATACTATTAAAACAATTTACATGTCTTCACTCCAATTATTTTTTATGTGCCATTTAAATTTTCTCAGCGTTGAAGCTGCTACTAAATATTTTTATCAGCAGTTTTTAAAATAAAATGTATGGATAAAAAATTAGTAACATTTAGTAGGTAATGTGTAACTCATATTCTTAACATTCTTCAATTACATACGGACTTTCGAACGCAAAATCATCGCCGATACGATCGCTGACCCATAACAGTATGTGGCACACCTACTATTATTACTATTATACTTGAGAACTTAAACTTTGCGCTAAAACATTTAACGAGAGTATCTGAATATCTGAATCATGGGTACAGATATATATGTATATATATAACGTAATGTGTATTTATTGACGTATGTATGTATTAGCCCAAGGCAACAATTTTAATTCATTTTAGATTAAACGTGAGTAAACGCTAAAAGCTTAACCGATCAGATCGTTGTGAGATAAGTGATATTTAAGCAACGGGTTTAGTAGTTGATAATAACAATAATGATAATGATAATTAAATAATGCTGAGTATTTGACGAGTTTATCGGAAGTTAATATTTGCTGATGAAACATTTTTGTAAATAAATTGCTCGTTAGTATTTTACAACTTGTTTGGTGATAAGCATCATCTAATCCAAGATCTTAAGCGATAAAGTGCGGGGTTGAGAATTAGATTTAGGATTGACAGTAACCTTGAGGTTCTCGTTCAAGGCTAAGTCGGTGTCCAAGAAACATCTTCCGGGTAAAGAAAGTTGGACATCGCGGGTTGCAATCTATGTGTGTGTAAATGGATTTTGCTCAAGTATTGTAGGTACTAGTAAGTGTATTACGGACATACGGAGAACTTGGGAACCCCATAGCTATAATTAGAGAAGAGTTACCACACTCCCAGTTCATCGACCGTTACGCCTATCCGTGCGCGCCATTCCGCATTCGATGCATCCAAGGATTTCGTTTCTTGCCTTCATATATATTAATAAATATAAATATATATGTTTGTATGCATATATTAACCATCCACGCGATACGTCAACCTGTCCTGCTATTCTTCATTAATATATTTATTTCTGTTGTTTGTTGTGATAGATCTTGCGCAACATGTATTGAACTTATTGTTAAATATTGAGAAACAATTTTTTTTTTTTTATGAAACTTTTAAATAAATTATTGTTTAGAAAGTTGTGTTTTCATTTTTAAAATTAAAATTCATTCATTTTTTCTAATTGAGCTCCAAATTTTATTATGAAATTATTCTTTTTTTTTTTAGAGTTTGTGTGAAAAAAAAATTACGGTGACGGTGATATTTATGAGTTTTTTTTTGTATTTGAAATGTAAGGAGGTTTTGAGCCTTGTTAATAGTGTGTAAGATGTAATGTAAGAATATATTTATATGTGATATAAAAACGTGGGGTATGTTGTGTATGAAGAGTGAAGAGAGCCGCGTGAAATTACTTATGAATGCTCAACTCGGACACGCCCAGATTGAGTAAAAAAAAATATTAAATTATGGAATGTGTCGTGTAATACTGTCTTGTTTGTTACGTCCTTGAACGTACTCGTACCCTCAGTGAGCTTCGGAATTCAGGACACTATTATTTTATTTATTTACACTGACAACAAATAAAAATTACTTAAAAAAAAAAATTGTTTGCCGATTTAAAATAAAAAACTCGAGTAGCAAAAACTCTGTGATTTAACTTTAGTAATTTTTATTTTGAATAATGTGATATCTTAAAGTCTGAAGATCCTTGACACGATTTGATTTTTATCAGAGTACCACTCCTTGATTAAAAGTTAATAAATATATAAGTAAGTAAACATTTACTTACTTATTTATTTATTTTTCGATATTAATAATTTTAATAAGTATTTTAAAAATTGCAGGTAAGAAATTTAATAATAATGGAATAACTTTTAGCCGGATCCTTATTCAACATGTGAGTAAAAAATCTCTTGACATGGAGCTGATATTTAATATGAGGAAAAGAGAAAAGAAGTTATCGAGAAAATGAGAACAAGAGATGAGAGGAGAGAGCACGACCTCTTCTAAGGAATGCGACTGAAGTGATTCTCATCTCAACTTCAATTTTATTTATTACTTTTAATTTTTTTTAAATTTTATTTATTTATTCCTCCTGTACTCCCATGATTAAATAACTCGTTTATTGAAATCAAAGGTAATAAAAAATAAACAAATGATGATTACCGCAAATCATGTGAATTTTTATACTTAAATATAATTATCAAAACCGATTGAATAGTCTGCGCAATTAGACCGGATGCGAATGGTGAATTTAAAGCAAAACATTAAAAAATCTACCGGAACGGCAGTACGTTAGTGCAGAGAGTAAGTAGTAATAAGGGAAAAAAAGGGGACCGTAAGAAAAAAAATGCCGGTATTTTGCGTCGAACTAGCCGTATGTTACGGTACATTAAAATGATAAGCTTCGTGCGGGTAGTTGTAAAAAGAATATGTAGTATGTGATGTTGAAATGGAAATCGCATGACACGAATACTTTTTTTTTTTTTAAATATTATGCAGAAAATTTATTTTTATTTTTATATTTAATAAATTTATTTAAATTTAATGCTTATCAATAATCACAGAAGATGTTGCAGCCGTGATTCTAATCAAACTCGCAGTGCCTGAGGTGAATTATTATTAATGACGCGGAAACTCGACGAATATATATATATATATATATATATATATATATATATATATATATATACATATATATATATATATATCGCACCTGATTATTTGTATCTTTATGTACATTTAACATGATACATTTATCACAAACTCTATTCATTCATAATATAGTTTTTTTTTTACTATGCATTCAAAAGATGATACTGAAGTTAACCGACATCTAATTATTAAAAAAAAAAATATTTTGGAAAATTGCACCTACAGATTTTTGAATTTTCTACATGTGCATTTTTTTAGTTTTTTTTTTTTTTTTTTAATTAAATTGTTGAAAAAAAAATCAAAAATCATTAATTATCTGTTAACCAGTATCATATTAAAAAGTTTGATTATTTTTTAAAAATAAGCCGCCATAAATACGCCGTATGACTCATTGATTGCTTTACTAATTAGTGACTCAAAAATGTATTAATGGCAAAAACGCATTAAGTCAATTATCAACATAATGTTTGATACATAAAACATTTACTTTACTTAATCGAACCGATAGATACCGAATTTAAAAATTTGAAAAAAAATTAAAGATGATAAAGTTTAAATATTTTAAAAAATGATTAAAGTAAATTTATATCTTATCATATCACTATTCCACGAATTATTTTTTTTAATAACTGATAAAAAATATATTATATAAATAATTAATATAAAATAAAAATAATTATTGCGCACAAAAAAATGACATTGTATTCAAATAAAATCGTGATTAGAATAAATAACTTAATATCCACGTGAAAGAAAATATCCGCAGCTGCATCAGGTAAAATATTAAATTTATCTTAGCTACTGATCAAGATATATGTATATAATAATTTATATTATTTAGTTGTATGCATCAAGTGTGGTATCAAGTGTTTGCGAGAATCTCACACCTTATCGTCTACTTCTGTCAACTGAATAAGTAAACACGCGATCACATGACAATTCACTTAATACTCAATACTCTGCCAATGTAATAACACAAATATTGAGGAAAGTAATATATAATTATAATTATCGAGCGAGTAACGAACGAGCACGTGGACGAAGTAAAATATAAATACCACCAACAATTATTATTTTTTAATAAAAAGTACTCATATGGTAGAGTCAAGTAAGTATATATGTTAAAGATATACCGTTAATTCGAATGGAACGTGGCAATTATGAATTCTTACCGTCACTTATAACGTTTGATATATTTAAATCCTATCACATGTCATTTAAATTAACAATAAGAATTTAAACTTCCAGCCAGCATTCGGGTTTAAATATTATTATGATGCAGCTGGTATTTCTGACGCAGTGATAATAATTTATCTCTTCAACACCTCAGAGCCCCTGGAGAAAACAATAAAACGATAAAATTTAAATATATATCGTCGAATGGACAGATATTTAATGCATCAGTTGGTATCTTTCTCCAGCACAAACCCGTTGTGTGTTTAATTTTTATAATAATAATATATATTTGTATATTTATATTTATACATAAACCACAACAAGAAACATCTGGCTTAGCATCTCTTTTTATTAGCTGGTAAATAATCCCATGGAGAGAGACAGATACTCCATAGGTAATATATTAAGTATGGCCAGAGAAAATATAATCGGGAATTCACTCTCCTGCATTAACATAAATTCCAACACTTAACTTTTATTTAAGTATCGAAAATAACCGTTTTGATGATATTAGCTCGCTGATATTTTCGAGTATACTTTTAGCATGTGTGTGATGTGTAAATATGCAACAAAAAAGTGCATACTGAAGTATGGAGAACGCCACATCAACTAAAAATCCACACATCCTGGCTTGTATCAAAGCTAACTTCCGTTTTAAATCAATTGTACGTCATTAATGAGAGAGTTGCTTTATATTTTATAAAAAACCTACTCGCTACTTGTCTATCCAGCTCATAAATACCTTGATAAGTGTCTGAAGATATTACAGATAACTCTTATTTACTCAGATTTTAAATATTAAATATTTCATTATTTAAATAATATCACGTTTTGATTGTAGATCTTTGGATCACTGGTGCTTATTATTTAATGCTATTTTTTTTTTTTAATTATTTCCCGGCACTTGCACAGTACTTAGAAGAATACTCAGTTTAGGGCACCCACTTAATTGTTTATTACTTACCTATATGTATATATTTACAAGACTCGCATACTTATACGCACACAAGTAATTTTTAAAATGTGTTTTTTACTGTGAATAGAATTTGTGCTCAAGTCGCACTCATCCTCGACTGGAAATACCTGAGCTACTACCTGAGGTCGTCTCTTCTACCTTTCAGACGCTGACTTTCTATTGCGGCGAATGCCATTGGTAGAATTTTACTCCCACTTTGCTGGCATTAAATCGGATATGAGATTATTAATCGGTTACTTATTCATATCAGGTGCGTATGGATTTAAATAATTCGATTTTTTAAATATTATTTTTAAATATTTTATTTCGCAGCCGCAACCCCTGAATTTATTTCAAATTATTTAAAAGGGGGAGGTACGGGTGCAAGTTACGAGTTCTAAGACAGCATCCTAGAGACATCTGTTGTCATCGCTGGGTAATTAAAAAAATTTGTTGAGGAATTTAGTTGTTAAAAAAAATGATTATTGACGATATTAAGAATGAAGATTTTAAATAAAATAGAGAAGATCCGCTGTGATCGTTGAGCGTGAAGAATTTCACAGGAAGAAATATCCATAAATAAAATGAAAACATTGCAGCTGATATTTAAATTATAAAATAAAAAATAAGATTGAATATTTTACAGCTCGAGTGATTTAAAATTAACATTTATTAGAGCATTCTCGAACTCAATTTACATTTTTGCTTTTTTACTATTGACAGAAAAAAAAAAAAATAAATAGTTTATGTAAACCAATTTAATTATTTTAATTAACTAGCTTTTATTATTTATAGTATATATATTTTTTTATTCATCATCAGCAAAGTCGCCGGGCTTCTTTCTCACCAGGCGCTCGTGTTCCTGGTTTGCCCAGGAGTAAATCATGTAGCCAATGACGAATGCTGTAACATTAATCAATAATTAATCTTAGAATTCATTTATTTATGAGTGTGAATGTAGCAGACGCCAATTTTAAAAATTTTAGAATAGATCAATGAGTAGAGTAAAAATTAAAAAATGCGTAGACAAATGAAAAATCCGTACGCGCATTTTTTTAAATTTCATTATTTTAATTCATTTATTTATTTATTTAAAATTGTCTGATGTCTGCTACATTCATACTCATTATTTTACAAATAAAATAAAAGTTAATAAAAATACATACGTGGAGCAACACGGAGCACTTGCTCACGGAATCTACGGATCATGTTAGGAACTCCATGATTGATGGCACCAGCAAAAGCTTTCTGCTCAAAAGGACTGAGTCTGAAGTAGACAATTCCTCGGATTTTGGCTAATTTGCCAAATTCTAAACCACGCAGTACTTGAGTCTGAAATAATTATTTGTTATTAATATAAATATGTATTAAAAATTTACAATCAATAAATTCTACTCCTGGTCATGCAAAAAAAAAAAAAATGTCAGTGACAGTAATGAATTATTTTTCTGCAATTTTTAATTGTTCTAAATAATTTATTTTTTAATAATTATGTAATAAAAACTTACGGTACGCATTTTTACTTGAGACCCAGACGTGAATGAAAATCACACCGAAGTGAAGTCTGTCAGGTCCACCCTCGGAGCAGGTCAGCTGTTGATCAAAGTTTCTAGATCCAGTTCTCAGTTCTACCAACAAAGTGCACAAAAATAAAAAATTATTTTTAAAATTTTTCATTGGACCCCAGAGCCGCCATTTTCTGTCTCCAAGCCAATCGCCTTGATCTTTAGGAAAAATGAATCGCCCGCAGCGCCACTACATCAATCGATAAATAAATTATCAGTAAATGAGATAAATAAAAGTTTATAATTTCAAAAATCCTAACAATTATCTAAAATAATTTATATAAGAAAATAAATATTAAATTCGCATTTAAATAATTTAAAAATGGGCGGGTGAATTTAATTTTAAAAATAAATAATTTTATTTGTTATTTCGGGTCTGTAATAAATGTGACATTTTAAAATATTATTTAAATAAAATAATAAGTTAATTAAATTTTGAATATGTTAATTCCATATTCTCCCGTGCGGCGGCATATCGAACGTTTTTTCACATTAAATTAAAGGGAAACTCAAAGGTAATCCACTACTACAACTAGAGAGTAACCTACGGCCCTATGAGCCATGAAACGTCGGGGGAAGGAACGAAAAACGAAATCTGCAGCAGCCTGGCAGCAGCCCGTGCGCGAAGGCATCATACACGAGATCAACTCATACACTTAAAATATATACATCACATACATATTTATATTTATGTACATATATATCAAGAGTACATACTACTACCAAAAAGTAGTGACTAGTGTGTGAATTATTGGAGTTGGGAGTGTAGAGCAGCATTGTGAATTATGGACTAGTCAGTAGTGTTGTTTGTCCGTTAGTACCTTGCGTCTTTGTAGCCATCCTCGACCCACGTCGTCTTCGAACGGCAAAGTCATACGCAAAGTATAATTGCACATTGGACATCACTAATTGTCCATTACTCTGTCTCATAACTTGTTCATATGCAACATTAAGTTCAAAAGTTTAATTTTTAAATCTGATATCAGGTGTTGGTGTTGGTGCTGGTGCTGCTGATTCCAATAAACCATTTTTGTTCCTGTCAATAATTATTATTTTCCCATTTACATCGCGAGCATCGTGAGTAGTACGCTGGTATCCATGTACATGTCGATGTAGATGTAAATGTTAAAAAAAAATATATACATATATATTTGATTGTATAAAACTTACGACAAAACAACGACATCGTCACGGACATGATCGTAATGATGGCAGGACGGGGAAAGTGTCGAAAGAACAGTGGATTGGATCCAGAGTGATTTTTTTTTTTGTTTAAAATAATATTTTTTTGAAAATTATTTTACTGAGTTTGAATAATAAATAATTAACTCGGAGAGGCGTGACAGTGATTTAAAATAATAACTAAAGACATCAAGTGATTGGGGAAATAAAGTTTTACGGGTTTGTAAAAGGACGGTAATAAATTTTTTAAAATAAATAATCAGTACACAAATAATAATAATAATTATTATTATTATTATTGCAAGCAAGTGCTGTGTGATTTGAAGAGTGGCCAGCGCGTAGCTGCGTAGGGCACATCCAAGTTGGCGTCGTCGTGGCTGCTAATAATCGTCGAGTAGTTGTGAGCTCTCGTCGTGCATCATCGTGTGCACAAGACGAGGAGACATGGTATCCAAGGTAAATGATTTTGAGAGTACGAGGTACAGTCGAACTGCTGCTTACATGAAGAACATGATGGGCGAGAAAAGTTCTGGATGTGGAGCTGCCGACTCGGAATTCGAGTTTGGTGCACCTCCTGAAGCCCCCGTCTTCGAGCCGACCGCCGAAGAGTTCCTGGACCCGCTGGGATACATCGCCAAGATTCGTCCGATTGCTGAAAAGTCTGGGATATGCAAAATAAAACCGCCGCCTGTGAGTGTCTGCTTCTTTTCATTATTACGTTACTTTATTTCAGTGTCACATGTTTGCTGGCAGATCCTCATCTGCGCTAGATTTAATTACAATTTATTCCAGGGCACGATGTCCTTTTATTTAGTTTTGATGATGAGTCAATAGGATTAGATACAGGATAGGGATGGGAAAAAAGTTTTATGCTGATTCGTTGGTTGGTCGTGTCAATGTCCTCCTTCTTTTACGATGTTTGGCTTTTTTTTATTAAATGAAAGCAGGACGTGTGTTGTTGCAGACGGATAGAAAAGTATAGTGCAGTATGAATTGTATGCCAGTAAAAAGTATAATATAAATATAAATATATAAAAGACAACAGGGTAAATTGTGTAAAAGAGACATCGCGTTGGTACGTGACAATAGAGAGGAGAGTGGGGGTAATGTTAGGTGAGACATCGACAAGGAACTAATATTAATGTCCATTTATTCATATCCAAAGTATTATTATTTTTATTTATGATAATTTTCATTATGCAACAGCGTTTAGAGTACGATAGTCTAGTTCTCGGGGATGATGTTTGTAGTTTTGGTTTGTCGGAAAATAATTTAGATTAGACGGGCGATTTATGAGTAACGGTAATGCACACCCGCAGTCTTTCGAGTTTTCTCGATATATAAAATGGCCGGGACAATTTTAACAATGTCCGCAAAGGGCAGGCCTATATTTTTCACTTCCGGTTTCTCATCTTAAGCATTATCTCTATTTACTCATTTTCTTTTTTTCATAATCTACAAAAAAATAAGTCTGCAACGATTCTGAAAATTTTCTAAGATCAGAGCGTTCTTTATTTTTGAGTTTTAAATATTTTTTTTTTTTTTATTTTAAATGCTGATGGCAAAAGCTTTTAATACTTGTGATTTAAAATAGATAATTTAGAAATTAATTTAAAATTAAATAGAAAGAGGATTGACGGGAAAATTTCCTTGCGGCTTTATCCTGACGAATCGATAAAGACAATTTACTGTCCCCTTCTTTTATTCATACTTGACATAGACGTCATTCACATTTTTTTTTTTTTTTTTTTAATTATTCATTTATTTATTATTTTTAATCTTTTCCTCGTGGTCTAATGCCAGAGTTTTGTAATAATACTAATTTCGTAACTCGTACCAATTAAAACAAACTAATCAACATCATTACTAAACAATTGAAAAAAAATTATAATGAAACTTTTTTTCATGAACAAATAAAATATTTATTGCCAGCATAATTTATGAGACTTTAGTTTTAAAATTGATTTTTTAAAAAAGATAGCGTGTCTTTTATCTCATACATTATCGGGACATGTCAATATTCCCCCTGGACTCTGTCAAATAAATTAATTATATGATCTTGGTGTATTATGTAGTTTTAATTAGGTTAATTGGGTGTAATTGTTGATTATCGTGGGAGAGACAGTAATTTTTATTATTTTTTTTTTTTTCGGAAAAATGGCCATTTTTATCGACGTTCTAATGCAAGGTGAAAAGAAACTTTGGGACGCCATTATAGATATGATGTAACAAAGAGAAGCCGTTTCATATTCATATGGAAACTTTACATGTGCTCGGCACACTATTTTATCTCGGCAAACAATTTGTTTGTTTGTTTGTTTACAAAAATTTTATTCAACCAAATGTAAATAAAAATAATAAACAAACACACGCATTTAATGACATCCCGACTAATTGTTTGGTCTATTGAATTTGTTAGACAACATAATTATTATTTTAATTGATAATTACAGAACATAGTATTCATTTTATTTGTAGTAATAATAATTTTTATTATTCAGTAGTGACTATGAAACTTTAATATTTTTTTATTGTTTAAAACTTAAATTTATTTACATCAAAGTCACAAGAGATCGCATGTTGATATCGCATTACATGTTTCATATTATTTTTATATTTGCGTGTAGTTGTGAGTAAAAATGATAATTGAAATGAAAAATTTTTTATTGAAAGTACTAACGACCATTTTGAATTATTTTTGACAGAACTGGCAGCCTCCATTTGCAGTGGACGTCGATAAATTTAAATTTGTACCGAGGATACAGAGGCTGAATGAGCTGGAGGCTAAAACGAGGATAAAACTCAATTTTTTAGATCAAATTGCTAAATTTTGGGAGCTTCAGGGCTCCTCGTTAAAAATTCCACTCGTTGAAAAGAAAGCTTTGGATCTTTATTCATTACACAAAATAGTTAGTGAAGAAGGTAATTATTTGTTTTACTACAACTGCTGTTGCGATAAATTGTTATTTTAGTTAATAAATAAATAAATGAATTGTAGGAGGAATTGAAACGGTGAGGAGAGAGCGGAGGTGGGCAAAAATAGCGAACAAATTAGGATATCCTTCGGGTAAAAGTGTTGGCAGTATTTTAAAAAATCATTACGAGAGAATTTTGTATCCATTTGATGTATTCAAGCAGGGAAAAACACTCGGTGATATTGTAAGTGATTGTTGATTTGTATAAATTATTAATGGATTTTAGTATTTAATTTAATTTAGTTTATATTAATTACTAATTACCGATGAATTAATTTAAATAGAAAATAGAAGCACCAGAAACAGAAGCGAGTGAGAAGAAAGACCGCGACTACAAACCTCATGGTATAATATCACGTCAGCAGATAAAACCACCAACGGCTAAATTTTCTCGTCGATCAAAACGTTTTACTGGTCAGGATGAGAAGCAAGATGTGGCTGCTGTCAAGCAGGAGGATTGCAAAGAGGAATGTGACTCTGACAATGAGTGCAAGGAAGAAATCAAACTGGAAGACGACAAAGACAGTAAGGAGCTTAAGAAGTTGCAGTTCTACGGAGCTGGACCCAAGATGGCGGGCTACATTACCAAAGAAACTAAAAAATCAAACAAAACACGTGGAATTAAGTACACGTATGACTATGATCCACTTGCCAAGTACATTTGCCACAATTGCGGACGTGGAGACATGGAAGAGAGTATGCTGTTGTGCGATGGCTGCGATGACAGCTACCACACGTTTTGTCTTCTTCCACCACTGACGGAAATACCTAAAGGCGACTGGAGATGTCCCAAGTGTGTTGCCGAGGAAGTTTCTAAGCCCATGGAAGCTTTTGGATTCGAGCAGGCCCAGAGGGAGTACACACTCCAGCAGTTTGGGGAGATGGCCGACCAGTTCAAGAGTGATTACTTCAACATGCCTGTTCACATGGTCCCCACGTCGCTGGTAGAGAAGGAGTTCTGGAGAATAGTGTCTTCCATTGATGAAGATGTTACTGTTGAGTACGGAGCGGATCTGCATACTATGGATCATGGCTCTGGATTTCCCACAAAGACCAGCGTTAATTTGTTCACTTGCGACCAAGAGTATGCCGAGTCTTCGTGGAATCTAAACAATCTTCCGGTATTACATGGCAGTGTCTTGGGTCACATTAATGCGGACATAAGTGGAATGAAAGTACCCTGGATGTACGTTGGTATGTGCTTTGCTACATTCTGCTGGCACAACGAAGATCACTGGAGCTATTCGATAAACTATTTACACTGGGGAGAACCCAAGACCTGGTACGGCGTCCCTGGGTCAGAAGCTGAAAAGTTTGAGCTGTCCATGAGGTCCGCTGCTCCAGAATTATTTCACAGTCAGCCAGATTTACTTCATCAGTTAGTTACAATCATGAATCCGACGATTTTAACTAATGAAGGTAATGCTTCTTACTCAATCATTCATTTTTTTTAATTTTTTATTTACATAATTTGGTATTTAATTATTAGCTAATGGAATTACTGAAGGAATTTGCTTATGTAATTTAATTAAATGCCATTATTGATTTAATTTTCAGGTGTCCCAGTATTCCGAACGGATCAACATGCCGGTGAATTTGTTGTTACGTTCCCACGAGCTTATCACGCAGGCTTTAATCAAGGCTACAATTTTGCCGAGGCCGTAAATTTCGCTCCTGCCGACTGGGTACGAATTAATAATATTTCATACAAATATTTACTCTCATATAATAAAATTACAATAATATATTTGTGTAATTTAGCTTAAAATCGGACGGGAATGTATTACTCATTATTCAAATTTACGTCGGTTTTGTGTATTCTCCCACGACGAGCTGGTCTGCAAAATGTCCCTGGATCCCGACTCATTGGACATTGGCGTTGCCACGGCAACCTATCAAGACATGCTGACAATGGTAGATGACGAAAAGAAATTGCGCAAAAATTTACTAGAATGGGTAAGTCCATCAATTATTCAATTACTTAATTTAAAAAATTTTTTTTCTAATTTTTTATCATCAACAATTAAGTAAAATAATTAAAACCAAAATTATAGCAACGAATACGTGTTAACTTGGTCAATTAGTTATCAGATTTACCGATAAATCCATATCTCAAATTGATGCTAAATATAAAATACCCAACACACGCTCGCTAGTAATAAATAAAAAATTACATCGTCAACGTAATACACAACGAACGCATGACATTAAGCCAACTTTACATTTAAAATGGTGACCGTTACCGCTCCTTATAACCACCAATACATTTCAAATAAAAATAATATCACCGCGCGCACCTCCAGCTTCCCCTCCTACTTTCCACCAGCCAACTACTTCTCCTACTTCTCATTCCTCGCTCCCCACCCTCGGCTCCAATAACCGCCATACATTTAAAATGAAACATTCGGCGCGCGCATCGTCAGCACACACACAGCCCGGTTCTATTATCAAACTATACATCCACTGGCATACATATATACATATACATTAATCTACTTACAGACACACACTAAAATACTTGTCCGACTAGTTGCGAGTTGCTGAGAGCTCTGTCCACGTTAGTAGCAAAAAAAAATAAAAGATAAAATAAAAAAAAAAAAAGCAAATCTCGGTCCGAACTCCGGACACTAAAATGATTCTCAGCCAAAGTAAAGCTTCGGAACTAAACGTCGTTGGCGCGTATTAATTTTCGCCAGCCCGACTAGTAACTAAACGTCGTCATTGTGATCGTGTGTTCTATCTATATATATTTAATATAATAATATATATCAGTGCGTGTTCATTTGCAAGTATGCAAATAAAAAATAATATAATTAAAAAATTCAAATACAGTTTGGTTGAATATATAAATAAATATAAAGGTAGTTTTTAAATAACCGGCATTAAAAACTATTTTATTTGCATACGTTGTTGTCGCGCTGACCTTGTGATTATTAGCACCAGTTGTGTATCCATCACTTTACTTGTGGATTTATTATATAACGCGGAAATTTTTTTTTAAGGTAAGAACAAGTACATGTTATAACTCAGTGCTTAGTGAGAGTCACGTCGAGGTTATGTTATTTTATAATTATTATTTTTTATCGTTATAAAATATCACTGTCGGTTCATTTTTTTTTATCATTTTAAATATTTTATTTAATATTTTCTCGGTACATCCATTTTTATTTTATTTTATTTCGCCGAGTCACATTGCTCGTATATTTTATTATTTATATCACGAGGTAAATAAATTTAATTATTATTTATAAGTTATTAGTTTTTTTTTTAAACATTTTTTTGCTTGTTAATTAATACAGAAATTAACCGGTCGCTGCTTTTTTTTTTTTTTAGTCGACAGTCATTTTGTTTTCTAATTGAACCATTAAAACCGTGTGATTGATTTTAATGCCCGTGATTACAAACATATTGCCATTTTATTATTTTTAAAATTTTTAATCTTAAAATTGTAAATTGTAGGAATTAATTAAAGTTTTATTGATTAATAGACACGAGGTAATTTTTTTCTTGTGCTGGTGCTGCAAGTGATCTATTTTTATAATTCATTAATTATCATTATTGCAATTATTTTATTTAATTAAATAAAATTGCGGTTAATAGTGGTGATAAAATTGAGGAGAAAAAAAATTAATAAGTTGATTGAATGAAAATAAATTTTTTTTTTTCCAGGGTGTTTCAGAGGCAGAACGTGAAGCATTTGAATTATTACCAGACGATGAACGTCAGTGCGAGGCGTGCAAGACGACATGTTTCCTCAGCGCAGTGACTTGTTCGTGTCAGAGTAACCAGCTAGTGTGTCTGAGGCATTTTCGTGATCTCTGTAACTGTCCACCGGAAAAACATACTCTGAGATATCGGTACACGCTTGATGAGCTGCCGATAATGCTGCAAAAATTGAAACTTAAGTCCGAGTCATTTGACTCATGGGTTGCTAAAGTGAAGGAGGCAATGGATCCCAAGGGAGAGAAGATTGAGCTGACAGAATTGAAGGAGTTGCTGAGTGAAGCGGAGGTTAAAAAGTTTCCCGACAGCGAACTGTTGACGGCGTTGACTACTGCTGTCCAAGACGCCGAGAAGTGTGCGAGTGTAGCCCAGCAGTTGCTGAACAACAAACAGCGGACACGGACACGTCAGACGGTTGACACTAAGTACAAATTGACGATCGAGGAGTTGACCCTCTTTTATAAAGAGATAACAAATTTATGCTGTGAATTAAAAGAGTCTGATGGTGTTAAATATATTCTGGACCAGGTGTTACAGTTCCAGAAAGACGCAGACGAGTTCGAAGCCCAGAATGATGATTGTGATTTAGATAAATTGGAGAAGTGCATCGACTTTGGTGATTCTATTTGCATCGAGCTGCCGCAATTGGTGAGATTGAAACAGAAATTGAGTCAGATTCAATGGCTTGATGAAGTTAAGACCATGTTGGACGATTCTAAATCAATAACGAGAGAGGATCTCACTAAATTGATTGAACAGGGGATGTCAATTCCACCCCACATAAGTATCGAAACTATGCTATCAAAGTTACAGCAGCTTGTGATTAATATCGACAAGTGGGAGGAGAGAGCCAAGGGATATTTGCAAGCCAAGAGTCGACACAATGTCTGCGTTATTGAGGAATTTATTCAGGAAGCCGATGACATTGATGCTTACTTACCTAGTCTTGATAGTCTCCAGGATATATTGATAAAAGCTAAAAATTGGACCAAGACTGTTGATGAAATTCAAGCCCGTGACATTTTTCCGTACTACGATACTCTCGACGAGCTTGTACGTAAGGGAAAAAATATTCCACTGCATTTAGAACCACTTCCAATGCTCGAGTCAACGCTGTCACAAGCAAAAGCTTGGAAGGAACGAACAGCGAGGACATTTTTACGTAAAAATTCTCATTATACTTTGATGGAAGCCCTGTCACCGCGTATTGGTGTCGGTGTCCAAGCAATGAAGACTAAGAAAAACAAAGGAGACGAGAGTGTTGGTGCACTATATGTCTGCGACACAAAACTTGACGATTCTAGTGACTCGGCAAATGTCGTAGCTGCCTTTAAATTAGCCGAGCAACGTGAAATGGACGCGATGAGAAATTTGAGGGATAGAAATATGCAAAAAGGAACATTAGATGACTCAAGGTATTGCGTTTGTCGCAGGCCACGTTTTGGATTAATGCTGCAGTGCGAATTATGCAAGGATTGGTTCCATTCAAATTGTGTCCCACTTCCAAAGACAATACACAAGGGTAAAGTACAGCCGTCACGGGAAATTAAATTTCTGTGTCCGTGTTGTTTGAGATCACGAAGACCGCGACTTGAGTCCATTCTTGCTCTACTGGTTGGCTTGCAAAAAATTCCCATACGATTACCTGAGGGTGAAGCACTCACTTGTCTCACTGAACGCGCCATGAACTGGCAAGATCGTGCTCGACGTGCACTTGCCACCGAGGAAATATCATCAGTGCTGGCGAAGCTGTCGGCGTTGTCACAGAAACTTGTTGAAGCAGCGGCACGTGAGAAAACAGAAAAAATAATAAGTACCGAATTGAAGAAGGCTGCTAATAATCCAGAATTACACCAACGAGTACAAGCTATTGCGCCATTAAGTGGCGTACATTCTGATGACAGTGTACTCAGTGCTGCTGTAAGTATTTTATTTTTATTAATGCACTTGGCTAGTGGACTTGGCTCATGATTATTTGAATTTATTTAAATTTTAATTTGGTATTCAAATATTACAGGATGATGACGATGACGTTGTTACCATTGATGGTGATGAACCTTCCTGCAGTACTTTCAATAGTAATGAGCACGCGTATTCGTATAGTAAGTAGAAATAAATTAATTATTTTAATAGAAATGATTATTAAATAAATTTAATTAATTTGATTATTACTTTTTCTTTTTTTAGTATCAAAATTACAGCGTAAATTACAATCACAAGGAGGCGAGAGTGCGGTAACCCTGTCGCTGAGTGCCCGAACAAAACTTGAAGACTTAATGATGGAGGGTGATTTACTTGAAGTGGCTCTTGATGAGACCCAGCACATCTGGCGGATTCTCAGTCACACAAATAGCCCGACGACAGTGCGCAAGTACGCGGCATTTGAAGACGTTCAGGCGAATTTCAATTCTGATGTCAAAGATGTGAAAAAGCGCGGGAGAAAGAGAAAGTCTGATGAATTTGATCTGGTGAAATCTATTAGCCGTCAGAAAATAATTGACGAAAAAAATCAGACTGCGAGTCCCAATGCTGTTGTAAAGAAAAAGGGAACTGGGTCAGCGACAAGTAGTCCTGGAGCTGGAGCTGCGGGGTTGAATAATAAAGATAAGAAATTAGTACCACAGAGTCCAATTAAACGTGGACCTCGTAAGGTATGGAATGTAATTACATTTATTTTGTTTTATTAATACGGTACCAGGCTGCGCAGATTACTGTGGTCTGGGATACAATCTAAGCTCGATTTCAGTTTTATTTTAATTTTTCTAGATCAAACGAAAGGAAGGAGATGACGTGCCCAAGAAAAAAGGAGGAAACAGAAAAAAAACAAAACAGGATACCTCCGATGAGGAAGACGATTGTGCAGCAGACAATTGCCTCCGACCAAATGGTAAATTTATTTTCTCAATTATTTATTATTTTAATTAAAAATAATAAAAATAAAAAATTTTAATTTTTTTCCAAGGACGAGAAGTCGACTGGGTACAGTGCGACGGTGGGTGCAACGGGTGGTTCCACATGCACTGCGTCGGTCTCGACAGAACCGAGCTCGCAGAGGAAGATGACTACATCTGCAGCAATTGCAAAGACGCGGATCAAAATACAACGGTACGAAAAGCCAGATAATTATCCATCTTTTCGTTACCTTCACTAGCAACATCACTCTAATGCGACATTCTTTTATTATTATTATCATTATCATTATTAATTATTAACTATCAGCAACTATTATTATTACTATTATCATTATTATGATCAATGATTTATTATTATTATTAATTAATATAACTATTTTATTTTGTTTTGTTTATTTTTTATTGAGTTACGACTCGCATGAAGGCTGGTGCTATTTTTTTATATTTTATTTTTCATTTTCCATGAACAATATTTCGTTTATTATTACTATTACTTTAAATCGTGCGTTTCGTTATGACATCAAATTGAAATTAAAAAAAAAAAACCAATGGTATTAATTGAGTTCAATTAAATTTCTTTATATTGTAAAAAAAAAATTTGAATACCGTGACATTTTTTGTACTTTAATCTCGTCATTAATTTACTGCACTATTAATAGTAATAATTATTTTGTTCGTCTTCCGTAGACTTAAATTTAATATAAAAAAAATGACATATTATTAATATTTTTGTTTAATTTAAAAAAAAATGCGTTTACCCACCAGAATATTCATGCGCACTAAACACGTCTGCGATTTATTTTTCATTGTACAGAATTTTAAGTTACCTACTTATTGTTTATAATTACTCGACACACTATTATTATTATTATTATTATTATCATAATTAACAATTAATTTGCTTTGTATTATTTAGTTAGCTTGTATTACTTTACGTTAATTTTTAATCGAGTTTATAAGTTCACTACGACGATAAAGAAAAATAAAAATAAACAATCTTTATATGGAGAAAGTAATTAAAATAAATAAATAATTGTTAAACCTGGTGAGCTTCGAAACTCGTGTCGGTCACTAAAATAATTTTTCGTTCTGTTCTATTTATTATTATTATTATTTGTTTTATTTTTTTTTTGTGTAATTGTAATTTGATTATATAAGTAATATTTAAAAAAACAAAAGTAACACTTTATTTTGCTCTGGATGCACTTGTATAATTTTATCAGTCTCAGGGTTACCTCAGCGGGGACAACGAGCAGGAGATTGAGGAGCCCACGTCCTTCGCCAGGACCTATTAAAGTCTCTGCTGTTAAACACCGCACAATTTATTAATGGATTACATTATTAGGGTCTCTATTTATTTATAATAATTACATTTATATAGATTCTTTTTTTAAAGACCTTGATTACGCGGTGTTGTAGATAGACTGAAGATATATATTTATATATATATTTAAACAAACAATACATGTAAATTATTTAAATAGAAGTGACTTTTCTATGGAAAGAGCTAATTAAAATTTTACACAGATGGATAATAAAACACTTATATAATCATATCTACTTTGCCTTCTTAACATACTCTTATTGAAGATAAAAAATTAAATAAACTATTAACTAAAAATATTAAACACTTAGAAATAATTTTCTTTACAATTTATTTGTTTAAATTATTTATTTACAATTAATATTAATATATATTTACGAAATAATTATTTCATATTTACAAATAATTAACTGATAGAAAAAGAAAAATTTGTAAATATGCAACTTATCATAATTTCAAAAAAAGGAAAAAAGCGCGGGTTTAAAATTTAAATTATGAATGATTATTTTTTTTTTTTCTTTGCATTTGATACTGTAGATGTAAAAAAAATATGATAATTAAGATCTTAAAATGTATTTTACTCTCTCGAATTTTTATTTTACTGTATTTTAGGTAGGGGCAATTATTTTGTTAAGATTTGAATTTAAAAAAAAAAGAGAGAGTTAAGAATGTGACGCGAATCGCGGACTGTATAAAGCAGAGTTTTATTATAAAGTAATTGATAAAAATATTTGAAAGACCGACAGTGGTATCACATGTGTGATAACTATTTGTACAATTATTACCCATTGTTGATTGATATGTGTTTAAGTATTTTTAGTTAACGGTTAAGATTGTATGACTAATAATTAAATGATGATAAATAATAAGATAAACAATGTATGTATAATTAGATTTAAGCACATGAGAGTGTAACACAGTGTGTTTTAAATATGAGCATACTTAAACTACGTGTTTCTCGACATTTAAAACAGGCTGTGAATTTTAAAACAATTTAATAAATAATAATAATTAAATAGTAGAATCCAAAAACAATAAGAAATAACAAGAAAAAATACAAATATATTCAATACATAAAATTGATGATACATATATATATATATATATATGAATATATATATTGATATTTTATTATTAATAACTCGTATATATGTAATCAGCCATTTCAAATGATTCGTCATATTTTTATAAATAATATTAATCATTTTATTCATTTACTGTATGAATTATTAAAAATAAAATATCAATAGACGTGTTTCCTTATTTTTTACTTTTATTTAGACTAATTATCGATAATAAAGATCAATATTGAATTTTTTATAATAAGTATTTATTTGCCTGTAAATAGTTTTTTTGTTAAAAAATTCGGTTTCAAGTTCTATGGATCTTTTATATTTCTGACTGTTGGCTGATTAAATTCATTTTTTTTTTCCTTATATTTATTTTAGGTAAGTATTTCATAATCTACTTATATTTTTATCATTTAGTTTGATTATCTAGTATTCAAGTATTTATTTAATATCTTAATTTTATTTATCAATTTTTTTCATTAAAAATAAAATTTTTAAGTTTTAGGAATTTTTTTAAAATTACTCATAAAATTTCGTCATTGAATAATTCTTCTTCAAAATTACCCAGACCTGCACGTCATCGGATAATTTTTCTACTTAATTATCAAAAAGTTTTTCTTGTGGTAATTTTTTCTCAAAATTCCCCATAAAATTCCGTCATCAGACAATTCTTCAAAATTACCCAGACTTGTACGTCATCGAGTAATTTTTCTACTAAACTATCCAAAAGTATGTCTCAGTAATTTTTTTTCAAAATTCCCCATAAAATTTTGTCATAGGATAATTTTACAAAATCCAATAAAATATTTAACAATAAGACGTTTACTTGCAATTGAAATTAACTTAAATCTTCTTCACAAACAAGTTTTGACTCAACAGTTAAATTTCTCTTTATAAATATTTAATATTATTAATTTTCGGTAACTATAATTACCATTTCTCTTATTCTACAATCACTGCATTCCTCAGCTCCTGATCCCATTGTCCGATCTCATAAATTTAAGAAAAAATCTTACCTGAACTTTCTAAATAAATTTCAATAATTTAAGTTAATTTTTGGTCATTATAAATAATGTAACAACAAAAATTTATCAACTTGGTTATAATAAATTTTATTAAACAAACTTACAAGCTAGTCAGCCACATTATTGGCTATTTGAAACAGACATATATATTTGATCAAATTTTGAGCATTACAACGAGTAGCCAAGTCCATAATTTCTTGCGAGTTCTTGATCGTCAAATAGCGATCGCAGATACATTTTTCGCACATTCGCTTCAGAGTTTCCAGTTTATATTTTTCAGCAGCTTTCAACAGAGCCACCGCGTAGTCATCCATTCCAGTGACCTCGCCAGTGTAAATAAATTGCAGCAATTTTTGTAATATCTCAGGACTCAAATCATAAATATGCATACATGACTTCTTGCTTTCTGGCATCGGGCGTAGCTTCGCGTACATTTCGGGGCACCGTTGCTTCAAAACATGGCTGTGGGCTGGGTATCCTTGGCTATTAATTATCACAAAAGCGTCGCTATTAACCGCTCGGCTGGAGTACAACGTCCGGCAATAACTAGGCAACGTGTCCTTTGAAATTATTTCAATGGGATAATCCGCAGGAAAAGGAGTGTCGTCGAAATAAACCTGCAGCTCGACGCACAGCACCAGGGTATCTTTGAACAGTATTTTATTCTTCTGGATTTCGGCAAAAATATCTTTGTCCAAAAAGTAGACGATGTGCTCGCAAGACTCGCTGTCATATTCTCCGCTAGTTTGCCCAATGAATACCAACTTCTCTTGGTGGTCGATCATAAAAATCGAGTGTGTTGCTCTGATACTGTCTTCGGCGTCCACAGAATTGCACTCGATTGTTATCCAGGAATCTTGACCACTAAATTCCAACTTCATGGTCCACTGGTCGTCGATCCCGGACTGAGAAGAAAACACCAGTGATTTGCTACACCTGTTTACACACTTTTCATTAAATAAATATGAACTTATGTTGTTTATTGACCACTCATGGACGCTTTTAGACGTGATCGAGCAGCCTTTTTTACGCAGAGGCATTTTAATTCATTCAAATTCACTGATTGTTCAATTAAACGAACACGTGGTCTTAACTTTGTTTATATTAATTAATATATATTTTTTTTTCAGGTAATAAGAGTCTTTTCTAAGGGTGGAAGTTTGAAAATAAATTCTATCGGCTTAGATTTCGATTTTTGTTCAAGAACTTAAGCTCTAAGTACTTAAATATGGATTCTGATATATCAATTGTTGATTTAAAGTTCTAGAATAATGTGGAAAAAAAATGTATGTTATTTTAACCAAAAAATATTACCATTGTTGCACACTTTAAGTGCGATGGCGCTGGGGTGCTTTTTGGCGCTCGATTTTTTCGGGTAACTCACTTGCAATCATCTCTGCACTTTTTAAATAAAGTGCATTAAAGTAAGTTCAAACTTATATTATTATATAAGAAATTAATTAAGGAATAATTATAATATAACATAAAGCTGATTACTTAATTTGTTTTTAAAATAAATAATTTAGTTGATGCGGACCTTGATGGATCATTCAACTGATTTGTGATCACGATAACTTCTGGATAAAACAGCTCACGGACGTAAGTTTTTTTTTTAGTATCGTTCGTTCGTTGAGTAAAAGAATCCGTTTATTAATCACTGTCCGACTTTTTTTGGTTTAATTGTAATTAATAAAAACTTGAAAACTTGTGATTCATGTAAAATTTAGCAGCCATTTTTAATTTTGCTATTGTTATTATATTTTACTGTTTTCTCTCCATCAACTACTGGCAGCAGCACTGGCGTAACAGTAGGATTTTAAAAAAGAGCGACATCTAAGATAAAAAGGCGGGATATTTAAAAAATTCAAATTAATAATTCAAAAGTTTAATAAAAATTCATAATTAAAAAGAAAATTAATGTAAAATAAAATGAGCGATCGACGTTTTTGAATTTTCTAACATTTTTTTTTTTTTTATTTATCTTATTTTTATTATCAAGCGAAATCACTCTGATAAATATTAATAAAGTGCTAAAATTAGTCATCGATTGATTTTTTCTCCCACGAAAAAACCAAATGAATCATCACGACACTTTTTATATTTTTATTAATCATGACGAATCAATCATCCGGTTTTGTTATTTGTTAACTTAATCATAAATTATTTTACAATGTCACTATTCTTTAATTTTTAATTATTCGTAAACAAAGAGATAAAAAATCAAACAAAAAATGTCCTTCATCACCGAATCAAATATTCAATCACTAGCTCCATAATTTAAAAGATTTTTTACTGATTCGCTCCATTCTCCTTTTATTTCAATTTCCATTGTCATTTTTTTTTTTGAAACTAATAATGATAATAATAAACCAAACTACGAAATTTAGTCTGTCATTTTTTCGCCATAAATTACATGATTAATGAGTTTGGAAAAGAGGAAAAACAAGTAAGCTGTTCAGTACAATCACCAGTTTGTTTAAAAGGTCATCGAACTGGACCCTGGACACTGGACTCGAAGAACTGAATGGAGTCGATCCATCCCATAGCAGTATGGCGCCTCCATATTCAAACTAAATCTTATTTTTGTCCCTAAATCTTTTCCGGGTCCTCAAAATATATACATCCATATATATTTATATTTATAAAATTTATTAATCCATAAATAATATTCCTCAATAACTCATTGACTTTTTTTCCGAAAAATTTCGTAACAAATTCAGATAAAAAAAAAAACGTTTTAACTGATAAAAATAAATCTTACTGATTACAAACGTTATCAATGTCATAAGACTTAAGTGCGATAACAAATAATTACATACAATATCACCAGCCAAATTTTTACTCACCTCAAATTTTAATACCCAAATACATTTGCCTGAGAATTGCAACGTCCTCATTACAAGACCGTCAATGTTTTCAATTCTCATAACAAACTTTTAGATAAACATCTAATTAATGACTCATCAACTTTTTTATTAAATAATTACGCACTTGTGCTCGTATATATTTTATTTAATTAAATAGTATATATCATTTATAATACGGCCTGTACTTCAGTAGTTTTCAAATGACAGCGCTCATATTATTAATCCATAAGGTTTATCCATAGAAACTTTCACGACGTAATCACTAAAGAATTTTCAGTCGCAAGGTCGAGAAAGGATTGAGAATAGAATATATATATACATATATTTTACTCATATCTGTGAAATTTCTCCTTGTTTTTTAAATTTAAATTTTTTTACCTGACCGAATCTCCTGTCAGAAATTATAAAATTTTAATCAAAGTTTGTCTTATACATGAAATTTTTTTCTTTCAATTCTGTTTTAAAAATAATTGATTACTTATTTACATAAAAATATATATAGTAAACTAATGTGTAATTTTGATACACGTGTAATATAAAATATTGGGCAAGATAATTAATATTAAAAATATATAATACAAATGAGTCAACTTTTGGAGTAACTGTCACACATTGTCCTGTAACAAACGTACTATACCAGTATATATGTTCATATATTATATATATGTATATATATATATATATATATAAGTCAGGTTTAGTGATTCGTGCATTGGTGGTGACTTGCGCGTCTCTTTCACAACAATATTCCAGTGATATATATATATATATGTATGTATATAAAATATATAAAAATGTATATGTGAGGAGGGTATGTAAGCGATGCCGTTGGTGGGGACGTTGTCTACTCAATTCGCCGTATTTCGGAGCTCGTTCTACTCCCGCTCAGTGTTTAACGTTCAGTTGACTCGGCGATTGGGCAACGCAAACATCTCGCGGTTTTTTTTTTAAATATTCAAATCCTGGACATTATTTATTGTCATAAATATATAAACAAATAAACAAATAAATAAAGAGTAGAGTTCGCTTACGGTAAAAATTAAGGTGTCAAGATTTGGTTCCACCCCCAAAGGGTCAGCGGGTCATTAGTTTGGTAATTAAGTGTCGGGTTGGTTTTTGTTGGTGGCATTAGAATTTTGAGCCGAGGCGCGCCTAGAGGAGGATAATAAAAAGCCTGTGAGTGAGAGATAAAAAGAGAGGGTGTGCGGGCGTGGAAAAAGGAGTTGAGATCACGGAAGGATTCAGGCAACATGGCCACTACTATCGACGACCGGCAGGAGCTCTTGGAGCAATTTCAGACGGTTGGTTTTACAATTTACTATTTTTTTTTTATTCATTATTTGCTTAATTAATTCATTTAATTTATCAGCAGAATTAAAACCGCCGCTGAAAAATTTAAAAATCATGTTTTGAGGTAAAAATTACGTAAGCCAGGTTTTTTATTACATTTACGTCTATCGATCGGTGGGTTATCATTCGCCGCGTGGGATACCTGGGCACCTCGTGTTGATGCCGTTTTTTTTTTTTTACTAGTATAACTTGCCAACCGGCATTCTTAACTTCTCGCCATCCTTTTGTTACTTTTCTCATCATTCGTAATATTTTTTATTTTGAAAACTTTTCAGTCCATTTTTAAATTTCACTCCATTTTACTCCGTCCAATTACTCCAATTTTTTTTACACCCAACCCACTTTCAAAAATTTTAAAATAAATTTAAAAAAAAAATCTGAGCTTAATTAAGAGATAAACTAAAAATTTTAAACATAAACCGGTTAATTAAATGTTTAAAAAATAATCTCTTGACGTAAGTAAATTAAATTGTAATCTACGTCACTGAAGAGTAAATTAGAGATAAAAAAAAATTTTACGGAGTAAAAAACTTTCTTGAGAGATAATTTAATGAAAATACACAGGTGTCTTATCTATTATAAAAATAAATTAATAATGATGCAGTATGTCAGTTAAGACTTTGACGTGTGAATTTATTAAATTTATTTTCATTAATTTTTAAAGACTCAAGGTCGCTAATTCAGCTTTACATATTTATCTACATATGACAGGAATAATACTTGCGGTTTAAAATAAATATAATTGTTTACATGAACGGGGAAAATTTAACAGATGACTCTTTTTCTGATGCGTCATCTTTTTAAACATTAAATTTATAAATTTCATTGATACATCAAGGAAGTAATTAAAATTATTTATTTTATCTTGAAAGTAATACAATTTAATATTATATTATTTAATACTTGACAAATATTTATACTAAGTGCCCATAGGCTGGGTTTAATAAAAAATTTTAATGGTCTGAGATTATTTTGTAGATAAAAAAAAATATATGAAAACCTGGTACTGGTATTTAAATAAAAAATGTGTTCACTTGTTAACATGTGCGTGAACTCTTATGCATTTATGGATCTCTGTCTTTATTAAACCGTTATATATATAATTTATAAAAATTCCTCGAAACCGGAGTAGCGTTTTATTTTTAAAATAACTTACAAAACAAGTTTAAGCGTTTGCGAATATTGAGTTTCAATAAATTCGACCACTATATATACGATAACACAAACTATTAACATGCACTGAAAAAAAAAAATTATTGGTTACCGATTTTGTATTTAAGCTTAAGAATAATTTTCTAGACGGAAGAAAATCAAAATTTATTTTCTGTACTCCGAAAAAAATATCAGCATACTTTGAACTGAGCGCAGATTTTTTCAATTAAGAAGAAGATTTTTAATGAAATCTGCAAAATTTTGTACTAAAAATTTTAATAACATAATTTTTCGTAAAAAGAAAATAATTTTTTCAGTGCGCGAGCCCACGTTAAAAAAAAATTCAAATATTTAAATACTGAAAAATTTTTCATTAGCTCAGCTGTCGACCCAGAGGCTTTTCACTTTGTAACGGTGTTCAGATAAACGATAAATATTTTTTAATAGAAAAAAAAATTTATCTCTAGTGAAATAAAAAATAGAAATTTAATTCTTAATGAAGGCCGTCGATCAAAGATAGACAAAATCTCGTTTGTCAAATTAATATCAAAATATTTTAGGGTAGAGTTTAAGTTTTAAGAGGATAGATGAAATTACATTCTTCCGGCTCGGCATTGTCCTAAAAGTCTTCAATTATTCTATTGATCGTGTTATGCAAAAAAAAAGAACCCTGTCGAGCCCTACTCCAGTCTTCAATACTTGGATTGGTTGTAGTAATATAGATTATATTAAACGGAGGATGTTTTGACGAGGGTGTACTCGGTACTGGTGAAAAGTATTAAGTATTGAAAAAGATGGGAAGTAAACTCACCAGACGTACGTATTTGTATGCCTGCAAGTGTTTCATATGCACACGATTCCACCCCTCGTAATATAAAATATACGCAATGGTTCTCAGTTAGGGTGATAAAGCACCAGAGATATCTGGGCTTAGTTACCAGGGAAACGCCTCAATCTTTAGCCCTTGCACTATTTTTAATGAATGTAATTATTCTGAATCAATAACTGCCTTCATCACAAGCATAATTGTTGCAAAAATTTGTTAGCATCTAAAAAATTTACCGAGACATTTTCGTCGAATTTGGGAACCGCGGCTGAAGTTTTGTGTTATCGCGAATTTATTCTCACTAGAGGGTGTCTGCTGAAGCAAAAGGGCTGACGGAGTACTTGAGTCAACCGTTTTGTCTCTGATTAAGAGTTTACATACACGTTTTTTTAGCACAATTTTCCTGTAGTATTATATCCGACATAAAATAACAATTGTAACCCCGTGTTTAGAAATCCTCCGGAAATTCCTCGCCGCAATATCCTGGTTTTAAATTTCTACTTTGTGCAATACCTTGTATATATAATTATTAACTCTTTTATAAACAATAAATTCCGATTCATTTAATACGCAAACAGTTTTGTTATTATTTATTTAAATAAATTACTCATCACTCGGCCTTGAGTATTTTTATTTTCATTGTGAAATTTATTTTTTTTTTTTTTCGTAAAATTTAACAACGTAATTAAAGTCTGTGTTTTTATAATCATGTTTATTTTCTTTAAATCTCCAGCTACTTATTTATTCATTATTCCCATTATATTAATATATATATATACATATATATATGCATTTGTTACGCAACAATAATTATTCATAAAATAGCTCGTCATTTATTGTATAGACTTTTATTCCAGTGCACTCTACTCAAAATAATAACAATTGCATACATATATGCATATATGTATATATATATAGGTATAGATATATATACTAAGTTGTGTCTAAGTAAAGGCTGGGAAATAATTGAAACTGGAGGCTTTGTTTCCCATAAAATCACTTCTAGGTCTCAGTTCTTACTGTATATTTATATATTTTTTACTTTTAAACTTTTAAGTAAAGACTAAAATAGTTCACCTCTTTTCTCCTTTTGATCTCTGTTCCTTTTAAAATATTCATAAAAAGTCTTATTGACCTGAAAAGAATCGGATCCAAAACTTTTCTCTTATTATGGAAATTAAAATTTTATCATAATTATTATTTATAAAATTTAAATAGACTAATAAATTTATATATATTTTAACATCCTAGATATCGCGGCGAATGCAAATATTAATCATATATTTATATTTACATAAATTCATTTAACAAAGTAACACGTGGGTTCACGACAAGGCTCTGACCTTGGGGCCATGTAAATCAACACACATTTTTTATTCAATATTCAATCATATATATTTTTTTGCAAGCATTTGTATTTTTGAAAAAGTAAGAGTTGGTATAATTTTGATGATAACTATTTTTTATCAGCCGACAAATAGATTAATAAGCAACGGTAGCCTGGCAATTTGATGAAAGTACTCCAATAAAATTTTTTAACGTCTTTACAAGTATTTATAAGCCCATAAAAAATAATTATATTAATTGCGGTATAAAAAAATATATATAAAGTTAAGTATTTGAGTAACTCTTTGGTTGTTATTAAATGGAGTAAATTATTAACTCAGTAGTTATTTAAACGATAAGTATGACAAGCACGTGATCACTTTTAGTAACAAGAAAATTACCGTTTTCACTTCCTTATCATTTCTATTCTTATTATTTTTTATTATGAAATTTTATTTTTTTTTCTTAAAAATGTCGTCACATATTTTTTTTTAATTTTTTAAAATTTTTATCTTAAAAAAAATTTAACGATTGATAAGAGAGGGTGGGGCAAAATGAGACACCATTTTTTAGGAATAAAAATTTTTCATTGAAAAGGGGGGTAAGTTGGCATTAAGACTGTGAAATTACCGGTACTTTTTTTTTTATTCAAAATTTTGAATTTCCCGCGCTGCCCGTATGATCAACTTGCCCCGTTGTTACTGAGGAAAATTTTTTTTTTTACTGAAAACAAGTGTCTCATTTTACCCCACTCCCTTTATACAAAATAAAAAAAAAATTTCCATAGATGACAAGTTATAGAATTTAAAAATGGAGTTGGCAGGCTTACAAATACACAAAATGATTTTTACTTCAATAAATTTATTCAAGCATTAAAAAATAAATTTATAAATTTTTTTTTTATCCATTGCCACAATAGCAATTGATCTATTGAAGTCTGTCGAGTTGAATTATTCGAGAGAAATCGGTAATTCGTTTTAAAAAATCCCAGAGTAATAAATTCTGACATTGACCGCCTGAATTCATTTCACGGTTTTAAATTTACAGTAATTTATATAAATATTTATCGAAAATAAATTTTCTCACACTTTTACTCAGTGAGTTTACCAGATTTATTTTCTTAGTTATAAATCCATTTTTACGTTGTTATGTCATGGCTGAAATAAAGTATGTCCAATTGAATTATTTATCTTGCATAAGAATAAAAAGCATAAATCCGTAATCTGGTGAATAGCGCGAGGCTCGGACTTGGCAATTTATTTAAATTCATAGCTCGGAGTCCATGTGTGTCAAGATGTAGATAGCACATTATTCCTAACGCAGTACAGTAGTGACGTTAAAGTGACTAAACTCAAGATATTGTATAATTGTCCGGTCATATTACTGATGACTCAGTAAGTGATATTAATTGCGATCGCTATTGTGATCATTCTTTCCAATGAAAACTCAACACATTACTCATCTGATCCTTGATTCATCCTTTGTCATTCAAATAAATAATTATTTATTTATTTACTATAATTATATTTTAATATTCAAATCTATATAATCTATGTACACATAAATTACAAACAAAGTGCACGTGTGTTTACTTATTAGACCCCCGGAGTGAACGTCGCGTTGGCACGTGACCTTTTTTTCATTTGTCTATTTTAAGTTTTCCCATCCTGAGAATAAATTTATAAATAAATTCAAAAATTATGGAAATAAAAAAATAATTAATTGTTTTAATTGTCAAAGTAATAAAATTATCAATTAAAAAATCCATTAGGCAGCTAAAATTTTTTTATCAACTTTCAGTAAATTTTATCAGTAATTGTTACTTAGTATCAATTATTAATAATTATTCTTAAAAGCACTTGAGTGATTAAATTTTATTTTTGAAAAAAATTTTTATCAATTAATAAAATAAAATAAAGATTATTAAGATGTTCGAAGAAGATTAATTTGAAGAAATGCGTGCAAGTTAAATGAAATAAAAAAAAAAATAATAAAAACAAAGGTTACAAGTATGAATGAGTTGCCGTTAAAACAAGGCATTGAAAGGAGTAGGAGTTTTTTATTCTCATGATACCAAAGAACATGAGTTATATACACAGTACACCATATATATAATCCTCTAAGTATATATACCTCCACTTGACTAGCCTTTTACACTTAACATTTATATATATCTGTATATCTATATATATTACGGAAGCATATTCTCACCGTGGAGACTTTAAGGGCGGGCATTCTTTGTCTTAGAGTATCCCACGGTGAGCATATTATCCATGTATGTACTTATAATTAATCCTTGCTAGCCTCCAGAAACCTCCATACCGTCATATCACACTACCTGAAATATATAACCCGAGTTCAACGAACCATAATCATTAATTCCGTATACAAACGGGTTTATTTGTATTTTAATTCAAACTTCAATCTACGCGACTAATTGCTAATTCAAATAACGGAGAGCCGGACAAAATTTACCTAAGATTTTATGGCTAATAGATCTAAAGACAGAATTTTACACCGTAATTTTTTATGGTGTATTGATAAAGGCTTAGATAAAATACTTTTTAATTGGACCAACTATTAAAAACTCGTGTCTCATTTTGCCCCGGTCCCTTATATTTTATTCCTCTGATTCTTCCCTAGTATGTAAATTTTAAATTACTCCAACTAATGAATTACTCGAGTTTTTATGTTAATTAAGCTCGGCAATTAACTTGTAATAATAGAAACAATTATTTTAAACCATTGACGGCTTGGTAATAAGAGTGAATAAATTATTTTTTATTTTTCCCGCAATAAAAAATAATTTTTAAAAAAAAGAAAGTGATGGGTATCTTTTAAATTCCTTCTACCAGGTGGTGAGTGTATCGTATCGTTACAACAGTACTCGTTTAGAATACCAAGACACCAAGGAAAAATAAATATATATATGTCCCATAGGTGTATGGGTACTGAAAGTAGTGGGTGCAAGTATTTTATATACATATATATATATATTGTAATGTATAGTATAGAGTATAGTATAGTGGTCTGTACATAACATTCCACACTAAAGATTCTTTGTCGTTGATTCTCGGTCTTGTTTGTCGTTGTCTGGTTTTATTTTTGCCCAGTCCATCGTGACCGGTTTCCCCTTGAACTCAGATTAAAGATACAATGTCCTATAGAACCTAAAAATATATATTTTTAGCTTAAGATCCTGGTAATTAATTACAGAAAAATACATTCTTACGTAAATTACCTGGGGTTATATTATTTTATTTAAATTATATACTCGTGTACTTTGGGTTTAGTACATGGAAAAATTTACGTAAGACTCTTACGTACTGAGAGATTACTGCGAGTATAGAGTTACGCTGAAATAGGTCATAAATAGGATTTATGAACACAGCTAAGTATGAGATTATGTTAAGAAATAATAAAATAGGCTAATTAAATGAATTAATCATCATTTATGAGCCGAGATAACGTTTGTTTGTTTGATCTTTGCTCGCAAACAATTTTACTATAAATATTAAATATTAGATATTATAATATGTCACTTGTATATATTTATATATGGTGTGATTTATTGTGATAATTGATAATGATAATTAGAGTAATTGCTCATTTATTGAGTAGTATTTTTTTTATGGAGAACGCATCGGAAATGGAGAGCGATAGAACAGAACCAAAAATAACTGGCGCGTAATTTTTTAAACTCGTTATCAAAACGATAAAAAAATAATACCGATTGTTGGAGAATCATTAAAAGAACAAGTGATGGTCGTGGTCGTGATTGCGATTGTGACAATGCGTGGGCAATATGAATCACGGGATGTATATCAGTCACTGAGTCACGTAAATATTATTTTTCCGGTTTAAAAGTTTAAATAAAAGACAACATTTGTATGAGGGATTTAAAAATATGTAAACTGTAATGTTGATGTTAATGTTGATGTTAAGTTGAGAATAGGAAGTAAAATAAAATATTAAATGCCGAGCTCGGAGGTCGGTGACCCTTTTGTCCCAAGAGAGCATACGGTTTTAAAGCTCGATGCGAGTAGAACTGACTGCAACTGGATGATAGCAACCAACTAAAGGGCGGAATGATGAGGCGCAAAACGTGGGCACTGGTTATTGCAATTACTCCGGGAAGTCAACATCTTGTCCGGCAACAGGTTTTTAGTTCCATAATGCCCTGACAATTTAAAGATTCTAAGAACCCGCTAATAGACAACCGTCGACGCCCTTTTTACTTTTTATATTTTTATTATCTTAACTATTAATTTTAATTGCCTCACTTTTTTTGACAGCTGATGAAATCTGATCGAAATCATACAATTTTGTACAAAGAGACCGAAACTGTAGAATTTCATTGGAAAAAATAAAAAACTCCGAAATTTTGTTATTTCTAATAAAGAAGACCGGAAATTGGTCAATAAATTAAGTCGGCCTATTTCCGGTCACAATTTTATTTTAAATAAAATCATAGAACTCTGAAAAAATTAAAGTAACTCAATATAGAGTTGAAAAGTTTCAAGTTTTTAGTCAAATTTCGGCTCAGACATAATTTTTAGTTTTTTCACTACTTTTTTATCTGTATTTAATAAAGATCGATAATTACTATCGTGTCACGTTCAATATAACATCTGATATTAATAGACATAATAAATTTGCTAAACATAAAATTAATATATAGTATATATTTATATGTATAATTATTATAATTAAATAACTGATGATGGTAGATGCTGGGTACTTTAAGTGTAAACCAGTTGCAGCTGCTAACATCCACATTTACACTGAGTATTATTCTGTAAAATTATAACTCGGAACATGTGTGTTCCATTGATAAAAAACTATATTAATCTGATAACAAGTACAAGTAAAAATATAAATTATCATTTATATAAAAGGCTAGTAATTAAAATGTATGCGGTAGATAAATAGACATCATAATTAATAATTAAGAATTAGCAGCAAGAAAGAGAAAATGCTGTGACAATAATTGCATGTCTTTAATTCAAGGCCGTCAATTGTCATCCAATATACAAATGTCCTCGACCTGGGAGTTTAACTTGTCTTCATTATTATTATTACTACACACATGTAGCGTACGTGAGAGTAAAAACGTGACGTATGATATAGTGTAGCGTCACAAGCGATACCAGTAGAGTACACCCAGACTAAACTAAGTACATGCTATAAGTATACAAAGTACTCACTTACAAATCTTCTTTATAATTTAAAACCGCGTCATATTATATTATGAATACCTTCCATGAAATCAATAATTTATTTTACCCATAAATATTATTTATGACAATTAAAAAAAAATTTATTGTAATTTCAAATAAGAAAAAAAAAAAAACAAAATAATATATGGAGGTGAAGTTTAATAATTCGTAATTATGATATAAATAAAAATAGCTAGATTTAAACAGTTAGAAAATAAACATAAATAATGAGGAATAAAAAAATTTACTCACTACTTTTTTTTTTTTGTAATAATTTAAAATGATAAAAGACATAAATCTAAGAATGTCTAGCATTCCACGGTGTCAGTCATCTAAGCAACCATAACGGTGACGACATGGGTTACTAACCAGGCCAACTATTACAAGAGTTTGCTGGAAATAAAGGATATTGTTAAGAGAATTATTATTATTTTATACCACATATGCTGCATACATTACAATTAAAAGTTAATGCTGATTTGTCCTTCGGCCGCATTGTACTTGATCTCTGCAGCTCACCATAATCTCTGACTATTTTTTACTCCTTTCTCGCAACTGCATCCGTGGAAATTAGTCCATTGTATTGTTTGCCACTGAGTTTCAATTTTTTTACCGAAAAAAGTAAATGCTCGACTGGGATATTTTTTTTTTTGTAGAACTAGAGTTTAATGTTATAAGAAAACGGTCTAGACGTCGGTTTATGGAATTAGAAGTTAAAGTGAAGAGGAAGGAAGCCAGCAGACGGAAATTGGGTTATGCCTCAAATTGAGGACAAATTTGAATGATTTTATTTTTAGAAAAAATTCAACTCGTTTCCTGATTGATCCTTCACCTAATTAGTAGTTTGTTTATCGTAATTACTACGAGCATCGCGCGGTATTGATAATCGATTAGATAAAACCTGGTTAAAATTCCGTGAATGTATATTTTTTTAGAATCCAATCTGATAACGATAAGCATTGCTAGTCTCATTGATCTGTCGGGCGTGATACGGTCTTTATTGCTGTGGGTTTTATGTAATAGTGCTAATTGAATTTGAATATTTAGTTTTTTTTGTTGGCAAAGTATCCTGGGAATTTAATTAATCGAGCGCGTCGAGGAAATAACGAGTATGGAGATACTGAATATGAAAAAGTGGGACGTCATTGAGGAGTATTTCGAAGACTTTCATAGATTATTTGAACTAGTGGGTTTTAATTTTAATAATTTGGAGAATTGTGTGAGTAAAATTAATAATTTTTGTTGACAGATTGATGAGAACAAGGACGGATTCATCGATCTGACGGAGCTGAGGAACGCGCTGGACATTTGCGGGTTCAAAATGCCAGGCTACAAAGTCCGTCAGATGATTGAGGAGTACGATGACAAGCAGCAGTTTCAGCACAAAGGCCGTCTCTCCTTCGAGGAGTTCGAGAAGCTCTGCAAGGAGCTGAAGGCCAACGAGCTCGGCTCGACGTTCAAGCAAGTGGTCTCCAAGAAAGAGAATCTGGAGACACTTGGTGGCATTTCCGAGGCATCTAGTGAGGGCACCACTCACTCGGTTAGACTCGAAGAACAATTAGCCTTCAGCGATTGGATTAATACCAACCTGGGTAATGATCCCGACCTGAAACATTTGCTGCCGATTGATCCTGAAGGCCGGCTTCTCTATGACAAAGTCAAGGACGGAATTCTACTCTGGTAATTTTATTTTTTTTTTCAAAAAAATCATGTAATTTTGACTGTTTAATTTATTTATTTTTTTTTTTTTTTTAGCAAAATAATTAATCACTCGTGTCCCGACACAATCGACGAGCGGACGATAAACAAAAAAAACTTGACGCTCTACAAAAAACACGAGAATTTAACTCTGGCACTGTCATCAGCTCAGTCAATAGGTTGTAACATAGTAAACATTGACGCCCATGATTTGACAGCTGGTAGAAATCACCTGGTATTGGGATTGCTCTGGCAAATAATCCGCATTGGTCTCTTCAATCAAATAACTCTAGAAAATTGTCCTGGTCTTGCAACGCTGCTCCAGCATGGCGAGAAAATAGAAGATCTGTTGAAATTATCCCCCGAAGCGATCCTTCTGCGTTGGGTTAACCATCACCTAGAGAACGCCGGAATCGCTCGTCGGTGCAACAACTTCCAATCAGACATAACCGACTCCGAGGTTTACACTTATTTGATAAAGCAAATTGCGCCTAGCAGCGCTGGAGTTACTCTGGAAGCACTGATGGAGCCTAATCACATCACGCGAGCTGAAATAATGTTACAGCAAGCTGGCAAGCTCGGCTGCAGGACCTTCGTTACTCCCAATGACGTCGTCAACGGTATCTACAAATTGAATTTGGCGTTTGTTGCCAACATGTTCAATAATTACCCGGGATTAGACAAACCCGCAGAGAATATTGAGGACCTCGGCTCCCTGGAGGAAACCCGTGAGGAAAAGACCTACAGAAATTGGATGAATTCAATGGGAGTATCGCCGCATGTAAATTGGCTGTACTCAGACCTCGCCGACGGGTTGGTCATCTTCCAGCTCTATGACATCATCAAGCCCGGGACCGTCAAGTGGCCGAAAGTCCACAAGAAATTCACTAAACTGAGGAAGTTCATGGAGAAACTCGAGAATTGCAATTATGCTGTGGACTTGGGCAAGCAGATGAACTTCTCCCTGGTGGGAATCGCCGGCCAGGACATTAATGACGGCAATGCCACGCTGACTCTTGCCCTGATTTGGCAGCTTATGAGGAGCTACACGCTATCAGTGTTATCCGGTCTCGTCGGGAATTCCGGGAAAACTGTCGAGAAAGAAATCGTACAGTGGGTAAATTCAAAACTACAGGCCGCTGGTAAAACCAGCAGCATAAAAAGCTTTCAAGATGAAGCTATTTCCAGTGGCAGACCAGTTATTGACCTCATTGACGCCATCAAGCCCGGAATTGTTAATTACGAATTAGTAAAAACCGGCGACAATGAAGAGGTAATTATTTTTTTGATCAACTCGCCTCATAAATAACCAACAGACAATTAATTATTTTTGAATTTATTTATTTTAGGATAATCTGGACAATGCTAAATACGCAATTTCACTGGCAAGAAAATGCGGGGCCCGAGTTTACGCACTGCCAGAAGATATAACAGAAGTTAAACCCAAAATGGTGATGACAGTGTTTGCTTGTCTAATGGCCACTGATTATGTTCCAAACATGGACTCCAAACAAAACAACGTGACGCAGAATAATGTAAACAATGTCAATAATGTCAACAACGTTAATAATGTCAACAATGTCAATGGACAATCATAGATTTAATTTTATTATAATTAATTTTTTTTTGTACGTAATTATATTGTCATTAATTAATTATAATTAATTCATTGTATATATCTCTACTTGGTCGGCTAGATAATTGAGTAATGGGAACCAAAAATTACTGGGGACTATTTTTTTTGACTGATTTTTTCTTTCAGCACCCGCGCGAATATTTTTATTTTTAAATTACAGCTTATAAATTATGTTAATTATTATCGTTATCTTTTGCACGAAATTAAATCAAAATTATGTATGGCATTCCAATAATAATAATAATAGTAATTATTGTTATTATTATTTTATTTAAAAAATATTTTTATAATTTAATTGTATTATTTAATTTAATTGCAATGAAATTAAAATTAATGCGCACAGTGCCATTAATACGTACGGAAATGTCGATAGTTTAGAATATTATCATTTATTTATATATTATATATTATATATATAAGAAAAAAAAGTATATTAATTAATTAATTAATTATATTATTCTTTTTAAATAATTTGTACTTATTAGGTAGTTTATTAATATAATGAAGTCTTGGAATTAAATAGGCGGTAGTTAAAACAAGTAATTAAATAATAATTGATTTGAGGAAAACAGTAAATTTATGAGCATTGATATGAATTAAAATTGCTGTACGAGTTTAAATTAACGCAATAATTGCTTCGTATTTAACGTAATTAGATAATAATTTCTTAAAATTTTAAATCTTTGTAAAATTTATACGTAAATTTTTACTGAGTTTATTTATAAATATACATATGTTACTAAGTGCGGAATTTATAAAATAAATCTGCGAGTAATTAAATCCCTAAGGGGGCGATTGCAATTTTCAAATTCGAATATTTGAGTTTTAAAATAGAGTGCGTGGTTATTAATTATTTGAGAGTGTACATGATTTATATGTAATCGTAATTTAAATAAATAAATTGATATTTAAACTAAAAAATTTTTTTATTACACATTTGAATACATTGAGGGTAAATAATTTTTTTTTTATTCCTTGCGCGCAGGATCGTTGGCAAACAATGTCGCAGTAACGGGCGAGGGAATTCGCTTGAGCTCATCGGCAGCTGGTTCAATTGATTCTAAATACAGATCAATATTTTCGTAACTGTTACCTTTATTTTTCTCAAAGTCAACTGTTGCTATGTTTTGGCTGTGAGACTGGAAACCATAAGGCGCTACGACAAATGTCGTCACTGATGATACCTACAATATTTCAATTTCATTTAAATACTTAATTATTTTTTTTAAATTTTGTTGGTCATTGAAGAAAAAAAATATTACCATAGTGATATTCAAAACTGGAGGTCTATTTTTTGCTTCTTGAGCGGCTCCAAACATATAGGGACTTTTCTTGGTGCATTTATTAATATTTCTGGTCTTATCCATCGCAATCATCGGGCTCTTATCCCCGTAAGCAAACGTTTCAATATGCAATTTGTCACCGCACTTGTTGTCCCAGCGCACGCCCTTGAATTTAATCTGTTTGGAGACTTCGAAAGTCGTCTCGCATTCTCCAATAGTAGAATTTTCCGGACCGACGACTTCAACGAACGCGAATCTCTCCCCTCCTTTGTCAAACTTATCGAACCCGAAATTCAAATGACTGGCAATTGACCTGAACATGTTGAGCTTGGCCTCCGACACCGAACTCGAGATCTTCAGAGCCTTGATCCCGCGCTTTTCGTAAATTATCTCAAACTTATCGTCGATGATATCCAGCATCGGACCCTGAGGCTCGCTCTCTATCATTTTTTTCAACGCATTGTCCATTTCGTAATTGTGTAGCTCCGCTTCCCGTACATGGCACTGCAACGCGTCAGTCCGGTCGTCCTCTTTGATCGAGAATGGCCGACATTTCAAACCAATCGTGACATTCGAGCACATAAATTTGTTTGTTTGCGGATCAGTCAGTGACAAATTAACACCAACCCGAAATATATATTCCGGACCGAATTTCCATACTTCCGGTGACTCTTTCTGACAAACGTCAAATCCAATAAGACCAACTAAAATTTACAAATAAATTTATTTTGTTATTAAACTTAAAAAAGTCATCGCTTTTACTCGATTTTTAAAATGATAATAATAATTTTGAGTACTCACTGACGAACGGTATCAAACTCAGGGTCTTCATCCCGGTAAGTTAGATAAGATTCTGTAGCAGTAATAATAAAGTAACGCATAGAAGATACTTACAACGGCTTTTATATTAATTCATAACATCTATTACAACTTGATGCGTATTATGATTAGTATAAATTGCGAAATTGCACTGGACTTTAAATGTACTCAGCTCATCGGATTGACATTCATCACCCATTTAATTGGATAATAGTTATTATTATATATTAGAAAATTACATTCACTCAAAATTCTAAATAATAATAATAATAATAATTGTAATAATGAATTTACTACATTGTATATATGTATTTGATGGCATTAAATTTATATCAAAAGCAAAATAAATAATTTAAAAATTTAGTTGCCGCTGAAAAATAAATATCTGAATTAATTAATATATTTAATGCAGATAATAAGTAATTATTTAATGCAGACAATAAGTAATTATTTACCATTTGATGTGGGGGAGCCAGCCGATTAATGGACAAATCGGATATTTGAGCAGCACATAAGAAAATACAAAAACAATTGTAACAGTTATGAACACAAATAAATATTTACAGTAATTTTTTAAAATATTCAAACAAATAAAATGTCTTGTTTGGACGGTATTGTTGTAATTTAATGAGTCTATTGATAATGTACCGGGTACTCGGCTCATTTTGTTGTTAATTTTATTATTATTAATAAGATAAATGTCAGTTTAAATAGAGACGTAGCCGTGAGATTGAGTAACAGAGTACCGTTGATGACGAAATTCAAAAACAAACTGATGTCGAAGGATAAAATCTTGAGCTTTTAAAGCGTCTGCTGCCGCTGCTGCTACTTATTCTTATTATTATTTTTTTTATTCAACTTATTTATCTATTTGCAAATCCAGGTAGATGTTAAACTGATGTTACAAGTCGCGAGCTCACAGATATGAAAGTTCAATAAATTAATATCGTTATTGAATACTGGATTTTGTCGAGCATGAAATTCAAATTGACGGGATATGAGAATTGACCAAGTACTTTTATTCAATAAAATTTTTATTTCCTCCGGTATCTCATTTTATTGGGCGACGAGTTGAATTTTATTCAATTCTTTACTATTTTATATTTGCTGATAAAATATTATTATTTTTATTTTTTATTTCTATTCTACCTGCAAAAAATATATATAAAATACAAAGCATGATAAAAATAAAATTATTTAATATCAGTTGTCATTGTTATTTTTTTTTTAATCAGCGTCTGACTGGATTAATCACAATATCATCGATCTGTAATTATTAATACAAATATTAGTAAACTAATTAAACGAAAAATGAATAAATAAAAATTTAAAAAACATACTTGGACATGCGGGGGTGCTGATAGCGCGAACATCAAACAATCGGCCAAGTCCTTGCTCTCCAAATACGGAGCGATGTTGTAAATTTGATCGTCGAATCCGTTGGATGAGAGAAACTCCGTTTTGACGAGAGCGGGATAAAGTCCCTGGATAAAAAAATTTTCATTGATAAATCAAACATTGCATGCACATACATTTATGATAGATATGTCAGCGTACAGTGACTCGTATTTTATCTTTGTTTTGACGTATCTCCAACTTGAGTGTCTCAGTGAGTGCGCGCAATGCAAATTTACTTGCGGGATATAAATTTATCGGCATCGGAGCTATAGTTGGATTGATACCAAAAACGCTGTAATTTAATAATATTATTTCGTTTTTATTGGAAACATATACTTTCATAAATATTTAATATCATACTGATATTTATATCAGCGTATTGATTACACTAGAAATTTTTTTTATGTTCTAGGATAATTTTCATTGGAATGCAATGAAATTCCAAATAATTAATCAAGATATTGAATTACATTTTAATTTTTAAAATTTGAAAAGTACAGTACTAATTTTTTTTCAATTATTTGTAATTTAAAATTAAAAATCAATTATTTTTAAAATTAATTAACTTATGAATAATTAAAAATTTTAGAATTTTCTTTAAATTTAATGAACTTACCTGTTGATATTGAAAATGTGCGCTTCATTTTTATGTTTGCGCATTGACTTCAAAGCCTCTCTTATGCAAATTGTCGGGGCGATGACATTTAAATCCATGACTTTACGAAAATCTTCAGTTTTCCCGGCTATAAATAAACATATAAATTTTAGTATTGATAATTTATTTACTAAAAAATTAATTACCTCCAAGTGTTCCTTCTCTGACGGACCCAGCATTATTGACCAGTACATGGACACCACCGAAGTTTGTGTCGGCGTACTCGAATGCCTTCATGATGTCGCGTTCGTCGAACAAATCGCATTTCATGTAATGAAATGTATGTTTAGAGGAAGTATTTAAACTTGATAATTCTTTGAGTTTATCTTCGCGACGAGCTAGACCGAGGACATTTAACCCACTGGTAGCAAGAGCCTTAGCAATAGCTGCGCCTATTCCAGAACTGGCTCCAGTGACGACCGCTAGCTTTCCGGCCCAACGTTCCATTCTCGCCGGGTTTTAATTAAATACTGAAGAGCAAAGTACGCAAAGCCATTGCTGGCAGTGTTGTAGTTTGCTCAGTTCATACATATATAACATATATTTATACAAAAAGTATACTTAGTATATGATACCAAGAGTTGGAGACATACAGCCAAGATCAACGTTCAACGGTATCGCGTAACTCGCGATTAATTTTGAGGTTTTAAAAGTATCAACATATTTATTTATTTCTTCATATATTGTTTACATAAATAATTATTATCAATCATTTTTTTTAGGTCAATCGCAGTAATTATAATTTTTAAAGCAATCAATTTTTATTTAATTTGACGGTCGAACTTGATCAGTTAAGCGGGAGAAAATTTAAGGCGCGAAAAAATTTTGACAAATGAAAAAATTCAAATATTTTTAAAGATAATTATTTATTACACATATTAGTATTTTTTGAACATAAAATTAATGTAAGGACTAATGGATAATTTCATATTTAATTGAATAAGAGATGTATCGTCATGATGACACTGCAGTAAAAAAGAATCATTGGATTTTTATTTTATTTAAATTAATAACTATGCTGATAGAAATGGAACTGAAACATAATCAGAATCGTCGATGTCAGATAGCGATTTATCTATAGATAAATTTTCGATTCTATCAACAGAAAGACAATTGTTGTATTTATCAGACAATGATTTGCCGGTAAACGAAAGTTGAACTTCATTTTCTATACAAGACTTAAATTTATACTCCGTAATATTGACAGTATGGACAAATGATTTCAATGAACTGCTGCCTGCATCAGAAACTTTAGAATGTCCTTTGGAACACGAGTCAACGTCTCTTATTTTTTTGAAAATTGAAACCATACCCGATTTTACAAAATTGTTAGTTTCGAATAAACGAGTACGAGGTCTTTCATCATTATTTGATTCTTCTATTTTTATTTCAGCCATGCACTCCCCATAAGTCGTCACTTCCTGGACACTAGTCTTATTGGAAATTAAATTCTGAATCCATATGAAATTCATCTGGTTAGCGATGTCCCAGATCGTTGAAATCCGGTCCTTCTTCAATCTGTTACTCATCAGAAGCGATGTGACCCCCGTCTCATTGAAAATTATTTCAAACGGTTGACAATAATATAATTTTCCACTACTGCATTCCCAGGACGTCTTGACATGCTTCTCTTCTAAAAGAGTATCCATTGGAGTCGTTGGGTCTTCAGACTTGACAGACGTTTCAATGTAAAAATTTCTACTAGCGCACCGGGTTTTTTGAGATCCAATGGCTTTGCAAATCAAATCTACTGTTGTTTTTATACATTCTGTCGTCGAATCAGTCAGTTGTCTTTCTTTGTTGCTTTCAAACTTCAAATAATAAGTCGGAGTGGCAATGAAAGCTAAAAGAAAATTATTTATTCAAATAAACTATTGGGTTTGAATGTATATTTAAGACACTTACCCAATGCCAAGGGCACGAAAAACTGAACCATGGTGCGATCACATCGAAAAACGCGCTTACAATATAAAGCTCCTGTTATTTCAGACCCGTATATATATCCCGAACACGATAACAAATTATTCAATTAGATTTGATTAAAATAAAGTAGAGAAGTTAAATAATTTTTATATTTATTTCGTTGGCCATAAAAGTTAAGCTTCTTGCGGTCACCCAAAATAAAAATAATGTATAGTATAAAAACTCTAATCTGTCATCTTTAGAAACATGCATTTTTTAAATAATAAATTGGAGGGAAGAGAATCAAAAAAATTCTTGTTGCTGATTTATAATTCAAATAAAATTTTTAATCCTTATCAAAACATAAAATTACAAATAGAATCCATGTAATATTAATTATTTAATCGCATGGTATAAATGAGTATATATATATTCACATAAAATCCGCCAATTTTATTTGTTTGTGTACGCAGTGACAGTGAGCTCGTCAATCTGAAAAGATAATAATTTACGTTGTGAGGAAAATGGTAATTATGTTGTTGTAATTAGCGCTCTTTATACTTACTTGCACATGAGGTGGCGCTGAAAGCGCGAAGATAACACAATCGACAATGTCTTTACTTTCTAAATAAGGCATTACATTTAGTATTTCATTGATTCCGTCAATTACATTTATTATTTCTGTTTTAACTATTCCTGGATGAATTCCCTGCAATTCAAAAAATATTAACAAATTGTTATCATTGTTAGATTAAATAATTAATAAAACTTACGGTAATTCGTATTTTGTCATTATTTGTTTTTATTTCTAGTTTCAATGTCTCCGTCATTGCGCGTAGAGCAAATTTACTTGCAGGATATAAATTTACTGGTATTGGTGATATTGCTGCATTATGGCCCGCAATACTATAATTTATATATTTTCATTGACAATAATAATAATAAATTATATGAAAAAATTACCTGTTGATATTGATAATATGTCCCTCGTTTTTATGTTTGCGCATTGATTTTAACGCCTCTCTGATACAAAGAGCAGGCGCGAGTACATTTATATCCAAAAGTGCACGATAATCTTCTGTTTTTGCATCTAAAAAATTTTTTTAATCAATAAAATATAAGAAAAAAAAAAAAATTACTTACTTTCAAACGTGTCATAAGTGAGAATAGCCGCGTTATTAACTAAAATATCAACACGCCCGAAATTCTTCTCTGCGAACGCAAAGGCATTTAGAATATCTTGTTCGTTACGCAAGTCGCACTTCAAATAATGAAACGCGCCTTTTGAATTTTTCAAACTGTTTGATAACTCCTGGAGCCGATTTTCACGACGCGCAAGTCCGAGAACATTAACACCCAGAGTAACCAGTTCCTTAGCGAGGACTTCGCCAATTCCGGAGCTGACTCCCGTTACGATGGCGAACTTTCCTACCCAACGATCCATGCCTGCGGATGATTATTGTGAAACTATTTGTGAAAAGTCGAGACTGGAAGATAAATGCTGTTGCAGCGACACACCAGCACTCAGCTTAGCAAACCGGTATTTATGTAAAAAGCTAATGTCTGTGAGCCATTTAATTCAGCCGATTAAATAAAAGATAATTGATATCTCCAGGCTGTCAAGTCATCATGAATCTGCACTTATCAAGGTCTTTTTTATTATTTATTCAATGGTAAACAAATAAGCTTGAAATTATCTTGACAATACGGTAATTGAAAAAAAAAATTTCCTCAGGCTCGGAAAAATTAAATTATAAATTCATATCCAATTTATTAATTCGTTTTTTACAATATAATAAAAATTTATAATTTGAAACTCGTTTATTTTACAGACTAATTATTTTTTTATTTATTTGCAGCAAAGTAGCTAAAATGAAGCTATACTGATAACATCAGAGATGTCTTATCAGTTTAAATAAAAAGACATTATCTAGACAGATTATTTAAAAATTTGATAACTTTTGATTGGTAACTCTACAGATAATATTTGTGTGCATAAATTTTATGATTTTTTTGTGTACGCAGTGACGGTGAGCTCATCAATCTGAAACAATGTAAGTGTGGATGCTGTTAAAGAGACTGTAATTAAGCGATTGCAACATAATTGGCGTACATACTTGAACATGAGGCGGAACTGATAGCGCAAATATAACACAGTCGGCTACGTCCTTGCTGTCCAAAGCCGCTAATACATTGAATAGTTTATGAAGTGATTCTGTTGTATCACATATTTCTGTATCAACTACACCCGGATGAATTCCCTTAAAATATTAATAATTAATTATAACTTATTGTTATGGAAATCTTAAATCGAATTATAAAATTTCAAACTAAGATGCTATTGTTACTAGTTTATATATTTATCTCTGCTTAATATGTTATACTCTGATAATATGAATAGTATCTTACGGTAACACGTATTTTGTCATTATTTGTTCTTATTTCTAGTTTCAATGTCTCCGTCATTGCGCGTAGAGCAAATTTACTTGCAGGATACAAATTCATCGGTACAGCAATTACTGTTGCATTGAGACCAAGTATACTAAAATTTTAATATTATTATTATTATTAATTATAGTAATAATAATTATAATAAAAAAAACAATTACCTGTTGATATTGACAATATGTCCCTCAGTTTTGTATTTGCGCATTAATTTTAGAGCTTCTCTGATGCAAAGAGCGGGCGCGAGAAGATTTACGTCCAAAAGTGCACGACAATTATCCGTTTTTGCATCTAGAAAATTTAATTCATTAGAAAAATTTAAAAAAAGTAATAAAACTTAACTTACCTTCAAGTGTGCTTTCAAAGACGAGACCCGCATTATTTATCAATATATCAACGCGTCCAAAATTTTTTTCTGCGAATGCAAAGGCATCTAGAATGTCTTGTTCCTTACGCAAGTCGCATTTCAAATAATGGAATGTTGCTTTTGAATTTTTCAAATTTTCCGCCAAATCTTGAAGCCTATTTTCGCGACGTGCTAGTCCAAGGACATTCACCCCCGCGGTAACTAATTCTCTGGCGATAGATTCGCCAATTCCAGAGCTAACTCCAGTGACGATTGCATATTTTCCTATCCAACGATCCATTTTCGCTGATAATTATTGCGATACTAATTGTAAGTAAACGCAGTTGCAACTGACTGCCGTGTAAAGAGACAGGCTTTGCAACTTATGTTCTAATTTTTTTATTTAAAACTATTAAACTTTGAGACTGAATATTATAGATAGTAAATGGATGAAAAAAATATAACCTATGTGTCCGAATATCATAATGCAAATGCTATTACCAAGGCCATAGCTGCACATTTTAGTTTATTTGTTATACTTAAAAATGGTTACAAATTTTATAGGGAAATAAAAATGCTTTTAACAATTTCATGGACTCTGAACTCCGGTGACAGTGAGCTCGTCAATCTGCAATAAATGTAAATGTTTATTGATGTATAAAAAAAAATCCCAGTGTCAATTAAGTAGACAATTAGCATACGAACTTGAACATGGGACGGAACTGAAAGTGCAAATACAACACAATCAGCAACATCTTGACTTTGCAAGTACGGTATTGTGTTAAACAAATCGAGGAAAACTTCAGATGTATTCTGCATTTCAGTTTTCACTAATCCAGGGTGAATTCCCTTAAACAGAATAAAAGTTTTATTAAACAAGAAGACATCAAATTCGATATACAAACATGAACTTACGGTCACACGAATTTTATCTTTATTTTTTTTAATTTCTTCCTTCAATGTATCTGTCATTGCTCGCAAAGCAAATTTAGTTGCTGGATAAAGGGTCACTGGCAGAGGTACCGTTGCGCGAAGTCCAGCAACACTGAAATTATAGTTTTCTATCAATAACCAGTTAAATAACAATAATAAATAAAATTACCTATTGATATTAATAATATGCCCCTCGATTTTATTCTTACGCATCAATTTCAAAGCTTCTCTGATAAATAGAGCTGGCGCAAGAACATTAACGTCCAAAATCGCGCGGTACTCGTCAGTTTTCGCGCCTAAATAAAAAAATTTATTATTTAATTACTTAATTAATTGAGAAAAGATAAAATTTGTTGCTTACTTTCAAAAGTGTTTTCAAAAACGACTGCTGCATTGTTGACCAAAATATCAATGCGTCCGAAATTTTTATTCACATACGCGAAAGCACGCAAAATATCTTGTTCGTTACGCAAATCACATTTCAGATAATGAAATTCACCTTTTGATTTTTTAAAACTATTTGACAAGTCTCGGAGAAGGTTTTCACGTCGAGCTAAACCGAGAACGTTTATTCCACCAGTTACGAATGATCTCGCAATGGCTTCGCCTATTCCGGAACTTACTCCCGTAACAATCGCAAACTTTCCTGCCCACCGATCCATTCTCATTCGCAGTTATTACACTAAGTGCTGCAAACTATACTGATTGCTCAATAAATATATGTGTACTTGATGAGACTTATCGCTTTTAGAGATAGCAATTGAAATGACAGATGATACCAATAATAAAATACGAAATTCAATTTATGTAATTGGTCAGGAACGTACTTTTGTTATCTTATCTAAACTTATTCATTATCATATTACAAATTTTTACACTAAAAAAAAACAATAACTTTTGTAAAGACAATATTTTCTTAAGTAGTAAATTAATAAAAATTATCACATTATTAATTTCATATATAAGTTGAAGAATAATTTTCTTTACAGAAAAAAATACAATATTTCTAAAAGTCATTTTTTCTCTTAGTGCATTAGCGAGTTTATTTTTAAAAAATTAAATAACATTTTATAAAGCAGACAATTAAATTTTTATTCAATATTTTAATTTATTATGCAAACTTACTTAGTAAAAATATTTTTAAACATGCTAGACAGTTATCTATTAATATATATATATATATTAAGAGTATATAAATTTTTTAAGCACTGGGTACATGGAGCTAATTAATCTTTGTCTTCTTTAGAATTTCTCTCAGGACTTTCGTTGCTCTCCTCAGATGATTCATCACCATAAAGCCACTGCCCGGTTATTATTCCCGCGGAAGCTGGATTTTCAATGCTCGTGACATTTTGCTCGTCCTTAATCATCGAGTCAAATATAACTGTTATGTTTTCCCTCATTTTTTTGTACTCGGATGTGCTGTTTGAGTCTTTCAGCTCGTGAAGCTCTAAGGCCGTTTGGGTTGATGATATAAATGTTCCTCTGTCCACAATCACTGAACTTTGCGAGGAAGTCTACAAAAATATTCATAATAATTAATTAAATAAATAAATAATTTAATAAATTAGATAAACAAATACTTACAATATTAACAGACATTTTTGGATTTTCGCGCCAGCTTTCACGGCTGCCAAAGAAATACGGCGAAATAGATTTACAATTTTTCAAATCCCGGGTTTTGTTGATAGTGACGCGCATATTGGGACTCCACATTTTGTATTTGCCATTTTTTTCTTTTGTAATGAATTGTTTTGCTCTAGTGTCATTTAGTTTAACGTTGTAAGTAGTAAAACATTCTCCCGTGGTAAAGTTTTCCCAATTATGATAAACTCCTTCAGTTTTTCCCACCATATCTATTCCAGAATGCAGCTGGTTTGCAATGTATCTCAATTTGTCTAGAATAAGCGGTGATATGCTCGCAGGAACTACCATTTCCTTGATACCCAGAGCATTCATCTTCAGTTCAAAGTGTACCCCGGTCGCGGGCTCAATCAATGCATCGCCGGTCATAACTTTTGGTGGAGATGTCGAGTTTGTAGAATCATGAAATCCCAAAAGCATTTTGGAGTCTTCTAGATAACAGTGCAGAGCCTTCAGTGTCATGTCAACTGGACGGCATTTCAATTGGGTCGTTAAGTTGAACGACATTTTATGATCTGATTCTTGAGTCTCATTCACTCGGGGAATCATTTCTGCGTTGTAAGTCACATTGTATACGACCAAAGTATTGATCCACGAATCACTGTGGTTTAGTTGGGTCACTTTTTATTTAAATAAATATTTATTTTGATTAATGTACTGGTAAAACGAATAAGGAAGTAATAAACTTTAAAAAAACTTACCAACTAGCAGAGGAAGAATAAGAAACTTCATGATGGGATAAGATTATTCGGTAGATTAGTTGAATTCCCTATTCCGTGGCTTCTTTTATACTGACACTTGTCTTCTAAACCAATTACCAAGATAATTTTCATTAAATATAATTATGTAACATTGATATGTCTGCATTATGATGATTGAGACACGTCAACTGTTACATTACTCATAATCCGACCGTGCTGACCATACATTTAATTAATTTATCTTATTTTATATAATTAAATTAAATTTTATATAAAATTTTTCGAATTTCGTAAACTTGTGACTAATTTGTATGAAACGAACTTAGAAATTAGAATTACCTTTTGAAAAAAAATAAACGACTGCAAAAGCTCCAGTTTGTGGCTGCTCTGATACTGAGGCTCCGAAAGCTGGGGAAGCCCTTAAGACCTCGGTAGATCCTAGCGTCAGCTACCTCGCGATTGGTGCGATTCCCCACCACTTTCTATGACCAATCAGAGACTGGTCCAGAAAAGTAATTTGGGTTCAGTTTATTAGCGAACGGCCCAGAATATTTGGAAACTGCTGACTAATCAACTCAGCGACCGGATGCTAATTTATTTTAATAAATGTGAGCAGTAATTATTGTGTTACTCTTTATTTGATATTTTTCAGTTTAATTTTACATTTAAAAGCTTTATTAATAAGAACATAATTAATTTAAAAATTGTAAGTGATTGGGAGCTTTACGAAAATTTATCCAGCGTGATTGGCAGTTTTTTCACTGGTACAATCTTTGTTGAACTCGTTGTATCCGTGTAGCTCACATAGAATAGGATTGATTTTTTGCAGAGTCAAACTTATAGATTCTTCAAGAGTATATTTAGATTGATCGCGATGATCAGTTATTGATACTTTGACTTTTGAAAATGATGTAAAGTTGGCATTGCTGATGGTCATGAAATTTTCAAAGGCATTCTGAAACGGAAAGTAAAATATTTATTTTGACAATTCATTTTAAAATTTTTATTCTACTTACTAATTGATATTCCACGTCAGTTTGTTTGGCATCGCGCAATTCCCTGTTGGCGAAAAACGAATAAACGAAGAATTTATCGTGACACTTGTCACCAGCTTCCATCATGCGAGTGATCTCAATGGGCCGATTAAGAGGTTGATTGGCTTGGGCAATGAGAAATAAATCCATGGGAAACTTTTTCTGATGACTTGCGGCCGCTGATTGGGTTACCAGAAATTTAGTCAGACAATTTCCTTTAGAGGTGTTGGCTTTTGTCTCATAGTTGCCAGTTACTTCTGAGGAAAAATCCAGGCCGATATTGAGTGGCATCGCAAGAGCTGCCATCATATTGCGGCCCATTGGATCGACGTCTTTGGCAACCCAGACAGTAGTTATTCCATTTTTGGTGAAATCAATTGTCATTGTGTCCTGTTGGAGGACTTTCTTTGTCCAGATATCTCGCTCAATGTACTGAGCATCAGGTCTTGCATGTTTGTTGTTGCCAGCAACCGTCGATTTACTTACCGTGTCGTGGAAAAAGCAATGGGCTTTTGTTTCCAATGATTGGCATGTCAGCATTGTTTTTAAATCAAAAGTCATGTCAGAGTTTTTGGACTCACTCTGACCTAACGGGTATTTTTTTAGTGCATGATTTTGTACGAGATATGTCACTTCTGCACCATATTTCCAGATGGTCGGGTCTTGGCCAGACTCTAATCTGGCCGCTAAAATTAAAAATTTGAAATTTTTATAAACTAGTAAAGCTAAAAATTTATTTTAGATTTCTTTGGTCGCAGCTATTGAAAAGTGTAAATTAAAATATAATTTGATTACTTACCGAGTAAAAATGGAAGTAAAGTAATGATGATCATGATTCAAGAGTCACAAATACTTTACTGGTTTTCATAACAAGAGTCTGGTCTCTTATATGTTGACTACACTAACCATCCTCACTTACATACCATTAATTCAATTGGCTATACTTATCTCTAATATATTTTTACACTCGCTCGGTTATTTGCTAATTGAATTGGGTAATTTAACTAACTTTAAAGGTCTCGCATGTCAAGGTCATTTAGTGAGTAGTGGCCCGTTAACCAGCACATGGAATTGGCGCCACGGGTGATCCTTCTGAGCCCACTAAGACCAGTGACTAGTTTCTATTTTCATAGGCTTAGAGTTTAGTCCAGCATTTTTCGAAAAAGTTCGAAAACTTCCCAAAAGGTTCAGTTTGTAGCTGCTCTGGTGCTGAGGTTCCAAAAGCTAAAGAAATTCTGAAACCTGCTACCAGATTGGCGCCCTATTCCTCGAAATTCTGAATTATCAATCAATGACTCGTCCACAAAAGTAGTTTAGGATCAGCCTATTGACCAATTGACCTTCGGCTACCAAATGAAAATTTATTTTGATAAATAAGGTAAGTGGTAATTATTATAAGCTACTCTTTATTGCATATTCTATTGTTTACTTTTACATTTACAAGCTTTCTTAATTAAAACTTATAACTATAGCTTAAAAATTGTAATTAATTTCTAGCTTCATGTAAATTTATTCAGCTAGATTGTTAATTTCTTTAATGGTACATTGTAACTCATTGTTTTTGTCTTTTTCGCAATGGATGGGTTCAATTTTCTGCAGAGTCAAACTTATAGATTCATCAAGAGTATATTTAGACTTATCTCGATGATCAGTTATCGATACTTTGACTTTTGAAAATGAAGTAAAGTTGGCACTGCTAATGACCATGAAATTTTCAAAGGAATTCTGCAACGAAAAGTAAAAGTTATACCAATACTTATTTTGAAAATATTTATTTTACTTACAAGTTTGTAGTCTATATCAGTTTGGTTGGCTGTACGACATTCTCTGTTCATGTAAAACGAATGAACGAAAGATTTATCGTGACACTTGTCACCAGCTTCCATCGTACGAGTGATCTCGATCGGTCGATTGATAGATTCATTGGCTTGGGCAACCAAAAACAAATCCATGGGCAATTTTTTCTGATGACTTACGGCAGATGATCGTGTTACCAGAAATCTAGTCAGACAATTTCCTTTGGTGGTGTTTGATTTTGTTTCATAGTTTCCAGATATTTCGGAAGAAAAATCTAGGCCGATGTCCAATGGCATTGCAAGAGCTCCCATCATATTGCGGCCTGCTACTTCCACGTCTACGGGAACCCAGACAGTAGTGATTCCGTTTTTGTTGAAATCAATCGTCATCATACTTTGCTGGAGGACTTTCTTTGTCCAGATGTCTCGCTCAGTGTACTGAACGTCAGGCCTTGCATGTTTGTTGTTGCCAGCAACCACCGATCTACTTTCAGTGTCATGGAAAAAACAATGAGCAGTTGTTTCCAGTGATTGACATGTCAGCATTGTTTTTAAATCAAAAGTCATGTCAGAGTGTTTGGACTCACTCTGGTCCATCATGTATGTTTTGGATGCATGGTTTTGAATGAGATATGTCACTTTTGCGCCGTATTTCCAGGCTGTTGGGTCTTGGCCAGACTCTAATCTGGCCGCTAAAATTTGAAATTTGAAATTTTTATAAACTAGCTGAGCTAAAAAATTATTTCTGAAGATTTTTTTAACCGCGTTTGTTGCAAAATGAAAATGAAAATGTAATTTGATTACTTACCGAGTAAAAATGGAAGTAGATTAATGATGATCATGATTCAAGAGTCTCAAATACTTTACTGGTTTTCATAACAAGAGTCTGCTTCCTTATATGTTGACTACACTAACCATCCTCACTTACATACCATTAATTCAATTGGCTTTACTTATCTCTAATATATTTTTACACTCGCTCGGTTATTTGTTAATTAAACTGAGTTATTCAACTATCCTAAGAAGAGTAAGCGATCTTGCATGTCAAGGTCACTTGGCCTACCGTCCGTAACATTGAGACGTTTATTAAAATTAAGAGTAATCAGCAAACTACCACATGATTCATTTTTTCATTTATTTATTTTTTTTCTCAAAAATTATAAATACAAAGCGGTAATCATAGGACGTATTCAAATAAAATTCATCGAAGATGATTAATATTGGCTGGGATCATCATCCAAGTTTTCAGGAAGTACTCCCTTGACAACCGGGTTACTGAACTTCTCAAGCTGATCTGTGGCAGGCAACACAGACTCGAGAGTAAGTTTCATGTGGTCCAGGACTTTGCCCAATTTTCTGCGGTCTTGGTCGAACACATCATTTTCGTTGTTTGTCTCGCTGACGAATTTATTTTTCGATATGACTATTTTACTAACAGATGATTTCTGTAAAAATAATCGATCACTTGAATTTCCGTAGACTGTAAATTAAATAAAAAATAAATTGTACTTACAATAAGACTCAAAACATCTCTGTAAACAAGTCCGAGAGTATAACGGGTACCAAAGAACGGTCTGACGCATCTCAAACACTCTTTGACATTTCGCTCCTTCTCGATTTCCATAATTTCATTAGTGAGCTTTCCCAATTTATCCAAAGGTGTCAACTCAAACTTATTGTCCTTAATTGCCTCGCCATCTTTATTCGGCAGCCGCGTGACTTTGAAGTCGACATCGCACTCCCCAACGGTGAAGTTTTCAAATGACCTGTAGGTCGACCGCATTTCATCAGAAAGATCCGCTCCAATACTCAGCTGATTGGCAATCAGTCTCGCCATGTTGACACAGTAGTCCGGCAAAGATGGTTCATTTTTCTCAATAATGTAACTCTCGATTCCCCGGTCATTGAATTTTATTTCAAACGGCACAGAGATGGCATTGAATGGACGAAAGGTTTCATTGGCAGCCGGCTTAGCTTTTTCTGGATTGAATCCTCCCTGAACATCCAGCCGAGTAATTTTAGTGTCCTCCAATTTGCATCTCAGAACATCTGGCTCACGTGGACGGCACCTCAATTTCGAATACAAACCAGTACCGAGATATTGTCCCTTATCACTGTCCAAAGATGTTATCATTTTAACTTCTCCTAAAAACGTATACTCGGGTCCATTTTTCCACCCGTCTTTATCACTCACTTGTGCAGCTGTTTTAATTTATTTAAGTATTATTATTTATTTGGTTAATCATTGAAAAATATGTTTTTATTAAATGATTGGTCAATTTAATACTAAAACTTACCCAAAAAAAATGGCAACAACTGGAAGAGCATCATGGTGAGAAACAGCCAACTGAACTGACACGTAATAAATTCCAGGGGCTTTACTGACGTTTATATACCAAGTACCTTAACTACATGCGCTATTTTATTGGAGCATTAATTAGATCAATTCAAACGCATAAAAATATTTATTTGCATTTATTTTTTTATGGTGCCGACTGTTTGAATGATTCATTAAATTTTATTTATAAATTAAATCATTTCTTAATTAAATCAGGCAACTGGCTTAGATTTATATACTTGGGAAAATTGAGAAATTGAGCTAGTCCGGGGTATTTTGGACGAAAAATTGAAGTGGAAGTTATAATAATGTGAACAGAAATTTTGGTAAATTAATTTTCGGAGAAAAAAAATTTTTTTAGGCAACTCTGTTAGTCATGCTCATGATACTCTACAGTGACTTTGACAATGTGGTCGTTTATTTAATACAGGGGATGTAATTTAGTCATTAGGGCAATTCCGACTATTAACGTAGTCATGTTTTCATCTGGAAATTAGGTGATGTCTCATGTAAGACATCCGTCATCTGTATAATAGTTTAAATATGATTAATGGATAAGTTATTATTATATTTTAAAGGTGAAAGGTCAATTCCCTTAAAAACTGGATTTGGAAAACATATCTTTTGATTTTTTGATTCCATTATTTACTCTGCGCTGGATTCGCCGGGGTACAGAGACGAAAATATGAAGTCATAGGGCGACAACTGCTCAGACGTGTTCAGGGCGACCCTCTGCACAAGAAAAATGATAACAGCAATCAAGGAAAGATTTGGAGTCTTAGCAGGAGAGCCATAGGCCTTGAAAATGGGTTAATGTTATGTGGAATTATTCCCAACTGAGAAAAAGTTACAGGCTACTCTTCATAAAATTGTAAAGCTGCAATTCTTCAATTCCGTAAATAAGAATATAATTTACAATTTTAAATCTATGAGTATCCTATTCAGTTTATTTTCATTATTCTCTACTTTTTATCTAACATCAAGGATACAAAAAACCATCAATCCCGGGATATGGCAAACCCAAAAACCGGACGTGTATTCCCGCGAAGAAGATACGACGTCAGCTAGCGAATACCCAAGAAACCTCGTGACGTCATAAAAACAAGATTCGAGATAACGGTTCCTCCCATTCATTTGCGTCCACCAGTCATTGTTTTTTTTAAATTCTTCATTCGCATGTTATTCAACTCGTGAAAATTATCAATAAAATTTCTCTCCATTTTACACAGAACCCAAATCTCCTCACCCAGAGGTCGAAGTCATTCTTCATCAAAGTTCGCGGCCATCCCAATAAGTCAAAATAATTGTCAACAAATTCTTGATATAATTCAGCACGCAGTTTATTAATAAATTGCGCAGGCCATTTATAAATAAAAATCGATATTTATTTTATGTTTGTATTCATACTCATAACTCTTAAAACAATAAACAAGGAAAAAAATAAAATTTTACAGCACTAATTGCACATACAATATTTTTATTGACAATGTGAGTTATTACCTTAGTTTTTTAACCCTGGATTACAAGGACTCGTTTAGAATCTGCACATGTAGATAACCATGCAGCCAATGTTCACTTTTGTCTGTTGGGAAAAACCCATTGTTTGATCCGTCGAATGACGCGTCTGCTATTGTATTGTTTGCCAGTGTGACAATAAACGAAATTGTCCTGCTGACTAACACCCAAGGTCCTAAAAATAATAATTATTATTTTAAAACCTATTCCGCAATTATATATATTTTATAACTTAATAATCATAATTGTCCAATTGTTGATAATTTGCCATGTGGCCTAACACTTCTGCTTGCATATTTATCATATATAGAATTATGTCATACATGTTTGAGCAAACATTTATCTACATTTAATAAAAATATATTATGAAATTAAAAATCAATAAATATTTATCGATTTTCGGAACCTTATCGATCTTTATGTTTATATATTTATTGACTGAACACATCATCGGGATTAACCACCAGAATAATTAATATTAAATAATAAAGTCTTCCTACTCTCGCCAAATTTCCCAGAATGAGTCGCGAATATCCGCAGAGTGGGGATAGAATAGGATAGAAGTCTGGCAGATTATAAAAAGGGAACCGGCTTGTGTTGCTCGTATTTAACTTGAGTTTACGATCACGTGCGTTTCTTACGCTGCTCTGCATCAGCAATTTGTTTACTAACAGTATTTTTTATTCATCACCATCAGTTTGAATTTTCCATCTTGGAATCTACTCCAGGCGTTTAATTTAAATTCAAAAATTCTACAAAATGGTAAAAATTATTTTTAAAAATTATAAATTTACTACTCAATAAATAAAACTTGATACTGATAAATATAAATTTAATTTTCAGAACAAATATATAGCAGTATTAGCAATGTCTATTGTGATTGTTAACTCACAAAGGCCACCATATGCTGGTTCAAGTGATCGTCTGCCAGCTGTACTCCCGCAGTATTTACAATCCAGCCAGAATCCGAATCAGGGCCAGGGACAAAGCACCAGCTCTTCAGTAGATAACAGAATAAATATCCAACAAGGAAATAATCCTTCAACAGTTAAGCCGCAGATGTTAAATCTACCGGTAGATGCTCACGGAGACATTGATCTAATTAACAGGATCCAATCCTGGCCCAAAGAGTCTCAGCCTTTCTGGTACCTCAACTGGAAGCAAATCGAACAACATCGCGGCGGATCTAGTTCTAATCCCGCATCTTCTACTGTCAGAAATAATTAACCATAAATAATAATAATTGTTACTGTTATTGAAAGTACTTAATTTTAAATTGATCTTTTTGTAATTTAAATAAAAATACTTCTGCAAACCCATGGATCGTAACCGGTTTCTCATGCCCTTACACATATGAGATTATTCAAATCATTTGTACCACCTGGTCATAAATCATTACACAGTAATAATAATAACAATAAAAATTAAATTAAACTCAAGATGTCTCTCAAATAAATAATTCAAACTTTCTTACCCTTAAGTTCACAGCATTTGTAGAATTTGAATTTAAATCTATAATCACAGTAGCGGCAAATGACATCAAAGACATTATTTATTGATCAGTTTCTGCCAATGAGCTGAGCTTTATCAGGATTTGGATTAGACGAAAGCTGGCTTGCTAATTAATTTATTATTATGGAATTTTTTGAATTTGAATTAACGTGGGCACCTCGTGTTCCTCAGAGAAAGAGAGAGAGAGAGAGAAAGAGGCAGGGCTTGATCACCGGCGTGCGACATTTAAAGCCATGATGGTCATGCCACAAGCGCTTCTGGCGGTTGATACACGAGTGTAGTCCAGTACTCATTCATTCATCCTGCATATATGTACATATATACTTGAGACATATATATGTACATATATATCGGACAGTTGAGTAGTCTGAGTACTTACATCTACATAGGACAGATAGCGAGATCATCACATCTAAGCCTAAAAGTATTTAGCAGTGGGGCTCGCACACCAACACAGCAGCGGCGCATCTGCACACGGGCACTACACTCACACAGCGAGAGCTTACACGGACTTATATATTAGTGCCGCGGTAATGTCGGGAAGTGACAGCCCAACGTTTTTTCACGGCCAACCTTGGTCCAGCTGGATCGAAAGAATCGGCAGAGACAAGCCACTGAGTATGTACTTTGTTTATTACTAAGTGATATATATTTATTTTATTGTTTAGATGAACATTAAAGACTCGGTGGCACTGAAAACTGGATCGGGCGTCGAGCGAACATAACCTAAACCGGGCTGGCTCTTTGTCATGATTCACAATTTACCAATACATTGGTTTTTTTTTTTATTTTACTTTAGTTTTTTTTTCTTTTAATTTTATTTTATTTGTTGCTGTCAGTGTGTCATTTTATTTTTAAATTTCATCTGTGATTTTAATTGTTATGTAATATTTTTTTTTCAAGTTTTTATTGCACTTTTTTTTAAAAAATTAAATTTTCATGTAAGATTTATTTATTTTTTTTATTTATTTATGATTGGATAATTTAATTATTTGAATATTGAATATATTTTTGAAATAATTATTGAGTGATGACGTGTTTTTAAAATAGAACAGTGTTTATATATTGAAATACTTTGCGAAGTTAAAACTTTAGTAACTTAATAATAGATTTAGGTTGGAAAAAGTGTCATTGATTTGAATGTGAGCACGAGACTGGGTGACTGCTGATAAATTTTTAAATTTGTTAGTAACGCGGGTTTATTTTGATATTTATTAATTTTTTTGAATTGTCATGTTCCAGGTGATGAGGAACCAGAAGCTGAACCAGCGAGCTCCGTTACTCGCCTCTCGGCAGATGGTAACGGTCTTATTTATTTTATTAAATAGTAAAAATAATAATAATGATAAATATAAAGGCTAGAAAAAAAAAATCATATAGTTGTATGTATAAATTAAAAGAATTGAAAGAGATTTAAATTATTTAAAAATATAAAACAAGTGCCTGCACATCGTACGAGTTCGACAGTGGCCCAAGATATTGTTTATAACTTTCAGACATTGATCTCTATGGATTCTGCCCGGAGAGAGACACATTCTATGGCGTCGTCTGCGAAATTTGCAATGCTATCGTCAAACCTCAGGCTCTCATTCAACATATGGGTAATTATTTATTTTATATTTTATAAACGAGGATTATTCCTGATATTCATAATTTTATAGAGAGCCGACATTCCTCGGGAACAGTCAACTTACCACCACCATCAACACCAGCGTCTAAAACCCCCGTGAAAACCCCATATTGCAAAGTCTCGAAGCTCACAAAAAAGGGCCAACCTACGACGCCCTCCTCGGCAGGGACCGCCGCTGGCGGGGGGACTAGCTCAAACACGAGCAATTCGAAAATCAACCACTCGTCTGTCAAAAGAAACGCCGAGCAAGCGAATCTCCAGCAGCCGGCGTTGGCAAACGCGTCGCCGCGGTCTCCGCTCGAGCCGATTGGGATCTCCGGGAACTCATCAGTCAGCGGGGTGCCCTCCAGTCCCGTCAAAAGCCCCGGCAGCAATGGGAACAGCAACAGCAGCAACAACGGCGCGGCAAACTCGATCGGCACAACGTCTGCGTCCGCGACAGGACCTGGACAGAGGCGGAAACGCCTCAAAGCAGATCGCGGACTCGTCAAAGACCGCGAGTACGACCCGGACAGGCACTGTGGTGTCTGGATCGAAGACTCGGGGAAAACCTGCACCAGGTCCCTCACCTGCAAGGCTCACACGGTCTCGTTGCGCAGAACAGTCATCGGTCGGAGCAAAAGCTTCGACAAGCTCCTCGCCGATCATCGGGCTTCGAAGGAGCTCCCGAATAGGACACCGAAAGTAACCGTCACTGGGACCGTCACCGTATCCACGGCTTCTGTTTCTGCATTGACCGGAAGTTCCGGGGTGACTGCTGGTGTTGGTGCTGTTGGAACCACCACTGACACAGATGCTCCTGGTTCACCGCCTGTTTTATCTCTGCCGGACACTTATCCACTGCCAAAGGTAGGGATTTCTCAATCTCTTTGTCCCAAACGTTTGACTGTAGTTCTTCAGAAATTAATTATCAATCAATTCTTCTTTTGATAAATAATATTTTTATGGTCAAACCTTTAATGTTACCACCACCATTATTACTACTGCTATAAATATTATTATATTTAGTTATTTTCTAAGTACCAAGTTGATTAGGTCACAAATATTTATTGTCAAAGATAGAGTATATTTTTTGTAACGACTGTTTATTGATGATAATATTTATTGAGTAGGATTATAGGAGAGTTTAAAAAAACGTTCATTAGATATTGTTATATAAATTTAGTTAATTAATTATAAAAAAAATAATTGGTGATTAATAAAAAGCCGAGTGTGTTGATTTTTGTATATAGAAAGAAAAAAAATCTAAATTATTTTTAAACCGAGGGGTTTAATCAAGTCCAAATTATGATCTATTGTTACGCTTTTATCAGCGTTTATTGTTATCTTTTTTGTTGTATTGTACATATCACCACCAGTAAATTTAAATTTTCTGTTGAAAAATTATTTTAGTTATCATGGGGAGTTGGAATTAAAAAATCAATTCAATCGTCACAGGCTTGTTACTTATTGAGCACTTTTATTATTATTATTTTTTTTTTTTTTTATTGGCGGAATGAAAAGTACAAATCGGCTCAATATTCACTGGAGCCATTTGGAGCGCCGTGTTTTAATATAAAAAAATAAAATAAAGGACAATAATTAAGAAAAAAAAAAAATGAAGAAAGTAAATCCGAGTGTCACACAGTTGATACTTGTTTTTGTTTTTGTCATTACAGGCTGTTGATTTGCTTTATCGGTGTCTGGCCCCGCATGGCTCCACTAAACCTGTAAGGCATGGTTCCTTTTTGGGTCATACTTTACGACCCGCCAATATAAGATACTTAAGCCACCGTCACTCAACAGAATCCACGTATCTCAACTCTGCAAAATCGCTCGTTTCTTATTTTTTAGACTAAGCTGGAAGAGGATTTTGCAAATGAGGAATTAAGACTGGAGGCCTCAAGGTCAGCTGCTGCCACTGCTGCCACGGCATCCTCATCCCCGTCAACTGCCCCATCATCAGCGTCAACCACATCCAAGTCAATGCTGCCGCCAATATCCGTGGTCCTGCCGTCCCTGTCGCCGATAGCCAACGACACGCCTCAGCACATAGCAACACTCATTCCCGTCACCTCGAGTCTCTCCTCGGTTGTTTCAGCGTCGCTGGCGGCTCCCCAAGCTCAACTACCCAGTACCGTGCTCGAGGGAGAGACCACTGGAGACGACGAGTCCGAGAGCATGACTCTCTACTCGCCAGTCTCCATTTTCAAAGACACAAAGTCCCAAGTTGTCATGCAAGTCCCTCGATCCAACAACACCATCACCGCCAACAACTCAATCAGTAACAGCAACAGCTTGCTCCAGTCGCCTGTGCAACACCAGTCATCAGCAGCAACAGCATCATCATCCAGAAACAGTTATCAAGGCTCGTCGATGCCCAGTCTTGCATTCGATGACCAACTGGAGCATCCTAAGCTCGCCAATGGCAAAAGGCTCAACAATAACAGCAACATCAACACAAACCATAATAATTCTCTTCTTCTCAGTCCCATTGGCAGTAGCAGCAGCAGCAGCAGGTCCTCCAAGCGTAGCAAGCATGACTACCAGGCGGAATTCCCTAGAGCTATCCAGGTAGAAGCAACCACAACTTCTACGCCCTTTTCATCACACTTCAGTGATATCGCCTGGTCAAATTGCCATCCGGAACCTCTCGCGGTCAGCCGCTGGCTCCGTATCACCTCCAGCCGTAAGCAGTACAACTTCAATATTCACTGACATAAGATCCCACCCACTCCGGGCTGAGGACTCGAACATGCAGCTGCTGATAATGATGACCGTATGCCTTGTTTGCTTCTTCGCCAGTTACTGCAGTGCCGAGTCCAAAGCCCGTCGAGTGGGGTCACTAACATTCGTCATAATCATAACAATCATCAACTCTAGCTTTTTTTTTTTTCTCAATTATCACTATCGCTACTATCAATATTCAAGAGTTTTAAATTCAAATTAAAATAACTTTTTAACAAATGACGATTGAATTGATTTCTTCCGGGCTTTTTTTAAAATGATTATTGGGATTTAGTGACTTTTAATTCGCAAAAAAAAAAAAATTATTTTAAATGTGCATGACTGCTGTATATAATCACGGCTTAGATTGTTTTTTAATACTGTAAATATTTATTATTATTATTATTATTATTTTTTATTAAATTGACACTAGGAGTTAGCTACAAGTAAAAATTACGTCGCGAAACATTCGTATTAAATGTTTATATTTTTTTATTATTAATGTGATCTCTTTGTTTTTTTTGTCTCTGTCATTAATTATGCACGCGAATTAGTATAAATTAATAATATTAAATTTTTTTTACTTTAAATGAGTACGGGTATTAAATAATTAACAAAAACACTCCATTTTTAAAAATACTTACATATAATTTAATAAAAATTGCATTTACGTTAGACAATTATTATTATTTAATTATTAAAAATAATTGCATCGAATTAATAATTAATCGCCTAAAAATGTTAACACTTTTAATTTATAAATTACGCATAACAAAAATAAATAATTAGATATAATTATACATAAATTAAATATTCGAGGCTATTTGTTTGTAATTAAATTAAATTAAATATTAATAATAATGTATAATTATATTTAGTTATTAATCAGTCTAATTAATATTAAGGCATCTTAATATTAATCACAAATAAATCGAACAAACAATTAAAAAAAAATAAGTCCATTCATAATTAACGAGTATTAGTTATTGCTAGTATTCATTTAATAAATATGTCCCGTGTGAGTTGTTATTATTATTATTATTATTATTATATTTAATTATAAATGCTCAATAAAAATAGACGAATGGCAATAACGTCAAACATATAAATAAATATATCCCACACGTTAAGTCAAGTCAGTTATGTATGTAAAATAATTTATAATAACAGTAGTGTTTGTAATTATTGTTAATCTAAGACTGCTCCTGTCCGTGTTTTTTTTTTTTTTTAATTGCAAAGACACTTATTTTCATTCGTACGCTTAAAAATATGTGTATACTCTTTTATCAAAGTTATAATGATATTATATTTGATTTATTATTTAGTTATTTTAATTATTATATGTATAGATATGTAATGTGTGTTAAATTTAATCTGAGACCTTTGGGTTTTTACAAATACCTCGATAAATCTTTGCCTCATAATAAATAATTTTTTATTTCGCGTGAATGAAAAGAGATGGAAAAGTTATTAAAACAAGTAACTTTTTAAAAGTCGAGTTCTAATTATTTAATTTTTGGTGTAAAAGCTGATTAAAATGGCAGGGTTTTAAAACTTGCAAACAATCCGCCAGAGTCGGAAATGGCGTTAGCATTGAAAAGCTATAACTTTTAACCTCAAAATTTTTGAATTACTTTTGGAAAAGTAGAGCGCGACTTTTAAATTTATTTCACGTGAATGATAAGCGATGAAAAAGTTAGTAAAAAAGTAATTATGTAAGAGTCAGGCTCTAATTGTTTAATGTTTCGTGTAAATGCGTGTTGTAAAAAAATGGCGGGGTTTCAAAACTTGGAAACAATCCGCCAGAGTTAAAAATGGCGTTAGCGGTAAAAAGTTTTAACTTTAAACCTAAAAATTTATAAAATAATTTTGGAAAAGTGGAGCTAGACTTTTATATGATTGAAAAAAAGGTATGACCGAGTAGTTTCCTCATAGATTGTGATATTTATGCGTAATGTAGGATACTGAGGAAAAATAGGCTAAAAAATGTCCCTGCTGTTGATTTTTCAGAGTTATGTGCTTCCTTGTATACTTTTATTAATTTAATTAAACAACTAATTCCTTTTGTTTAAAATCTAAACTGACTCTCTGAAAATCAACAAGGTTTAAAATTTTAAAAATTGCTAAACTTGCCATTTAAAAGTATATTTATGAGCAGTTGGGCAGCTTTACTTAAAAATTAAAGTGTTCAGTGACATTTTTATTTATAAAACTTTGTAAATCCGGTGTAAATTACAAGACTCGTCGGTTTAATTATTTTATTAAACTTAAAAAAAAAAAAAATATGCTTGTGTTAAATTTAATCGGCGAGTTTTGTATATTTGTTTACTAATTACTTTGTTTGTTATAAAAAGTACAATTAAGATGAGTGAGATATTCCAAATAATTGTGCATCTGTAGTCTAATCGTATTGGTAGTACATGTAGAATTATTATTATTATTAAAAATAAATAATTAAATAAAAAGAAAATAATAGATTGCGTGATTAAGTTGTTAGGCGACTAGTTATAAAAAACGATTGATAAACAATGAGATGACGTATTGTTCACATGTATTAGATTTAATTATTAAAAGTGTATGTACATATAGAAAGAAAAAGTAAAAAAAAACAAACTGACGTAAGATTGTAAAATAAATTACAATTACCTATAGTCTGTTTTTGTGGAGAGTAAACGCGGATTGTTGTAGATAATCTACGTAATAAAAATAAAAACAAACAAAAAAAATATTAATTATTATTAATATTGATAATTATAATAGAACATAATAGTAAATAATGTCATTTATTTTTTTACATGTCGTAGAAAGCTCTTCCGTAATTATAAAAAAAAAACACTACCATTTTTATTATTATTTTTATTTTATTATACCGCGGAATGTGAAATGAATAAGTCAAGTCATTATGGTAATTTTAGCGACTTGCGTTTTCTCGGTTATTCAAATACTTAGAAGTTTGCCGTTTGAATTATTACCTTTGCTATTTATTGTAACTATTTGTTTTGTTTTTTTATATTAATGTACTTAGATAACTAGGCGTCAGTTAAATACTAGAATTAACACTTGAATAAATAAATTTTATTCGCGTAATGACTTGGGTTCATTTCATGATCCATCAATAATTTTTTAAATTTTAACAAAACGTTTGTGGCATTTAATTAAAATATATGTTTTATATTTATTTATATATTAAGTCTTTTTTTTCCTTTTTCCTTAGGCACTAATTTATTAACACTTTTTTTAAATTTATTTATTTAAATAATTGAAAATTGTTAAGAAATAATCGAAAAGTGGTGAAAAATAAAAATTAATTAAATTTCTGGGATTATAATACAAAAACAGGATTAATTTAAAATTACTAATAATTAATAATAAATAGGCTTCATATATATGAAATGATAAAATAAATATGGCGACTTAACCTTATTTAGCCGCCATTTTGTCGACAAGTAACTCCATTTTGTGTTCGTCTACTTGTCTGCTCTTTTAAAAATAAAAAACAAATTAATCCATGAAATAAATGTAGACCACAAAAAAAGGACACTTCCTTAATTCTTTTATAAATAGTATTACTACAATAACATAAAATATATACGACATTAATAGAAAAAACATAAAAACTAAGCCAAATCTTTAATTTATAATTAAAACTAATGGATTTTTTATAAATTAATCATTTTCATAATTAATATTTATATCTTACATAAATAATCAACAAATTTATACAGATAATTAACTACAGATACATAATTTAGACTGAATTATTAATCTCTAAAGTTAATTAATTATCTACTTATAATATAAATAAAATTAATCATTGTAAATTAACGTATATATTGTAAATTGTCACGGCGTTTGTATGCCGATTACCTCAAAATCAATCATTATATCAATTAATAAATAATTGTTATACATGTGATCATTATATCTACGGTTATAAAACTATGCACTGGAGCTTTTTAAAAATAATTAAAACAATTCCATGTAAATTGTTATCTTCCTTCTTCTAAATATAATCTATTTAAAAAAAAAATATCAATAAAATTAATTAAATGGATTATTTTAAAACCAATCATGCTCATAATCATGATCACGTTCATGTTCATGTCCATGTTGTGTATTTGAAGTATACATAAAACTCTGAATGAACTGGCAGTGAGGTCCAGATCTTCCGACACAAACAGGTCCACCCACAGCAAATTCCTTTTGTACTATTGACCATTGACGTACGTGTCTCTCAGGTAAATGGTCGCTGTTAATATCACCCAGCATCTGAGCATCAGAACACACGCATGCTAAATGTATACATATATAAATATATATGCATTTAACTAAATGACATAATCCGTTAAAAATATATCTCTTGATATTTTTTCATCAATCATTTAATTTATCACAATAAATTTTAAATAAAAATAATTTCTTTTATTCTGACAACAGCCGACTTTTGATTGAGTAAGTGCTTTTTAATGTACGAATTATCCAATTTAATCATTTCATATGATAAAAGTGTTTTTTTTTCTCTAGGGTTGCAGTCAGGGTTAAGAACGCCAATAAATCTTGGTGATGAGCTAACGATAATTGGTTTTATATTTAAATAAAATATTTATTTACAAGTGGGTCTAGAAATATAACAGTAAATCTGGCAGTTGCCACCGAAATACACCAGCTGGTACACTCTCTTTGTACCAGAAAATTTACTTTCGCACTCGACAAAGCGATAACGTTGAATCATCAACTCAAATACTTTATTAGACATCCTAAATCCATGCTTTATAATCATAATATTTATATTTTAGCTCTTACACATCTTTATCTTCATGATTATTTTTTATTACTCGGATTGTTAATTTGACAAACAAAATTCGTAATATGAAAAACTGCTGATACGAAGTCGTAATTCCCAAATATCACAGCGGGAAACCATAACATCTGCCAGCATAAATTTCCGACCAATAAAAAAAGCAGATATTTAATAAAAAAAAGTCTTCAACAGTTGACCCTTTGGAGTGACCCGAAACTTCCCGCTGTTTTTCAGCTCACTCGAAAACTTTATTATTTGTAAAGTTTTCGGGTCGAAAAAACGCTTGGGCCAGAAGAAAATACATTTCGCTGAAAAAAATTTAGAGGCAAGTCGGTCAACCGGTTTCGAGTTATCCAACAAAAACTCGATTTTTAAAAATTTTACCAAAAGCAATAACTTCCTTTTTTGAAAATTTCCAATTTCATAGCGGGAAGTTTGAAATAAAACGTCTAGGAATTTATAACAGCTCAGGCTTTCTTGTGTCTCCAGACATTACTATTTCATAGCAATGGCAATAGCAATAGCAACTGAGTACACTGTTATCTTGATGACATTCTACTACAGTTAGCCGTTAAATAAAATTAAAAAAAAAAAAAAAAAAAAAATGTAGGTTTATGTCCTCTACGTGCTGGATAACAAAGTGGGCGTATATGGATGTTCTATCAAATCTCAAATAAGTGTACGTATACCCATCAACTATTTTAATAATTTATAAGTTAAAATAAATATTATTTATTACAAATTATTTAAAAATATATCAGGTTTGAAAAATTGTTATAAGGGTCCAGTATGAAGAGTAACTCAGTTTCCAGAACGTTTTCAAGTCCTCAATAACCCGAGACTATACCTGACCATCAGGAACTTGGTGTAGACCTTGGACCCCCTGAAGCCTTATTCTTCCTTTCTCTATCCCGTAAATTCTTAAGTTCTTATCCTTATTATTATTGTTATAGGTACTCTTATTCCCGTCTTGCTTTATCTTATTCTCAAAGCAACCTGCCGACTGTGTTGTAGCCACGCAGCCTCCCGCGTCCTCGTGGTATGAGATGAGGTGAGCAAGTGGGAGCCTTCTTTCTCTCTCACACTCGTAACTTATCTGTCTAGTATCGGTACTCGTTCTCCCTCGCTCTCCAGTCTCTCGATTTAGTCGCTTTTTCTTATTCGCGTTTCAAGAAGAGGGGACAGGCTTAACAGCGACAGAGTAGTCGGGAGTCGCGCACCGGATCTCACAGAATCCGCTGCAGTCACCTCTCTACAGTTAAATAATACCGTTTAAATTTTACGATACCAGTGGGGAATTGTGTACATCTATTGTGTTGTCTGCTGCACCAATAAATACATTTTTTTATAGCAAAAAAAATTTTTATTTTCCAAAACTCCGGATTATGGCGCTCAGTTACCGCCGACTTGCAGGTAATTTTTTTAAATTATTACTACAACTAATGCGTATTGCAAATTTATAATTATTACATATTTAAATAAACATTAGATTGCCAAGATAGTATGGTAATAAATGGTCATGATGTCAGATTTCTGTCAAGGTAATCTAATAATTGTATTAGATTATTAATTATTTATTTACTGAGGTCCCGCCGACGTCGGGACATTTTAATAAATATTTAATCAACAAATATATATTATATATATTTATTTAAAATACAACTTGATGACATTTATCAAGACGTCATCAGCAATACAAGGAAATATAACATTTAGTTTGCCTTGATATTTATTGTCTACACTCTACTTGTATTTGACACACAATGGGCGCGTGGGCTAGAGAAAATTTCATTTTTCTATTATTTGTTCACTTGTTAAAAAATTTTAATACAAATAGTAATAGTTAAATACATATATATGAAAATTAAAAGACATTGTGCAATAGAATTTTTTCCTTGAGAAAAAATAACAGATCTAATGGAGCTGGTTTAATTTTTATCACCAACAAATCACGTTGCGGAAATTTTTTTTTTGAAAACTACATACAAGTGGGCTGTGTACTAGCACTAGTACTATTACTATGTACCAGAACTATTTATGTGCTCGACTGAATCATTGTTCGCTGAGTATGTAGACCCATGTGGGTTATTGCTGGCCAGAGACCCAACATTGCAGGCTGCTCTGCTTCTATTATATCCGATAACTCAGCAAAATTCAACACCGTGACATATCGAGACCGATTATTCTTATCGCCTTTTTTATTGCTTTATATACATAATAACTTAATTCTCCCCTGACCTCCCCCACTCGCTATCAAGCGAAAGTTCATCAGTCTATTTTATTTAATAATAAACTAATTTTGTTATCTTCCTTTTTACTTAAATTAAATTTTATCTAATTCTATTCAATTTATATTCTAAAAAAAAAATCTTACGTAATTTAAATAAATTATTTATTTTATTTTTAAAATTAAATTTAATTAACTAAATATAATATTCAATAATAATTGAATTTAAATAAATAAATTAATATAAAATAACATACACAATAAATTTAAATAACTACAGATGTTCCGGCAATAACTTTTAAATTGGTCTTGTATTATAGAAGTACTTGTATACATTGTACGCATATGTTGCATAATTGTAAACAATAAACTCCCGATTGCTGTTGCATAGAACTTACGACTGCAATGGCCACGCTGATATATTTTTAAAATTATTTTACTATACTGTGAAAAATCCACAATTTATTCGAATACAGTCAAAATAAAATTCCTTTGGAGTAAATTTCCCTCCGGGGATTAAATAAATAAAAAATTTACTCCGGATTTAATCCGCAATTTACTTTACAGTAATTGCAATAATAAGATAAAAAAAAAACATAATAATACTTAAAATATATAGTTGATAATGTGAAACATATCGGCGGAAGTACTAGTTGTTTTAACACTACACATAACAACGTCCTTAGCTCTGCTCAAAACCCAGGAAATGTAACATAAGTAAACCGATAAGAAGGCTGTAGTACTATTCGCAGGTGCGGCTCGTACAAATTCTCTTCTTAAACATTTATTTTATTTAATGTTTTTTATTTTTAATTCTTTACCTATTGGAGTCACTCGGCTGGTTTAACAACGCGGCAAGACTTTATTTCTGACCCAGGTTAATTCTTCTCTTTTTTCTATCGTTTGTTCGCCGCACGTACCGTACATTCGTCTCATCTGTCGGTCCTTCCTCGGATTATACACACCGGGGTTTTGTAAAACGTTTTATCTGCACGTGCGTTCTCATATTGTACTTTTATTTTTTCCTGAAAAAAAAAAAATGTATAATCATTCGGAATACATTAAAGTACAAAAAAAAAAAATACTTTCCTTGAAAAAATAATAGAAAATTTTAATAAATTGCGCGGTTTTAGTGATAGTGGGCTTGAGACATATATAAAATATAATATATGTATGTGATATGTTTTAGTAGACCGCACGGCTGCTGAAAAAATATACAAAACTCAAACACCTGAGTCTGAGTACATATTTAAATAGATTAAAGTCTATTGCTTTGATATACGAGTCTTATCATTGCAATTTAAATTAATGCTCAGTCTTAACTAATTAAAGCGACGATGACTACAATTAATTACTGACATACATGTGACCAAGTTTATTAATTTAATTCTACAAAAAATTTATAGTTTTAGTTAATTGATTCAATAACTCAGCTATATTTTTTATTTCTACTATTAATTATTTATATATTTAATTGCCAAAGTGATTAATTATTTATGTCATTTAAATTTTAACTTCAACGTTCGTTTGATAGAATATATATTTCATATTTATTAAAATTAAAAATGGTTATTTTGAATAATGGGAAAAGTAAAATTGCTATTATGCATTTAAATGTGAGCATTTATCAGGATTATGTTATACGCATACATAGATGTATACATATATATATATATATATATATATATATATATATATATATATATAAAGCTTTCTCTTTATCATTAGCATTTTTTCGCGTAATCGATGCACCAGGAAATCGGTGTGAGTTAATTATTAATTATTGTCAAGTCCATGACTTTAAAGGAAATTAAATTAAATAAATATGAGTAATTGGCTTTTTGAATTACTACACATTGTAATTATATATTTATGTAATTTATTTGCGCAATTATAATTTTTTGTAACCCGCGAAAAAAGCTAATGTGTTTTTTTTTAAATCGTTGTGATTTATAATTAATGACGGGTCAAATAAATTTCCTGCTAAAATTATAAATGACAAAATATTTAATCCCGCCCATTTGTAAAATAAAAATTACTTACATACTAGGTCGGATATTTTTTACAAATTTTTTTGCCGCAATAAATAATTTATAAAGACGATGCTCATTGGCTTATGTGCGAGTGGTTTTATGACGTAGGAGTGACATTATAAATAAGCAATAAAGGTAAAATATACAACTCGTGAGCCATTTACTCCTCAATATTTTTTTTTTATTTAAAAACACGTATTCCAATTCACGGTCATATTTGCGCAATTCATTCAATTCACGTGTTATAGCATTTTTATTTAACATTTCTCATTATATTATGTACGTACAACACTATAAGGACTTTTATTACTACTTTTATCCATAAACTTTAACATCCTACTCATTAAAAAAAATATATATGCATGTTTAAATTCATATACATATTTATTATTCTCAAAAATAATTTCGGAGTAAATGGGGATTAAATTCGTGCAAATTTTTTTTTATTTAAAAACTCCTACTCACAATAAATTTTACTCTAAGGGAAGAGGAGGGGGTGACTTCATAAATAAAAAAAAAATTCTATATTTAAATTCGTACAGAAAAAATATTCCTCAGTGCAAAAAATTTTTTCTCGCCCGAAAAGTGGACGTAGACAAAAAGCTCAGGTAGTAAACACAAGGCCGAAATTTGGTCAAAATCCATTGCGCCTAAAAATGGCCGACAAGGCCTAAAAATTATCATAAGACCAAAAATCAAATTTAAAAATTTAAGTTGAATTTTTTTTTGTGCGCAAATAGTGTTAAATAAGTTGACACTTGACACGGTCGTCGACTTTGTCTGAGTTTGTCTGATGATTGGAATAAAATGTAATTCTATTTAACAGAAAATAGTTTTCTTTACCTACATGCCATTTCAGGTAATGTCTATAGAATCCAGCTATGACTGTTAGTTGTAAACCTGTGAGTTAACATAATGTGTAACTGATGAACTAAATGTTTTTCTTACACACATAACTTTTATCGTTTTATTTATATTACCTTACTAATACCTTTAGTTTCTATACAAACTCACACACTCAACTTTACTCAATAACGTTCACTCAATATATGTATATAATACCAATGGCAATGAACGCATCATTTTATCGCAATAAACATACGTACACAATATACACACGCACATCAGCATCCATTTGATCTACTGACAATTTATGCAAATTACAAATAAGGCAAAACCCAGCAATTTTCTGTTCTCTCCACATCCACAAGAGCAATTTAATGTCAATTATTATAACAAACTATCAAATCCATTTAAATAATTACCCTGTTAATTATAAAAAATTTTAAATTGCAGATAAATCTTTTATATGTATGAGCGATCGCATTAATCGATTTAATTATATGACAAGTACTTGAATTCGCTCTTAATCCCATGAACGGGTTAAACGTCTCGGGTTAATCGGAGTAGAGAACGTGACGTTTAAATGTAAATAAGATGTCTTTTAAGATAATACAGATGTCGTGGAAATATATATACACATACATATATATCACGAGTTTATTTTTATTTATAAAATTAAAATTTATTGATCCAGTTCTTAAAAGTTATTAATTTCAGTCGACTTACTATTGATATTTTATTGACAGTTAAATTTAATCTGGATTAAAAAATAAGTGACATTTTGAATTTAAATAACGAGTTGGATAAATTTTTATGACAACTTTGTATAGACAATGAGAGTGGAGTTTAAAGAGGTCGAAGAAAGTTTCCTAATTATAAAAGTACAGTGCAGTCAATGGAGTCTGTACAGCTGTAAATATATATGTATATATAGTGCTCCGGAAACTCCTACGACCACCCTCTCCTTTGGCTGACAGTTTAAGTTTGTCTTGTTTTCTCATGTGTGACTCTCCTCTCAACTCTCCGTGTATGGGAAAACGTGTAGTGCTAAAAACCAGTTCGACGTATTATATGTTCATGCTCACCGTTCCTATCCGGGCAGTTATAAGTTATTATCTGCCAGCTGAAGAAAGGAACAGAGTGTCTGACAAAACTTAAATCAAACAATTAAATTAATATTTTTGTATTTTAGTCAACAAAATATTTAACAAATTTTTTTTTTGCGTACAAATTCAAGAGAAAAGATCCCAACCCTTGAGAAAAATCACATTGTCCCTAATTGCTAAATAATTAAATTTTAATTTTTGAGTTGCGTTGATAATCTTTAACTCTAGAGTTAATATTATTAATAAATCCTAATTTATATTTAATGACTATCTCATAAATGAAATATTTTATTTAAATTAATTGATAAATTAAACGTGGGCTTAAGCTGTTTTCTTTTCCATATATTTATTAACGTACCACACAAGTTAAAATAAAAACATGTCAAAGTGTACTCTGACAAGTTTAGTTTTAAACACGAGCTAGCTCTGGCTCTACTGTAGTTTAGTAATTTTACTACGATCCAATTAAATGTATTGCCAGACTGAGTGTTACCTCAATAAACGGTTGCAATATTAAATTACTTATTATTAGTTATGGAGCATTAATTCCACCGCACAGGTGCTGATATTATATTTTAAAAGCGTATTTTTATTGACCAGTAGCTTACAGCATGGAAAGTAAAAATGAAATTTAAGCTTCAAATAAACTAGTACGCTGTATTAATGTTTAGTATTTATTGTAAACGTATTCAGTACTCGCGACAAATAAAACGCCTTCGCTTAGCGGTTAGTTCGCGAAGCAGCCTCGGGCCCCGTTTTGTTGCATCAGAGCGCAGACCACTCGCTCATGACACCAGTAGGCCCCTTTTATTTTATCCGAACCCATAATTTTGTACATATGTTATTATTTATTGTATGTATATGTGTGCTACGTACCAAGGTGCAAATTGTCGGAAAGATTATCCAGGAGGTGATCCTGAGAAAAGTGAGACGATGATGGAACTGACGGACTCTTTTATCTCAACTTCATCTCACGTCATGTGTAAACGCACAACTCACCGCGACCAAATATGGTCGCGTGTCAAAACTCATTTCGAGAAGAAAATGTCGCTGACAGAATTCTGTAATGATATATATATGTATTAATTGATATATATGCACACAAGTTATAATTTTAAAAAAAATAATTCATTGAAAATATGATACAGATCGATTGTGTAAAACTTGTCGGCTTAGACTTGATATTCTCGAGTACAAGGTCACTGCCTCCACATATTTTTCTTCTCGATACCAAAAGGAAGAGTTTTTTTTTTTTTTTTTTATAAAAAATATACAATGAAACCCACGAGATATTATTTTTTAAAAATTTTATGCATATACAATATTTTACTATCACACATTTAAATACACAATAGCAATAAAAAATTTTCTTTTCTTATTTTATCTGCCGCAACATGAGCGGCGTGTGGTGTTTGAGGTCTAATAAAAAAACGTCTGACCGAGACTACATGTTTAATATTTAATAGAATAAATTTATTTTTAAAATCTAAAATTAAAATTTATAATTTTTTTTTTTTTATTATGAATAGTAAATTAAGCGAGCTATTGGTTAATTATTTACTCAACTGTAAATTAATTTAAAATAAAAATTGCACCATGTACTTTTTATTATTACGACATTTGAATATAATTATCGGATGGATGAGCAGCAAATGTCTATTGTTATACGCTCAGTAATTTAACATCGAGACTATTGATTGCCTCTTAAATTAATTATAATTATATATTATACTTATATATTTATTACAAGATTTATGTGAAGATAAATGATGGGCTTGTGCACATGGAAAAATATTAATTAGTCGGTTGCCGGAATTAATTAGTGAGATTCAAATTTTCAAATTTCTCAGTAAAACCGAGCAGGTAAATTTTTAATAATTTAAAACATAATGATAATAATATAAGCAGTGGATTCCGTGACTCGAATACTAAAATAAAATAATCGGTAAATATGAAATTTGTTTATTTTTTATATTTTATAAATAGTGATTGTAATAAAAATGTTAAAAGGGTCACGGCATCAATCAGCCAACCCTTTTTGAGGCTTAATATTAACTGCTCTAAGCGCTGGTTATTTTAAAAATAAAAATATAAATATATATATAAGTGTATTATATATTTAGCTTAAGAAATTCTTCGTGACACCTCAAAAATCATCTTGCCCTCCTTGTGTATCTTCTTTTATTCCATTCGTTTTTCTCTTAAATTTTTTATCCACAAAAACTACTTCCGCTGTTTTTTTTTTTTTTTTTTTTTCATATTTTTATTTAAATATTAGATCGCCATTTTTATTTAACATGTGTGAAGAATAAGAGAAATATCTAAAAACTTTATCACTTCCGGACGGAAAAACTTTAAAGAGATTAAATATTTTAATATATATATAAATAAAAGGAAAAAAGTCTGTAGATTTTATTTTTAAAAAATATAAATACAAATTTTGAAATATGGGACATTAAGTATTTTACAAAATTATAAAAAATAAATCTTAAAGTTTTGTATCTTCTATTTTAGTGGCTCTGCGACTCATTAAAATCTCTCTTCTCTTTAGACGTCTCAAACTAGTGCCAAGACGCTCGACAAGGAAAATAATATACACCTTGTATATAATTTTCCTAGTTCTCATCACTCTAATATATATTATTTATATTTATATACCAACTGTAGAGTGAAGACAGCAAGACAACTATTATAAAACATAAATGTATATTTAAACATATTGTCCGTCAACTTTAATTCAACGAGCCTTCATTTCTATATTTTTAAAAATAAAAGATAACAAATTTTTTTCATCATCACCTTGGCTGCTATCGCGTTTGTCAACCGCGATACGCGATATCGCGGTCATATTGAATCTATTGATGCGCAATACCTGTGATTACAGCAAAATATCAAACTGACAATTGCCATAAAAATATATAACATCGCAGTATAAATTGACATCAGTGTAGTGGAGATTTTTAACCCAACTGGTTTCACGATCAAAAGACACTCACGATTGCGGACTTGAGCTCGTGTCGCTCTGCCATCCGACATATTTTATTTTAAAAAATATATAAGAGACTTTTAAATAAAACAATAAACGTGCCGACGTCTCGGACTGTCATCATTGGAATAAAAGAGGCCCGAACCAGGCCATGGTTTTCCGTCAGTCGTCACGACGCTCTTTACTTTCCATTCGATAGCCATAGCCGCCTTCATCTCCAGCACGACATCAACCAACGAGCAACTTGATACTAAGACACGTCCAAGAGTTGATGTACGTGAGCCGATTGCAACTAACTAGCTAAAATATATATATATATTTATATACATCGGGTATAACTTTGTCGGGTTGATGGGGATAAAACTTCAAGATGATGACCCATCTTAAAGTTTAAGTGCTGTTTAGCTCAACCCGTTACTCAATTTGTTGTAAGTGAGTACGTGACGGTTGTTTACATTTTTTATGCTCATGGGAATTTCGCATATAAAAATAAACAATTATAGTGTAGTGTAAATAAATATTTTTAGAATTTTTTGCTGATGCGTAATGAAAGAATAACACACGCACAAAGGAAAATTAAAAAGCTCGTCAGACCTTAAATCCGGGTACGGAATTAGATATGTAGGATTCATAAGACTGAGGGTTAATTTTAATCGTCACAATTTTCTTAAGACTTTTGTGTGTTGCTGTGCAGTTCTTTTATTCATCAGCAACCGCCGGCTGGATGGATGGATGGATAGATGGATGGATGGATGAGTGTGGAGAGTAATGAGAAATAGGAAGCTGCTCTCGGGATTTTAGAGTGCTCTGAGTGGTTAAAAGCGTATGGAAAAGAGTAAGAGGGAATTTAAGGAATACGGTATACAGATAGCACATGTCACATGTAACGCATGTTAAATATATGACAATTTAAAAATTTCACTCGTGGTAATTGCTCGGCATTCTTCGACTAATTGAAAGCATCCAAAATATATTTTTTACATGTCCATGGAAAATAGAAAAATTGCTAATTATTTAAAAATTTATTTTTAATGTAATTAATATTTTACAGGAAACAAGGGATGAATTGGTAACGAGGAAGCGTGAGACCCTGAAGAAATGGCACTGACCGTATCCTCACCCCGCGTTTTCAACGGAAACGGTTAGTAAATTACTGTGACTAATTCAATTTTCCTCTTGGCGAAATCGCGGACATTTTTACTTTTTAATTTTTTTTTTTTTTTTAACTGCTAAGTAATTCCTAGAGTAGATTATAAATAAATTTATATTTAAATATTTGAAATAAATTATTTTCGGTTGAGGGATTTTGGTATGACATAAAAGAATTATAATGCCAGTAAAAGAACAAATAAGATGGGTAAGAAGTAAGAACCGGCAGCCGTGACGTGTAAGCCAACGTCTTCTCCTCGCGGTGCACGCGAATTACTCTACATCTATACGGCTAACGAACTTTCATACGGATTATTATTACACCAGAATCTTAAGCTGGACACTAGCCAATGGTTACAACATATTTTGCTTTATTACGCACCCCCATTGGTCATTAACCCCGGGCTGAATTTTTTTATTGCTTTCTATTTAATTACATTGAGCGAAATAAAATTTAAAAATTTATTTCAGTGGGAAAGCAGGCTTATGGATCCACTGAATCAACCTCAGGCAGCAAGTGCGTTTGTTGTCCTTATGGATACCACATTGACTTGGACTTTGTCGAGTACTGCGAAGCAGTTGCTGCCGGAAACATCGACAAAAACACCATCGAGAGACGTAAAAAACGTGAGAGACGAAGACAATGTCAGTCTATGGAAATTTTGCTCGGCTTGGTAATTATGATTTTGTGTAAAATCTTACTGACCTTTTAAATAAACAAATAAATTAATAAATTGAAATGTCTGCAGGTGAGCCCGACATTCGGCGAACTCGAAAGCGAGCTGTCAAAAATATCAAACGAACATGGGGATGTTATTTCAAATGGAGTAACGACCTTACCGAGGTCAGGTCACCTCACCAGCCGACCCGGAGGTAACAATGCCTACCAGCATCACCATCAGCACTCGGCGGCCATGGACTTGAGTGACGTAGTCGGTGATTTTGAGGCGACCCTGCAGCGGCTGTCCAAACCGCACAAGAATCATGATCGCAGGAATCAGACCGAAACCGGTAGGTGTCACGTGACCGCCACATTTCTCTTACTTTTTGTTTTTAAAATAAAATTATTTATCACCACTCGATTTCCTTGTAAGAGAAATATCTTAATCTTAATAATCTTCTTCAGTGAAAAAAAAATTATTGTAAATTATAAATCATTTTTTAGCTCACTGTCGTTGGAAATTTAATTGGATGTGATTTAAAATATATGTCTATGTATAGTAATCTTATATTTGTTATAAATTAGCATCAGCAAAAATTTAAATACCCATTTTATCATTTAAATTTGATGCTTTCTCTCTTAATAAGACGATTACTGACTTCTGTGTCTTGATAAATGTATACATAAATATATATATATATATATATATATATATACGAAAGTATATAATAAAGTGTCACGATTTGCTTGACTTCGCTTCAGTGAAACAAATCCTCTGAGAAGATCTCACACCAACGGAAATATATACAATTAAATTAGACGAAAAGACTTTGATATCTGTATCTATATATTTGTATTTATATATATAGATACATAAATCAGGCAACAATAAGTGAACGCTCCGTATATCTTAATTTAAACTCATTTTCTCAAGAAAGTTTACTGCATATATGTATAGATATGTATACTGATGCGCATCTTCTCGTGATATTATAAACTTATTCAGTTATTTTTAAAACAATAACAAGCGGTAGTACATAAATAATTATTCACTTAAGGTCTATATATACCGTAGTGTGAGCTTCCGTTCTCAGGAACAATTTAAACAATTGGTTACTTACTAATTTTGCAACCTTATTATTCTATCGTGGTGTGAAAATCATTGCGATAATTATTTATCTTTTTTTTTAAAATAAATTACGACTTTCTTTTTAAACCGTCAAGGGATGATAGTTTCACGAGGAGGTGGCGGTTCAAAAATATGTGAGCGCATTTAAATTTTCGAAGTTGACTCGTGACCGGCAGTGCGTGTCTGGAACCACCTGCTTCCGCTTATAGCTTCACTGATTATTCTTTCGGTTTGTTTCAAGTATTTCCAGTTTATTCACTGGCCATTTTTAAACTCTTTAACACGTTAAATTAATACTTGTCAAATTAATTTTATAATAAATAAACATGTTTTAATTTTTAAAATAGAAATTAATGAAATCATGTAGAATTTCACTTTATCCAATTGAATTGATAGCTTTCGAATTATTGCAGGTTCAATAAGTGGCTTTGTCATTTCAATTTCTCTGACTGTAAATTTTTAAATTAAAATTATTTTGTCATATTTGTTAAAAAGACATATATTTATATGTATTTTTGAGAATAAATTATCTGCAGGTTGAAAGATCGGGATTGTTAAATATTTTGAGGTACATGGAGGTACTGAATATTCAGTTCTTGTCCATTGATGAGAGATTGGGAAGCGCAAGGTGAAGTTATAAACTCTAGTGTTGCCGGAACAGCTGCAAGCACCTGCTATTAAATGAACTGTACTGCCACCATTCGAATGGGACTGATATTATCTTTTACTGTCACCAGTTACAGTACCAGCATAACTTGGGGTCCTAATAATTAGCATGCGCAGTCTTTAAACTTTAAATAGCACGTGACAATAACACACCAAATGCTGGGTAAAATTCTCACGCCTGATGATACCTACTACTTGTCCTTCTATCTTTTCTTATTTCTATTCCATTGAAACAGGTACCAGCTACCAGAAAATTTTCATAACTTTTATATATTTATTTTAGAGATTTTATATTTTCAAACACCCGCCTTTATTTTCAAAAATTATTATACGGTTGTTTTTATTTTTATTACTTTTTTTTTTTATTTAATAAATTTTTAAACAATTTCTAATTAAAAAAAAAAAAAAAATCATAAAATATATTTAAAATTAAAAACTTTCTAAAAAAAATTTTCCAATTAATTTTTAGATTTTTATTTAAAAATGCCTAATTATTTAAACGGCTTATAAATATTAATGAACTATAACTACAATTGAGATGATAAAATAAATAAAAAAATGTATGTTTTAAAATGTGAGAAAGTGAAAAAGAGCTGAACAAAAACGATAATGGTTTAAAAGTATAGAGGACAAGTAAATAAGTATGGAATAAATGATCAACATCTGGTGGTAATTGCAATGACCATTATAACAAAAACGACAACGAGTTTGCAGGTCTATTAGAGATATCGAAGCTGACAATTTTGGTGCAACCTTGCTTGCCAGCAGCCACTGGCTATCACATATGGCGCGTTCTCCGATCCACCTGTCCTGGCACTACATCCGTTTCTGGCAAACAACTGCTACACTTAATAACTCCAGCTCTTTAAATGCGATCACACACTTCGAACCACCATAGCAACATCTAAATATTTAAATAAATAAATAAATAAATAAATTGTCAACAAAATCACTAATTTCGAAAAATAAAACAACCGCGAAATTTGTCACTTGAAAAAACAATCGCGGGTCAGTCGATGAGAGTTTAATTAATAAACAAACTGATTAGCTTATCAATGTCATAATTAAAGTGAAAAATATATAATTTATTGATAAATAAAATAATTTAACGGAATTAACGGAAGCAAAGAGCAGTTCCCCCTCTATTTCACCACCATAATAATAATATAATAGAATTTTTCTCTTCGTCGGTAGTTTGTTGTCCCCGGTAGCCTTTTCTCTGTCGGTCTTTCTCTTTGTCCCTCTTCGAGTCTTAGAGGTACTTGCTCGGGTACTCGTAATGTAGATTTACCGGCGAAACATAACAGTCAAACGCGGTCTCGCGGCGGCAAAACACGCATCCTCTACTAACTCAAATTTTATTCAAACCAACTTTTTTTTTTTTTTCTACTTTTACATTTGAAATGTCAAACTCAAAGACAATTATATATTTAAAAGTTGTGTAATTTATTATTTTAGTGTTATTACGAAATTTTATTATTTTTACGTAATTGTTATTTTAAATCCTTGAAAAAATATTGTGATAAAATTAAGCAGTGATCAAGTGAGAGTGAGAACAAGACGTCAGAATTAATTTATTTATTATTAAATTTTAATTTAAATTTTCAAATTTTAAAAATGGGTGTGAAAAATTTTTTTATGAAGAGATTACCCTTCTGCAAATTAAAGAAAAAAAAGTATCGTAAGTTTTACTATTAAAAAAATATGTAAAAATTTAAATGTGTAATTAAATTTATGTTGTTGAGAACATACATATATTATGAATGATAAGATAAAGTGATAAATTAATAAAAAAAATTTGAATTGCGATGAATATAAATAAATTTAATAAGTATCGTTGTAAATATTATTACACATTTTTACATTTAAATTATGGGTATTTTTGTCATTGCTCAAGTGCGATAGGGAGGTGCTATTGACCGTCTGTAAGTCTTTCCATTCACGTCAATTGCGGGGGCAAAGTTAATATAACTATACATATTATATATACATATATATGTGTATAGTTGCTCTACTCTTTTATCTCCGAGAGCCAAACAAGTTGAATTCATTATCAAGCTTTGCACTAATCCACAAGTGTATCGGACTTGAGTATATTATATATTAATATATATGTGTAATACCCTCACGCACAAATAAATTATTAATTTTTATTATTATCATTAGGTTGTTATATTTATGATTTATGGTCATGATCTCCTACTCGACTTATTCAATCTTCCATCTCATAAATTTTCATCCAACTCTGCTTACAATTACTTATGAAAAACAATCTCTTGGCCTCTTTATTGCAACAATTAATCAGGGCTGAGAATTTAACTTTTTAAAAAATTATTTAAATGGTCAATTCTTAATTAAAAAACTTTCCATTTCTAAAGCGCGTTAATTTAAATTGTGTCAAGTACCGAATTTAAAAAAAAATAGACGGAAGATTTTTTAAAAATGAATATTTTTAGATCTAACAGGATAAAAATAAAATATATTAATTTTGATGAGTTTAATGTAAAAAATACCGTTTCACATAAAGGAAAACGTTGCTAACTACTTTCACGGTAAGCTACTGATGCAAAAAAAAAATAAGAAAGAGACGTTAAATATTTAGCAAAACTCTAGACAAGAGAGATCCCCGTAAATCATTAAGTCGACTATTTTTTGCTCGCACTTTTAACTGGAGTCTCATCGCGTGATAACTCAGAGCATATCACCTATCGGAGTACTTTTACGGAGGTTATTATTCATGTATCATGCTTACAATGCTAATTAGTGGGAAAAAATATTTTTACAAACTGGGGATGAATAAACCATCCTGTATTTTATTTACATACTTACGTTACATTTTTATTTTTCCTCCCACGGAAAATTACGCAACCTTAGTTATTTAACGTACAACTATAATTACAATTACTTATTACATTATTAACTAATTAATTATTTTATTAACATTAAATAAAATGAAATTATTGTCTTTAGATGGAGCGCATATTGGGCACGCGATTCAACACACGATCCACGCGGATCAGACCACGGATTTCGATGCCGCGAGTGTTGGAAGCGGAAATTCAAATCTCAGTGCCGGGGCACTTCAGGTAAAAAGAACCGTATATTTATTTTTTTTCTTACAATACTTTAAAACCCACAATCGCAATTACAATACAGATTTGACACTAAGATACGAACATGGAGTGATAAGATCTGTGAAAACAATTAGTGAGATCTATATTTCAAAACCTTATCTCTGTTCCATCGGGTTTTTATTTTTTGACATTAATGAGCCAATATTTTAAAAAATTGCAGAATATCCGAGAGCAAATGGCGATGTCGCTCGAGCGAATGAGAGAACTTGAAGAGCAAGTAAAGGCGATCCCAATGCTACAGGTATACTTATTGTAAAATGATCCTCAATATCTATATATGCCTATTTCCGGATGAATGCCATAAGTTTTCAGCCTCAGTACTTGTAAACTCACTAACAAAAACTACGTCTCCGTCATTTCAACACTTGAATTTTTTTTTATTTTTTTAACGTATACCTGATATCCGTTTTACGGTACTCCAAACTCGGAACTATGACGTTTTAGAGCTAAAATATTTAGAATAATATACTGAGACTAGAATTAAAAAATAAAAAAATACTTGATTTCATTGTCAGACAGATAATTTAAATATTTTTGGTCATAAAATCCCTTTGGGTAAATCCCCGATTGAATTTACTCAGTCCTAGTCCAAGTATTTGATTATAAGATCCGTCTATTGTCTAATCTCTCACCTCGAGGGTCGAAGATATTAAAATACTATAGTAATAACATAAAGTACACTCTGTTAAGTAAACTCCAAGTAGTTTAAAAATATTTAAACCGCTCGGCACATTCAGTCACTCGGGAAACTTTTTACAGACAGCATCGTTTTTTTTTTTTTTTTTTTTTTTTTTTTCGTTTCGTTTTCGTAAACTATAAATATTTTTTTGAAAGTTATAAATAAATTAGCTGACAAGATGAGAATAATGAATTTTTATCACAATAATTATAAAATAACTCTGCAGGCACAGATGACAGTGCTCAAGGAAGAGAAGAAAAAACTCGAAAAGACGGTGGATGATTTCAATAGATCGCGTTCTGTGAAAAATATTGAAAACTCAGAGACCCAGAGATCGAGGAGCCAGTCATTTTCCTCGGAAAAACAGGGGAAAAAACTTTTCAATGTTCACACGAGGGATATGGGGACCATGTGTGGTGTTATGACGCGGGACGTGGGAATTTCACACCAGCAGGTAATTTTTTTTACTGTCTCAGGTGTCTTATTGTTAATTATCGGTGGTTAATTTAAAAAAAGTATTTATTGTTTAATTATTATAATAATAATTAATTGGAATTTTCTAGTTAACGAAAGAGTTTAAAAATTTTCGCTCTAATAGCTATCGCGTATATTTTGTACTTTCTAAACTTTCATGACGTAAATTACGTATTTTATTTAATATACTCTGATGTTTATTGTTATTAAAATTACATAAATATAATGATAATAATAATGATGATTTCAAAGGTTCGGACACGGGACGTTGGAATGACCACTAGCACGCCGATCCAGGTAATCGGCCGGCCGACAGAATTCACGACCGTTAAATTGGACGATATGGACATCGAGCCGAGCAAAGCCTTTGGATCTCCAACGGCTAAGAGAAGTCTCCAGAAATATCAGTCAAGAGAAAACATAACTTCCTTTTTTAACAACAAAGACTCGTCGAGTTTATCGAATTTGTCACGAAGCAGCGAATCCAGTTGGACACCGGAAATGAAACGTAAAAACTCACTGTCAAAAATTCCTTCGTACCATAGTTTGTCTTCGCCGAAACAATTGAAGGACTCGGGGACCAACACCGACAGTACGATGGAAAATTCTAAATACCAGTCACTGTCTCAACAGAAAAACCTGACCCGCAGCGACCTGTTTTTCGAGCAGATATCACCAGAGATTATTTCTAAAGACCCGGAAGTGCGTAAAACCCGCAGTTGTGGTACGGAGACGACATTTAATATGACACAAGTTTATACTTCAGAGGAAGTCGCCCGCATGATTGAGGAAGCTGTAAATAAATACCGCGATTCGGTTAAAAAAATAACATCAACAAAAGGTACCCAGTGCTTGTCAGTATTGCCGAAAAAATTGCCAATAAGACATCAAGAGATCCAGACCTCTGAGCCTTTTAAAATGAGGGCGCACGTTGGGGTGACTGTAAAACCCCGGACATCTGAAGTTGGAACTTCAATAGGACTATCAAGCCCTGGAACAAAATCAATAGCCACCGGACCAGATCCCGTTTCAATTCAGCCGATCTCCCTCAGTTCACTGAATGCCCGAAGTCATTCGTTTAATTACGGTGACACTAAACCCAAAAGAAAAACCACCAGAACCGTTGGCTCTAGTGTCGAGGGGTTGATAAAAACTGCGCCCAAGAGTACTGACACCCTAGGTCTCTCGCCAAAAAGCCGTGAGTTCGGCACATCGCCCATAAAAAAGAAGTTCGTTGATGTGTCGGTGGGTGATTCATTGAAACCACACATTTCAATATCCTGTACTGCCAACTACTGCGACAACTGCAAAGAGACAATAAAAACTCTTGCCAAACAAATTTCAAATAATAACGAAAATATGTACAAAAATATCGAGAACAATTCTAACCAGACAACCAACGGAGTGTCTAGGATACCAAGGCCAGCAAATATTAATTTAAATAACAGTGATTTGAAAAAACAGTTCAAGAGACAAGACACCTACACTAAGATTCCCATCGGCATCATACGTTACGACGCCGACAACAAAGAGACGTATGATTGTAATAAGTACGTATCTATTTTTATTATTTTTAATGCTAGGGATCAAGTTTTTTTTTTTAAATTATTTTTAACACAAAAGAAAATGTGTAATAAAGTAAGGGATGAAAAAGCGCGTGCGTGTCCAACAGCTGCATGTTCCCCACGTACTTTTCACCCCTTGCAAGCTTAGTGGTTCTGGTGTAGGCTGCCAGGATTCGCGCGTGCGTCATGCTTTGCTAACTGGTTTTATTTGTTGTATTCGTTATTTATCCTCAGTCTCCGCGGCCCACGGGTTGAGTATCAGATTATTTTTTTATCATCGCTTTAAATTATACGTCTAGTTGTTTTTTAATTCGCCTTTGCGCTGATGCGTTTTTTCAACGCGGGTTTTTATATTTTTCCCTCTCGCCAAATTACTCAGTCGCTTATTTTCGGGGGTAATGGTGCATATTAATTAGTATTTGGTTATTGGTTATTGAAATCAATGCTTCAACAACAATATATGAGTATTGAAAATGATATGGAATTTTGCAGAATTAATTCCCCGCGCTTTCAACGGTAATCATTTTTCAATAATTTATCTAATACTTTATTTATTTATTTATTTGGTTATTAGTAAATTTAGTCTGTAATATTTTAATAAAATTTATAAATAGACGAATAATCCTTGAACCTATTGATTTAAAAAAATATTTATATATATTATAATTTATAAAAATAATTACAGGCATGAGATGGTGACCGAGGACATAAAGAACGACGCCAAGGAGTCTAAAGAATTAATATCTCCGGAAAAAGAATTAAACAATGAAGAAAAAACGAGTTTACCAGACTCAGCGCTGTTTGAGCCGATACGTGACAAGTCCCGGGTGAAAAAGGAACCGTCTAAGGAGATGCGTGCCGCTTTGAAAGTATTGAATGACAACTTGAAAAAGTCTCCAAGCAAGAATTTGTCCCATCAAACGAAGAACGCGACGAACGTCATCCAGCAAGAGTGGTTTAAAATTTCTAGTATCGTGACCGCGAATCCCCTGGATGTCGAGGATTACTTGGACTGCTTTGAAGAGCACTCCAGTATCTTGCTGGAGCACATCGTCAATATGGTTGACACAAACGGGAACACGGCAATGCATTACTCCGTTTCTCACGGTAATTATGACGTAGTCTCAATACTCCTGGACTCAAAAGTCTGCGACATTAATAAACCAAATGCCGCTGGCTACACTCCGGTGATGCTGACAGCCCTCGTTGACATTAAAAACTCAACCCACGCTTCGGTTATTACAAGACTTTTCCAGTTGGCTGATGTCAATACTCGAGCTAAAATTGTAAGTAAAAATTTATTGATCAATTCATCCATCTGTTAATTAATTGGTTGGTTAATTGACTGATTAATTTATTCTAGCATGGACAGACAGCGCTGATGCTCGCAGTTTCCCATGGAAGGACAGACATGACCCGGCTGCTGCTGGACGCTGGAGCAGCCGTCAACATCCAGGACGAAGACGGAAGTTCCGCGCTGATGTGTGCCGCCGAGCACGGACACGTCGACATCGTGAAACTCCTTCTAGAACATCCGGACTGCGACCCGTCGATCGTCGACGTGGACGGCAACACGGCTCTGACCATCGCCGTTCATGCGGGCAACCGCGACATCGGGATGCTCCTCTACGCTCATGGCCAAGTCCACAGAGGTACCAGTCCCTACTCATCCATGAGAAGAAGTCGACGCGGATCCAAACCCACGACTCCCACGGGACCTTCTCCATCCTTACCAGCCAGTCCTGCTCCTTCAAGAAGATTCACTCCCACGTCAAAATACTCCGGGAAGTAGTAACTTTGCATTTGTTTTTTTGTTTTGTTAAACGCTATCAGACATCATCTTCAAGATGTTCGTTATTTCGACTTATATTTTTCTATTTATATTTATATTTCTCTATCAATTATTTCAGAACAATCTAGAGAAGACTAGTCATTTTAAATATTTCAATCTACATATTTATTATAATTATTATTTTTATTATTTTTTTTTTCTTCATATTATTGATTAATAAAATATCAAAGGGGAGATTAGTTTTCTCAGGTGCTCCTTAGGAACTCGGTGCTCTACAATCATAAAATCAAATAAATTTATGAAAATAATGTTCAACATTCCCCTCCTCTTTTTCTCAACGACTTGATATTTTATATTTTTCCATGTACCTTTTTATTGTTATATCGTCTTGGTACACAAAGTGTTGATCGATAGTTTGTCATGTCTTCCAAAGTTTTAACTATTTATTGGAACTCAATTAATTAAGTAGCACTAGACATTCCAGATACGGGGTTCAAATTAAATAACAGGCCTAAGTCATTTTAAAACCATCGGGAACAATAATTAAATTTTTCTAGCATTTGATTAAATGCTTTTAAATTTAAATTTTAAAAAATATGAAGACTAGATTGTGCTACTCAATAAAAATTTTGAATGTTAGTAAAAAAAATATGTCTGACTAGATTTATTAAATGTTGATTGTCGTACTTTAAAAATATATATAAATAATGTATCAGACTGATTGGAACTTGCAGTAGTATGAAATTTATAGAATATATATATTAATACTTGGGTAGATAAATGTCTGGATATAAATTTATAAATCGTTAGAGAAAAAAAAAGAGGAAAAAAAAATGATCGTGCAAAATTAATGTGTAATTATTTTTTATTTTATTATAATTTTATTTTTATATGAAAATTGAATCACGGACAAATGTAATGACGTTAGACTGGTACTTAAATGATGAAGGAACAAAATGAGAGGGTTTTTTATTATTTAAAATAAATTTAGAGGGTTGTGAATAGTCGAAGACGAATTAAGTTATTTAATTTTAAAAATCGGACGTTATATTAAACAAAAGTTTTATCGTGACATATGATGTTGTATGTATTTAAATAAATTGTATAAATATTTAAAAAGTAAGTAAGTTTTAGAATGGAGTAGACGAATATTAAATCTATTGTAATGTTAATGATAATAAATAATTAATGAATACTATTGATGTAAATGTGATTAAAAAATGATGTTTAGGAGTTTTAGATGATACATATATATTATAGAACATGATAATTAAATGTTTTTAATTGTTTGTGCCTTTGAATGTAACATATTAAATATTAATAAATATTCGAGTAATTTAATTTATTGTTCTAGTTATTAAATTAATTTTAATGTCACTATAAGTTTGACTGGTGAATGGTTTGTTTTTTAAGAGCTTACGTTTTCTATATTAATTTAAAATTTAAATAAATAAATATCTTTAATGTTGGCGGGTAATTTCATAAGGTTAATTGGTGGAGATGCGAGTAGATGGTTGATGTTCAATTTTTTTTTTTTTAATTTAAGTACATTAATAGCTATCTATTCGTTTCAGAAGAACTATGGATCCTACTAATATTTGTTTTTTTATCGACATTGACGCTGATTTATCATGATGGCGCCGCATATTCTCTTCCCGAGCTCCCAGTGATCCTCAATTATTCCTAAACTTTTGCATTTTGATTTCTAGGCGGAAATTCACTCACTCACATACGAGAAGAAGATTTAGTTATGCTACTCAAACTCAAGGTTATTAGAATATTTTAGTGATCTTGATGGTATTGAAAGTAACAGACAATAAAAAAATTCATTTCTCTTAAATAAACAACTAAAATACTTAATAATATAGAAAAAATTTTTAATAATTGCAAATCAAAAACTTTAGGAAATCTTTTTGTGCACATCTGAAAATTTGTATTTTACTTACAAGTAACTTATAAAAATTACGAAATTCTCTGAAGTCCGCTACTCTCCATTAGAGGTGGGTAGTTCCGGGAACATTCCGGATTGAACCTGGAACATTTCCGGAGCGAAAAGGAACTAGTTCCTGGAATCATATCCGTGGAACTATTTAATGTTTTTAATTCTCATGAAGGTTATTTGTGAAAAAGGATCACTTGAAATTGAGCTACCAAGAGAGTAAACTTTATCGAATTTTTGAGATACAAAAATCTGTACTTTGGGAAAATAAAGATAAAAATTTACCCAACAATAGTTTGACAGTGTGTCTAGACCTTACTGAGTATGACGACCCCATTACATTTTACAGTGAACTTAATTTAAAAATTTCAAAATGTCAACCAGCTGATGATTATAAACAACTTTATGAAACAAAAATGGGTAGTGATATTCTGATAAATGTCGGTGGTAAAGAATTCCAGGGTCACAAATTCATGTTAATGGTACGGAGTCCTGTTCTGACTGCAATGTTTTCTCATGATATGATTGAGAAAAAAACTAATGAAATATCTATACCAGACATTACTCCAGAGATATTCGAAAAGATCTTAGAGTATTTCTACACTGATGAAATCACTGATCTGGATGCATATGCTGAGTGTTTATTAAAAGCCGCAGACAAATACCAGATACAATCACTTAAAGACATTTGCCAAGAATCACTCAGTAAAACTTTAACTGTTGAAAATTCATTGAAAATGATAGATACAGCTAATCTTTACAACGCCAACGAGTTATTGGCATTCACAAATGATTTCATTGCATCGAACATCAAAAATTTTACTAATACATCTACAATAGTATGAATCTTTTTAAATTTTGTACTCAACGTTATTTCAATTTATTTATTTTATTTTTTATATTTTCAGATAAACTAACAACAAACACTGAAATTAAACGCAACAACTTGGTGCTCAACAGTATATCATAATACATAATTAAAAAACTAATTCAATATCTTTAAAAATGTTTAATAATTATTACTTCTTTTATATTTTTTAGCTAAAAATATCAGTTCAATTTACGAGCTATCAATTGTTTATCTACTTAAGAAATGATTACTCATTATTGTTAAAAAAACTTTTATATTTTTCTATCAATAAATCAAATTTATTATAATCGTTAATTATTCACTTCTCCGACTAAATTCAATCCCGACATTTCCAATAAAAAGTGGTGCCAATGTGGATTTTTTTAAACCTCAAATCTATCAATGATGAAATGTCGGCAATACATTTAAACAATTTAATTCATTGTTATAAAGTTGCAATCAATTAAATTTTTAATTTTTTATGTGTGTATGAACTTAATTATTGAATAATTTCTTTATCTGATAATTATATTACTTCATATTAATTCACAAATTAGATAAATCTATCGTTAGAGTAGGATGATAATTTTGTAGTTAATTAGTAAAATGACCGGACTGTGATCTAAATACGCATTTTTAAATTTTCATTTTACTTACATTTTATTTACTTACTTAAAAATTTGAAAAACTACCAATCGTTAACTACATTCACACTCATTATTAATTTTGTATTTTTCTGTCTTATAAAATCTGTAATTTTATAAAATAAAATAAAGATTTTTCTTTTCAAAATTATTTTACTTCTGTCACTTATTCGAATATAATTTTTAAAATGTCGCCACCCGCGCGCCTACAGCGCCGCCAATTCAAATTTACTAAACTAAATTCTATGGACTTGTCAATAACCAATAAATTTAAAATCACATGGATTATTTTTTGTTGTTTATTTGACGTGTCTCCTATGTCATATTATTCATAAAATGACGTGACAAATTCAATTAATCAACAAAAATTAATCGACGAGGTATTTTCAATTACTACCCTAATTATTTAAATTTAAATAAAATAACTCTCTATTATTTCATCATTTAATTATTTTTTACTAACATGATGACGTGTCATTTCATTTGTTACAACAATATATTGCAGATAACTGGATAAAATAATCCCAGGAAATGTTATTAAGGTCTATATATTTATTCTGAAGACTATTTTTTTTTCTGTTCATCAAAAGAGAAGTAAAAAATATTAAAAATGAGGCGATCACATTCTGGTGAGAGGGGTGAGACATTTACTAATTAAAATCATGTTATTCGATGTACTTATCATGTAAAATTATTCTTTTCAGCTGGTTACAGTTACGAGCCCCTGCCAACTTCATCGCGTACTCACCTGGAGCACGAGAATGACCAACTGGAAGATGATCTTAGTGATAAAATTCATGCGCTTAAAACTTTGTCTATTGATATTGGAACTGAAGTTAAATATCAAGATAAAATTCTCAGAGATATGGTAGCGATCATTTACTCATAATTATTATTTTTTAAATTTAATTTGAACCTTAAAATATCAGATACTCGACAACTTTTTTTTTTTTTTTTTAATTTATTACCAGTCTCTGCTGCTCCAATATTTTTTTACAATTTAATTATTTCTACTTTTATATTTTTTTAATATGATATTTTATCAATAAACAGTAAATATGACAATAAAGTTTCATTTTTATAAATCTGAAAAAAATTTCAGACATTTTTGTAGTACAGAAATTTATATAAATAATTTTTAAATAGAGCTGGAGACTGGGTATTGAGCTCTGCGTCTTAGAGAACGTGCAGTCAAAAATTTTCAAAAGGCTGTCGTACAGAAAAAAAAAATTTGTCTCTTGATAGTTTGCTATCATAATTAAACACTAATTATTTTTTTTTTGTTCCAGGATGATGATTTCGAACGAACAAGTGGTTCGCTGACGTCCTCCGTAGCTCGAGTGATCAGAATGGCCAAAGCTGGACACAATTACTACATAATATATTTATTTTTATTCGCTATTTTTGTCTTTTTCGTTTTATGGATCGTATTAAAATTCCGCGGGTAAATTAATTATTTAAATAAAATAATAAATATAACCAGTACTGTAATTTTTAATCAAATAAGCCAATTTTTATGATAGATATTTGTAATTTAAATATAATGTATATATAAATTATTTTTCTCTCAATTAAATTTACGTTTCCTTTATTTATTTCAGTAAATCATTACCAGATAAATTTCTCACCAAAAAAATTCCATACTCCATAATAAAATTCCTATTTTTTCCAGTGCCCGTATCGTAACTTATCAATTATCAGAAAACTGAACTCTATTCTCATTTTCTCATGAACGTTATCTCCAATTACTTCCTACTGCAATTACCACTCGCTCGACTGCTTAGTAATAACAATTAAATTTAAAAACTCAAAATAACAACGCAATAAAATTTCCTTTCTCTTTTTATTTCAATTATCAATTATTTCATTCATACATTGCAGGTCAATATATATATATCTATAAATAAAATATGCGACTTGTGCGTAAATTAATAATCGGCAACTGAATAATTAATTAATTAATAATCAATTACTAATTTCCATAAAAATTGAGTCATAATTTTAAAAGTCATATTAAATATTACATTTTTTTTTCGTATAAATTTATTTTAAATCAACATGTAAGCGCGTATAGTAAATGATATAAAGTAACAGTAACTTTTAATTTTATTTATAAACAGAATTTAAGATGATAATATAATAATAATAACATACCAACGTATTTATTAATAATTATAATTAATAATAATAATTAAATTATTATATTGTTTTTTTTTTTTTTCAGTTTTTAATGTAACGAAATATTAGGCCTTTGTTAGCGTTGTAATTTATCTTTATGATACGTAATATCAAAAAAGAATAGCTATCACTCGAGCTATGTACTTTATATATTTAATTTAATTGCAACACAAAAGCCAAGTTAAGACTCATGGTGGGCTACATACATCAATTTTCTTCATTTTACTGTCATAACAATATTTATAATCACATTTTAAAATAATAATAATAATTAAAGATACGCTGTGTTAATTAATAATAAATTACACGCTAAAATTACCGAGTAAAAATAGATATAAAAAAAAAGAAAAAAAATTATTAATTTTCATTCCGCTTGTCCGTACATAAAAAAGTACAAAATTTATTATTATTACACTACGACAAAATAGTTTTTTTTCAACTATTGAAATCGTTATGGTGATGAGCAACTTATGGGACAGAAACGGATACTATAATACGTTAAGTAATTAATAATTATAATTATAATTAATATTAATAGTAATAGTTAATGGAGTAATAATTATTATCAGATATTATACATGTATAATAATTTTTATAAGCTAATAATGACATGAATGGCAACAGAATGGCATATGAAAATCAAGTCAATTTTATTTTTTTTTATTTTATAATTTTTTTGTTTTTCCGCAACTTTATTTTTCCTCAAGTTCTTTTTCCTCTTGAAAAATAAAAAGTAGCCCACGCGATGAGAAAATAATGTATGATTATTTTAGCAGCTTATCTGATTCTGTCTGTACATGATAGAGGCGATTATGGTCCGTTATGGATGTTGACAACAATAATCTATAAATTTGTTATCAATTATTGATTATTAATTGATTATAATTATTATTATTCAATTAATTAATTACCTAAGAATGATAAGGTGTAACATAAGTTGAAGGAAATAATCCTCGTCTATTTCCGATTTCCCCATGCCACCAGTGCTGATCCGTGCGATCTGTAACGGTGATAACGTCACCTCTCCGGAACTCAAGTTCACCGGGTTCTTGTGGCGTAAAATCATACAGCGCTTGTACTAAACACTAAAAATGATATAACAAAATAAAATAAAATAATTTATCAGTGACACGTCAATATCGAAGCTATAAATCGTTAATGGGTTGATTAATTACCTCTTCTGGTATCATGTCACGCAGCTTAACGTCCTGAGAACGTGACACCGATGCCGTGCGGTGATATTCAACTAATTCGTTAAGGCTACTGAACTTTACGACCCACAAAAAAAATTTACCCTGCGCGTCTCTCAGGACTTTGAAGTGTTGGACTCCGTCAGAGCATCTATCATTTAAATACCATAAATTACTAATCAATTTCAATTATGGCATCAATGATAATAAAAAAAAGTAAATAAAATTAAACTTACTTGACAGATAATGAAAAGTCTCCGGGAGAACTCTCGCTGATTCTTATCAGAAAGGCACCCTCGTGTTTATTAGAGAGCAGTCTTTCTGCATCAGCTCTCGTTATCCGACCATAGTACCAACTAAAATATAAATTTACTCATAAATTACTTGGATTTAAGCACAAGCGTAAGGTAAGAGACCTAGTACCCGATCTATGAACTAGTACCTGATCTCTCCAGGTATTTGTATATCTATATTTAGTAAAAATTTAGTATATAAATAAATGAGAGATCGAGTACTAGGACTCATACCTTAAATATAAATAACAATATATAATTTCTTACTCATGATTTTTCATCTCAATGTAATTACTAGGTATCAAACCTTCCTTTGAATCCAACTCAGCTCTGTACCAATTCATATCATCTTCCATATTAAGAATCTGTAAATAATCAATTGACCTTAATTAGTCCCAATTTTAATACCAAAAAATAAAAAAAGAATTAAAAATAAACTATCGATAAATACTGGATATAAATTCCAATCCAGAGTAATAAAAGTCACTTGTAGTGACACCCAAGTAGAAACAGTATCACGGTATCATGTGATTATCACAAACAAAACGATAGCATATGATCTTATGTTTAAATTTATAAATAAACCCATACATCTATAGATAATATTTAAACAAACCTTTAAAACTTGATTTCTACGAAAACTCAACTCGTCCTCAGCTGTTGCTGTAAAATCATGTTTTGCCGTAGCCTCCATTCTTGATGTCAAAAATAGCAATTAAATGGATCCGGAATTTTACTGGCTATTAACTTTTGAATAAATAATTACCACAATAAATAAAACCTTGAAAAGTCTTTTTAAAATACTCGGTCACCACGATCGCGATCACGTTTCACTTATCGCTGGCAATTAAAATCCAGCAGAACAAATAACCACAGTTTAAATAAAATCTAAACGTTTTTTTAAAATTAAAATAAAGGTTATTAGTTGTGCTGCAGACAATAGACAAGGTTGATAGATTTTCTCTTGACTTATTTAGCCTCCCCCCAGGCTCCAAAGCACTTCTTTTCAGAACAAGTGTACACTGGCTATAACAATCTTGCTTATACTTAATATCTATACTTTTAACTCGTGTGTGTCCTATTTTAAAACTCGTCTACTAAATAATCACAACAATTATTTTAATTAATCCACTGGTCTATCAGTATGTAAAAAATAATTATTTATATTCAAATTATTTTGTGTACTTACTTAAAAAAAAAAAATAGTAATTTACATTAAACTGTCACTTGTAATGCAATACGCATATATTATGTATGTATATATATATATATGTATATGTATATATATATATTAATACTTATGAGCACCCATGATGGTGTTTGTCTTATTATCAGACATAAAATAATCTCTCTCGTTTGGTCTCGCGAGTTATCCTGATCTATAATCCGTGATGTCCTGATATTAATAAAATATAATAATAATAATAATAATAACAATAATAATATCAATAATAATAATAAATTGGTGTAAGATACGAGGATGAGGATGACGAGGACGACAACGACGACGACGGCGGATGCCTCGACCACCTCCTCAAATTAAATTCCTCTGCGCAGGCACCTTTGCGTCGGCACCCTCTCTCTCTTTCTCTCTCGCTCCCTCTGGATCTCCGTTCCTCAGACTCAGACTTTAACCAACTACTATATGGTTATATGGCTTATGTGTATTAACACTGACGTCACATTCGAGATTATTCCACACACACTCACCAGCGCACTAAATATATACACTACATTCGACAAAACACTTGTTTTTTTTTTTTTTTTTTTTTTATTTTAAATATCTGCTTATAAATAAACGTCACTTTTTTAAAACCATCGATACGTCATAGAATTTATGACTAGTGTGCTATGATACTTTTTATTATCATTCACGAATAATTATTTATCAAATGTAAAATTTATTTTTAAAACACGCGGTATATTATTTATTTAATTGTTGATTATTATTTTTATCGGGACTATTTTTTTTGACGTATTGATACGCATGCGCGTTCGCCGCCATTTTTCATTGCGCCATCTTATTTTTTGATATTTAGATTTTAATTATCTTTTAATTTATAATCATTTATTTTTAATTACTTTTATCAGACGTCTAGCTGTCAACTCTGAAATGAGCGCGCTGATAATTTGAATTTAAAATTTCAAAATTTAAATTTTATTATTAATATAGAGATAGAGGTATGAGTTTTTGTGTGGATGTGAGGTAATTGATGTCGGACAATAATATTTATACATGATACATATAAAAGTATATACTGGCGTAGTAATACACGTGCAGTAGCGCGGAAATTAAATTATTTGTGATACCGATGTCAGTTTGCTGCTGCGAATAACTTGTTGCCATAAATAATAAAGATAACGAGGTTTGTTATGAAATAAACAATTATTTAGCAGCAATGACGCATTGACTTTTATTTTTATTTAAATAAATAAAAAAAAATCTGTGACTATGATTTATTTAAATAATTATAAATTTGTCTTTTTGATCGGCCCCCCGGTAAACCCATGAATAATTGCGTGTTCACTTCCTGTTCTCTATATCCGCTTTACTGTTGATGCCAGACAACTTCCGCCCACACTCAATAAAAAAATAGTGAATTGTGTGCAATTCGATTAAGATGACTATCCTGCTGTCATTATTTTATTTAATTCACTTATTTATTAAATAATAAAATTCAACGAGGCGTAAGTCGTAAAAAAAATGTATTCAAATTTTTGGCGCTAGTCTTGTGGAAACAATTTTAAATTTATGTCAGAAACTGACGTCAACCTTGCGCTGGCATTAACAATCCTCATTGTAATTACCATGTACAAGTACATTACATTTACACTTTACAGCTCTTTTGCAACAGATCTCGTACTCGTGATTAGATACTCGGGTGTTAAAAAAAAAAAATGAAAGCTATGAAAAATTTTTTACTCAAGATTACTTGGTATTGGGCGCCGTAAATCTCAAGGTAGATGGAAATATCGATTGGGTCTTTGAGAAAACCTCTAAGAGAAATTAAGAAAGGTGATATAAAAAATAAAAAAAGGTACAATCGAGCTGTCAGATGATGAAAGGTATTCATGAGATACTTTACAGTTTTAAAATTTTTTAGTTGTCGATCGTAAATAAAATACAGCGTAAAAACTACGAAAAGTGATAAACACTTTTTTTCCACGTGTGCTGAAATATTACGCGTGAGTTATTTTACCTTAGGGTCAGCGATCTTACAATTTCACGTGAACTCATGTTTCCACCTTTACTTTATATTTATATATATATATATATTCATATGTATATGTATCTATATGTCTAGATATATATATAACTGATCGATTGCTCCAACAAATATTCCATGAGTTGAGATGCTCGAGTGACTCACGTGTCTTCCCCACTAGTCAGTGTCATGTTGCCCTGAAGCTAAACTCAAGATCTACAGATACCTCTCTCATATAATATGAATATGAGTAGACAACTTTTATTTTTTTCTATTTATTTCTGAAATTAAAAAAATAAATCATTATTTTTACCTGAAAATACTCAAAAAAATAAACAAGTCAATAAAATGGTGCAAATTTCTGGGTAACGGAATTTATGTCACTTTTTATGCGTCAACGAAACCCGAAGCAAAGGCACCAGACAAAAGTGACTGTTTAAACATTTTGTACGTGTAGTATAAGTTAATGGTTGGTACAGTTTAGCTTTAGCTACCTAACATAACAGCAACTAAACATAACTCAGCTACAGCTACACAGGAACATTCTGAGCTGACTCGATAAGAGTGAGACCGTAAATGGAGTTTTGCTACCTGAGAAACTGAGAAAGAGACTGAGAAATTTGTGCCAGAACCCTGACGTCATCTTCTGACGCAGGATGGAGAGTTTATAGCACAGTGGGTTGTTATCCAACGAGCAGAAACCATCAGCATCAGCCATATTCTTCACTGCTTATACTTTTTGCTGCTGATGCTGCTGCTGTATATATATTTATATATTATTCTAGATGACTTGATAGCAAATCTATAATAATATTCAGACTACAAGAGACATCGCTCATTTACATAATTCCTTTTTTCTCTTAATTTTTTTCGTGTATTTTTAAACTCCCTCAGTATTTTTATCTCGTTATTTTTTATTTCAGAATATATAACAACCGCAACAATAACAATAATAATTATTATTATTATTATCAACAAATGTTTGGTAATTTGGAGTGAAATCGAGGCAAGAAAGTGCTGCCACCTAGAATAATGAGACAGTTGATACAAGAGAAACCTGTGCGGGTTTACCTCGACATAAAGATTAAAATAGACACATATGTTGTGTTGCTGGTGGGTCTGGTGTAGACTCTGCTCTGGGAACTCAACTCGAGTGTACACTGTACGAAAATCAACAGATACTTAAATGCAAACGTCTCTGCTCACATAAATGGATCGTTGTAACAGGTGTTTTTAGCTGACAGAGAGGGGGTTTTCACAGGTGGCCCTCAACTCACTCGGCTTTCATCTGTATAAAGTATAAATGTAAACACACTATCATCACACATACATCTATATATATATTTTTATACATAAAGAAATTAAAAGCACAAAGCCCCGTACGAGTGAGAGCAAGAATTATCGCGGTACGTATTGCAATATTTTTTAAAAATAATTTTAGCTCCAAAGAATTTTTTAACTTCATGTACATAAAAATTGTTGGAAAGAGAATTCTCTTAGGATCATTAGCGTGAACCACGAAGCATGGAATTCTTGACCACTAAGAACCATCCGGTTGAGTCTACTCAACCGATCTCAGCATTTGGCCTGGCCGCAATCTGCGGCCGCTGGTTTTCCCGATCTTTCTGCTGAATTGCATTAGACATTGCTGAAGTCCAAGTATCAGCATCAACAATAACCTCATCATCAGAAGCAACAGCAGCAGCAGCAGCTAAAGACGGCTTATAGCAAATGTCCTTTGATGAATTTAATTATTATAATCACCAGTCCATATTCAAATTTATATTAAAAACATCAGCAGTCAGAGACAATTTAAATATCCTCTGATGTCTGGTATATACATAAATATATTTATCGGGCTTGGCAGTCAATCGGATTAACTGACCAGTCAAAAATAATTTCGACATATCTCATACTCTCTCACTGGACTATTTTACATTCCGTGCACATGTATATATATGTATACGCAGCCCGAAATAGAATAGAATAGGATATTGGAGTCGACTGAACCGAACTGGACTGGACTGGATGATAGAACTGGAGAATGTGTTGGTTGACATGTACATCCATATATTTCGGATACATAATTGTGTAGTTATATAACACATATGCGAGTGTATATATTTGGGCTGGACACGTTGTCAATGTTTGAGTGTTATCGACGTGCAATTGAAGCAAGGAAAGGCAATTAGTAACAGCAATGATTAATTAATCAAGTACATTTCCATGTTCCATCACGTTCATATGTCCATCCACTATATGTTTGTATGCATATATCTCTCATTCCATATATATCACCCACCCTCAATATTACTATTGACATTTTATATACATTTTCATTATTATTTCAATATACTCCTGTCATTAATAATCTCCATATTCATTTTCCTCGTTACTATTTATCAAATTATAATATTAATAGCAACGAACCAGCTACATATACTTGTATAAAAAATGGTGAAAGTGACAAATAGGCGAAAATTTAGGCTCTGCAATGGCTAATTCGGATGATAAATCAAAGTCCAGCCTCCGACTCACCTCAACTAATATAATGTACATTACATATGTGTTGTATTATATGTAATGTTAAGTGTATATATGTATATATAGGTGAAGAGCACCGTACCGTTTATCCACTGGCAGATCCCGCTATTTCATGGGAATCGAGAGGGGATGAGAAACGTTGTTGTCGCGGACTACTCGACCCATATAAACGATGCGAACAGAACAGTGAACGAACCACGCGTGGCTGATGCGACACACATATACATATATACATACATACATACATACATACTTACAATATATAAACAGAGGAGAGGAAGACAAGAGTCATCTCTCTGGTGGTATAGTAGTATCTGGCAAACGGGAGCAGCACGTGCGCGTTTACGTGTATCATAGTAGCGACTCTTATAGTATCCATGGTATGGGGATCGGGGACTGGGGATGGGTATAATGTGTTTAGTCGGATTGACCGATCATCCAGCCTGCTGATGTACAATAACTCAAAACAACTGTCTCTGCTATTATATATCTGCCTCTACTCAACTCATATCACCAAAGTGACAACAACTCTATCCCTACTACCCAATTATTTTCTTCTTACTCTGTCTCCCTCTTTCTCTCACTCCATTATAATAATAAACATTCGGCTTCGGGTTCTTTAATAACAAACTCTCTTGTTCCCTCTCTCGCTTACACAAATTCCCTCCTTGTCCTGGTGGTATCGTCGATGATTCGCCAACCAGTGTAGTATCGGTAGTCTACTACTGCCATGAGCAGGCCATTAATTTAATGTCTCACGGCCATTCACCTAGAATTATTATACTACAACACAACACAACACAGAAAACCAATACGACAACGACGCCAGGAATCATCGTATTACTATTACTACTATTATATATTATTATTATGTTCATTCATAAATTCTTATCTCACAAGTTTATTAAACGGTCGATAGAAAAATAACGTGGATCGTGGGCGAGTCATTGTTTTGCGTTTACATATTATTAGGTAGCATGCACGGATATACCATTTGCTTGTGTACATGTGTTACACATATGCACTTACGTACATTTATATATAAAAGTGTGTGTGTGTGTGTTGCTGATGTTTAATATACGAATATATAGATGTAGTACGTAGTACATGCGAGTAGCTCGAGTGATCCGAGACGTCACGTGCTCTCTTATGTTTACACTGAGCCAAGTGGTGTTGCTGACCTGGGTCAAGGTTGCCCCAATGGCTTTCGTAATCTTTGATTTAGATAACATGCTCTTTACAGTTATTGTATATCTTTACTCTTGCATATAATTTACGTGTGTATATAAAATTTAAGCCGACTGCTCAATAACGACAACCTCCAAATCAACATCAACGTCATCATCGTCGGTAATAAACACACTTGTGCCATTTACTACTCACTGTATTGATCAATTACTATCTCAAAATAAAACCCAAGTATTATTGATCACTGATCCAATTAATTGGTAATTAACCGCGAGGTATTTAATTAGCTGTATCAATACCTGTGCAATCTGATTGATTGAGTTTATGATTTGATAATAAATTAAAACGAATTATCAATGAGAATTAATTTTCAGAGAACTGATTTACTCCAAGGACAAAAGCACGTTTGTTGTGTGTCTCTGCAGACTCTGTCACTGTCACTGTCATATATCTTAATAGTTTAAGTTCCCTCAAGTTATTTATATCACATCGGCTTAAGCTCAAGCTCATTAGTAGAGTCATCAATCTGAGCGGTACCGACGGTCTCAGCCGCGACGGTGGCATATATTACACCACTCGTATACATAATACTATCGAATCCGCAGTACGATACCACCGCGACGACGACTACTACTACTACTACTACAAAAACAAGTGTACTCCACTTTCATTCAGTAATTCTAAAAATAAGCTGCTGCCGATTCACAACGCATGAATGACAATCGAGTTGTAGGGAATGGAAGGACGTAGTGCGGATACGGGGAATTGAATTCTTCGTCCTCTACACTATACATATATATACTGCTACACTCCATCCATCCATATATATATATATATATATATATATATATATATATATATATATATCTATATATCTTTTCCCTATCCCTCTCACTCTAGCTTTCTCCTTTCGTCGTTGGTTGACCCTGAAATTTTGCGAAAATCGATTAACATAGACTGTTACATAAATCTGTGTTACACCAGCTATCTATCTCACCCATTCTCTAGCTCTTGGATGCTAATTCTCAATTGGGTTATAGTAAGGGCAGTGTGTACTGTCATGGTAACTTAAATTTGAATTGTTCCAAGTAATGACTTATTTTTGAGGTAACTTTTAAGCCTTTCCCGACGGTCGCTGCGCTTGGTGCTGATGACGATGACGGAAAATGTGATAGTTTTTGCTTGAGATAACTCAGATATCGATCTCATCGAGATCCCCTTGGTACAACCATGACAAGTGAAGTAGTTCAGCGTGAGTATGACAGCACCAGCAGGGGCGGATCATCCGATAAAAAACATTTCCCGGATAGGACGTTGCTACGCTTACAACATCAGCTCATACTTGGGTCCTTCTATCTTTATATAATCGATATACACATACATCGATATATACACACTCACCCACACTTTTATTTATTTTGTATACAATAAGTTATAAAATATGTGGCGGTTCAATACATCTTTTAGTTGTTGCCTAATATATATACATATATAATACATAAATCCAATAACTTTACTCTTCCTCTTTCGCTTTACAATATATATTTTAGTTGGTTCTCGTGAAAGAATTTTTAATAAACGCATATTTTAGCCTTTATTAGACGGATAAAAAAAAATTTTACTTGATTTGCATAAAAAAATATTTAGTTGTAAGTTTTAAGAGAAAAATTGATAAAATTATAAACAATTTTTTCTATTATGGTTATTGGAGGTAATTTATTTCAAGTATGACCGTAACATTAATTTAAAAAAAAAAAAAATCGCTTCAAAGTAACGAGATTTATTAATAAAACGCCAAGTAATTTCCGCAGATCAATAATTGATAACAACTTTAATGTCATGAATTACTTTTTTTATCAATTAACTTCAAAAATATCCGAGTTCTTTTATTGATAATTTTGGCGGGTGACAGCCCTAGGAGGACGTCATTAGAAGGACAAGTCAAATTGATTGATAGAATATGAAGGACATAAAAAAAACCCGCTCATAAGTCTATACAATAATAATTTCTTTATATATGTATATATTAAAAGTTTCATATTTTTACCTGCGACAAAAATTTGAATTATTAGAAAAATATTACAATTTTAAGTCATTCGAAAAAAATTTTGGAGTTATTCGTAAATTTTCAAATAATTCGAAGTTTGAATTATTCGCACACCCCTAATATATATATATATATATATGTATATATTTATGGTAATAATAATAGTAATAGTAAGTAATAATAAATAAATAACGATTGACATTTGACACAAGTTGTTTTAATATCAAGGTCATCGTATTCTTTGTGACAATAAAATATAAAAAATGAAATAAAATAAAACAGTATCACATACAATTGGATTTCGTAGAATAATAGAGACGCAAAGCGAATGACCTGTTGCTGAGACAATAAACCATTCAACGATCAATAGCTTTATTTTTTAATTTTTATTAGATTACATCCGCGTACTACAGACTAATAATATTTATTTATCTAATTATAATTATCTATAAATATATACAGCTTTTTATAGTGCAAGTGTTTTAATAACTTTTAGTAAATTTAATTATGAGTAATGAAAATTAATCACTGTAATTTTTGAAGCGTCAGCAGCAAGAGCTTTGAAGAGTAAAGACCAAATACGAGGAACAAGTTGAAAATCACTGGCGTACTTTATCAAGCCCAGCTGCAGCGATATTAATATCTACAGATAAAAATTACTGGCTTTAAACAAGTTATAAAAATAATGACAAAAATATTAGACAAAAGTCAAGACTTTTTTTTTTTTTTTTTAACAAAAGACAACGGGTAAAAAAATGAATAAAGATAAATTCCAATTAAAAAGTATAAGTTAAAAAAATAATGAGCTGAGCCAGTGGATATGGAAGTTGTTAAATGTACCCAGTGATTCTCATGATAATTAAAAAATCACAGTATATATTTAAATCTATAAAAGTACGTGGAATATACGCGTTGGAATGAAGTCTGGCAACCCTGCGCGGAGTTTAACTTGCGGGGTTGAATTTCAAACGTTTGCAGCAGCAGCAGCAATGATACGAGGGGCTCACGCTCACAACCAGCAGGCAGCAGCACACATCTACACTCTCTACATACAATGCACACACAACACACACACATTTATGGAGACGTGGTGTGCAAAGCATTACATGTAGAGGGGAGCAAGTAAAGTGAAGGTTTCGTATTGTGTCGGTGGTGGTGTGCTGCCTTAGCTCAGCTCGTTCTTGCTCACTCAGTATATGCTGTAGCTGGTTGGTTCTATACTTACATTACTCGGTATATAATATAACGGTGCCGTCGACGGCAGTGGTGTGCTGTAGAGCTGTACTCTGTATAGGAGACGACGGCCATGCTGCGGGCTTATGGACGCCTGGTAGGCGGACAAACAGAGTGGAAAACTGACGGCCCCTTCCTTTACTTATATTACTTGCCAGGTTGGGTTCAAGTTCCGTCACCGGTTCGACGATTTTACCGTCGCACGAATATCCATACCCAACACCAGCAAGGCCTAAAAATATTATTCATCCTTACGGTGTTCCGAAAAAAATTTACCTAAAAAAAAAAAAAAATACATTTATAAAATTTAATGAATATTCTATAGCCCGCTACAAATTTATGTATCCGGGGATTAATAGTTTTCTTTCCAAGAGATGCATAATTAACTAGGGCTGACCTGTGATCTTTAACCCTTTGTTATCTATATCGGTTTATCCCAAAATACTTATTGCAGCGCATAGTAATGACTCTCTACCTGAAAATAATTCGAAAACGAACCGACTGCTATGCGAGAATACCGAAAATACCGAGTGGAGTATAGGGCTCGGATTTAAATTTAAAACCACTTAAAATAATTACTGGGCAAAAAAAAACCTTAAGTGATTTTATTTTTTCCTCAGTAAAACTATTTTAGCATTTCCTAATTGCTTAAGTAATTAAATAAATATTAGAGTAATATCTTTATGCATTTATTTTGAATGACAACAATAAAACACACATATATATATATATAGGTATATGTATATATAAAAGCAACTGTTGTACATATTTATCTATTCTATAAACGTAAAGTTAGTTGGGTGTATAGCATGATTCGTTCAGCACTTTCCATCAGTATGCCTGGCTCAAGTTAACCGATGGATAGGAGGCGAGCGGAACGCGAGGATGTTAGTCTTGGTCTTATGGCAGCAGCACAGAATACCGTCGCCGTGGTGTGCTGCCGTGTGTGTAAGTCTCCATGTACATATAGACGGGCTGTCATGCCAGCGAGGACTGAGGACTTTCAAGCAGAGAGGGACGGAGCTGAGTGTAAGATAGAATAGATAAGAAAGACGACAGCGAGGGTCCGGGTGAGAGAGTGAGCACGTAGCAGCCCGATGGTGGTGGTGTTCCTCGTCGGCTGTCACGGTGTTGGTAGAGCGCCATTGGTGTAGAGATAAAAGACTGGGGTGTGCAGTAGTGTGCAGTGGGATTACCACCGACACGGACAGCACACCATCAACCGACGAGGAGCCGTCCCACGGACAACTGCCGAGTACTTGCCGTTCGCACACTCCTAAACTCTATATATACCTCGTCCATGCGCGCGCATAACTTTGCCATCTGTGTACTTGTACATAATGTTGATCCACATCCACATGTGTACCAACACACTCTGCATCCTACATACTGAAGACTGTAGACTATAGACTATAGACCGGCATCATCATCCTACACCTACATGACGTTATATTACACTGGATAGAAGCTATACTCGGTACTCTGCTGTATGGTACTCGATGTGTCATGATCATGATATTCTTCTACATCTATTATATCTACTCTACTCTTATCTTGTCTACTTTGTTAGATGCTGATCACATGTGAAACTGGAGTATAGGAAGGATGGCGTCGCGATGTCGACGTCTAATATCATCCTGACTCAATACTACAGTTGTGTCATGTACATCCACGTCTCAAATGCTGACATACGTCAAGATATCTGGTATTAGTATGTAACAGTAGCAGCAGCAGCAGATGTAGATGATGTAGAAATAGGAGCTGACAAAGTAAAGCCAGATAGATGTGTGTATCTACAATATGTATAAAGCAAATTTACGAGGACATATCAGTGGACATTCGCACACCAGGATTGGATGGTATTTGAAATTTAACGGCAATATATATCTGGTAGAAGCAGGATCGGAGCAGCAGCAGCAGCAACCCCTGTTGTGTGGTGGCACTGGTGCTATGCTTCAATACCAACGTGTGGTGATGGAGATTGTACGGCCTATACGGGTGCAGCAGCTGAATCCCCCAGTGCCAGGACCCAGCACATACTGCTGTACGAATGAGGCTACAAGCGAAAGCTCTCTCACGTGTATTGTGCTGTATTAAGGCTGTTTGTTCCACTCGTACATGCTGGCTACCACTACAGACTACTCTAGCCTTACATTCTGCTTTATGCTTGGCTTTGTACTTGTATGTATTCATCGGTGTATTTATACAAAAGCAGTAGCGTGCACTCGCGCATATCCTTTACGTGCATTTAACATCCATCATATGTATTTATGTATTAATATATATATATATACAAGTAGAGTGGATAGGACTGGAGTCTGGAGTAGTCAAAAGGATCGAGTCCAGCAGCGTAACGAGCATGAGAGCCAGCAGAGAGCGAGTTGAAGCAAGCGATGCCAGGCATCGGTTCGGTACGGGGCTACGGCACTGGGTTGTACCTCCCAGGCAGCTTCAACATCGATTTCTAGTCGCTTACCCAGCAGCACGATCGAGCGAGAGAACGCTAACTCTACAACTACACTCTACCGACGACTACCACCAAGACTAGACTACACCAACCAGCCAACCAACCAAAGCCTTCCTATGCCGATACAACGCACACTACTCGTGTAGATAGATAACAAAATATATATATGCCCAGATATTATTATTCTCCACTAACAAATAGAGAATCCGGTTTTCATATTTCATATATTTTTTTAGGAACATACGTTTATATATAAATTGTACTGAGAGTACTCGGGCTCGGGGTCTGACGGAAAAATTTCAATTGGACCCGAAGGCTCCAACAAGGGTGCAAAGCATTAAAAGTAGTTTTGTAAGATTCTGTCTATTCTGTGTGCGTTTGTGTGAAGCAGAAGTAGTAGGGAGCGTAGAAGGAGAGTTGAGTCGGACGTTGTCGAGGTTCGCGGGGTCTGGGGGGACGGGGACGAGGGACAGTTGGCGTGGAAGGTCGGTTGCGCGAGCAACGTGATACGTGAGCAAATGTGTGTGTGTGTGTGTGTGTCGGCTTCGGCTGGCTCTTTACTTGGGGAATTATTTAAAATGATGATGCCACGGTGGGGAGACCCAGTTGGTATCGACTTTGGTGCCCTCGTTCGGGTGATGGGCAAACTATTCCCAACGCAAATGGACTTTGCTGGTGCTTTATACTCGTAGGCACTGTCGAGCATTGAGAGTTACATCCAACTCTCTCCTCATTCTCTGTACGTCTATACTAATCCGAGATCTCCGTGCTGTTCTGTTCTCGTTTCGCGAGCGAGCCGTATTATCATCAGCGCGCTTACAATAATACTAAACCAACAGCCAGCGTGCGAGCGTGTGAGTGAGAGTGTGAATATTATTATCATCGTCGGCGTGTATGCGCGTGTCTTTAAACGAACCCCGCACCTACATCACTGACTCTGATTGTCACAACCAATACAACTTTTGTGTACAATAAAAAATAAAAAAATATTATTTCACGTATACCGTAGACGCACCGAAGTGCATCGTGGCTCCAACTCTGATAACTACTGGTGAGCAATCGGTACCTACATACATTTAAATAGAAAAAAATTAAAAAATAAGCAATTGACTTTTTACTGATTCTGTTCCCATTGCTGTCGTTGTTTACAATATTTTTATAATAATAATAATTATTATTATTATTGTTGTTGCTAGTGAGATTCTGAGCAAATATTTTTTTTATTGCTATTTTTTGCTCACTCACTACTTACTACTTGTAGACTTGTTCACTTTGTCATTATCCACACACACGCACACACCTCGTTGTCATCATCGTCATGGTCGTCGTCGCGGTTGTGTGTCGTGTGTGGTGACGATGGGAACGTGAGAAACAGTATTTCAAATAACAAACATATATATATACATGTATATATATATGAATAATTACATTTATCAATAAAATTAAAAATATTTTAATTACAATATATTAAATTTTATTTATTATAATTTTTATTATTTGTTTGTTTTTTTTTGTTATTTTTAAAAAAAAGTTACCACCAGCCGTGGGAATGCTGTTGCTGCTGCTGACATACGTTCAAGTGGAGCGTAAATGGAACGAGTGACATCGCACTGAGAGACAAGGACAAGCGACTTCTACGTCGAGCAGTGGAGAAAAGTATACTGGCTTTGTGGTGATAAGCACTGACTTTAAAAACTTTAAATTTTGTGTTAACTTTTTTTTTATTTTATTCATTTTTGTAATTTTTACTCCGATACGAGTAATCATCAGTGGCTGGGAGTAGCTGTTGAAAAGTAATTGTCTCGAACGGCTGAAAGTGCGGGTAATACTGCAGAGAGAAGTATCCGCATTTTGTAATTTTTAAATTTTCCCGGACGTACGCCCGAGCGAGATTGTCGTTTACAGTTGAGGTCGGTGGCAGTTGCCACGAGTGACACAGTCGAAAATTTTATATACATATATATATATATATACATATATACATACATACATATTTATCTGGGCAATATATATATATATAAAAAAAGCAGGACGCGTGTGTGCGATTGCGACGCGCCGAGAGGAAAGGGAACGTCGAGCAAGAAGAGAGGGGGAAAAGAGGAGGCGGCATTTGCTCCGTGAAGTGGCGCCCCCTATTGGTCGAGGCTCCCCCACCAGAAGCAAGACGGCAAGGGGACAGTGAGTGTGGGGCTGATCGCACGATTTTCTCCCACCATCGGCACATAGAATTTCGCAAGGACTGAGTATCGCGCCCTATGAAGTCGTAGCGAGATTACATTTGAGTCCGTAGTGATCGGTACATCAGCGGGCTTACACTGAGGCTCTTTAAAAAAAGTATTTGAGTTTAAATCCAAAACGGCGGAGTGAGTTTGGGTATTTTTTGAAATAAAATACCCAGAGCCTGGTAGAGTAACCAGTGGTGTTTCTGATTGGTCATAGTCGAGGGAATAGTGGGTTTCACTGGTGGAAGAGAAACCAGTCGTGTCGTGAACGGCTTCGTGTTAACATTAAAGTCGTTTGTGCTGAATTAAAAATAATAAATTTATTTAAAATAATAATAATATTATTTAGTATTATTATTATTCTGTTATTATATTATCGTGGTTGTCCTAGATCTTGTGATATCAGTAACCGCGTGGATCGTACGCACTGTATGTCCATGCTGTTTGGTTGTTCCGTCACCGGCTGCATACGAGTTTACTCGTAACTGGTAGTTGTGAGTACCATACATACACATCTACATCACATTCACATCCAAACACAATCACTGAGGGATTAAAAGGAGACAGAAGGAAGAGACAGGGTGAAATACAATCCATCTCACTCACTCACTCTCTCACGCGGCGGTTAAAACGCTCACGGACACCAAGAGAAGAGGGGGAATTATTTTATTGGAGTAATAAGAACAAGAGGAACAAGCGCAGACCTACTGCTAGGAGATAAAAAGAGACAGAGACATATATTGTCTGTCCATCGCGTCACTGGCGCCCTCTATACGTCGTAAAATAAATTACAGTTTTCACAATGGCTTCCGTGAGAGATACGGCGACTTTCTTTGCCGAGGGTACGGCGAGCCAATTCGAACATGTTATTAAATTGTATCCCCAGGCATTGAGACTCAAGGCCGATAGGAAAACCAAGAAACCCGAGGAACTCATTAAATTGGACAATTGGTAAGTTGCTACTCATCTAACGCCACCATATCTAGACTACATATTTCCCCACATATATAGATATACGTACATTTATATAGAGTTTAATATATATATTAAAAATAATATTTAACACACATGGAGCTTTTGAGAGCTGTCGTGTTGTCTTGAACAGGAGTCTTCTGGTAAGTCGTATGTGTATGGTATCCATCCATCCTCTGCCTGGTTTTATATTACGAAGAGTACATACATGTACTTGAGCAAAAGTATCAGCAGCAGCAGAATAAACGGCAGACGGGTTTAGCTTTTACAAGACACAGCACACACGGGACAATGAACCCGTACCGTGCCGTGGGTACTCGTCCGCTTGCCAGCACGTAGCACACTGTGCCCGTGTGTTTAAACGCACAACTTCCAATCTCAATCTGTTTCCCCTCGTTTATCCGACACCACCCCCCGCGATCCACCGACAGATCTCTATTAACAACACACTCACTCGCCTTTACTTATGTTATAGACTTTGACAATTTGGCAGCCTTTAAATACACACACACACACACACACACTTACACATGGAGAACACACGCACGAGAGCTATCTACGTCATCAGTAATTGCTTTCCTTTCCTCATCATTATCATCACCACGAGTTTTATCCAATATACACAACTGTCACGTGCTCGTTCACCCTCTTCTTTATTTATTTATTTATTTTTTTTTTTTATTACATATTTAAATCTTTTGTCTTTGCCGCGTTTTTATTTTTTAAAATTTTATTTACTTGATCAAAAACAGCTGGCTCATGCACTCAAGCTCTCGTTCCTTTTATCAATAAAGTTTTTTTATGTTCCTTTAATTTTCTTCTTCTAATCGCAATAAAAAATTCAATAAATCACTTTGTCGCTATAAAAAATTTATGTCCACATGACATTTTAATAGAAGCGCTTTAAATACTTTTAGATCTTGTTAAATATTTAATTAATAAAATTAATTATCCGATAGATAATTTATTTAAAATATAAAATATAAATTTATTGATATAATTAACTCAATTTTATTTAATATAATTATTGATTATTATAATTATTATAACTTTATAGACTCTAGTTTATTATTAAATCAATTGATGACATTTTATTAGATGAAAAAAAAAAAAAAAAAAAATTACGGACATTTATAAAAGTACAGAGCTCGCATTTTTTTTTTATTCCGGCATCTGAAAAAATTAATAGCGACGGCTATTGATCGGGAGGTTTTTTTTTTTTTTAAATCCAACTCTATTGATTCAAGTAAATTTCAAATTTATTATTTCAATAAAATAATTATTATTACAGATTTTTTATTAATTGAAAATAAAAAGTTTTGTTGTTTGGTGTTGAGTTTAATCGATAAACGATACTGAGTTTTAATTTCTCGTTGCTTTTATTATTTAAATTCTGTAATACACATTCGCAATTAGTATTTACTAAATCCTATTCAACAGTTAATTAACTAATTACGAATCTATTGATTAAATACTGATAGATAAAATAAATTCGTGCTCGTAAAGTAACGGAGTATTATTGAACATCGAGAGCCAGATGAAAGTTTAAAGTTTAATGCTATAAAGTTTGAGTAGTTTTCGTGTACAATGCTGATGACTAGTACACAGCTAAGTACATACTCTTAGTACTAGACGTATGTCAGTATCACAAGAAAAAAATCTACTCAACTTTTAAATTTTTGTTTGCTGATCAATCAATTTTTTTTTTTTTTTTTTTTTTTTTTTTCAAAAAATTTGTCATTCAACTCCAGTTTTTATGCATTTGTTTGCTTACATAAATTTATTGACTCCAAAATTTTTTAAAAATTACTCGGGATTATTGTAACTTTTACATGATACTGAAGTTAGCCGTCTAATAATTTTTTTAAACTGATAAATTAAAACAAAAACAAAATATTTGAAAAAATTTCACTTATAGTTTTTTAAATTTTCTACATGTGCATATTTTTACTTTATTTTTTTTTTTAATTAAAGTTGAAAAACAAATTCAAAAATTTTTAAATCTGCTAACCAGGATCGTATTTTTAATTGGGCTTGAGTTTTTGCTCCATTTTTTTTTTTTTTTATGTGGTATAAAATTGTTGTGATATTTATTTATGAGTTATGAGCAATAAGTTTTGTAGAGAAGAATAGATATAATAAATGAAATATATAAAGAAGCGTATAACGAGTGATTGTGTCAAGGCTGTTTTTGTTGGAGCGCGTTGCGTGCTGAGAGCGGCTCTCAAAATGGACGCAAGCATGCTGACGCAGCATGCTCAAATGTAACTCTTTCCTCATCGTACATCCTATACCAATTACTGAATGCCTTAAATTAATTTATAAGTGGTAAAAAAAATATTTTTTTTTATTATTCGCCAAAAAAGAACAAAAAAATATCCACAATAGCTTTTAATCGAAATAATTTAACTTATCTATTAATTAATTAATTGTTAATTGTGTGTTTAATTGCTTTTTTTTAAGGTACCAAAATGAGCTGCCAAAAAAAATAAAATCCCGCGGCAAAGACGCCCATCTTAATCACGAAGAGTTGGTTCAAACAATGAAATGGAAACAGACAGTAAGTTTTATTATTGGAGAGAGACGAAACTGGATATTTATTTGACCATTAATGATTTTTTTTGTTGTAATTTTTTTATTTCAGCGCGGCAAGTTTTATCCGCAGCTATCGTATTTGGTAAAAGTAAACACTCCCCGAGCAGTGATGGCTGAGACGAAAAAAGCCTTCAAAAAACTTCCAAACTTGGAGCAAGCTATTACCGCACTATCGAATCTCAAAGGAGTTGGCACGACGATGGCATCAGCACTGCTTGCTGCCGCATCACCGGAGAACGCGCCCTTCATGGCTGATGAGTGTCTGATGGCGATACCTGAAATCGAGGGCATTGATTACACGACCAAGGAGTACCTTAATTTTGTTCAACACATCCAGACTACCGTTGAGAGGCTTAACAAACAAAGTAAGTATTTTTTCTTGTCTTGATACCCTCCGAGTTATATAAAAAACTTTTTTTTTCTTTTTTTAATCCTATTACTTGAGATATTTTAGTACTCGAGCTATTGATTTTAGACTTCAGATCAATAAGAAATTAAATTCTTTTTTTTTTTATTTGATGCATAAAATCAATAGAGTTGACTTTTGAGATGAGAAATAAAGAGTCTAGTCCATCTTTTATTTAATATAAAATATAAGTCGCGTTAATAAAAATTGAGGACCGAGCATGACTGAATTAATAAAATTACAGCGTCGAATGGAAAGACTTGGAGCCCTCATCGAGTAGAATTGGCCTTGTGGACTCACTATATCGCATCAGAGATGAAACCAGAGTTGCTCGACGGAATACCCGGAGTGACGGAAAACGGTAAAACTCACTCAGCGAGCAACGGAGACGCGACTGAACCCTCAGATGACAGCAACCAAGACACAGCAGTTGTTAATGGAAAAGAACCGGCAACAATTGATCCAGCAGCGATCGACGAGAACAGCACGACCACCTCCTTCACCGAGGACTCGATGGACAAACCGGCGACCCCAATAACCGCAGCGGTTGCCAGTGAGGACACAAATGACTCGTTAACAACAAACGAAAATGAAGATTGTAGCAACACATCACGGCCGACTGACAGCGAAGACACTGAAGATTCGCAGGACGCTCAGGAACCACCAACTAAAAAAATTAAAAAGTGACCTCAAAGCCTTAATTCATCATTAACTCAACAACACAACAACCAACACCACCACCACCACCCTGTCCACCATAGCCTCGTGTCGGCCAACATGACTCCGATCACTGCGAGACGTTTTTAATCGCGGGAGTTGCCACCAACTACTAAATTTAATTAAGAAAAATAAAATACATTCATTATTAAATAATTATCACCATCACCTCAGGGTCGCGAAAGTAATATCCGAACTAAAACTTTCCCAATTTTACATTATTAATAATTAATAAATAAAAAAAAAAAATATTCTCCTTCGTTTTCTCATCCTATTTAGGATCGCATATTTAATTATTATTAAATATAATTATAAATAAAAAAAAAATTGATACAAATAAAAAAAGGCCAATGTTCTTTCGTTTTAAAAATAAACTTTTGGCTTGTGCTCTTCTGTGTCTTTGTAATTTTATTATTATAAAATTATATGAGATTAACATCACGCTAATTAAAATGAATTATTTATAAAAACAATCTGTATATTTAATAATATTTTTTTGACTTATTTGTCTGAGTTTGTATTGAAGACACCGATAGTTTGTTGCGTGATCGGAGGGCTTGTCGACGCTGCTTAGATCCAAGCACGAACAAAAAAAATAATGCGTTATTTAATATAAATATAATTTATTTTTATTATTATATAACTTTCTTTACTTAACTTTTTTTTTCCTCGTTCTTTTAAATGGTCTACGGACCAGTTTATAACTTTTTTCTTATGTCATCGATATCGATAAATAAATTTATTGTATTATTTGTAATAAAAAAAAAAAAAAAATCGACCCAGCGTGACCACGATAAATAATTGTTTTTAAAAAACATAAACTCCCGCGGCTTATTTGACAGTGGCGTTATTAATAATAATTATTAATTAATTAATCTATTATTATTATAATTATAATTATAATTATTAATTATCGAATCATTACCATAATTTATAGTTGAAAAAAATAAATAAATAAATAAATAAAAAACTGCATGAGTGATGCATAAAGCAAACCAAATACCTTATAAGTACATTAAGGGAAAATAAAATGTTAGCTTTCAGTCCACTTGATCATAAACAACAACAACAACAACATTTAATAAATAATTAAATTAATTAACATGAAGTTAAATGAATAAGGAGAGAGATAATTGCAGATAAAAAAAAATTAACTCCACACACTGCACTGAGATTTTTTTGTACAGGGATATTAAAATAAACTAGTATTTTTGCATAATAATACAATGTGGAAATAATAATAATAATAATAATAATAATAATAATAATGATAATGATAATAGTAATTATTGAAGTAACAGGAAAAAAATTAAAATCACATGAGTACATTGATAATAATAATTAATAGTAAAAAAAAGAGTGAGTTGAAGTGCAAGAATGGGGTGAGTTTTATGTGTGAATATATATGATGATACTTTTGTATGATTGGAGAATATATGAGGGATATTGTGAGAAATAATTAATCAATAAGTTTTGCCATTGATGATAAATAATATTTCGTTATTCAGTTTATTATTATTATTATTGTTGTTATTATTATTATTACTAAAGAAACTGTTCCCATGTTACATATATATATTACTTATTGTAATTAAAATATAAAAAGAAATTACATCTAAAGGTCGAAATTAAATGCAGTTTTATTATTAATTATTTAAATAAAATAAATATACGGACTCTAAAGAGTTAATAAAGTAGAAAAAAAAAACTAAATATTCGATTAATTTTTTTTTCCAATCTTTTGTATTTTAGTAATTAATGAATTATGTGTTAATTCATTTTTTTTTATTATTATTAATTGTACAATTAATAAATTTGTGGCGGTTTTATTAAAGTAGTTAGTGTAGTTAATAAAATGTATTTATTTAGAAGTAAATAAACCCGAGAGTCGATCGTTATGTGATTTTTCATCATTAATGACAAGGTAAAATTAATATGACTTTATTTTATATATTAATAATAAACTAATTATATAATTTATAAATTTGTGTATGATTAGCGCTGACATTCCATAAATTTAATAGACATCAAGACAAGTCATTAATTTATCTATTTTATTCATTTACTGTCATTAATTAATTAACACTTTATTATACATTAAATATATAAATATATATATATATATATCTATAATTGTGTAAATGCGGTATTATTTTTTAAGTCCGTTGTCGCTATCGACTCATTCGCACTTAACTCATTTATTAAAATTTTATATCTTTACGTTTATTAAATAATTATACACAATTACTGTCTAATTAAATTTGTTTAAAAAAAAAAAAAATCTTGAAAAAAAAAAATAAATTGTATAATTAAATTTAGATCCTCGTTTAATTGTAAGCTTTTTTTTTGTATAAACAATTTATAAATAAACTAGCCAATAATTAAAAATGAAACATTAATTAATAATAATAATAATAATAATAATAAATAAATTAATTAAATGAAACTGTCAGCGATGTTTTGAATAAAAATAATAAATAAAATTTACAACCAGCGTAAATTTTTAATTTTAATAATTTGTCACAACATTTAAAATTTTATAAATTAACCGCGCGCTTTATGTAATAAATGGGATGTAAAGAAGGAGCCTTTGAGTAATTAATTATTAATTATTAGTAATAATAAGAATTAAAAATTAAAACAAATGAAATAAAACGTGCGGAGCACTGCCATGGAGCGACTCGCCGACACTTAGATCTATATTAATTATTATTATTATTATATATATACATTTTAGAGCACTTATTAATAATAACTTGCATGTAAAACGTAAGTCCAGGATATGTTTAGTAAATAATTATTATTTAATTTAAAATAAAGACCGAGATATGGATTAGTAGTAAGAAAATAAATAAAAATTAAAAAAATAAAGACTTGTCTTATTGTACCTAGGATCCTGGAACAATTAACATTAATGATAATAATAATAAATAATTAATAATAAACATCCTAGCGCTGGATATATAAATTTAGATATTTCACTTATGGCCTTAACTTGCAGTTAACAAACAAACAAAAAATAAATATACCGATTCACAATTATTTATTTATAATTATTAAATATATACTAAGTATGAATAAGGGTTGATGTAAGGACTAATTATTATTATTATTGTCAGTAACTTGTATTAGTTTTAACAGAACGGATGAGAAAGCGAGTTGATTAATGGAGAATATAAATAATCATCCCTTCGGTGGTGAAACCGCGTGATTTAAATCCACGAGCGCACTTGTATTTTAAATTTAAATTATTTTACGCCGATTGATAAGACGGCTTATGGCGGCAAAGGTAACAGCGATTAAAAAATAATAATAATAATAATAATAAATGATTGTAATTATCGGAGCGAATATTATGTACTGTAGTGAATGATTATTTAAAAATAATAATAAAAGTATCAGTGAATCTTATAAGACTTATTTAAATTTATGACCCAGAGTTGTGTAATTATTTATTGCAAGGAAGTAAATGGGCTGATACGATGACCTAATAATATCTAGAGCGACCAACACTTTAAATAAACTGGTAGGAGTGTCTAGACCTGCAGACGTATCAGAGACATATATATATATTTTATTATAAAGGATAAAGTCGGTGGTATTCCCCGAGACGTGTGGGGTAAGGGCGGTTACACTCAATACACTCACATGTACGGCCAACAATAATATATATATTTATATACTTATATATATGCAAGAGAGTAAGAGTGAGAGTACAAGAGTACGGAATTGTGAAACAGAGTATCACGTCTAGTCATGTAATAACGTGGTACTGACAACAGCAGACCGAGTGAGATGCTAAATTCTACAAGGGACATTATTGTATATATATATAGATTGTGTAGTAAGAAGGAATAGAAGTAAAACTAAAAGTATGGCATGAGGAGCGAAGGGAGAGATGATCGGATGAGAGAAGAGGAAGGAAGAGATAGAGAGGGTGGTATCGGGGAAACGTTATGTTCCGACAGGTCGTAGTGTGATACTCTGGATTACGTCACAGACGAAACAACTGGTTGTGGATCTCTGGGTGTGGGGGGCTGAGGGATGCGGGCTGCGGGAAGAGGGACTCTTCCAAAGGGGGTTTCCCGAGGTTCGCGGGATGTAATCCGAGGTTCTGGTGGTACTGCTGTTGCTGCTGCTGATGCTACTGCTGTTGTATTATATATGTATGTACACAGTGCGGCGGATAAAAGAGAGAACAGGAGACAGACACCCGGTGAGACCGAGAGTGACTGAGAAGAAAGAGATCCGCGGATGGGTAGCAGTGGGGTAAAGGGATGCTGGTTAGTGTGTACCAGACAGATGATATATACAAAACACAAGGTCACGAGTAAGGCCTTTAGTTGTATTAGTACCACACTATAACTACTCTACACGTAACACCGGTTTCTCGATGTATCTGTAAACATTTTGTGACGTAACACGTGCGACCTACCGACTTTGCCGTACACACAAATGTTTCACTTCTCTATTCTATCTCTTTCTCTCTCTCTATATATACACATATATATATATATACTTGTCCTGTAGACCTAAACCCGGACGGTACTGACCAACAACGTTGCTGATGGATACTTGGGAATGTGTGCTGTGGCCCAATGAAACCGCTAACACCCTAGTGCCCTTCATCTCTCTTTCTCCTGCTCCTCATTCCACCCCCTATCAATACTCTACATCTACTATATATATATATATATATATATCTACATACACTACTTATTCCTGTGACCTACTGAATGCCGTCAATAACTTATTCGCGGTTCCGCATCACAATCGACCACTTTATCAATAAAGTTTATGTTTCCTTTTAAAATATTTTTGACAGATGACGTGGCTCATTTTTCGGTGATAAAATATTGAGGGTAAAATAATAAGAGCATAAATAATAAAAAAAGTAATTAAAAATTTTCCAAGGAATAAAGAGCTCGAGTCCAAGGAGTGCTAGGTAAAGAGAAAGGTTTTCAAAAAAAAAATTCAAGGACGTTAATTTTTCATAGGGCCGTCTAATGCATTCCATTGAAAGTTTACTCCGAAGTTGAGTGAAAAGATACCCGGCTGTAAATATACTTTGTAGCTATAAATTTTTACTACCTGGGTAGAGCTCCGAATAGAAACGAATAGAAACCCGGGCCAGTTCCTTTGTAGCCTACAGATCCTACGGATTTATGCTACGGCTGAAATACAAATACATATATCGTTTTGTATGGATAGGATAGGAGGAATATAACTGATGGGCGATGGGTCTTCTCGTTGTTGAAGCAGTAGGTATAAGCCGGGCGTCCCTCAAGGGTCAAAGTTTCCCTTTGTCGTTCTATGCTGCTTCTCAACTAAACTAAACTCAACTCAACTGGCTACGGCTATACCATGGCTATGGCTCTTTATATTAGGCTTTGAGCGGACTGTCTCTGAACAGCTTTGAACAGTTCGTAGTTTCTAGCCCCTAGCATATCATGAAATAGCTGCTAGAGTATAGTCCTTGGCCCCAAGCTGCTGCTAATGCTGCTGATGCAGATTGCTGATGTGTCCGTACCTTTCCTTGTACGGTGTTGCCACGGCAGCTGGGTTATTTCACAACTGCCACTATATATACATATATATATAAGTTGTACACAGTGGGGTTGCTGGTAGCAATACTCTTTTTCCGAATTTCTCTCCCCTGCTAACGACACTGCGGGCTTTCAGAGCCAGGGGCGTAACAGGGCGTAGTCATTTCGTACAGTAAACTAAAACTCCAATCTACTCTGCACTGCTCGCAGCTCGTTATTTTAGCAATATGCTGGGAGAAATCTCTGTTGAGATCATGTTTAAATATTGCTGATGCCAGCGGGCCAAAATCCCAGCCAACTTCCTCTGCTACATTTTTAAGGCTTTTTAATTTCAAACTTTATCGACTCGTTTGACTTAAAAAATTTTTATCAATTCAATCAACTCGATCTGTCAATCATAATAATAATGATGGCTATTTAAATCATGGATAAATTTATTTTGTAATAAATATATCGCCTGAATTACTTGGGTCCCTGGGGTATAAAAAAATTTTGTTTATTATTAGATCTAGATATAAAAGACTGATGAATTATAAACTCGGTAGTACAGGCAGTAAGTAAACCAACCGTACAGCGGATCGTTATTTCCGCGTATATAAAGCTGCAATACTGTAAAATCAATATATGATTTTATTATTATTATCAGTTGGCTGATAATTTTATCGCTACTAAATTTTAAATTTCACTGTGGTCTTCCTTCTTCAATTAAATCTTACATCAGCTCACAAATATTTACCAGGATCAAATCTAAAAATATAAATTTATAATTAAATGAAAATACTACGGTATTGCTCAAATTGATGGGGGTTTATAAAATAATGCTGATGATATTTATCATTGATGTCAATGAATTGATATGGCCATGACAGTTAACAAGTGCAATGACATGAATACTGTTCAGGTTGCTGTAGTATTCATAATTCACAACTTGGTATTAATACACCACGAGGAAGGTAACAAATAAAGTAAACTTGGGCTTGCAACATCGTGTGCTGATCGTGTTGATACAACACGTCCACCAATAAATTAATACAACCTGTATAGATGTATATAAATATAAATATATGTGTACTACATCAGCAGTAGCAGGAACGTAGCGCGTACCAAGTGTAGTATATATATGTATGTATGTATATATATAGAGATATATGTATACAATACGAACCATTGACCAGGGATATCGTCTGTCTCGGGATGAATGAACCGTTACGTCACGCACTTGCACTCTCAATGTCCCCACGTTTCCTCCTCTTTCTCTTCCTACTCCTCCTTCTCTTCTCCCAACCACCTCATCCTCATCCTCTGACTCTGACTGACTCTGGCTCTTGTTCTACTCTTTATACTCTTGTTGCCTCTCTCCCCTTGGCTGCTTTCCTCGTCGTTCTCTATCGCAATAATTTTCATCAGCTTGCTAAGTCCCCTTGCTCTTCTTTTGGTCTCTATCAACCCGGTGCTGGTACTCTCTTCTTATTCTTCCCGCACTTTTGCTAGGCTTAAGTTGCTGTGTTATTGTGACCGCGGTGGAGTTCTCGCATCGATTGGCCCTGCATCAGCTGGAGATAATACCGCGGGTCCTGTTTGCTGTATAGGGGTCAATGTATCCATCCTTTTATATATAAATATATACTAATATAGTATGTATGTGTTTTGTCATGCAGACAGCCACTAGACGCACGCGATTAAAATAAAATATTTAATGGAAAAAATCACGCAGACTTTTTCCCTCTATTTTAATCATTTATTTTTTCCTGGTTTTTATTTTTTTATTTTATTTATCTCGACGTCAAATTTAATCACGCGCATATTTCTGGATAAATTATGATAATTAATTTTAAAAAATACTAGAGGTAATTTAAATTTTAAAAAAATTTAAGGTGATTGTCAAAAAATATTATGTATTTACAAGATAAATGATTAGTAGCTGGGGATTATTTTGGTACATATATTTAAAACTAGGTCTCGACGAGAGTTTCGCGAGGCTCCCTGCCAGTTTCTTTTAAATTAGGGTACAATTTAGCTCGCGGTCCGTCGCTGTTGAGTCGACCGTGGAACTCGGGTCGGCGATCTTTTGGTGCACTTCGTTGTAGCCAAATGTCCAAGAGACTCTTGGAGATGCTGGGCTTACGCTCTTGTTTTATCGGAGTCGCCGTGCACGCGGGCGGCGACATCGGGGAGTCGGTTGTCGCACGGATTACACTTGCCCGTGCCGTGGTTTCCTCTTTCCCGATTCTGTCAAACAAAATTAAATTATTATTATTATTATTATTATTATTATTTTTATTACTATTATTTTAAATTAAATAATAAATTAATTTATTTAAATAAATACCCGTCTAATTTACGAATCGCTGTATCAAGTTCAACTTTATCTTTGTCATCCTTGTTCCTGACTTCAAGAAGACAATTGAGTACCTCAGAGTGCATTGGAGAGTTATTGGCATGTGCTTTCAAAAAAGTTTCAAGTTCTTCCCACAGCAGACGATAATGTTCTTCTCGACGGATCGTACTTTTGCCTCCACGTCCGCCCCCGAGGTTCGGCAACGCCAGAGTCTCGTGCTTGGACTCCAACTGCAGTAAACTGAATATCAACTGCTTGCATTTGACCAGTTCTTCTTTAGTTATTTCTTCTTTGACCATCAGCTCCGGAAGTGGATCAATTATCTGTTTCAAATTGAACATCAACGTGCTTGATATCGACATCGGCCAGTAGCGCGTGTGCCGATCGAGTCTTGCTCTCATTTTAGGAACCAGTTCGTCTTCCTCATTGTTACTAGCGCGTTTTAGCGGCGCCAATATGTTGGCACGCATCAAAAGACCGAAGTCAGTGATCCGGTAGTCGGTGACGCGGCCGCCGCAGCCCTCGCTAATTGACGGCGGGTCTTCGAGGACACTGCGCGCAGTCGATAACGTATGAATAAATATCTCACCACCGTGTGATGCTAATAAGTGTGATATTGTTTTGCCGCCGCTCTTGCGGACCATTTCCAGCATCACCGATCTACCGTTAAGCAAAAAATTTATCAGGCAAGAGGAGGGACGACTATTTACGTCCACTGGAGTTATTCGGTGCATCGCCGTACAGTTTTGCATTTCCGATGCACTGCATCCCCGGGGTGTGCACCATTTTAACGTCACTGTCTCGTATTCTGATCCTTCCTCGAACCTACGGAATGTTTTCAGCAGCGCAGAGTCTTGGGGGTTGCCTACAAAATTAATTACTCGTCATTAGTTATTGCAATCAATACGAGACAAATAAATTATTTTAGAGTTAGTACCGTTTAAAATAGAGGAATGCGCATTGACTGAATGGAAAATTTCAACGTCATAATTAGCAGACGAACTGGCATTCTGTTCCTCCTTCATAGGTATTCCCGTCACTGTCGTACTCGATAAATCGTAGTGTGATAAAATTAAGTGGGATAACTTTGAATGAAGTGCCGTTGCTTTCATAGAATGAACTTCCATTGTCAGTAAAGGTGACAGCTATAAATAATTACAATATTTATTAAAAAATAACTATATAGATAAAAATAATTTGACATTTACCTCTCGGGGATTTTGATTAGTAACTTGAGATTCAATATTGATGGGAAATATATTCAAAATAACCAGATGACAATGATGAATAGGCATCAAACTGCAATCAATAATAAATTACCAATATAATAATAATAACAATAATAATTTAAGTGACTTACTGGTCGGAGCCCATGGCGACTTTATTTTGCTGGGCGAGCTGATTTAAAAAAATATTCTCCAGACTCTTCATATTTATGTCATCTCGCGCGCTGGTGATGCAAACAATGCGTCCGCGGTTCAATAATTTATTGTCATTTTCATTCAACGAAGTTCTGATAGAGTGCTGGACCTCTGAACACTCGGTCAGAGCTTCGATCGCGACTCTCAGCCCGTGGATCACCGAGTAGTCAACACCTGGCTGATGATTTCTTGGCGGTATTCCAATGATTGCCATCCCGTTCATTATCTACATAAAAAAAAAAAGCTTTAATTGAAGATCTTAAACTTGTGATGAAAAAATGAAATCCTTACGTGAGATAGATTCTGCTGAGTAGGACTCCAGGTGTTTAGAATATGCGCCGCATGATCGCTCACCACAAACCTCACCTACAATTTGAAATTACGTTTAAATGTAAGCCAATAAGAAAAATTATTGATGATTATTGATAAAATTACCAGTTTGCCAGAGGGAAATAAATCCCAGACGATGCGGCAATACTCCATTGACGATTCTACACTTGTAGTCCATAGTGATTTGCAAATTGGGGCCAGAGGTATATGATTGGGTCCGCGACTCTTCAGACATTCAAACTCCAGTGGACTTTCTGTTGATATTCCAAAGTATGGAGTGTGGTCTAACACGAAAATTGTCTTGTGATTCGCTGGATACATTTTTTTATCATAGTCCTCTCGTTATTTATTTTGATTTATAATTAAAATTAATTACTATTAATTAATTACACGTCCATTTTTATCTGAAATTTTTAAATTAATAAAATATCTACTGACATTAATGTAAATATAACCTCTAAATATATGACATTAAAAATATAATAAACTTACCAAAATTTTAAGTTTCATATAAAAATAAAAATTGAACAGCTGTCATAATTTTTTAAAACGTTTTTAAAACTAAAACATTTAAATGTTTAAATTTAAATTTGGAAGGTAATTGACTTTAGTTTGAAAAATTTATGACACATGAGCAGCAGCTGACAATAAATAACTATTTTAAATAAACTGTCATATGACCAGATTTTACTTATCATTATTATAAAAATTTAAATCACGTGACAGCGATTTAAATGAATCTGATTCGTCGACTTAATTACTGTTTTAAAAATCAATTGGTTAAAATATTATCCTCCATATTTGTTTTTCATCATGTGACAGTACCACCGCTCTCGCACTTCCGGTCAAATAAATTTATTTTACTCAGTAAAATTTAAAATTAATTACAAAAATGAATAAAAATAATTTTTATAATTAATTTTTAAAAAATACGAGTATTAGTTGCAATTTGTAGAAATAAAATTAAAAAATTGGTAACTATTTTGAATTGTAGGTCCTGAAGTATTCCCACAACATGGCTGATGGCTTTCCTTCTTTTTCGCCAGGGCTTCCAACTGGCTTCAGCAAACGTAGGTTACTTTCATTATTTTTAATTATTTACAACACAATAATAATCTTTGCCGCAAATAAAACAATAAATAATTATTTTTAAATAAGTGGTAATTATAAATATCAATACAGTTTTATTTTTATTCCTCGAAATATTTAATTTTGAATAAAACAAAAGTGAGTGCCGGACAAACGCACGTGGCACCATTTTATTTAATATTTTACTGTAATTTAAATATTCATAGTGATTAATAATTATCTTTAAATTAATATTTCAATAACAAATTTCTCTTTATTTATTTTAAATATTTTATTTATCGAAATTGTAATTTGTGTTGGATGCTTAATTTTTTTTTTTTTGGTTACGTTTAATTGCGGTGTTGATTATTTTTTAAATTTAATTTAAATTGTATATATAATTAAAATATTTGAATATTTATAGGTTCGGTTGTAAATCGATGTAAAAATGTCAGGAAGCAACGACGTCTTGGGCCTCAAGGAGGATGATACAACTAAATTATTGGCTGCTGGTGCTCACTTAGCCAGCGACAATGTTAATTATCAAATGGACCAGTACGTTTTCAAACGTCGTCCTGACGGTAATTATTTTATTTTTTATCTTATATTTAAATACTCTAAGAATTTATTGGTACTAAGTTTGAAAACTTGATCAGGTATCGCTGTCATAAATTTACGGCGCACATGGGAGAAGCTTTTGTTGGCTGCCCGTGCCATCGTCTCGATTGAACACCCTAGCGAAGTGTTCGTTATCAGCTCACGTTCCTTTGGTCAACGTGCTGTTTTGAAATTCGCAGCTCACACTGGAGCAACACCTATTGCTGGTCGTTTCACTCCTGGTGCATTCACCAATCAGATTCAGGTATTGATATAACATTCATTTACTTATTTACTTTGATGGGAAGTTATGTTGTTTAGATGATGATAAACTTACTGACTTAATCACCATGTGTTGATTTTTAATGGCTTAATCTTTTCTGAAAAATAATTTAAATACTTGAATTGTGATGGAGATGTGGGAATTTAAATTAATGCTGTTGGTTTTATTTATTTTTCAGGCTGCTTTCCGCGAGCCGAGATTATTGATCGTCACTGACCCAGCAGCTGATCACCAGCCAATTACCGAAGCTAGCTATGTTAATATTCCTGTCATTGCTTTTTGTAATACCGACTCTCCACTTCGGTTTGTCGATATTGCGATCCCCTGCAACAACAAAAGCATAAACAGCATCGGGTTAATGTGGTGGCTGTTGGCACGTGAAGTGCTCCGACTTCGAGGATCAATCCCACGTGATGTCAAGTGGGACGTTGTGGTAGATCTTTTCTTCTGGAGAGACCCTGAAGAGGTAAATTTACTAAACCGATTCACTAAATGTTACTTGATTTAATTTATTAGGATAGTTGACTAATTATTTTTAAAAAATCAGGCAGAGAAAGAGGAACAGGCGGCGAAAGAAATCGCACCAGCCCCCGTGAAAGAATTCACCCAACCGGAATCAACCGCTGACCAAGGATGGGGAAATGAAGTAGACGCCGTGGCACCAGCCACTGAAAACTGGGCTGACGATGTTGCTGGAGCACCAGCAGCTGTACAGGTACCAGCTGGAAACGTTCAGACATTCGCTTCGTCTGGTGACTGGGCAACTCAAGTCCAAGACGAGTGGTCCGCAAGTGCCACCACCCAACCACAAGCTCCACAACAAAACTGGGGTGGATCTGCTGCCGACAAGTGGACATAAATGAATTTTAAAACATCTCATTAAGACCTTGGTTACACTTTGTACATTTTTACTGTAATAAAGTGTGTTGACAGAATTTTTTATTTTTATTCATTTTGTCAAACAATAAATTTTATATTATTTTATAATTTATAATTATTAATTATTATGGGAAATTGGGTCTGGGAAAAATTTGATATTTATAAAATACTTTCGTTAAATGAGTAAATTTTATTAATTATCAGTACTCATGTCAAAAATAAACCACTAAATAATTTTTATCTAAAAAAAATTCAAAAAATCCTTAAAATAAATTTCGCGCCTAAAATTTAAAAAAGATGAGGTTTTTAAAATGAATAATGATTATCAATAATATATTTATATTTAATAACATAATTTTACAATATACAATGAATTAATTAAATAAATATATTACAATTATTTTAGTAAAATGAACAAATAATAGGTCAAGTACGTGTCCGGCTTAAGACTAAAATAAATTAGGTATCGTACAGTGCGTAGCATTGAAGCAGAATAGATCTTGGATCTATTAATCAAGCATTTAATTAATATACATCATTAAAATAATAATAAACTTATGGATATATTTGTTGAGCAAAAGACTTGAGAATTTCAAAAGTCTTAGAATAATTTTACCAACAACAATTAGGCAGCTCAAGAACCGCTTTCAGAGTCCGCTGTCGAGTTGTCGTGGTTCTTGTAAGCAGAAAAGAACGCCAGTGCTTTCATCAACTGGTAGCTTTTGCTGATAGGAATGTTACTGTCATACAAACTCTTTGATGATTTACAGTCGACGTAGAACCACCAGTTGCATTTGAGAATCGTCTGGTCGAATAGCGTCGACTCGGGACACAGGAAACTCTTCATGATCAGACCCTGGTCCGTTAATGCGCAGACATGGAAGACCATGCAGCCGAGATCTTCATCGGCGTAGAGACCAGGAAAGTGTTTCTGGTCCCCGCAGTAAAAACTTGTGTCTGGTAAATCGACTCTGCTGGCGAAGTTGTCGTCGAAGTTTTTGTCGTAGCTCATTGGATAGTACTCGCGTGGCGCGTTCATAACTTTTGTTGTACCGGAATTGGTGTAGCTACTGAAAAAAAATGAAACAATAAATTAAAATCTGATGGTTGTTTAATTATTGAACAAAAGAAAAGATTTTTAAGCTCGAAAATAGCGGGGAAATTTTGAATTTAGTCTGCAAAGTAACCGTATTCAAGATTTTTTTAGAGAAATTGGAGGGAATGAGGATGATACTGTCTGGGTAATTTTATGATGAGTAGCCCGTAACTTTGCTCCTGTTGGGAATAACTCTATACAATATAAACGTTTTTTGTTCCTTACGATGTTCCCTAGTAGAAAAAATCCAAAAAGGTCCCGAGAAAATTTTTATTTTTCACTTATGACCCATATAAGGATAGATGAGAATGACGACGCGTGTACGTTCAAGTGGAAAGGGGCCCGTAGATTCACTTCGGATAGAAATAATTCTTCATAACATAAAAATTTTTTGTTCTTTCTAGTGTCCTCTAGTAGGGAAAAATATAAAATCTACTCAGAGAGTTAAGAAACAAGAATATTTAAAGTAATTTAATTTACGTTTTAATTGGAGCTTGCGTAGTTGTCGAGCTCGTCGTAGTAGTTCCCTGCTGCTTCTCCAGCAGCTGCTGTTGTCTGAGTAAAATGGCCGCTTCGAGAGCTTCAAGAGTGATGTTGCTAGCTTCTGCAAGAGCCTTCAGCGAGGTCTCCATTCCTTGAATTGGCGCCAGTGATGGCAATGACTGACGTTTTTCATTCTGCTGCTTCGATGACTCGAGAGCTTCCGCCGTGCTCGCTGGATTGAGAGACTGCAGAGTCATTTCATTAACCGACGCAATCATTTCATCATTCGGCAGTGGTAGCTATCGTGATAATCATCAATTAATTTACAAATAAATAAATACAAATATTAATTATCAAGTACCTGGATATAGTTGTCTTTGGATAACTGATTGTCCGACTCCTGACTAACAGCCGGGCTATGACTGATCCGATCAGTCAATTGGGCAGAAGACTCAGGCATCGCAATAAAAGGAAGCCCACTATTGCTAACTGACAATACACTTGTCAGAGGTTTTGAATCAGTGGCGATTCTGTTGTTCATGTTGACGACGCTCCCTGCTGGAGGTATCGCAGCAACGATATGCGGTAACGGTTGGCTGTATGAGACGTCATTGCTATTCACTACAATCGTCTGTGGTACCTACAAAGCATTTAAAAGCATGACGGAATAAGAAAGGAGAAGAAAATTGTCGAGTTTAATTTAAACTCGAGATAAGGCCGCGTCATCTTTAGAAAGTTTAAACCGGCAGAACTTATTGACGCTGCGCGACACGACCCGATAGTTAAAATATTAACATAGCGGATGGTTCATTTAAATATTTCATTATACAGGTTCATTATTTTAGTTGATTTAGCTAGACATGAATAATAAACCGCCGCGTGACTTAATTAAAGAAGACTATTCACCTGGACGCGCTTGGTCTGGAGACCTAGTGACTGAGGCATGACCTGCTGATGTTGGAGAGACAATTTCTGATATTGAGCAAGAGCTTCTTGCTGTTGCTGCCGTTGCTCTTTCAGAACTTTTAGAGCTACTGCTTCTTGTTGGAGCCTCTGTTGCTGACGTAGTTTGGCTTCGTACTGAGCACGTTGTTGCTGCTGTTGTTGGAGCTGCTGCTGTTGGAGTTGCTGTTGTTGCTGAAGCTGCTTCTGTTGGAGTTGCTGCTGCTGGTGCTGTTGTTGCATCGCCAGTTTCTGCTGCTGTTGCAATTTCTGTTGACGCAGTGCCGCAGCCTCTTGCATCAACGTCAAAGACGGAGCTGGAATAGTTCTCAAGGCCGTCGAGTTTTTCTGGACAACTAGTCGCTGATGTTCAGGTTGCGGAGCCATTGGCCTCGACGCACCTGGAGGCAGTGGTTTGAACGGCGGTACTATTTTCGCGTTAGTTCTCGCGTCATCTCTTTTGATGAACTAGAAATTTGAAATTTAAAATTAACCGCCGAATTAAATCACTGGCCTATAATTTAAAGTTCGTTAACTTGTTTAAATAAATCAAATATATTTATATAAATTATATGTAATCATAATTTTAAGCCAACTGACCCATGAGACATGTTATGTTTCGAAAAAAAAAAATAATATTTCATTGCAAAATTTAATATTTTTATTACCAGTAAAAAGGTAATTTAGTACTTTCATAAATATTGCTGAAATAAAAAATAAATAAATAGCATCTATAATTTATATTACGAAATATTTTATCGAAAAAAAAAGCTGTATAAATTAAATAACCAGTCAATAATTAAATTAAAGTCAACTTACCCCATTACCTATACCAACATTATTTCCGGCATCGTTTTGCACACTCCGTCTCTTGCTGATGTCCAAGTTGGATAGTGACTCCCGGAACCCGAGTTCATCGCCGACAGAAAAACCTGAAATTTATTATTCCAAGTCACGTGTCCGTACAAAGATCAAGTTATTACTTTTTAGCTCAACTAATTATTTTTACGAGACTAAACAATTGTGCAATGGATTTATGTCAATAGCATATATAAGGATAATGTATGTTTTATATTAATAGATATTTATATTAATTTACATACAAGCAAAACACTTTTTATGGCAATGAGACATTTTTTACACACATCTTTTATATTACTGATATGATGAGTTTTAATGTTTTATGAATTATTCATATCAATAAATACTGAAGATATATATATATATATTTTTTAATATTATATGAGATGAAAGATATCTAGGTCGAAGAGCTGTACCTGTCGTAATCTTTGTACACGGTGTAGATATTTACTTATTATTATGAAATATTTAACAAAAAAATTTTTTTAGTGTGAAAAAAATTTGTTTATTTATAGAAAAATATAAAAAGTGTTAGAAGATTTAATTGTTTGTGCAATCAATAGTATTTATTATACAAAGTATATTTACATGCAGCAAAGATGAATTATTTAAAAATTAGTGTGAAAATTTTAAATAAATAAATTTAAAGTTAAAAGTTTTTCAAAATCCGCGGGAATTTTTTTTACATTCAAAACTGTATGGAATTTTGAAAGTGCCCTCGAATTATTTCAAGGTCACTTGCAATGACCTAATTTAGTGATACTTAGTCATATATTCATGTGGTTAATTACAAATTTACACTGTAAAAAATCAGGAGTGAATGCGGATTTTATATAAATTCAAATTCAAGTTCCGGAGTTTTTTTAAAGATCATTTCAAATACGGAGTTTTTTCGGTTATCTGGATTTTAATTAAGCCCACATTCGCTCCGGAATTTTAATATTAAAATTACCAGAGGGAATTAAATAAATATACAACCATCCACTCTGGATTTAATCCGCGTTCACTCCGTGAATTTTTTACAGTAAACAGAGAAAAAAAATCTAAATTCTTCGTCGGACACTCACCGAGGCCGACGTAGCCTTTGACACCGCCAAGATTTCTTACTCGAAAGAGGGATGATTTTTTGAAGACACAGTTAAGCATGAAACCAAAGTCTGATTCCAGTACACAGGTACTTATTGTTTCTCTCCATGTACATCCTAAAACACCAAACCGCCATTTCGTTTTTTTTTTCCACATTTCTCTACATCTGCTACTGGTTTATCTGTTATTTATACTACTCTGTGCTATGATCTTTATTATAATTTAAAATTTTTAAATCCACAATCAAATAAATATATTTTTATTAGGAAATAATTAATTGCAGCTAAATGTAAGTTTTATTAATTACGTATCGCAATATTAGTACTTAAATAATCAATCAACACGTACTATTATATTTATTAGTAATCAATATAATTATAAGAGAAAGTAAATTTTCCCTTTCATCATAAGGCCACAATGATAATAACAATTATTGCAAGTACTAAGTGCCAATAACTATTTAGCAATTTAGCTACTTGTACTTTAACGTCTACATACATACATATATATGTATATATATTTAGTAAATAGCTTTGCATGTGTTTAATAATGTGTAATGATGCGAGTTACTCATATATGTTATTTGTATGATCATTAAATATAATTCTATGAGTAAGATCAGTAGACGACAAGCTCAGTAAATTTTTCTCATCGAGCGCAAATTACCGTTACTCGAAATTCATCATTTAATATTTTACCTGATACTTTAAATCAAAACCCAAGCTACCAATTGACGTCTTATAATTTTTATTTTAGAGTAAGTAATTTTAATTGCAGAAACTATCGCAGATTTATAAAAACTCGGCAAAAAAATCTATATATATTTATATACAAAACGGCGATTTACAATAAAACAGAGGTGTGCCATTGGCCATAGCCTAGTGACCTACTTGATGTGATTGTACTCCGATGACCTGACGACAATCTCGATGACCTGACAATGACCACCAACTAATTTTTTATTTAGAAATTTTATTTTAAAAATTTTTAATTTGCCGCGGAAATTTAAATATTAAATAATTGCCGCGTTAAATTTAAATTGTAAAATAATTTAATTATCAGTTATTTTTAGATGTCATTGACACTAGGATGGAAGTAAGTGAAATTAAATGACAGTATCTAATTAAGGGTAAGGATAAAGTTGACATGATATTTCCGGATATATATGACAACGTTTTAAATACCTTTCTATTTCATCTACGTATCACGCGATCGTCAATAAGTTTAAATATTTAATTCTTTAAAAATTTCATTGCGATTCCATTACGTTGACATTGTTTGTAATTATATATTTATATGTATATTATTATGTAGTTTAAATCACCCATAGAATATTTTTTTTTGCAGCCAACTTGATATAATTATTTATATATTTTTTTTACATGACCAATACAAACTATTAATTTCCACTTTCTAGTATGAGCCCCTGGCAATCTAGTTCGTGAAATGGACAGTTTTAATTTTATATTAAAAAAAAAATAAAATAGAAGCTTTGGTTTCTTTTTAGTTGTAAAAAATGAAAGTCCTTAGATATTTATTTGAAAGATTTTTGTGATATTATCAGTTATTATTATTTATATATTTATATACAGACTATTGAGAGATGTGTGAAATAGACGGACGTGTTAGTAATCAGAAAAGTAAGAATGTGTTTTTTTTTTTAGATATAAATTAAATGTAAAATAATTGTAGTCTGAGAAAATGTTTGACAGATTATAGCACAGAATAAAATATATATACATTTTACAGAAGAATAATTATTTTTTTTTTTACCGTTGATCAAATATTTAAATTTTCTTGTCGATGAGTTTTAAATAAATAATTAATTTTTTTTCTGAATTCGAGGACATTCTAGCGTACATTCTAGATCTTACGGTAATAAAACTCTTAGAGTTCTCATTTTTTTTTAAATTAACAATAATATATGTGCAATTTAATGTTATTTAGTGTGTGACTGATTATTTAAATGTAATTTACAAAGTAACAACGTTTAACCAACGGTAAAAAAAAATTTTCTTTTACAAAATTTAAAAAATAAATTTGATAAATAATCAATAATTAAATTTTTTACATACCAATCATCAGTAGTAATAAATAAGCCGTGAACTTCATATTTAAATTTAATTCACAATTTAAATAATCATAAATTTTTTTTTAAAATCAAATTAAATAAAAAAATATATATGCAGTTGATTATTAATATCACAAATAAAAAATATGTTGTTGAACAAGTGTTTGGTAATTTAGTAGGCGAATAAAAAGTACGTGCGACAGGTATCTCGTGTTCCCGATCACTAATATCGCTCAATGCCCAGTGAGAAGACAAGCACGCGTTGTACTTTGATACTAAAAAGGCCCCACCAGGTCCCACTTGAATTTATACACACTCAATAATGGCTGTTGGTGATGATATTGGTGCTGCATGTACACGTCGATGGAGTAAATAAGTCCCGCTGACCCACTCAACGTCTTATAAAAACTATAACGGGACAGTGGTGGCAGTGGCATGTGTGATGATGGCATATTATACACCAGCTCATTCAGAAAATATATAAAATATCTGGAGAGAGATCAAATAGTGGCCCAAAGATCATCGATCATCGGTCCTCGATCTTGGATCCTCAATTTTATTTGAATTATTATTTTAGAACACGCAAAATTATTAAAACCGCAGCGATTCTTTCTCATGGTTATAAAATTTCCTGACGTAATTTGATTATTGTTTAATTTAAAATAGTAAAATAATAAAAATTATGTGGCGGTTTTAAAATTTGTGGTGAATGTGAAATGAGATTAAGGACTAATTGCAGTATTGAGATTAGATATTCAGAGAAAGTATATATCCTCTGATGCATATTAATTTAATAATAATACTTGAATTGGAAACAACAAAAATTAGGGACTTTCTGATAAGCGAAATTTAAATAATAATAATATTTTTTTAAAAATAAAATACCTTTGCTCTGCTAGAAAGTTTTTTTTATTTTTTATTTTACTTACAAATTTTTTTTAATCGGGTTCCTTGTTACTCGTGATATTAAATGACTGATGTATTACATAAATAATTTAATGAGTATGAAAAAAATTAAGTTATTGATACGTCTAGGTAATTTACTATTTCAATTGATTGTATAAATTATCTTTCATTGTTACAAATGTATTAGTATAAAATAAATTATTTCTTCCGCTTCCCATCCTGTAACCACCAAAAAATATAAATAAATAAAATAATGAAATCAAAGGGTAATAAATTTTATTATCTAGTAACTTAGTACCTTTCCCTTCTTCTTTTTTGCTGGACAGCTATTACTTTTGTCGTCACTAGTATTTGGTTTTGAGTCATCGCTATTATTTTTAATTTCCCCATCGTCTGTTTCGGGAACTTTATTTACTTCAATGTCAGTACTTGCGTTTGTATGACTTTCTGTATCAGTACTTTTAATTATTGAGCATGAATTAACGCTATCGTCATTATTTTTTTGAGCTTCTATATTTAAATTACTATTTGATGAATTTATTGACTGAGATACTGGAAGAGGTTCATTATTATTTAATATTAAATTATTATCAATTGGTTTTACTTCATTTTCATTTGTAATTGATACTATTTCAGTACTTGATGATGATGTACTTTCTTTTATTTGACTTTCCATTACATTTTCTTCGATTTTACTTTCTTCTGCTCCATTTTCTATTTTTATTTCTACGATTTCATTTTTTCCATCAACTTGTAAATCTTTTGACTCTGAAGTTGCTTCCTCTTTATTATCATCATCAATATCAGTCGTTTCAGTTTTTATTTCCTCATTGGTCTCGACAATAGTCTCCGATAAATTATCTTGTAAATGCGCCAAGTCGTCTTTGAGCTGCTGGCAATCTTTGGACAATTCCTCCACCTGTTTGATGTCCACTTTGTCCAGCTTGGTGTTATGGACACTGGAAGCTGCGGTACCATTTACTGCTCTTAGTTGGGCCAGGAGTTCCGTCCGCTCGCGCTGAAACGCTTTGCATAACTCTTGGAGCAGCGACAACTTGTGATTCAATTTAGACATCTCGGTATCCCGGTTCTGCTTGTCCGCAGCCATTTCCAGCAGCGACGCGTGACTTTTTTCCCACCTTTGCTTCCATAAACTCGTTTCTTTTTCTAGTTTTATTATTTTTTTAGACATCTGTAATATTTATTAAATATATTAATAACATAGCAATCGATAATTGATAATAATTAGTTGTTGTATAATTACTTTCTCCATTTCTTCGTTGAATCCGCTGAAGACTTGATTACTTTTAGCTAACGCGTTTTGGAAATCGTCATATTTTTCAGTATACATGCTTATTTGACTTCTCAATCCTACTTCTGTTGCTTGTAATTCACTTATTCGTACTTGATATTCTGTTAATTTCTAAAAAAAAAAAAATTTAATCAAAATTTTAGAAATATAAAATTAAGATTTTAATTTTTACACAATAATGATTTTTCATTTAAAATTACTTGGTATTTTAAAGTAATCGCGGGATAATTTTAAATAAATAATAAAAAAAAAAAGTATTTAAAAAAATTGTACTTATAGTTTTTTAAATTTTCTACATGTGCATATTTTTAGTTTTTATTTTTTCGTAATCGATTTATTGAAAAAAAATCGAAAAATTGTTAATTGTCTGTTAATTTCAGGATCATATTTTTTAAATAATTATGGAAAGGATTTTCATAAGTTTTTTGTCAAAAAAAATTACTATCTGTAATTGAAATATTTTTCTACTGAAATCCAGTTTGAAAAAATAAAAAAAAAAAACTTACTAATAATAATTGTTGTTTTTCTTTCAGCAAAGTTTCTTTTTCTGCAGTCATTTCCATTTTGGAAGCAGCCATTTTAGCTTCTGCTAATTCTATTTCTAATTGAGCTTGCTGACGTACTTTTTCCAACTGCTGTTCACTCAACTCAATCCTTTCGCGTACTGACTTTATTTTTTCCCGCATTTCCAAGTTTTCCTCTCGCATTTTGCTGTTTTTTTCGGTATTCTGATTAGTAAGAGTGCTCATTTCAGCAAACGCACTTTGAAATGTCGCCGAAATTTCTTTTCTCTTTTCCTCCTCAAGACGTAGCTTCAAATCAATTTCTTCTTTTTGCGCCTTGTTGAGTTTCTGCAATTCGCGACAGAGATTTTCTAATCGCGAACGTGCCAACACAGCTTTTGATCGTTGCTGCTGACTCTGTTCATTTTCCTGCTGCAATTTATTCGCTCGTCCTTCAGATATTTTATACGCAACCATTAATTTACGATTCGCATGCATTATTTCTGAATACTTATTGCATACTAATTGTAATTTTTCGTCTAATGAGCTGTTTGATTTAAGTATTTCCGTTAAATCGTTACCGTGATTCAATGACGAATCTTTTTTCTTTGGTTTGCTGTGTTTTTTTCCATGCGTTCCTCCGCCCCCACTCAGCTGTCAAACAAAAAATCCAATAAATTTATTTAAATATTTGCTGAAAAATAGATTTACTAAATAACATACAGCAGAGGTTAATTAAAGTCATTCAAAAACATGTACTCACATCTTCATCAGGAATTGATGGCGGGTTATTTAAAACAGTATTCAAAACTGATAAACTCTCTTTGTCCAGTTCCATTGTTTTCTATTTAAAATACAATAAATAAATAAATGTTTACCCAAAGTTTTGTCGTTAATAAACTGCAGTATATATGCATCCGGTATTTCAATATATATATAGATATATTATTTTAGTTTTTAGTTCGTATTATCAACACGAGTATTTTTAAATTTAACTCTGGTGATATTTCATTTCTCTTATTTATTTACTGCTGATAATATCTTTCATCGATAATATTTATTTCTGCACATATATGTTTATAAATATATGTATAATATATATATTTATTTATGTTTATATCCATAAATAATTGTTATTTTTAAATTACGACCAAATATCACGAAAATTTATAATTTAAAAAAAAAAAAATTTTTGTTTTGAGAATTTTAATTTTAATTAAAAATTAATTAACGAGATTATTTTAAGTATTTCTAAGTATTTTAATTACAATTTATATAAAATTACTGGAAATATTAATTAAAGTAATTAAAATGTGTGAGGTAATGAAGCAAAGATTAAAAATGAAATGAAATTATGAAACAATGATAATAATAACAATAAAATACTTACGGGCGAAATTTGAAACTTGATATCAAAATATTAATTATGGGAATTTAATATATATGTATGGTAATTTTTAATTGAGGAAAAAACGTAAAAAATGAATGTAATGAATAATTGTATAAAGAACGTAATCGACTAAATGTGACTAAGTGAAGTAAAGAAGCATGAGTTGAAAGCCAAATCCATATAGTTATTTTGGGAATAGGCATATACATTTAAAGTTAGATTCGTCGAGGTTTAAAATCAAGTAGGGGCAGCGGGATCCACGCTGCCAAAACACTATCTTTCAATAACATTTAATGCGCAACAAGGGTAAATTTTATTTTCCCCATAAATAAAAGTTAAATTCAAAAACAAGGGTGGAATTTTCTACTCGAGTCGAAAAATTTTATTTCAATTTTACTTCTTATTTGTATTTAACTAACATGTTAAATTTTATTAAGTTTTCTCTGTACTTTTCCTTATTTCAGATTTACATGGAAAAAAGAATAGTGGAAAAATTACAGATTCAAATATTGGCAGTCCCTCTACTTTGAAACTGTAAAAATTACATTATTTTTGAGACTTAGTAATTATCAAATTTGAATAATTTTAGTAAAGAATGAGTCGAAATTTTGTCGTTTTCTTCAATGAATTTCTACAATAAGTCAAAGGTTCTAATAGATGACTTGTAATTCAATTCAAATCCTGCGTGCTCATTATTGTGAATTGAATAATTTGCTCCACAAAAAGTCACAGAATTCAGGTGGGTAAATTTGAATATTTATTCATACGAAGTTATTTTTAGAACATTGTTTCTGTCCGAATAAATTAATTGCAATTAAATGTGTAAGAAATATTATTATGCAAGTATGATTTTGACTTATCACATTATTTGAATTCATTTCCTCGTCATATTTGTAAATCTCTATTGTATTTTCATTATTAAATATTCAAAATTTTTAAAATAATCATAACAGATCCAGACATGCATACAGACAATTATTTATATTTTTAAATTACGATTCAATGGCCTACTAACAATACCTCATTAAATATGTTAATTAATAAATTATATTACACAGATATATTTAACCGCATACTTTTGTAATTAATAATTAATTATTATCGCTCCTTAGTTTTCTTGGTTCCCATGTGAAAGATAAAACAGGCTCCCTAAAATATTTCATACACAGAAAAGGATTTTTGCCGCCAAATTAATTTGCATTATGAATTAAAAATAATTAATTTCTTGTGTAAGTGACAAATGTTTTTTAGGGCCAGTAAAATGAGAGGCAAAATGGACATAACACAGTTCGGATCACTTAGAATTTAAAAAAAATATAAATTGGATTTCCAATAACTTGATATTAATTTTTTTTGAAAAATAATTTAATTGATAGTAAAAATTTTAGCTGACATTGAATTTATGATAAACTACCTTGAACTCACGATATTTATTTAATTTCTTTGTTTCTTTGTACCCAATAGTCATATATATGCATACATATTTATATATGAAATTATATATGACCATCAATGATGACAATCAGGTGCATATGTAGTCAGGTAAGAGAGTTGATGGACGCATGACAAAACTAATGCAATGCAGCAGGCGCCTTACGTGCTCTGCATTATTTAATAGATTAAATACAATGTGATTTATTAATAATAATTTGAACGCTCATGCACTCGTATTCTATAAATAATAATAATATAATATTCAAAACAAGGGATGTGTGATATGCGTGGAAATAAATGCGCATTGGTACAATAATTTCGCTTGTATCATGCTCACATGGATTATGATAGGCCAGCAAGATCGAATGTAATTGAAATGTAATAAAACTCGCGCGGTTTTAACACCAGGCATCAGTAAGGCACCAACTGTGTTTAAGAAATCATGAGATAACGTTTTTACGAAATTTTATATTTATCGCAGTAACGTTAATTCTGATTTTTTATTTTATTACAAATCTATTTACGTATTTTTTTTAAAGTAGTGACGTTAATTCTAATTACTTAATTATTACTTCAACAAAATTCAATATTCAAAGAATCAATTATTGTTTTTTATCTACGAATTTCGCTCTGAGCGATGGAAAAAATTTTAGAATAATGAGACTGTAATGTAAAATTTTAAACTTACCATTCATTTACTTGAATCACTACGAACGAAACCAGTCAAATAGTTCTGAGATGCGTTGGTAAAACTCAAAAGTGCGGAAACTAATTTAAAAAGTGTTATTTCATGTATACCAGCTGGTATATATTTAAGTAAATAGTAAATATTTTGAATAAATAATTAAAATGACGAGCACATTGGAACCATGGAACAATTCATTGCCCACATGGGATGTAAACACGACGATGACAACATTAACCGAAATCATGTCCACACAAAAACGTTTAACTTCTGTTCAATTAATAATTTTAACTCTTGTATTTTTTTTGGGTATTGTGGGCAATATATCTGCTCTGATTATACTTTTTTATAAAGACAAGGTATTTATATTCATATTTATATAATTTTTAAATATACATCCATGCAAAAATAAATTACTGCCCGAGTCAAAAAATTATGACAGTTTTTGTCCTTATATTCAAAAATTTTCCTTCAAATTCAAATCAGTCATAAATATAATTTTACAATTAACTTATTTATATAATTTTAAATTTACAAGTGATAAATGTCATAAAAACCAAAATTTATTTTAAAATACAAAAAAAAGAAAAAGATTTATTGGCGCTAAGAAATTTATGAATTTTTAAATTTTTTGTATCAAGTAAAAATTTATGTCTGAGTAGTCTCCTTGTATTTATATTAAAAATTATTAAATTTTTGACAATTATTTTTGAAAATTTATATATGTATATATATTAATATTATATATTTTATATAGAGACGAAATCATAAGCATTTGCTGATGCTGCGATGCCTGGCAGTAAATGATTTAGTCGCTCTTTTGGGACAACTGATTCAAATGTATGTGGCAACTTTTGCATCTTCAATAGCAACACAACAATATTTTTGTGCATTGAGAATACTCTGGCGTACATTTGGTCTTTTTAGCGGCGGTGTTGCTATCGTAATGGCTGTTGAAAGATGGCTCGCTTTAACTCGCCCGTTTGTTTATCAGAAGGTAAAATTAATTGTTTTTTTTTTTAATTAGAAAAAACACTTAGTCTACTATAATTATTCCTTCGAGTACGTGATTTTTGTTGTGGTTAATTATTATTATTTATTACGTTTTAAAAATACTTTACTGATTATTTATCAGTAGTGCTCGGGTCATTAATGAAGCATTAAACCATTTTAAGTCTCGTATTGTTCGAATAATTACAGTTATTAAAAATAATATTATGAAAATCAACTAATAAGACAATTTATACAACTTCTGTCATTATCATTATTATTTTTATTTTATTAACTGGGTTATCATTATCAATTGTTTAATAATAAATGCGCATGGGCATTAAAGTAATGACCTATTTGAATAATTGTTTTCGTATTTATTTTTTGTAAATACATAAATATGTAAGTAGCAATCTGTCAATGAACTATAAATATGTGGATGAATTCTATAAATATGTAGGGTAATAATAATAAATAATAATAATGTAAATGAATGTTAAGCCGATTGAAAATTTGCCAACGTAAACACTGGGGACGTTTTGAGAAATCATGTGGGTCCATAAATGATTCAACAAATATCATATATATTTTTTATTGTTTTACATTTTATTTAGCACGTGACGTATCCAAGGATTGTGCAGTTTATGGTAATATTTTGGATCGCTGCTTTAACATTAACGAGTCTGCCATTATTTGGGTTTGGACTATGGTATGATAATGGACAGTGTGCTCGTTATCGCGAGGCCAAACAGCCAGTAGATATTGCCTATGCGTATCTATCATTCTTTTTTGGTAAATTTTTTTTTTTATTAATGGTGTAAGATTACACTGTAAACAATTTGGAGTTAATTCTCAGTTAATGTGGATTTAAAATCAAATAAACTTCCCTTCGAAGTCAATTTCACTCTGAGAGAATTAAAATCCACTCAGTATTTAAGCTGCGAATTTTTTACAGTGTATTCATTTTAGTGACTTAGTAATTAATGTATTTGCTGATATTTAAATTTAATTGTTTTAGGAACTGTATTATGCTTGTCGATTGTTTGGTTCAATTTGGCGGTGTCAAGAGTGCTGGGTAAATTCAGTCAGAAAAATAAATTACTGCGAAGATGTTCGCGAGCAGCTTCACACAATAAAGCTTTTTCGTCTTCGAAATCATTTACGTTGGGAGAAATAGGAACGACTAGTGAAGAACGAGCATTTGCTAAATTGATGGCTGTACTTTCGACGTCATTCGTTATTTGCTGGATGCCTCATATGGTAAAAAATAATTAATTAAAAAAACGGAAGACATTTAATATCTTAAATAAATTAACCCGCGGTCTGATCAATTTATACCTATTGTAGTAATTTGTGAAAAGAAAAAAGAAGAAAAATTAAACGTAGTAATTTATCTCTTTTATTAAATGTTGAAATAAATAGATACCCTATGGTGAAATTGATAACAAGGTACAACAAGTATTATTGTTTTTATTATTATTGTCACGTTGTATTTACGTGATTAGTTTATTGAGCCGATGTCAATATTACTAAATACAATAAAAAATTTTTTGTTTTACCGGATGTTTAAATAGTAAATATTTAGATAGTGTAGACTTACATTGTAAAAAATCAGTAGTAAATTCGGAGTGATTACGGTTTATATTTAAATCCGCGTTTACTTCAATTTGGAGTTTTAACATTAAAATGAGCTTCTCCTCAGAGTAAACTTCACTCCAGGGGATTAAATGATTAAACATCGCTCTGCATTCACTCTGGATTTAACTGGCAAATTTTTTACAGTGTAGATAAAAGAAGCCTATGATTTAAATAAATTTTTACCTTTTACAGATTACTATACCTGTGGCTCAATATTATTTGAGTTTAAAAGAGGCAACAAATTTCATTAAAAAAAGTGTTAAAGTATTTTTTCAAACGGCTGATATACTACTCGGTGTCCACTTTACTCTGGATCCATATTTCTATGTCTTATTACGCGTACCGAGTAATAAATTTTCATTATTGAAACATTTGTGCCATATTTGCTGGCCAGCACGAAGCCGCTCAAGCTCTTCAAGTGGTAAAAAATTTAATATTTATTTTTATATAAATAATACTCCAACTCTGTTATTATTATCAAATACTCATCGTAAAAAAAGATATTTATCAAATTGAATCCTTCTATTTTTCCCTACAGATCATCATGATCATGGAGAGGATCCTCCGACGCCAATTACCGAAGTACCACTCACTTCAATTATCGTCGAACATCAAGATTTACTTCACTGTGATAAAGTAACGCTGTAGATTTCAATTTATTTATTTATTATTAAATCAACGGATTTTTTTTTTTTTTTTTTTTATTATTTAAGAGACTCGAAATTTGTTTCTTACGAATGATCTTTAGGCTGTCAATTTGCTGGCGCTATTATTTTAAATGTTAACTAAAATAATTTATTTATTAAGACTGAGGCAAAATCGACATTTAAAAACAATCTACTGCTGACTTGTGATTTTAATCGTTAATTAACTTTAGTTAAAATTATAAATGTTTAGTTTTTTTTTATATAAAAATTAAGACTCCGTTTTGTCTTTTCGATCTATCCTACATAAATTTCAGGAGTTATTAAATTCTACTACTGTATAATTTAATTTTCAAGTATCTATTAAAGGTCAATGTTCCTCTAAGTGCTAATCTAGTCATAAAAAAAAAATTAATTAATCATAAATTAAGAAAATTGTAATTTGTCTAGAGACAAATATATGTACTTATTAATAATTAAAAACAAATAAATAAATGATGTAAATAAAAAATAATACACTGATACATAATCTTATAATTATAAATATATTTTATTTTTTATTAACTAATTAATAAATAAAGTTAATAACGTAAATGATACACGTAAATAATCTATATATCGTTTTTGTGTCGGATTATTTTTTTTTATTTATTTATCAACCGTACGTCAATTGTATGATAATTATTATTATACGTATTTATTTATAATTTATAATTATAATGTACGTTTTTATTTTTTATAATTTAAATTATAATAATAATAATAATAAAAATGATTAAAAATACTGCCAATGCATATATAATTTTTTACAATATCACGCTTTAAATTATTTTTAAAAAATATAAATTTGAGATTCATATTATTGGCAAGCATTTTGGCTGGTTAAATTTAAAAAACAAATATTTTCCACCCCTTATCGCTCAGCCGATTTATTAAATTTAAATCCAGTAATTAAACTGTTAAATAAATATTTATAAGTGATTACTGCACTTACGTTAACATTCTTGGACTTTACTTTTAATATATTGCCGTAAGATGGTTTAAAACAAACCCCAGCGCGTCCTCGCTCGATCCCGCTTGCCGATCGAGCCTAAACTTTCTCAGTTATGCGACCCCGCGGCCGCATTAACTGACGAAGAAAAATTTGTTAATTAAATTCCCAGAGCTCATCATTGAGCTTTTTTTATTGAGGTTATCAGACCTTCCACAGTAATAAATGATTGGTTGAGTCTTCACGACCTGCCTGAAGTTCTGCGGATGCTTGAGGACCGCGGAAGTCCTCGTACCCGTCGCCGCCTGAAATAACCAGCAGCTTTGTGCGGATTATGCTGCTTGTCTGCTGGGTCTTACCGATTTTCAATGAGTAGCGATTTATTTTAGAGTGGGTGTCGACTTTGGTGGGCGATGGCGCTTCTACGCATGTGAGGAAACGAACGTGTCCTGTATGGCCGTGAGGTATTCCTAGAAAATTTTCATTTTTATTGAGGGCAAATAGAAGTATTAAATGGATCAGTAAATGGAATTATCTATTTAAATTACCGGTAACTGATGGAGCTTGGGGTAATCTCTGTGTGGATGCTTTTATGTGCGGAATGGGTACGGTCAAAAGGACACCCGCACTCGTTCCTATCCATAAGAGATCATTGCACGCCAGAAGTGCAGTAACACGTAAGCAAGCTGCTTTATGCTGTCTTATTATGTCATCGCAACCTGCAACAAGTTTAATATTTTCGTTAAAATAAATTTCTAATTACTTAATTATATATTTTTTTAATCCTTATGGGGTTCACAATCATGGTCAATTTTAAACCCAAAATATCTTGATAACTATTGAGTTTTTTGAAAAATTATAAGATATCTTTTTTGTAGATAATTTAAAGCTCTACAAAAAAAGTTTCTTGTAATTTTTCAAAAAACTCAATATTTACAGATATATTTGCAAAAAACCAATCTTACTTTTCCGTTTTTTTGTCATAATTATTTTTTTTTTGAAATTTAAAAAATTTTCAAGAATTTAATACTTACTGGCAAGCATTTTGGTAACAGCAGGCGCAATATTTATGTCCGATAGACACTCATACGAAGTCGCATGATACAATTTAAGTACTGCGCTGTTATGAAGAGAAATCCATACACCCAAAGAACCTGACGCGGCGATACAAGATACCGGCCGCGCATTATCGCCCCCGACATTGAAAGTGTGCTCTATCTCCAAAGTCACAATATTTATTATCTTAACAGTGTTATGGCAGCTACACCACAGCTTGTTATTCACCGAAACTGGGACCATTTTGGTGACTGGGGACTCGGTGGTGCCGACTGACACAGTAAGCGGGTCCAGCGTATTCCACCCATTTTGATCGCGACTGTACACGACGATGTCTCCATTGGATAGCGCGACGAATACTTTGTTATCCAAGTAAATAATCGAGTGGACGCTGCTCCCATGCTGAATTTTTATTTTGTTCTTCTTTATTCTAATGTTGTCACTGCAATTGTAAACGTGAATGCAACCGTCTTCGGTACCCAGCCACATTGTCGGCTGGTTGGTGTCCTCGTCAGCCCCATCGATGCTTGATAAGTCGCTGTACATTGATCCCGCAGCTGTTTCAATTGTTCGAGTTATTTCGTCCGAGTCTGAGTCATCAGAACTTGAACTACTGTCCAATTCAATGTTTCTGCCACTGGCATCGGTGTCTTGGATCGAAATACTTATCCCACTTTTACTTCCCGTTAATGAACTATCATCATCCATACTATTATTATTATTATTATTGTTATTATTATTATTATTATTATTATTATTATTATTATTATTGTTTTTGCTGTTTGATTTTATCGTACTTGTGACAGAACCAGACAATTTTGCAGGAATACCGGCGACACAAAGTATCCTGGCATTGCAGACACCGTTGCAGGAAGTAACTTGAGGAGGTTCCGGACTCAAGCTCAGAACACATACCTGTCCAACATATCCATCACTGTTGCATACCCAAACGTCTGAGGAACCTTGACCGGTAGTGATCGTGGGCGCGGCGCACGTAAATTGCAATCCCGCTCGCGTTTTACGAATCGGCAAGGGTCCAACGAATTCTGGACACGGCCTTCTGTCTGAGGAGAGGGCGAGCTTCTGCTTGGCCTCGTTGAAGCTCTCTTCCCAGCTGGCACGTTTGTCTGGTTTCGTAAATATTATCGAAATATTCTCCATTCCTGACTGAGTGTTCAGAGTAAATTCCAGACAAGCAAGTTGGGAGTGGGCGGTATTACGGTCCGCGAGTTGACGCTGAGTTTGGCTCAGCATTTCTTTTATGAGATCTTCCAACTGATGTTTGGTTCCGTGCAGAGTAGCGGCAAGTTCTTGCAGTTGACTCAGAGTCGCGCAGTCTTCGCGTAAATGATCTACTTCACGAGCCATTTTTCGTAAATTTTCGTCTTTGGCTGGAGTAAAAAAAATTTTAGTATTTATTATAAAAAAATAATTAACACTCATTAATTATCATTATTAATTACCTTTCATTACTTCTAAATCATCTAAAGGAACTCTCATAAGTAACTTGTACTTGTTGGCTTCAAGAAGTCCAACTAAACTATTTGGACATGAGCTCCTAGATAATTAAAATTTTTTGAATTAATATATGAATACAAATAAACAAATATATACGTAAAAGTCTGCTTACGTCAATGGTTTTCTGATGGTCCCACTCCTACGTTTAATGCTAGTGATAACCAAAAGATCGGAAAATAAAAAAAGTGCTCTTTCTTTCCGTGTTCCTTGATTGGAAGCGATCGTGACCAAGTCATGACGAATGAACGCTCTGTAATAAAAAATTGTAATTAAAAAAATCTTGTATAAAACAATGAATATTTGTATTAATAGTACCTATCATTGGTAACAATTCCCGCGAGACCTTCGACCAGGGATTGGACCTCTCTCAAGGTAGTTTGCTGCTGTTCCCACTCTAGAGACTCGCGCTCGGTACAGTTAATCTTAACGACCAACTCGTGGACCTCCTTCTGAGCGGCAATTAATAGCTCATAATCTGGATGGGATGTGTCTGTGTGTTTCAATAGTCTCTGAATAAGCAGCTCATACCTCGGTATTTTCTGTACTGGTTTTATAAGCAACTGATCCAGTCCAAGTTTTCCCTTGTGCTCGCGCTCCATTGTCTCGAGAAATCGTGCAAATGCTGGCTTAGATTGACAAGTCGCTTTGATGGCTTTCTTAGCAGACTTCCAATTGTCGAGGAACAAAGTGTAAGTTTCCAAAACCGCTGGCTTTGTAAACTGAAGACGTATTAATAGGATTAATGATAATGATAACATAAATAATTATCGTGATAAAAAAAAAACCGAAATTTACTTACGACATCAAGAAAAATATCACCAATTGTTTGACTAACTTCCCAAGTGTCTAATCGTTTTCTAAGTTGCTGTAAAAAAATTTCATGATGACTAAGAATTGCTGGCACCTATAAATAAATAAATAAAAAAATTAGTTAATTAAATAATTGTATAATTAATAGATAAATAAAATTACCTGGTAAAATATTTCATCAACAGTTGCTGAGTCAACAAGTCCAGCATTTTCGGAACTTTTTAGAGTTTGCAGATATTTCTGAAACAATTATTTTATTTATTAATTAATATAATAAATTATTCCGGGGCGCAGAGTGATTTTTTAATAAACTCCACAATTTCAAGTGACGGAGTTAATTAGGATTTAAAATAAACGTAATTTTTCACAGCATATATGCATATACTTATATGTAACAACTACTTACATTGACTAGTATTTGCAAGGCCTCCACATATGATTTTTCAGTATCGTAAAGCTCCACTACAACGTGCGTTCTCGTGTCCTGTAATAAAATAAATATTATATTTTGAATTAAATAAATTATACGAGTGACTGATAAATAAAACTTTCAGCTGTTCACTGTCAAAAATTTTCAGAGTTAACGCAGATTAAATCCGGAGTGGACGATTTATTATTTATTTAAATTCCTCCGAGTGAAATTGACTTCGAAAGGGAGTTTATTTTATCACCAAAACTCCGGATCCAAGCGCATGCGAAGTCAAATAAAGTCTACAGCACTCCTAAATCACTCCGCTGAATAAAAACTCGATATTTGATCCTTAGCGGAGTGATTTGTTTAAAACTTGGAAACTCCGAGTGACGGAGTAAGCTCAGACTTGAATAAAATCCATATTCACTCCAAATTAACTCCTAATTTTTTACAGTAAAATCACACAAATTAATAACCACTATGATAAATATAATGAATACCAAAGCTAGGCGCATGATTGGCTCAATGTCTTGTATGATATCGTCATTAATATTCAGACGACTATCGAGGGAAGTTTTTATGACGAAATTAAGTGGAAGCAATGATGACATAAATTTTTTAAAGACATTCAGTATGTGAAAAGGCATCTCTTTAGATTGCCTTTAGATTTTAATTTGTAGTATAAATTTTTAATTGTCGATTGATAACAAGATTATTGTTTGATTGTTTGGTTATTTGTCATCAGTATAAAAACTTTGATTAAATAAAACACAGTCACAAATTCCGACAGCAATGAAAACAGATATAAAAAATCTTATGATCAGGAGGTACTGTCAACCTGTTATGGCCCACGCAGTCGAACGGAATGATATGATATGAAGTGATATTACTTTGCCCGAATTCGTACGCTTAATTGAGAGGATTTACGTCACTGCCCCGGCACGTGTTTCACGTGAATGAACAGCATTCACGGGTTGACAACTCCACGTGCTATTATTTTCCTAAGTAATTGTGCGTATGCTCAGAAAAGGGGTTTGTAATTGAACTTTTGTCTTATTTTATACAAGCATTTGTTATTAGCTTGTCTTTATTATTAATAGATTCTATAGGGGAGAGTTCGGACACAATAAATACTATGTAAGTAATCTACATTTCTTTCCTGGAACGTAATCTCTTACTATTCAGTGGATTTTTTTAAAGTTTTTTATAACAATTAAATAAAAAAATGTATTTTTACTTGTCTGCATTATTATTTTTATTTAATTAATGATTTTGAAATTAATTATTAAGTAATTTAGAGGATTAATTTGCCAGCGAATCACTCAACAGAGGTCATTTTTTTCGAATACTTAAATTTTTTATATAATGGCCGATGGCTTTTCAATATGATATTAATAGACTTGTAAATTGTTTCTTAATTACTTATTATTAAATAACATTATTAATACATTTTCGAACGCCGCATGTAATAAAGAGTACAAGTGACTGCTCGAGTCTTCAAATAGAAGGGCCGATCTTGTTCTATTTGTGTTGTTCAATTGCAATTACACCGTTACTTTTATTGCTATTATTAGTATTTTCATTAATATGAAGAAGCAAGATTTTATTACATATATGTATTTATACTCTTTATTAATAACGTATCGACATATAACAATAAGTCTGATCTTATTTCTTTTTATAGGTTTTACTCAATTTATATCTGTTGAGATTTGACATTAATCTTCTTTAATAATTTTTTATTATTTAAACAGAGCATTTACTGGGATTTTATCCATTTGCTGATAGTATTACTTTTTGTGTCATTTTCTTTATTTTTGTAACTTCTCGCTTTGAAAATTTTAAATTTGAAAAAAAGGAAGTCATAAAAAGTTCTAGAAAAAATTTATTTTTTGAGTTGAGACTCATATAAGGGTTGGTGGAGATAAGTGTACATGGGAGGAAATGATTTTCTTTGAAGAGTAGCCCGTAACTTTGCTCCTGTTGGGAATAACCCATCACACCATAAACGTTTTTTGATCATTATGATGTCCCCTAATAGAAGAAGCTCAAAAAAGTTCTAGAAAAAATTTATTTTTTGAGTTGAGACTTATACAAGGGTTGGTGGAGATGGGTGGACATGGGTGGAAATGATTTTCTTTGAAGAGTAGCCCGTAACTTTGCTCCTGTTGGGAATAACCCATCACACCATAAACGTTTTTTGTTCATTATGATGTCCACTAATAGAAGAAGTTCAAAAAAGTTCTAGAAAAAATTTATTTTTTGAGTTGAGACTTATACAAGGGTTGGTGGAGATGGGTGGACATGGGTGGAAATGATTTTCTTTGAAGAGTAGCCCGTAACTTTGCTCCTGTTGGGAATAACCCATCACACCATAAACGTTTTTTGTTCATTATGATGTCCACTAATAGAAGAAGTTCAAAAAAGTTCTAGAAAAAATTTATTTTTTGAGTTGAGACTTATACAAGGGTTGGTGGAGATGGGTGGACATGGGTGGAAATGATTTTCTTTGAAGAGTAGCCCGTAACTTTGCTCCTGTTGGGAATAACCCATCACACCATAAACGTTTTTTGTTCATTATGATGTCCACTAATAGAAGAAGTTCAAAAAAGTTCTAGAAAAAATTTATTTTTTGAGTTGAGACTTATACAAGGGTTGGTGGAGATGGGTGGACATGGGTGGAAATGATTTTCTTTGAAGAGTAGCCCGTAACTTTGCTCCTGTTGGGAATAACCCATCACACCATAAACGTTTTTTGTTCATTATGATGCCCTCTAGTAGAAAAAGCCATAAAAAGTTCTAGGAATAATTCATTTTTTGAGTAATCGACGTCGGGCGGATACAGGCCGATGCGGGCAGATGACACTCTCTATGCAATATTATAAGAAGTGGCCCATAACTTTGCTCCTGTTGGGAATAACCCATCACACCATAAACGTTTTTTGTTCATTATGATGCCCTTTAGTAGGAACAGCCATAAAAAGTTCCAGGAATAATTTATTTTTTTTGTAATCGACGTCGGGCGGATACAGGCCGATGCGGGCAGATGACACTCTATGCAATATTATAAGAAGTGGCCCATAACTTTGCTCCTGTTGGGAATAACCCATCACACCATAAACGTTTTTTGTTCATTATGATGCCCTTTAGTAGGAACAGCCATAAAAAGTTCCAGGAATAATTTATTTTTTGAGTTGAGACTCATATAAGGGTTGGTGGAGATGGGTGGATATGGGTGGAAATGATTTTCTTTGAAGAGTAGCCCATAACTTTGCTCCTGTTGGGAATAACCCATCACACCATAAACGTTTTTTGTTCATTATGATGCCCTTTAGTAGGAACAGCCATAAAAAGTTCTAGGAATAATTTATTTTTTGAGTTGAGACTCATATAAGGGTTGGTGGAGATGGGTGGAGATGATTTTCTTTGAAGAGTAGCCCGTAACTTTGCTCCTGTTGGGAATAACCCATCACAACACAAACGTTTTTTGTTCATTATGATGTCCTCGCGTGGGAACAGCCATAAAAAGTCCGGGGAATAATTTATTTTTAAACTTTTGATGATCAACAGAGAAAATATTATTCTTTCTTGAATTAAATTGTAATCACGCGGCAAAACTAGGTGATACAGTAGCATACTATAAATAAAAAAATTTCGCGTCTGTATGTCTACAAGAAAGAACAAGAAGCAAAAAAAGAGTAAGAGGGAATAAAAAATGTTGTGTGTTGTATTGGTGGTCTAGCAGCAATCCCTGTGGGCGACAGGAAATCCTTACCTGAGCCAACACGGATATGACGTTAAGTATAGTTTCCGGTTAGTACTATTTAGTCTGCACAACATAGTAGTCCGATGCCCGTTTGGTGGACCGTAAAAGGAGTAAGTAAGTTAAGTAGAGAGTAAGAATTATTATAAGAATCATTTATTCATTCATGTGTTGTTACGTTTAAATACTCATCCGCTGACGTCAATCCGCGACTAGCAGAGGCCAATTCATTCATCTCTAGCCGATTTGTTTTGTTATTCAAAGGTTAAATTATCATTTTTTATTTTTCTTGTTTTTGAAATTACTATTTATCCAGACGTACGTCAGAATGTAATTGGTGCGTAAAAAACCGTTGGTTAGCGCTTTGATTAAACGCTCGAGTGATTGCGGTAATTTTTAAATAAAATCCACGCTAATGTGGTTATTTTTTCGCCCACTCGTTTGTTGCCTCCAAGATCTGTACACAGTCGAGTCAAAGTCTGTTTACGATTTACAATCATAAACCGCAAAACAATCTCCGACATGTATCACCCGGATATTTATAGATCTCGATGCCTATGAGTGTTCACCCAAAGATTCTTATGTCACATTCATACGGAATAGAAGAAAAAAAAAATATATATATTTAAAAAAAATATATAAGTGTGTTATTGTTTTTGTTGAACGGCATAAATTATTTTATATTTAATATACTGTTATTTTTATTATTTTATTTTCTAGCGTCGTATTCAGTAGTTTATAAACTACTCAACATTCCACCGGAATGTTTAACGTTTTATAAATAACTTAAACTATCAACTATCTTGAAGCAAGACATAGAAACTTACGTTTCGATGAGTGGTAGGCGCCCGTGCTACCCGTTCAGAGGAACCACGGAGAAGCTGGGCCAGTAGTTCCGGGCTGGGTCCTGGGAGACCCTCGAGTTTGCTTGGACTGGAAGTCGCTCGGTGGTGACACGGAGTCGGGGGCTCGGAGTTGCTGTTACTTCCTGCGCTGTAAGACAGATTTGCAGATACTTTTCTCTTTGGTCCAAGACTGTCTGACAGGCTCGTATCAGCGATACGGGGCTTTGCCATTTCAGCTTCTAACATTTGCCCGTACGGTCCGCGAAGTGGTCTCTTACTGTATCTAATAATACCCACCGGTTGTTATTAATATTAAATATACATTTTTTTATAAATATGTCCGAGTATATATTTACCTTCGAGGTACATGACCTTCACAGTCTGAAACATCACTCAAGGTAGCCGGTAAGTCATCCTTGTCTTCCTTCTCCTCTTTACTATTATCGTCTTTGTCGTCTCTCTCTTCGCTGCTTTGAGCAGACAATTTGTTTCTGTCATTTTCTGAGGGTTCCGGCCACTGGGTTATGTACACGCCTTTTCTGCGTTTACTCGTGTCACCGCGATATCTGCGAACTTTACCCGCAGGCGCTACCACCTCAGGTATCTTTTCACTTGGCACTTTGACCGATTCGTTGGCTGCCTGACTCACCCGCGATTCTTCAGTCGGTGGAGTGATTATTACCTGATGTAACTCTAACCGATCTGCAGATAAACAATTTCTCAAACAAAAGCTAAAAAAAAAATAAAAAAAAAAAAAAAACAATAATAAATACCTTTAGATTCATTATCATCAGTTTCTTTAGTATGAGCTTTATCTTCCTTGTCATCAACACTCAGTTCAGGTTGGCCCGAATTCACAGGCGAGGGTTCTCGGCACTCCAGCACCGGAGGTTCGGGACTAGTCAGGGCACTGGAGGTTGCCAGGCTGTCGGACCCGTCGCTCCGGGGTCTGACCTCCTCACCGGGAGTCTGAGTTACCCCTAGACCCTCGGTGGAGCCAACGGCGCTGTCGACGCTCGCTATCGAGGCCCTCGGACTCTGGGGGTTCGGGCTGTTTTGCGAGGCAGCTCCTGGACTCGTTGCGCCAGATCTTCTTCGTGGCAACGTACTCGCTCTTACATCCTTCAGCTGAACTCGATTTACATTTGAAATTGGTTGCGTTCTATGACGATTACCTAATAGAGAACACACGCTCTTATACATAATAAGCTTATGCAATTATTTTAATTGTCTCTGGCTATTACAGAGGCTAGCAATCGATAATTGGTAACAATGCGCAGATAAGGGCATCAGTAATTTTATTAATAATAAAAATAATGAAGAATTTTTTTCTGTATTTATAAAAGAGATTATTCAAGTGTAAATAAATATCTGTCTATATATATAGTTAAGTAAGTAGTAGATGTATTAAAGTGACGGGCGCATCGGCTTCAAGGTTTCCACCCAAACACGTCGTATGTGCCAACGTTGTTATTTTGAAAGCGTCTATACTTGATAGTGTCGAGAGGTGAATTTTCATATCTATCATCGCGATGGCTACTGACTATTGCGCGACAAATATTTTAATATACAATATTATGTAAATATATCCGTAAAATAAATAAATAACAAAAAATATCAATATTTAAATTTTATTTTTGTTTAATAGATAAATGGGTCAATGACCCTCTGCTCGGGTAAACACACAAGCTGTCAGAGTAAAAGAGTATCAGTTACCTTGATTGAAGTCCACTTGGCCGAAGGATGCGCTCCTAAAGGGCACACCAGTTCGGTGAAAAGTCAGGAGAGACGTACGAGGCTCCAACGTGGTCACTGCGTCTCTGGCCTCGCTCTCGCTGCTACCGCCAGATACTGATGGATTTGTTGTTATTGTTGATGTAAAATCGTAAAGATTATCTTTACACTTAGCACTATCAACCACCAAAGAATCACTGTACTGCCTTAAGTGTTTTGGCTCACTGTAGTACGCGTCTGACGACAGTCGTCTTACTTCGTCATTATCACCACTTTTTTTGTTAATCGCACTGACGGACGAGGGCTTTGACCACGAGCTTCTCAGTGACCATGTGCTGGGTTTATCATCAATCACTTGATTAACAGACGAACACTCTTGGTAATCATCACCGTCTACACTCGTGCTTCTCTCTAATAAAGTCCTTTCGTTACTGTCATTTTTATTACTCTCGACGAACCCTGGCTCGTGGATTGAACGATCTTCACTGTAGATGTAATTTCGCGGTGTCGATCGATTGGTTATCGACTGAAAAGAAAAAGCAAACATTAGATTTTATTTGATGGACACGGGAGAGTTTCAGTTAGTGAGGGTTCAGAGCAACACGAACCTGAGGGTACTGATGATAGTGGTGATGATGGTGGTGGTGATTATTGTGGTTGACTTGCTGACCAGGAAGCGAAGGTTGAGGCGGCGGTGGCGAGGCATGGAGACGTGAAGGTTTTCGCGGCGGTGGTACTGGCGCCGTTGTGTTTTTTAATTTCTCCGTCAACTCGCGAAGACGCTCGGCTTTGTCGGTGCGGGGGCCGGAAGAGGACTTTTTCCCATTTCCTCCTCCGCCCCCACTCCATCTGAATCTGTGCAGCCGGTCCACCGCTGGTATGTTTTGTTCCTAAGATTTTTAATAAATATGAATAATAGAATATAATTTATGATGTTGTTAAGGTGTTATGGAAGAAATAGAAAAATTTTAAACGAGTGATTCACTTGAGACGGATATTTATCGTCTATTCGGTAAGCCCATCATCGTAATCCAAAAGTCAGGGATAGCACACTGAAAGCACACAGCTATGTCGTGAAAACACACATATTATATCCTCTTGCTCTTACTCTTTTCTCTCTCGACGATAAAAATAGGCCATCAGTTGGTCTCGGCTTAAATACAGACGCGAGTTTAGAGAGCGACGCTAATGTTTAAGCTAGTGGATATGTTGATACCGTACGCGCATTATTGTCGGCTCACTATTTTTTACCATCAACTATTAATTATAGATGTGATTTAAAAGCTTTACAACAAAATGCTTTTTTTCCCGAAAAAAATATTTGAAAAAAACATATATACAGATTTTTATTTTAGTAGCTTTTAAAAACACTGTGACAAATACTTTTTAATAACAATGACGTCCACTGAATGTTGTCATCCTTTAATGTCTATCGACATTGTTTTTATTTTTTATTTTTTTTTTTTTTAATTTATTTATAATTTTGACATCAAAATGATGTTTAGCGAGCAAGTAAACAAATAAATGGATGGACAGAGAGTGTTGTTGAGTATATAATTAAAAAATATATGAGAATGTAAGCGGATAAGAGTACCTGTAGTTTGAAGGAATGATGTTTGGTCCAGTGAGCAATTTGTCGCGGCACAGAGACAGCGTTAATTGTCGGAGCAAAAGCACAAGTGGGCAGGACGGCGTTGGCAGAGTTGGTGTAAGCTTTAGCTGCTGGTTTGGCGGCGGGAGTTGTCGACGACGACGACGACGATGACGAGGATGATTGCAACTGGGAGCCGTGGCTTCCCATTAGCTGCAGCCCCCCGCAGTTATTATTAGCATTTGAGTTTGACGGTAGTCGGTTGGACTGGGTTGTTGTTCTGGTGGGAGGCGGCGAAGATTGTCCTCCTACTCTTACTACTCCTCGTGCACGATCGACGGCAGCGTTGCCGATGCTTCCGCCCGAGCTATAACTGCCTCCACTGGTACTGATGTTGCCGGCGTTGTTACCTCCACTGCGTTCTCCACTTGCTGATGAGCATACACTTGGACTTGATGATAGTCCGGTGACTGTTCGCGGCAGAGGGAGCCGCGAACGTGGCCCGATGCAGCAGCAGTCGCCGATTCCGGTGATCGGCTGTGCCTTCTCCGAGGCCGGCGCTTTAATGCTCGTCAGCAGACTAGTGTCTGTCAGACGTTCACGAGAGTCACTTTTGCGACAGCAGTATTTTCTTTGACAGCTCTCGGACGAGGTGTCTGTCGGTATTGGTGACACTGCCGGTGTCGGTACTCTCTCCTGAACAAATATATATAAAAATTACAAGTGTAAAGCATACTTTTGTTTATTAAATTAAATTATTTACCTGAGAAAGACGTATCGCATATTTGGTACCACCTAAAACGACGTACGCACTTCCAGTATTTCCGGTCATAGTTCGAGTTGCTCCACCTGTATACCATCCCGCCAATCCACCGCTCTGCCTCTCGTTCTCGCCACCACCATCCCCTTCTCCGCCGACGCGGGGCATTCTTCATCCTTCTTTCAACCTTTAATTTATAAATTTACTTAGCGTTAACAAAAAATATAATAAAACAATCATAGATCCGCGTAACTAAGTAGACAAAATTATCTAAATAAATTTATGAGTCTGGATAAAAATGAATGGGCAGAGGCTTAAAATTATTGGTGATAAAAATAATTTAAAAACACATGAGTGACTTTAAAACTCGGATGCTCGGTAAATTTGTTTGTGTGCGTGTGTGTTGTACGTCTAAAAATAAATATTATCCGCAAGTCGCGAGTGGACGAGCAATTTAATTGGCCGAATGGAAGAGACAACCATTTATCTGCTGGAATCCCACTGGTTTATAAAAGACATAGGTATCCAAACACACGTGCCAGCAGTTTACTGGTCATTCTTTGCACTCAACTGTGCAACCGAGTTATTATTGCGAAATACTTATACTTTTATCCATCCTATTTGCTCATGGATATCACAGTCTTTTCATACTGCTAAGTGTCCACTCAATCAATTTAATCTACTCATTACCCTATTTATATATTTATGTCACAACAGTAATCCCGTTATAATAGCTAAGGCTCATTGTTGTTAATTTAATTGGGCACAGTCCTACTCCGGAATATTTTTCTACTCGTCTACTTATTTGTTAACTGATTAAGATAAATTGTTCCGTGATAGTCTAATTCAAAAGTATTTTGGCCTGAAATTTTGTCTGAGTCTTTACCCATAGAAAATCTTACGTATGTAGACATAATAATATTCACTGCGCCTGCGTGCAAATCAACTATTTTTCAAAAACGACATTCAAAGATTTTAAATTTTCTTAATACGGTTTTTAACTATGATTTCTGTACATCAAATATTAATTCCTTTGATTGGAGTGGATGCTAAAATGTCAAAATTTTGACATCGTTTTCCTAAAAATTTATATCAAAAGCTTATGCTATTTGTAATTTATAAAATAATCAAGAGTTGCTTAAACTTTTTTAAAAATTTTTAAGCGACAACTCCACGCGCGTGTTGAAGATTGCGACCAAGACAACAAACAATTATTTCAGATTAATATAATACTAAAGATTAAGTAAGCCGTTAAAAAGATCTATCCTCAATCATAATCCGTTTTAAGTATTTAAACATCCCGCCCGAGACCTTGAAACACATATATATATATATATTACGTCTCAAAATATCTTATTGTGTGTCGCAGATAAAAAAAACACCGATGATTCAAACAAACGCCTAAATACACATCTCGAAATTTGTTATAAAAAATATTAATAATTATTATAAAAACTTTTAGTGAGTAAAAATACAACCGAGTGATTAATAATAGATGCGATTAACGGAAAATAATTTGGAGTCGCTCCAAAAATTTCTAGTGATATCCAGTTAGTGGCACATGAGACAATACACACACACGCACACTAGTTTAAGAGAGCCCGTGAATTAAGATAATAAATAGACGTTTGTACTGAAGAAAAACAATTATATGGCGTTTTACTATCAAGCACTTTGTCATTGAAGATTTATTGCAGTCGATAAGAATCCGTTTACCTGGCAGTTGGACAACATTTAACATTTTAGTGTCTATATATAAATGACGTATTTTTTTAGCGTTACACCTCGAGTTATGCTGGGGAACACGTGAGCAAGGTCTTTCAAGGCTGCTGTTATAATTATGATTATAATTATGGTAATGTATGTTTGTTCTTTAGGACTTTATTTAAATCGGCAGCAAGACAATGACGCGGTGAGTGAACAGAAGTAACTGGCACCGGTAGTTGTCTGGTTGTTTTTATGAGCAGAGGAGCAGTAGTGTCTCGTGAGCAGGATGGGACGATCATCAACGTCAACCTACACGTTAAAAGGTGTAGGTATATTAGCCGTGTACATACCAAGTTACCAACTACCCAACTAAACTCTATCTGAGTGCTCAGTGGTGTATTAGCACAGCTGTGGGCAGCTGTGGGGCCACCTCGGTGAAAGTAACTACAAGACAAGACTATATGATCAAAAGAGTCACATTACTCTCTAGCCGTGTCGGCGCAATGACTGACTCGAAAACTTAATGTATAATAAATAATAATATAATACAATAAATCATAACTTTTGATATTAATATCAAGCTGAGACTCAAAGACTTTTTGACGTGAGTCATCTTTTTTCTAAATAGACTTGCTGGTATCCAGTTATAATATTTGGTGATGCGATGACTTTGCTCCGATCTTATATATATACCGCTGGCTACTAATATATATATAGATTTATAGATATATATATATATATATATATATATATATATATATATATATATATATATATATATAACTACTCTAGACTAAGTAGTTGTGTGTGGGCTCAGACGGACAACAGATATCGCGTGACGATATCTTGCGGTCAATCATGTCAGTGATTGCTGTTTTGTGTAAGAAGAGTCATTTTATTTACACTAGATTTATGAGCTTGTTGTTGTTATTATTTAGATTTTTATTGAATAACTTACTTTCAGCAATAATTGGTCATACGCTGAATAAAGTGGGTGATGAACTAATTACTATGATCATCTTGACCACCTATTAAGCCTTCGCCCTATAAAAATATATATAGATAATTTTTTAATGTCGGTGGTATTGTGCCGGTAAACAAAAATAAAAATATTAAATTCGCGTCAAGACAGTAATCATACCGTAATGCTATCACGCACTATCGCATCTTATTTCAACCACGCACACGTTTTTGATACCCGAGTTCGAGTTATGACTTATATATCGTATATATATATGTATATACTTATAAGTGGAGAATGCAGCGGTTACCATTCAATTGGAACGCGCCTTCTTGGCGTACCTTTCTTTTCTCTGTATCACTTTTTACAATCTCGATTGTTTTTATCACTCGTTATTCATAAATTGTAATTTTATTATTATTTATCTTGATAACAGCAGTACTGCACATGTGTGTTGAATTAAAATTTAAAACATTGTTATAGTTACCAATTATAAAGTCTTGATTCGATGTCACTGCAGGCCAATTGTTCATGTTTATTTGTTGTTGACGTTTTATTTTATCAAATAATTCACATTATGCAGAATAGTTTTGCGGGCAAAGTCGGGCCTCGGTGGTATCAAGTTGTCGCACTAATGTATGCTATGGTATGGTATGTATGATATATATGTATATGTATATGTATTATTAACGGTCAAGAGTTTTAAAATCGGTCGTAACTATTTTGGTGGAGTTGGAGTGACTATACCTGGGCCGAACCTCGATGTCAACTGGACAACTGACGTGTGTAAATGTAACCACGCAGTTTAAGTATTGCAATAAAAGCTAAGCAAACCAAAGTTAAGGCGATATGCCAGACAGTACGGGTTTTTTAACCGGACACGATCAAGAAGTAGAAGAATACGAATAAGAATAAGAACAAGTTGAAGAATAAGAAGAAGAATAAGGAGAATAACAAGTAGAAGGGGGTTACATTAGCTAATTCAGGCTTCGTACGATGAATATTTAAGTTTATTAATATGAAACAATGTGTGTTGTAGGCACATTGTATGCGTGTGTATGTGTGTGTGTATGGATGTGCGAGTATCACAAAATATTAAGTTGAGCAAATAAAGTAGACAGGCGACACTGATTTTGATGATATTTTATGTTGTCGAGTGTACTTCTGGTTAAACTTGTAGAGACAAGACACACTGAGCTGAATAAACGGGGATAATGTCATCGTCCGAAACAACCAGAGATTAAACTGATAAAAGTCGCGGTGTCATTATTAAAAAACAACTCCGAGTAATTTTTTAAGTTAATTATAGTAACAATAATGATAATGGTACTGAAAATAATGATAATGGAATGTACTAATACTAATAATGATGATAATAGTAATGAAATATTGTTGCACACAGGTGGTTGATGATGTTTTCTTCGAGTTTATGGGTAAAAACAAGAGAGCGCGAATTAAAACGCGGGGAATTATTATTATTTAACTTTTTAATTTGTTTATTTAACGAACGGGCTAAACGAGTGACGTGAGAAGAGCTTCGCGGTTTTAAAACACACCGGTCCCTGTTCAACGACACAATGAAATCAAACTCGTTGTTGCAACGACCACGGGAAAAAGAGAAAGAGAGAGAGAGAAAGATAACTGGTTCTGGATGCCAAGAATATGTATATATATATATGTATACTTATATATTCTTCATTGTATTACATATGTGTATATATGTACAAATATTGTGAGAGTAGATCCTCTGGTTCTCCAATTGACTGCAGAGTCATCTAGGCCCCGGGTCTCAGAACTCCGGATATTGATACTGTGATCCAGGATCTCTGTCTGCTGGATCAATTAATTGGATCATTATTTATTTGCCATTCATTAATTTTGATAGAAATGTAGAAAATTCAAATTTTAACGTTACGTAGCTGAAAAAATTTGGTGATACTGACAGACAATTTGAAAATTTTCTCAATTATCTACGATGATATTTATCAGATCTAGGAATTTCTTGTCATATTTTGTAAATAATTAAATCTCCAATAAATGGTTGTAGCTAAAATATTATCCTTAGTTTAAAAGTCGAACTCTCGATTCGAGATCTTATTATTTAAAAAATTCAGCTTGAGTATAAATTTCCCGCGCTGGTCGATGATAGCGCTGCGGCGGAGTCTTAGTAAACTAATCTGGGGAAATAGTGATAAAAAAAAAATAACTATGTTGTAGAGTTAACGTTAATAAAGTTGGTAGCAGTATTGTATGTAATCGAATTACTCGACAGAGTGGGTGCGGTTAGGGTTTGACCACATTTTCAATAATTTTATTGTCAACTATTAGTTTAAATTTGAAAATAAACCGTCAAAATGACGATTTTGGAATCGTGTTGGTCGCCCATTATTTGGACAAATAATATAAAAACTGGGAGTAAAGCGATAGCTTTTTACACTGTGGTAAGTTTTCATAAATTTTATTTAAAAAATATATAAACAATATTTTCGGTTTTTATTATTATTTATTTTTATTGTCATAGGCAATGAGTGTTGTTATGATCACACTTATTGTTTATCAAATGTGCGGAGGAGATTCCACCCAACTTTATAATCCACTTTTCGAAGCAGATGTGAGGCTCTGTAAGTTATTTTTTTTAAATTGATGACACATTCCTATGACATCAACTGACATTATCATTCCAAATTATATTAATTCCAAAAATATTCATTTCCAATGTGATATTTTTTTTTTTTCAGCTTTACAAGCCGTCGGAGGATTTTTTATCGTCTACTTTTTTTTGATGATTGTTTCTGCAAGGTGTATTTTGATCGGCATCAATGAACGTGTCAGAGGGTGGTTACTACCTTGGCTCATCACCTGGTTCATTTTTTGTGCCTTTCAATTAGTTTTCGGGCTGTGGTTATTAGGAGGATATTATATCTATGTAAGTGCCATTTTTATTTTGAATACAGTCGACTATCCGTCATAAGTCTGGTATAGGGGACGTAGGGGAAATTTTTCTTGGAATTTCAATTTTCCACTACCATGAGTTTAGTTTTGTCCTCGACTACTCGTTATAAGCCTGTTTTATTCTATAATACATTTTAAACGTCATATTTATGTTCCGTCATAAGTCGTTATCTCAATTTTTTTAGTGCTTGTGTGCTAAATTTCGACGAAAATTAGATAGTAAATTTTCCTTATTAATTTGACTGTTTTTCCCGATTTTCGGTTTGCAATTTTGAAAATATCAATGGAGGCTTATAAGGGGCCGCTTGGTACTAATTTAATAAAGTCGTTAAGTGGGGGATGTTTTGGACTCAGTTACGGCCAAATGAGTTGACTATATATATATTATAATTGATAAATTTTTTCTGCAGCTTCAAGTTGTCTTGCCGACGCTCATTAACTGGCTTTGGATGGGATACAATGTAAGTTTTAGAAAAATAGTTTTAATTCAAGTTTTCTATTCCGCGTCTAACATTTTCAATGACTTTTTTTTACAGTTTTACTGCTGGCTATGTGTACTGTCAGTATACAAATTATTCCAGGAAATACAGTCACCCAATATCGAATTACTGTGGCCGTAAATTAAAATTTTGCAATTATTTACAAGTGACCTTATGAAATTTTCTTTTTTTTTTACTATTTTTCTCAAAGTATTTGAAGCTTAGGTTAATTTAGCGGTTAAGTAATCAATTTTTACAGTGCAAAAGTGACAATTGTTTTTTAATGTTTATAGTGTTAGTTTTTATTTTATTATACTTTTTGTTCAGTGACGATCAAAGACTGAAAATGGTTAGAAAACCATCCGTCCAAATTTGATCTGTCGCCATTTGTAATTTAGATTTAGGAAGTAATTTTTTAACATTGTATGAAAAAGTTTGATATTATTTAGAGATATATAAGCAATGAAATTTTTAATGAACAGTGCACTTACATTTTTTTTTTTAACGAATTTTTATAATCACTGTTAAGATAATAATTAGACGATATTTTTTATAAATAAACTTTTTAAAATTTATAAGTATTTATTACCATTACTTTCAAAGTTTGGAAAAATATAAATGTTGATAATATGAAAATTTCCATATTTTTTTGACCTCCACAATTTTGTGTCAATACATTTATTTATTTTTAAATTCTTTTATTTTATTAGTACATTTTAAAAATCAAAATTAAGAATTTAGAATTACCCATTGAAATTCTCTTGAAATTTTTCAGAGCACTATTGTATGTTAGCATCGTCGGTACTTTCTATAGTGCACTTAGAAACAAAATATGGTCTTACTGTAAAAAAATAATGAATAGTCAAAATTTGTAAAATTTTCCAAGCGTTCTATTTTATAATCAAGTAAGTATACATACTCAGTTTTCAATGCATTTGCCATAAGATTTAAGTTCCGAAGGAAAATTACATTGACAAATATTACTTCTACAAGTAGAGAATCTAGGCCCGCATTGATTGTCGTTAAAACAATAATCGCCCAAAGCTTGCAAACAAGTTACTCCGTCTGATGCCAGAAAATCACTTTCGCAAACACATTTGTTATCTAGTGAACACTTTGTTTGTCTATGAATTGATTTGCAATCATAGTGACTGTTACAGGACCATCCTATGGAAGCTAAAACAAATTATAAATAAAAACTTTTAGTATCTTCAATATATCGATTTTATTATTGATGGAATGAACATGACTTACATTCCCTACATTCATTATTGGATATAGGAACATAGTTTTTTTTGCATTGACATTCATTATCAGCACAAATGGAGTTATTTGCCGCACATAGTTCGTTACGCCAACAAAATTCACCTAAAAGTGGACTACATGTATTTCCGTTTACTTCAACATATTTGTCTCTACAAACACATATCTTATCTTTTGAACATTTAGCATGAATTATATCTGCACACTCGTCATTATTTCTACAAAACTTCCCTAGTGGAGCTAAAAACGATATTTTGTTGTAAAATAATAGATTCTAATTTTTAATTGTTAACTACACGTACTTGGCACACATTCATTATTAGAATTGGATACGTAATTCTTGTTGCATTGACATTTAGAATCAACGCAAGCAGAATTAGGGGATCCACAATAGCCATCTTTGCTACAAAGTTGGCCTACAAGTGGTAAACATGCAGTCGTGCCTGCGGCAATATAATTTGGCAAACATTGACATTTGTGATCATAGCACTCTGTGTAGTCAACTTGTAAACAGTCTAAATTGTATTGACAGTCTTCGTTTAATTTTGATTGTTTAACACACATATAGAGATCATTAGATGCCCCCCATCCCATTCTTCTGCATATATTATCCTTTTCGCAACATGGTTTACGAAGAAAGCGATTACACTAGAAAAAAAATAATTATATAAAAATAAGAAATGAAAATAATAACGAACTTTTTTATCGATACTCACTCGGTTTCCATAATCAGCGCATTCATGAATTGGAACCTTTTCTTCAATCGTTTCATTTAATAGTTTGAAAATACTAGCTTCCGTTAAGGTAAATATCAGGAGTAAAAATGTTATCATCATTATTTCTTAACTTTTTCAAGAAATAGATTCTGAACAGTAGCTGCAATATAAATTAAAATAAAATACAGAGGACCGAGGGAAGAGAATTTCACGCCAAAAAAATAATATAATTTCGGTGTATTTTCGGCCAACTTTTTTTTACTCAAGTAATTGTGAATAATTTCAAGAGTTAAAATTTTTATTACCTTTATTGGACTTCAATAAAAATTTTTTCAGCTCAACCAAATAATTACTAATGGATAAATTATCTTAAACTCTTATATTACTCGAATCTTCATATATTTAATTACATATCATTAGTGCCACAAATGTTAATAATTATTTCGTAAAAAATATCGATTTAGAAATTATATCAGTTATTTGCCTAACGGGAGCGGATGTAATTAGTAACATTTTGATAAAATTTTTTTTATGAAATGTAAGTAGCATATCTCATTAAAGTAAGTTATAGCTGCCTGTTACAAAAAAATATTCATTATTCGCGCATACATTTCTTTTCCTTAACTAATTCTTATAATCACTGTTAGGAAAATTATTAGATAATATTTTTTATAAATAAACTTTTTAAAATTTATAAGTATTTATTTGCATGACTTTCAAAGTTTGAAAAAATATAAATTTTGAAAATACCTTAATTTTTATATTTTTTTGACCTCTACAATTTTTTTTTTTTTTTTTTTAAGAGTCAATACATTTATTTAGTTATAATTTTTTTCTTTTAATTAATACATTTTTATAATAAAATTGAGAATCAATAAAACGAAATAATTAAAAATTGTCTTAAAAATATAAGTTTTACTAAATCTTTTTACACTATTATATTTAAGCATCGTCAGTACTTGAGCATTTTCCGTAGTGTATTTGCAACAAATAAAACTTCTTCCTGTGAAAAAATAATAAATTGTCAATTCCAAAAAATTTTCATGATTTCCGAAGCGCTTTTATTTATAATTAAATAAATACTTACTCAATGTATACTGCATTTATTATAAGATTCAGCTTTGAAATAAAAATTACATTGACAAACATTACATTTACAGGCAGACAATCTAGGCCCGCATTGATTGTCGTAAAAACAATAATCGCCCAAAGCTTGCAAACAAGTTACTCCGTCTGATGCCAGAAAATCACTTTCGCAAACACATTTGTTATCTAGTGAACATTTTGTTGGTCTTTGTATTGAATTACAATCAGAGTTTCCATTACAAGGCTGTCCTATGGAAGCTAGAACAAATTATAAATAAAAACTTTTAGTATCTTCAATATATCGATTTTATTATTTATGGAATGAACACGACTTACATTCTCTACATTCATTATTGGATATAGGAACATAGTTTTTTTTGCATTGACATTCATTATCAGCACAAATGGAATTATTTGCCGCACATAATTCGTTTTGCCAACAATATTCACCTAAAAGTGGACTACATGCAATACCATTTACTTCAACATATTTGCCTCTACAAACACATATCTTATCTTTTGAACATTTCGTATGAAATAAATCTGCACAGTCGTCGTTATTTATACAAGACTTTCCTAATGGCGCTAAAAACAATATTTTGCTGTAAAGTAATAGATTCTTATTTCAAATTGTTAATTACACTTACTTGGTACACATTCATGGTTAGATTTGGATATGTAATTATTCTTGCATTGACACACGGAATCTGTGCAAATAGAATTATGGGTTCCGCAATCGTTATCTTTCTTACAAAATTCTCCCAAAAGTCCTACACATGTGGAATTATTTGACACAACATAATTTTTTTTACAAACGCATTTATAATCTGCAGAGCATTTTGAAAATTCTACTAGATCGCAATCAAAATCTGTCATACAATTTTTTCCCAAAGGCGCTATAAGAAAATTTAAATAAATTAAATTAATCGTAGATGAGGGAATTTTATAAATCCGGAATATTTTATTTACTTGGTACACATTTATGATCTGATTCTGGAACAAATGAAGGTTGGCATTGGCATTTGTGATCAATGCAAACTGAATTGTCTGCTATACATTGTCTATCGTTTTTACAAAATCGGCCTAAAAGAGGTAAACATGCAGTCGTGCCTGCGGCAATATAATTTGGCAAACATTTACATTTGTGATCATAGCACTCTGTGTAGTCAACTTGTAAACAGTCTAAATTGTATTGACAGTCTTCGTTTAATTTTGATAGTTTAACACACATATAGAGATCATTAAATGCCCCCCATCCCATTCTTCTGCATATATTATCCTTTTCGCAACATGGTTTACGAAGAAAGCGATTACACTAGAAAAAAAATAATTATATAAAAATAAGAAATGAAAATAATAACGAACTTTTTTATCGATACTCACTCGGTTTCCATAATTAGCGCATTCATAAATTGGAACCTTTTCTTCAATCGTTTCATTTAATAGTTTGAAAATATTAGCTTCCGTTAAGGTAAATATCAGGAGTAAAAATGTAATCATCATTATTTCTTAACTTTTTCAAGAAATAGATTCTGAACAGTAGCTGCAATATAAATTAAAATGAAATACAGAGGACAGAGGGTAGAAAGTTTCATGCTAAAAAAATATTAATATTTTTCTCGGCTGAAGAGTGACCGACAAAAGTGAACACAAAACCGAAATTTAGCCGACTAGACCTAAGAATGGTCAAAAACTTGAAAATTTTCCATTTTATAAAATTTTTCAGAGTTCTAAAATTTTATTTAAAATAAAAAATACTATTGTCGAAATTAGGCCGACTCAGTCTACCAGCCGGTTTATTATGAATAATAAAACTTCGGTGTGTTTTCGGTCAACTTTCGATCTTTTCCAATGAAATTCAACGGTTTTGGCGTAATTTCAGCGAAATATTTTTACCCAGGGGATTGTTTATAATTTTAAAAGTTAAAAATTTGATTACCTTTATTATATTTCGATCTGAATCTTGTGACCAGTTCAACCAAACAAACACTAATGAAAAAATGATCTAAAAATGTTTTGTCAGCTGAGTCCTCAGATATTAATCTTATATAATTAGTGTCATGGGCATTAATTTTTATACTGTTTCAAAATAACTATAGATTTAGGAGAAACAACAATTTGCCTGAAGGTAAGGATGTAACTAATGATATTTCGAAAACATTTTTCTTATCAAATTTGAGTAGCTCATACAAATAAAGTAAATTGTGGCTGCATGTTACGACAAATTTTCATTTGTTTCAATTAAATTTGAATATCGACTGAATCAAATTCAGGAGAACTTTTTCAAAAATTAATGATTTGTCCCTTTAAATCCATACACTTCCAAAAATCAACCCTAGGACATTCAAAATTTTTCCATGTAATTTTGCGTATACCCTAGAAATTTTTTCAGAAACAGTTTAAAATATTTGAGGTATAACTGTAGAAGTAAAAAATTCATTTTATCAACAAACGTAAGTTGGTGTTTCTTCATTACTAACAGCAGGTTGAGCAGAAAATATTTCCCATTGATTTTTAACATAAAGTCTATTACTGCGCAATATTATTTCAGTAAATATTGTTATATTTTATTTATATCACAACTTGTTTGATTATTTAATCAAAAATCTTGTAACAATTTATTGAAATAATTACTCATATTTTTTTTCTTCAACGTAAAAAAAAAAAAGAACAATATTTGCATACGAATAATATTTGCTCAAGACTTACGTGTGAAATTTTTAAAAAAACGACAAAGAATGTATGTTATGTATATACATTATTACATAATATCGTATTGGAATTAATTGATATTTTTATTTTTAATACTTAATTTCCTAGTGTGCGTTTCTTTACTTTTTTTTGTGTTAATAAATTAACAAGCACAAAAATTAGCTCAATTGCTCGAATGATATCCATAACATAACATAACATAACAGTACATAGGGATATGTAACATGCAACCACAATGATTCCGCGGCTCGGCATTTCAATTTTATCATGTTACTTGATCTCGCGTAATTAACGTCATTGTCGCCGTTAAAGCAATCGTTTTTTTTAGCACGCTCCAAGTGTACTAAAGGGAATTAAAATACTTAATAATAAATAGAGGCATTTATTAAAATTTTAATCGTTTAAAAAGACCGTCCGGTCGAGCTAAACGATCGATTTGTCTTAATGAATGACGTAATGGCCTTAAGGATATATTTTTCGTAAAATAAATCTTCGGCGGTATATCCACTCAACCAGACGGCACTAATTCGATTCCCAAAGGAATGGAAGCACCAGCAGCACCATCACCAGCATGTATATACCAGATCTGAACCAAGCCGAAACGAAATAAAAATAAAAATAAAAGTATATGCCTATTGGTATTGGTTACAGAGACCCGAAACTCTCGAGAATATTAATCCTGTGAAATATTTCGTTGCACCTGAACAGCAACGCACGCGGCTATCGGCCCAATGCTTGAATTAACATAAGCCTTTATAGGTATTTATTGATGAAATCAAACCACTACGACCATGTAGTCAGTATATATATATATATATATATATTCACAACACATATATATTACAAAGCCAGACAGTCCTCGAATAGTATTTCTCGCGAAATTTATCCCTCGGTAATTATTCGATTGTCGAACCCTCATAAATAAAAGCTCTCTACAATTATGCGTCTATTATACTCTATAAAAAAATTTATCTCCAAAAGTAATCTAGGGACTTGTTAAACTATCGCCTTATTTAACTTCTTTATTCATAATAATTTAAGAGTGTCGCAATCAGCTGAAAAAATAATAAAAAAAAAAAAAAAGACACTGACAGATATTTATTCAAAATTAAAAGCTAAGTGTAATTTTTCATGCTTATTAACTCCGTTAAATGTAAGTCGAAATTATTTAAATATATATAAATACTTATATTAAATGGGGGTTTTAATTTTCCAGACAAAACTTTCATTAATCCATTAATCGGCTGGGAAAAAGAAAAAGAGGCTTTAATTTATTTAAAAATTGAATTAAACATTTAAATCGGTGATTGATGATTTGTAATAAATAATAAAGGTTTTTGGGAATATCAATGATTTATGGCGCGTAAAAGATCACGGACATATCCATGACTCAAGATCCGTTCCTCAGCCGCAACTATTAAGTTACTGCTACAGTTAAAGTCTCTGTCATCGTGTTGGGTTCAACACACACATATATACATATGTATGTAACATTGGAGCGTCACGGGTCTATAAATGTATAAATATAGTATTAGTATACAACATAAAACATACAGCGAACTGTTGATTTTTTTGTGTCTATTTTTTTCGAACCCGTACTTGTGGTAACATCTGGCTAAGTCTTAACCGTTGACACCGAGGTCATGGCGCAATGCGTGGGACTAACGAATATGCGGGTATTACAGTAGGCAATAATTTATAAAATAATGCGTACATTACTTAAAAAAATTTTCCCTCCATTATCATCGTAATAATTTTATTTATTTTAAAAAAACTCTGGCAACTTTAGATCGCGCCATTATTTATAATACCCGAGAGCTACCAGAGTCGAGGAATAGGAAGTAAACACCAAGCTCATTAGAGTGACGTAATGCGTGTGCGAGCTTCGTAGCTTGAACAACAACAATATTTTTAATTTTTATTTTTTTGTTGTTTTTATGTATGGCAGTTTAAATTGGGCTTGTAGTGCAAGGAAAGGAAAAGGAACTCGTTATTTCGAACAACATCCGTCTCACATGGTACATTGGACTCCAATAGACTCGAATCCACTCACTAGACCTCTGTTCTGAGCTCACGTCCTGCATTTAAAGACGTCAAGACGACTCCTGTTCTCCAATTCTTCCTATCCTGTATAACTAACAGACCAGAGAGTCTCCCAAGACCAGAACGAGAACCAGAATGAGAACCAGAACCAGAACCAGAGACCAGAGTCCAGAGTTTCTTTCATTTGTACTGTTGAGAGGACGCAATGCCGAATAGAACCTCTTGAAGACGATAAAAATAATAATAAAGGACAGCGAGAAGGAGAAATAAGCAAAAGAAAGAGAAGAAGCCTCGAGACTCTGTTTAGTTGTATGGTTTGTCAATGTAACAGAATAAGAACCAATGGGTCTTATTCTTTGTCGGGCTTTGGTGTACTCGGGCGCGGGTTCCTTCAACTTTTATCCCTGGTGATTTTTCATGATGCAAGTGTACGAGGATGTCATTGTCGATCGGTCCACGTTCTCGAGTCCGACGCTAGGCTTGCATATTAAGTGATCTGTCCGAGCAATGCTACAGAATGAAAAAGTTTTTAAAAATAATAATAAAAACAGGCGGTTATTTAACTTGCCGTCAGTATCTTTGTCTCTTTCTGTTCAAACTTCGGGCACTTGTGGCCTGACATTTTTCGGTAAAAAATTTATCTGCTTTTAAATAATTACAATAACGGTTTGTAAACGAGTTTCCATTGAGACTTTTTAGTCACTGGTGGAAAAAAAAAAAAAAAAAACAAAAAAACAAATTTTAATAAAACATTTAAACTTAATGGTTAACGTTTTTATTAATTTAAGCCTACAATAACGCGGGTAAAAGGTTAAACAGTTAGTTCACGTAAAACCGTTTATGGCTGGTGTTTAGTTGGGGAATAATAAAAAAAGGACAATAGAGAGTGGCTACAATAGTTAGCTTTTGCGTCCTCTCCTAGCACTGTGACGAATCGTGTAAATTGTTGGAGGAGAAATTGGTCCGTGATATCGCTAACGTCTTCAGGTGCAGTTAAATACATATATATATGTATGTACATATACATATATGTATATATAATACAGTCTATCTTATACATGGTTTTGCTTCCCACGTATATCCAGCTAAGTCTAAAGCTAATTTCTCTCTGTTCTCGTAATGTCCGCGTCCCGACATTTAAACCTCCGGTTAGAGACTTAAACTCAGCTCTTAAACACTCTACTGTGTATAGAATTAAACATAACCAACTTTGGTGTCCTCTTTTATTTCACGCTGCTAAATGTAGTGTAGTGTAATGCAAGGAAACTTGACAATGGCTTAAGTCCCGGGTATGCAGTCGCGTGTTATTGTAAATGTCGTGAAAGCCGGCCCCACAAAGTCTCTCTATTATTTATTTATATAACCCGACATGGACAATTTCAAATTATGCAGATTAATGGTAGCCATTGTAATGCAGGCGAAAAATATTTTAAACCCATACCAACTAGGTTCTGTTTCAGTTTAATTAATACGACAATTGACATCAAAAATGATTCGGTCAATTTTTAAAAAAATATTTTTCTAGACAATGGGAACTGGCGGTAAATTTTTTGATGGTAAATTGACATCAATTGTCTGACAATTTCTCTGCCTTACATTACTAGTAATAAGTAAAGCGTATGTACAAATGATATGGAAGGCATGATTCTGATAAAATTGACTGTATACAAACGCGTTCAGAAACTCGTTGATGCTGATGCTGATGCTGATGTGAGTTTGTTTTCCTTTGGATGTATCAACATCTCGGATTCATTCACCAAGTACGTGTCCCATTGACAACCGAGTTATTTCTTTGAGCATGTAGAGAAAATGGGTAAGCTGGTGTGGGTTTTACTCTGGTTGAAGGTACTCGTCTGTTGGTTGATCCGAGTAGTCGGATCGAACGATCGATTAAAAAAGTAACCGATCCAATGGAGGAACTCGACTCGTACGGCTGGTGAATCGACAAGGGAGATCTTGACTTGCCGAGACGTGTCATCGGATAGCTGCGAGCTGATGCTCATTCAATGCACCGAGTAAAGAATTCGAATCATCTCTTGTTTATTTTATTCTCCTTCTCTTGGTACTCAGTCACATTGCCATGGTCTTATCTTATTATTTGTCTGTTGGTTTCTTCTCCCGTCTTATCCTCAGTCTCCAGCAAACCAACAATTAATCGGTTGGTATTTTATAAAAATTAAACAATGCACGTAAGACAAACAGCCACAGGTACATATGGAGGATAATTTAATAATAGTAAGGGAATATTTGTCATGGTTATTTGTTTTATTCCTTCTCAATGACATCCAATACGCGGAGAAGCAACAAAAGCTTCAGGTTTCACTCTCATTGCTCATCGGTCGTTTCGACGAATAAAGAAATTCAATTTAACGAGATCGTGTCGCAAAAACTGGTAAGATTGTCCAGCGTGAGCTGAGTTTACGTTAAAATTTTTTCAGCAACAAACCACACAACAATAATGACAAAATGAATTTAAAGTTTAAATCGTGCGTTGCAGTACAACTAACAATCCCCATTAACTTTATTCTTCTGTATAATATGTTTTTTTTTATCCAACAATCACAAAGTCAAATTACATAAAAATTTATCGTATAAATGTAAGTATGGATTTAAATAAAAAATTTTATTTTTAATAACAAAAATTATTTTTATTGAAAGTTACTTAAACGAGTATCAACGGAAGTTGAAAAACAGCGTCCAGTTTTTATCTGAAACTCCAATCGATCTTCGTGGAATCGGATGTGATGCCAGAGATCGCGCGGCGGATTGGCGGCAAATCGATAATTTTAAAATATAAATTTTAAAATCGGAAAATTGCTAGTGGGTGTCAAGGGGTGAGAAATTATTTTATGTGAAAAACAGGATAAGTATATGTATTTATATTTGTATTTGTATTTATATATACATCGGGTATAAAGAAGAGTCATGTGGGCATATGAAGCGTGACGGCGAGTGGAGCCATCAGAAATCCATTAGATCCTTTCACCGTGTGGGCACACTTGCGGGTTGTGTCGGTGCAGTTACACCCACATTATTATCCTTCAGTTGTATACAAACTAGAGTGTATGTACTTGTTGTCTTGCCATCAAACCCATCCGCAGTGTATTAGCATAAGACATGAACTGTGTCTCTCTGGTTATTATTACAGATATAATATACGAGCACATTGAGTCGAGTCGAGTCGTAAGTTTGCAGAGTACGTGCCAATGCTTAATCTTTTATCTCAGAGTTTACTCTCATTCAAGCTCATTTCTTTAATTTACTCACTCCACAAAGTCAACACAGTTTACTCGAATCACAACCAAACAACTTTTATCTCTTTTAATTTGTAAGTGTAAATAACTTTTATCGAGTTTCGATATTTATCAATAGAGGCCTGATTAATTTCATTAGCTCAGTAGGATGGGATGACCTCAGACTCATATGGATATGGGAAAAGAAGCGGCGGTGGCCCTTATATTAGGAAATTGTGAGAAAGTGACCCTTCAGGTCATTTTCAAAACTTCCCGCTGTTTCGATTAAACTTTCCATTGAAATTGTGATTCCTCTGCTTTCTAAGCTACCCCCTATTTCAAATGTCTACTAAAAGTCGGACACTCGATTAAATTTCTGTTCCAAATAAGAAATTTTACTTGTAAGCCAATTAAATTGTCATCAATTTATCAGCGAATAATTTACAAGCGATCATTTTTTGAATTTAATTCTGGTTCCCGCGCTAGTTTCAAGCTGCCCAGAAAAATTTCAAAAAAAATTCACTGAATCATTTTTGACATCAATTGACAGCCAATTACTCACGATTTGAAGACTTGAATTGAGTGACCGAAAAATTTAATTCAATAGTTCAACAAAATATTTTTTTGTGTGATCTCTATATATATAATTATATATATATTTGTATATATGTGTATACAATAACTATAGAAATGTTTTAAATTTACCGCCATTGTTAAAACTGACATGATAGCAGACTTGATTCACCGTGATTGCGAAAAAATTTTAATGTTTATCCATAAAAGGCAGTCGTGAGTTTATATATATATATAAATGTATGTATATAGATTGGCGGTGTTGAAAGAAAGATGAATTACAGCTCGAATGTGATTCATAGTACGTGAAACCCGAGTGTCAAAGATAAAAAAAATTTTCGATTGTTTTGTTGTGCATTAAAAGTGTACAGATAGGTCTACACGCGAAAGAGGGTGTAGAGAAGGGGTAGGGGGGGAAGGATCTGTGAAACTCGAAGAAATAAATCGTCTTTCCGGCTTCATTAAGGTGAGGCGCCGAGCGATTCGCTTTATAAATCAATTCGTTCGACATCGACACCGACAAGTTTGCGAGTAACGAGAAGAATGTCCAGTTCACGCCTGTACGCTTGTTTCATGCCAACTTCTAGTTACATTATTCTATTTTATCATCACCCATTCCCATTCAAATATATACATGCTCCATTTACAATAACATAAATAATAATAACAGCAACAAATTATAATATATGTACATATATTTTTTAGTCTGGTTCAATTAATTGCCGGATTGTCTGAGGAACATACATTGATGACTATTCAAGGAAGCTTGTTAGGACATTGACACTCTTGTTGATCTTGACGCTAAAAAAAAAAAAAAAACATTTAATCTCAACCTGTTTAATAAAAATCGCCTTGAATTATCGTTAACACAAGAAAATAATAAATATATAATTAAATTTACCTTTAAGACCAAAAAATATATTTAATTATGATAATGTACACTATAAAAACTTATACCATTATTCAAACTTTTATTTTCCTCAAACGAGTGATTCATTCTAATGGATATACACGTATATATGTATATATATATATAAATCGACTTTGACCCCGACTACAAGATTATTTCTAGAAATTCGATTATCGTTTCCACCGATGATGCATCTTAGCTTCTGTACTATTCAATGTATATATATATATATATATATGTGTGTTTTTTATAGATGTGTGTGATACTGATGGTTGGGAATAATATAAAAAGTTGATAACGTGTTCAGCCATCTGGGTAAACCCGATAATCGACAGCGAGATTTAGTTTACGAGCTGTTACTTGGGAGTCGCTAGAGGAAGTTGATAAGACACTTATTTGTAATCAGTAATCATTAATCACAAAATATATATATTTATATAAATTTTTTTATTGTATTCGATGAATATATTTTTTCTGATACATTAATAATAATTTATAATTCAAATTACGATTCCTGACGGGTTCGAGATTCAAATACGGCAATCATACGCATTAATAAAATTATAATTATGGTAAAAAATGTAAAAGGTGAGTGTTGAATGAATATTTGTTGAGGTGTATAGAACGTTAGACAGGTTGTTACGAGCTGTCGACGTCGTATGCTGCGCTGGTTAAACTGTAAAATGAATAAAATAATAATTAAATGCGGATAGGAGCATATGTTTCGATAGACTGACGTTTGATATCATGCGTGACGTGTGTGTTGACCGAGCGGGCCATACGTTGTATGTGCCATCACATCACATATTATATATATTATATTGTAGTATAATGAAACCTTCGATCGTCGGACTGATGACGATGCCAGATGAGATCTCTGCTATCTAGCTGCTACGCTGGACTTAACGTTGACGTATCTTATGACGTAAACGATAAATGATACCTAGATCGAATGTACATCATTTTACTTTATAAAACTTGTTCAAGTATCAGTTATTTATGGGCATGGGCAAAATGGTCACAAAAAAATGTCTACTATTTCAAAAAAAATTTTTTTGTCATCAATTATTTTCATATTTTATATAAATATCACTAGAAAAAGTTAGGTGAGGTAAAATGGGTCAGCTGAATTTTTTTTTAACTGATTTGGAAATAAAAAAATCTTAATGGGGTAATTTGGTCAGTTACTTGATATATTGTTGATAATTAAATAGAGCATCTCTGGTAATTTGTTGAGTTAAGAATGAAAATTTGCCCTTTCTGATTGAATGATAAGCCGAGTGACCGCAGCAGCTGCTACCATATGTATGACTAACGTCTGCAGTTATTAATTTCACGGATAATTGGTTAATCGTTGTCTGGTATAACAATACATCTTACTGAACAATTGTTCTCATTTATGATCTCAGCTCTCCCTTGCTTCATTGTATTCACTGACTGATAAATAATTTAAAACAATAAACATAAATATTTAATTTAATTATTAATTAAATGTGTCCTTGTTATTACAAACTTAACAATTTAAAATAACCGCACGGTTATTTTCGATTTCACATAAACTTGCGGTCATTAGTCACGGTCTTTAGCGTCGTTAATAAACCTCCATATTATGAATTTCTTTTTCTCAATCTTGGGAATTCGCTCCCGACTAACAATTTAAGTCTCACTGCATACACTTGACGTTAAGGTAAATACCCAACAACCACAGCAATAATAGTTAATACTCGACACCATTTTCTACGCACATATTTTTTTAATTTGTCTTCTGATTAAGCGACCCGTCGACTAATAACATTTAATTCGCTTTATAATTACCAGCAAAAAAAACTTACATTAAAAAACATTACTTTTTTTTTTGTATTGTGTCTCTATATAATCACCGGATATTGTACTCGTACAGGATATACGTTCGTTAGGCATCTATTGCGTTATATCAATCTTCTATATATATATACATATAAGTACGTATGGTGTTTAAATAGAGCCATATACAGTAATAATGTCAAACGTGATAACTGTCGTTAAAATATTTTTTTTCTTTGTCGGTTTTTGAACTCGATAAGAATTAGCATAAATAAAAGCGAGTTTTTTTTTTTTGTTAAAGTTACCGTGAGATAAAATTAGTGGATTATGTTATCTAATAATTAGTTTTAAATATTGGAGTAAATGTTTAAGAGCTGAGTGGAAATAAAATAAAAAATGTATCGGGTGAGTAAGTATTTTGTGCAGCAATAAAGTTTTCGTGCGCATGTGTGTATATTATTATTATAAGTGCAAGCGGAAATATTATGTAAGAGAACGGTGGTGAGATTATGGTGGTATTAGTAAGTAGTATCGTGAGTTTGTCGAGTTGGTTGGGTGAACATTGGCCACCGCACACGCGCAAGTAATCAACAATGTTTTATGTTAAACGGTCCATGTAAAATAAGAATGAAGCCGCTATACATAAGCTATAGATATATGTATAGGAGGTAAATATATGTATGTGCTTCGACAAAGCTTGTCTGGTTTCTGCATCGCCGGATGCGGTCAGTAAGAATGCGCGGATACACAACGGGTGAAATCTACAATGAGCTACCGCAATCTCATTGCAAGATACTTTTTAAACGTATATCTATAAATGATTAGAATATCAACTGACTTTTAAGCGATAGTCGACTCGAACATAGACTGGGTCTTTGAACTTTTTATCCCTTGTCATGTTGGATTAATTAAATAGTAACTGTTTCACTAAATTCATTTCATTACATCACTGGAAATTAAAAAAAAAATTATTTTCAATTATTCTACTGGAAAATTCAAATTAATCATTTTATAGAAAAAAAAAAAAAAAAAAAAAAAACTATAAACAAGTATAATAATGACAGCTAGTCCTGAGTAGACATGCGGGTTAACCCTTATACTTAGTCATGACTTATTTTCTCACAGTTATTGTCATTCGTCACTCATTTCACAATTTATTTAATCAACTGGTTAATTGACTTGTGCATGATGTTATTTTACAGCCAGTAAAACAATACCGTGAGATTATTATTGTTGTTATGATTTAATATTGATGTAAAAAAAATAAAACTCGGAATTAAAAAAACAAAAAAAAAAGATATATGTATGTAAGAGAATTGAATGTACGGAGTCTGGTTGTGAGACAATATATAATACAAGTGCAATGAGCATAACTTTAATCAATGTACGTAATGTCGATTTGATTTGATTCTCAATCGATTGAATTCAATACAGTTGCTGATGATAAATAACTACAATGCACCAGTGAGTGTAAAGTGTGATGGTTATTATTCACATTATTGGCTATTAAACAGCATTAACATTTGCATTTATATTTAATAGCTCGGGAAATTACTTATTCATTAGCATCGGGCCCGGTAATTTTTAAACAGTTATATTACTGTCGCTATTATTGTTTTATCTGACGGCGCTGCGGAGTAAAAATGATATTTTTCCCTTCACTGGGACACGTTAATGACGAGAAAGAATGTGGTAGCAGAGAAATCATCAATGACTCGGATTTACGATCGGGTCGTTCTGGAGTTCCTGAATAGGTTTTCTATTGGCAGTAAGACCGCCACTGGCGGATAACTTATATGTCTTCCGTGATATCCTCGTCCTCATCATCCTCGTATACTATGCTCGTCTAGTTGTCGTTATCTCACCGACCACCACGAAGAGTTTCTACTCTCATCTGGTTAAAAAAGAGTGCGAGCAAAGACATTCTAACTTTTCAATCCTATCCTATCTACGGGCACTTATACTAGACTCTCTGATGACAAGTGTTCGCGTTGACCCAATTCTCGCTAACTGCTACTATACAAACAACTGACTCTTATTGCCAGTTTAGTTAATAGATTGTTTGCTTGCTTACTTGCTTTCATTTTTATTTACAGCACTTTCGAAAAATTATTTCCTTTTTATTACAATTATCCACTTTGATAATTTAATGACAACAAACTATTTTAAATTCATTATTCATGAGAAGGAGGGGCAAGAAATAGACCGCCTGCGGCTAAACAAACTCCTTATTTGTCTTAATAATTTTTAAATAAGGCAAAATAAACATGTGGGGTAATTCGGACAATTTCGAATAAAAGAAAAAAAATTTCACTCGAAATTTTTGATTAATTTTTTTATCACTGATCAAAATTTTGAGTAAAATTAATTTATTGATACTTTTAATATATCGCGTTACTAAAACCAAAAGGGCGTATCTCAAAATATACGCCCTTTTGGTTCTGCAGAACCAAAAGGGCGTATAAAATTTTTTTTTTTGCTCCAATCAATGTAAAAATATTGAAAACATTAAAATCTATGGAAAAAACGAAAAAAAATTTTTTTTTGTTTTACGCCCTTTTGGTTTTAAGCAAAAATTTTTTTAAAGTCATAAGGGCGTATCCTATTTTTTCGGTTTATTATTAATTATAGGTCAGAGTAAGAAAAAAAATTGCAAGGGTAATAAGAATTATCACTCCACAACTTGATTTATCTGAACAAATATTTATTTGAATAAAAAACCAAATTTCTTTATTTAATTTTGATCGAATCTTAAGTTTGTCACAATTTTTTTAATTCAACAATTAATGTAAAAAATATGTATAATTCGGGAACGAAAAAATTCTAAATTCTATGAGTGCTGTGAAATTTAATTTAATCAAATTAAAAAAATGCACATTTAGATTGTCCAATTTTTCAAAGGTGCATTTTTTCATTTTTCAATCAAAGTTTCATTTTCTGTTTCCTGTTTTTTTTTTCTTTTTATTTTCAAAAATCAATTACCGTTGTTCTTGAGAATTGTTATGGCTCTAGAATACCAATATATCAAAGCAAGTTTAATGACCTAAATCATTTTTGTGCATCAGGCACCGTCCCACAAAAATATTATCAATATTATTAAAGATTAATTTTCAGCGATGGTAATAGTTTATAAATTTTTTTATTATTGTCAAGTTATGTTCTAAAAAAAATTAAAAAAATTTTTTTCATACTCTTAGGTACAGATGATTCTGACGATGGAGATGGTATAGGACTAATACCCTGATGAATTTATTTTTTCTCTATTTTTTATTTGTTTTTTCACTTAAATAAATATTTGTTCATATAAATTAAATTGTGGAGTGATAATTTTTATTACGCTGGCAATTTTTTTTCTTACTCTTACCTATAATTGATAATAAATCGAAAAAACATGATACGCCCTTATGATTTTAAAAAAATTTTTTCTTAAAACCAAAAAGGCGTAAAACAAAAAAAAAATTTCTTTCGTTTTTTCAATAGATTCTAATGTTGTCAACATTTTTACATTGATTGAAGCAAAAAAGTTTTTTTATACGCCCTTTTGGTTCTGCAGAACCAAAAGGGCGTATATTTTGAGATACGCCCTTATGGTTTTAGTAACGCGATATTTAGTCTATAGGTATAAAAATTTTTTTGTAAATTTTTGAGCAGTCAGAGATTAGTCTCAGAATTTATTTTTCATAATGATCTCATTGATATAAAATATATGAGATCTTTTAGTCAACTAAAAGCTTCCTTTATTTATTAACATATTTATTTGTGTACTAATTGATACGTGGATACAACTAGGCGTATTTATAAACATTTTAATCGAATGTATAATATTATTAATTAATTGATAGTTGCTTATAAATAGGCGTGATAAAAAATATTTACAATCGTGAGTATTAAAAGTCAGAGTCCGGTGATGACTCACAATACACGTTTGACAATTTACATAAGCACATATATATATATGTATATGGATAATATAAAACATCCATTAATATGCAAGACCGAGTGCGGGAAGTGAAGAAACTTTTGAAGGGGATGAATCATGTCTCAAATATCTCGATGACATTTAAAAGAAAAACTTTTCCAACAAAGCCGGTTACAATGAAAAAAAAAAACTAAACAAAAAATGAAATAATTGTTTATTTAATTTTAAATAATTATATTTTTCTATGAACACCCATTAATTATTCATAATTCAATATTTTGCTAGAGGAAGAAAATAATGATAAAAAAAAAAAAAAAAAAAAAAAATTACAATTTATAATCGGCTGTTATTACAGAGAAGTCTGAATTGACTCATCGCTATTGAGAATAAAGCACGTGTGTCTTGACGTCTTGGCGTGACCATCTGCTCTTATCAAAGTTTTAATTCAATGAGGTACATATATTTATATATGTATATATTTATACTTTTTATCCATATTTTTAATTAGTCATAGTTAAACTTTCCTTCATGGCCGCGCTGCATTATCCCCAAACTTTTGTTCATTTATACGAAGTGAAACCTACTCTGTCACAACGCCGAGCATAAATTTTAATTTAAAAAAAAAAAAAAAAAAAAAAAAAAAGAAAATAATAAATAATTATCCGATTGAATAATTTGTCGATTTATTTTGTTTATGAAGTTGTGTTTTCCTCTATTCGTTTATGCAAATAAAGTTTTTTAAATACGAGATGATGATTGATAAATTACTTAGGCCTCGGCTCGTCACCAGCCGGATTATATTAATAATATACAAGAGATTATTTAACTTAAGAGGAGAATACGATTATGAAGATGAAGATGAAGTAGTAAGGATCGGCTATTGAATTTAATATTTTGATATTTATTAACACCAATATCACACACCGAGTTTTTATTTTATGTGAACCAGGAGAGCCACATACCTAACTGTTATGCACGATACGAGGAGTAGGAAAACTAGGCAGCCTTGAGGGGTCCGGTTGCGAATTCAATCCAGGTATACCCACCAACCTTAAGAATACCATTCTTTCTTTATATATATTTAAACTCCTGGTCAATCGTGTCATTGATTTGCATATATGTATATCTGCTATTGCGATCTTCTGTACATCTCAACATCTTAAGTTTATACTCACTCACTTATTTACTCACACGCGAATAAAATATTTATGTCTACTAGACTGCGTCATTCTGAAACTTTTTTACGCACTGTCCAAAAATTCTGATATTCTCTAAATAAAATCCTCGATTACATTTTTTTATCGAAATTTTGTTTTTTTATGATCTATAAAAATTTTTTCCCGTCTTAGTATTCATATGCTAAAGAGACTTGGACAGAATCAAATTTAAATCTTTTAAAAATTATGTTAATTTTTTTTTTATTTTTCTGAGCTCAAAACTTTGGAAATTTTGAATTTTAGCTTTGGGCAACCGATTTTTTTAGAGAATGGAATTTTCAAAAAATATGTTTTGTATTTTTTTGTGTCATTAAAAATTTGAGCAGAGACGAGTGATTTTGAAGAATTTTTTTGAAAGAATAATTTCACCCTCGGCGGCTCAAAAATTATCTGGGGCACAGGTTTTACTCAATAGGCCTTTTTTGTAAATATTTTTTACGCTTTATAGCGCGTTATGATTGACAAGGCCGATAATTATTTTATTACAAAAAATAACGGTAAATAAAAAAAAAAATTTGTTTTTTTTTGAATGACAAATTTTAGAAAATTCCCGCCTTTTTTTTTGACATAAATATGCAGGTATAATAAATAAAAATCATGTTCTCTCGCTTTTGAAATTGTAGTAACGTGATTAGACACGCATTAATTAACTCGAATAAGATGATTATAATTTAAAATTTCCTCGCATCGATTGCAACATCTGTACATTAATAATTAATAAACAAAAAAAAAAAAAATTAATATTTTATTGGCAGAATAAAATTATAATAAATGTTTAGTTTATAGTTCGCGCAACCGATTCGGCTAAAAAAAAATCTAAATAATTGTTAAACTATTAGTGGTAATATGAGCTCATCTACAACGCGCAGGTATTGCAATACAGCGGTACTTTTGTTTATGCTGATAAAATGCCATTGATAAGCGTAATGTGTTACGGCGACTGCGGTTATAATAATCAAAGATGCGCTGCGTTGGCATGTATTTCATTGAATTATTTTATTTTTTTTTTTTACAGTTATCTTTTCATTGTAAATTAAATAATATGTAATTAATTCTCCTCTTTATTGTAGCTGTCTTTTAAATAAATTAATTGTTTGTAAATAAGTGAGATTAGGTACTTGGAGTGTTAACATTTATTGCAATAAGTAAATAAATATGTTTTTATCTATACATATATATGCTTGTAGATAGATGTAAATAAATAGTTATATATATATATTCTTGGAATAAAAAATTGCACGTCAAGGACACACAGAAAGTGTTTTATCTCGTCGGAGAATGTCTCAGTGATATAAGATGACGTTGTAAGACCGGCATGATTATCATAACGAGATAAAATAGACGGTTCAATCGTCATTTTAGACTGTAATTTACTCAAAAATTTTTTAAATTTTATAATATTTGGTATAGAGTAGCTCAGAAATAAACTCGAAGTTGTGAAATTCTACACAGAAAAAAAGGATCAAGAAATTTTTATAAATGGAAATTTTTTAAAAGATATATTGGCGCTGAAAACTAACGAGATTGGCAGTTTTAAATATTTAAAAACTGCAGTACAGGTTACGTGAGAGTGAGAGTAATAGTATTGTATGAATACACACGAAATATTGTTAAGAAAGGAATAAGTCATTGCGCGATATTATCTCTGGTGCGACAGGAATGAAAAGACCTGAGGGCGACCGCCCGTCGCGACAGAGCTCAGGATTCTCGGATCCTCGGGGGCTCCTCTTTTCATTTCACGGCAAACGTTTGTCTAGTAGTACTCGAGATTAGACATGACAGGGAACACTCGGACTGTCTTTTTTTAGTTTTTTTTTTTTTTAATACAATTTAAATTTAAAGTTTACTGGGTACCCAGCACCCACTTTCCATTTACAAAGAACAGTTGGACCGTAAACCTCAAAATGTCTCCATCCTGTCAGCTAATTCCCTATATCCTCATATTTAATTTTTCAAACAGAAAAAAATAAAAATAAAAATAAAATAACGAACCAATAAAATCCATAAAAATTTTACCAGATACTTTATCCATTTAAAATAACAATTTAATAGCTCCATGATTTATACCTCATATACATTTTATTATAATTCTCTCGCGAACATACCCCAACAATTCGAAAAATCCGTTTTCAAAATAATTACATCAGTTTATAACTCATAAATCTCCAAGCACTTATTTACCAATTTTTTTTAAATTCCATATCTCGATTAAAAATTTTAATTAAAAAACCGGGAATATTTTTTTTGCATAGATCTCGGTTGAAGTAACTCTAATAGGATGAAACAGCCGAAAAGGCATATCACTAAATTTAAAGTTAAAAAAAAAAAAAAATAATTTTTTAAGCCCGCGTTTACTCAACAGTTAAAACCTGGACGGTTACCCGGTTTGACAGGACGGGCTATTATACGCCGGGTTATATGCAACACGTCGCGACTCGCGAGTCCATGAGTTGTATGAGTAGTCCATCCACGGGTCCATGAGTAACATCATCAGTCTATATACATATATGATTAAAACTAAGCCCAGGACAGTAGTAACAGCCTTCTAGTGCAGCCCTCATACTCAAGAATACATAAGATTGCGTACTGATCTCTACTACTTGGCGTTCTTGCCAAGTCACCATATAATACATTACACTTACACTTACATATATATTTATATATATATATATTACATTTAATACTTATACTTATATATTTACAGTACAGTAGTGTGTAGTACTTGGGCAGACCTTACATTAGTACAACACATGCCGTGTGCGGGACAAGCTCTTGCTGTTGCTGTTGCTGTTGCTGTTGCTCTCAGTCGGCGCGTTTCTCGCACTACGTGGCTAAGGCTCTTGGTCTTGGTCTTACTCGCGGGTATAGGGTACATGCGATGCTATATGCTATGCTATGTCAGTACTGCTTCGGCCGTCGTGTTATGCGGATGCTGTTATACCACGCGGTTAACCGTATTCAGTATAATAAACGCGCGCATGCGTTCTTGCTTGTAATTTAAAAACACACTTTATTATCCAACAACATAATACTTTTAAATATATTATTTGTCCTTAAAACCGTAGCTTTTAAATACTCGCATACCGGTTTACCAACTAATTGTGACTATTAAAATTAATTGCTGTTTAAATAATTGGCTTTTCGAGGCAGATAAATTTTGAGTCGTTCGGATCAAGCTGTGGGTTTTATCAAAAATTGCTGACGGTCACGTGGATGTTTTAATGTAATTGGGTGGATTGTGTGGACGAGGCGAAAATAAAGTGCCCGTGATAACGCAGACACTGTGCTGAGTAAATGTGCGGTTGGTACATTATTTATTGTATCAACCACGTGGATATTGGCTAGTCGCGGATGGACGCTGAGAAAAGGTTTCATTATATTTGAAAGGTAAATATTTATTGTTATTGTCATTACGATAATAATAATAAGTGTACATAGTAGTTAAATATTAATATTTATTAAACTGCGGTAAAGTTGTTTGCGATTGTGAGATAACTTTGTGTGTATATTAAATGCTGACATCACGAGTTGTTGGTCATCACCGACATCATGATCATCAATTCATCACGTTGGAATTTATAGACCAATTGATTCCCATATTACAATTTTTTTTTTTTTTTTTTTTTCAAATTTATCTATGTGTATAACATTTATATATATATTAATATATGAGTCTAGTAATTTACAGTTGTTTTCATTTAAACAGAAAAATACTTACAGACCTTGACATCTTGTCTACCTCACAGTTGTACATTCAAGAATGCAAATTGCCACAAAACTTTTCTTACTCACATATGACTAGATTCTGACATTTACCCGGCAAAATTTGAATTTTTTACTGCGGCCCTTTCTGTATCGTGTATTTTACCTTTTATATAAAAAAAAAATTGTATGACAAGAAAATATTTATACGGACGTCTTTCGTTTCCGGTGCTCCGATATTATTTAGTTGGAAAAAAATAACCGATGAATTATTAATAAAATTGTAGTGATAAATTATTCAACGAAAAAAAGAAAAGGAATGAGAAAAAAATTATTTATTTATAACAAAAAAGTGTTTTGTTAAATTAACCTCTTATTGTTGTGTCAAGTGCGTTTAAATAATATGTATATATGTATATATGTATGTACACAATTGCGTTAGGTTAATTTCCTGAATATTAATTCGTAGATAACTGTGTCGCCAACAAGTCGAAACATTCTTATTTTATTCATTTGTTGTTTGCTCTTTGGCTCTAATTATATCTATGACTTGTAATATATATCATTCACTAAATAACTTAATAAAATATGTAATATATCATTTGATAAATAAATAATTTTAAAATTATGTACTAGCCAAGGTATTTAGGGAAATGTCCAAATTTTGGGGACAATTCAGGCTGCCGTTAAAAAAAAATTCATTTTTCGCGCGCAAAATGGAGTATCCCCGAAAAAAGGGGAAAAAGTTAAATTGAATTAAATTTTCTTATAAGTAATTTACATTAAAAATGTAGAATATAAAATATTTAAATAAAATTTTGAAAAACGTTTTTTTTTTTATGTACCTGAAGATCGTAACGTTTTTTAAGCATCGAAAATGAAAATAATTAGTAATTTGAGTCCAAAGGTGACTTAAGAGATATTTGGGGGTGGCCTGAAATTTTCGGGTGTCGTGAAACATTTCCAAAGTCTGGATCCAGTAGAATTTTGCTTTTCTTTTCTTTTTTTATTTCCGTTATGTGAAAAACGTCCCTATTTTCAGGTAAATTTTTTTTGTAAAATTTTGGAGGCACACCATTTTGCCCCTGTAATGGTAAAATTAAAATAATGATAACAGTAATAAGTAATGCAATAAATTGCTAACAATAGCTCTGTCCATTGAGTCTTTTTTCGCGATATCTTTTGCGCGAGACCTTTTGCTCCGTTCACGCCTCGTTGACATATCGATTGATGACTTTCTGATTTCATTGTAATGTCTATCATTATTGTACCATTATGTACACTTTTTTTTTTTTTTTAAGTCAACTGGTACGTTTAAATTAAAAATAGGTGTAAACTACAGCAATAATAATAGTAACAGTAATAGTGGAGTAACGACGCAGACGTTGCTATGATAGTTTATTTAATAAACTTTTCAACGGTTGTTAAATTTATTTTAGTGACGGCGCCGGACGGAGTAAGTGGTTACGGAAGAAAACTCACGTTTATTATAATTTTAATTTTAAGTTTTACTGTTTCTCTACTAAACTACACACTGTCGATATTATTTATATATATATACATGTATACATATATAGAGGGGCAAAACGGCTCGATTTTACTTTGTCTCAGCTGCCAAATAATTATTTCATACTAATATATGACTTGGTCATTAAAAGAAATTTATGGCAGCCAAAATCGTCCAGAAAAAAAATAAAATTTGAAAATAAAAATTGGGAAAATAGTTTTCGTTTTTTTTTTTTGTGGAAAATTTTTAGATGTTTATTTTATCTAAATTTTCTCTATAGAGTCTTGGAATTTATATTTAAAGTGCAGTATAATTAAATGTAAGCGTCAAGTTTTTGAGTAAAATTTTTTTTTTATGGCTTTTGTGACATTGTGTCGTCAAATGCCGAGCCCTCAGCCTTCAGTTCGCTTTCCGCTTTGTTAAAACACGTGACAAACACGTGCGACAACTTGTTTATTTTTATTGTTATTATTTTTACTGTACATCGTAGTTTGAAAGTTCAAATTTCGGGGAAGATTTTATTAATTTTCTTGGGAAAATTAAAAAAACATCTGGTTTTAATTTCTTTGAAGAGTTTCCGTTGTAAAAACTAGTTAAATATTATTTTCGTTTAAATATTTATTTTTATAAGAAACGTTTTCAAATCAATATCTAAAAAAAAAGTTGATCTAGTTCCAATGCTCTGATGAAGACTAATGAGTCTAAAGATACTTATCGCTTTGAAGAATTGAGTGAGAAAACAAGCCCACGATTTTATCTCAAAGATGAAAATACAAGATGTCCTTTCACATATTTCCTCTGACGTTTTTTTTGTGGACTGAAATTTTTCTCAAATTCCCCGAAAAAAAATTCGAAAAATTTTATTTGTCAGTCCATTAATATTTATTTTAAATTAATGTCAATTGTGGTGTTGCATTGCTGCAGTGAGTCGAGGAAAATAACTTTTAAATTGAATTTATAATTACGTAGATTCTATATTAGAATAGTGAGGTCATATAAAATTAGACAAATAGAATGGGTCGAAAAAAAATGTGTAGTAATAATAAGAAAAAAAGAGTCTAAAAGGCAAGGCCAAGCCGGGAGGTCGGTTCTGTTAAGATTAATACTGATACACATATACGTATATACATATCTTGGTATACATATATCGAAATATATTGGAATTGACTGGGTGTAAAACCAGTTTAGCAAGCGCACGTCTTGCATACTGGCAAGACATCTCGTTGGTAAGTAACCGCGAGGTGTTTTCCCCATTGCCCACAACTAAACGATTCCTGACCCTTGACAACCCGCATATTTTTCCCCCACAACTTTTCACCTCTTTACGCTGCTCCACCTTTTTAATGTTTTCATTTAAATTGAAAGTGCTCTGGCACTGATTGCGTCATCGGCCCGCTTGAATCAGGCCTCGCTGGAATGAAAACAAATTAAGGCCGCGATCTATTGTTTGCTGCAATAATAAAATGAGAATGGGAAAAAAAGTGTGTATGTATGTATGTATGGTTTTAAATAAAGGGAATCCAATATCATTTGGCCATGTGCTCGTACCGGTTGAGCATGAAGAGTAACTTGATGTGACCTGGTGTAACTCTAGACGTAGACTAGATGAGCGTATCCCGTCTAAAATCAGATGCTACGGATCTTTCTTCCTCGGCTCACCTCCTATCCATTCTGTTTTCTGTCGTGCCAGAGCTCCTATCTTCCTATCCTCGTATCATAAGGTTTACTATATGTATATGTATATTTTGTGGTCTCTTTTCATTCCAACACAATATAATTCTATAACTCCCGTCCCGTTTCTTTGTAAGCCTAAACAAACATCACGCCCTGACCATATGCCCAATTTTAAAAAAACTTAAAAAAACCCTCTTATGTATGCATATACCCATCAGAAAGCTAATGTGAGAGCACATATGATCCGTTATCATTTTACATTATACACTCATTTTATTTATTTTTTTTCTTTAATAATAAATTAACAAGGTACTTGTAATATTTTTTTTTTAAATATTATCATGGACTACACATTTTTCTAAAAAAAATAATTTAAATATTTAATAAATTCTTTTCCAAAATTTCAAAATAAATATAAATTGTATTTGAAAGTTAGAATAAATCTTTCTTATATTTTTTAAAATTTGAATAGAATTTAAGATTATATGATAAGAATGAGTGTAATAAAACAGTCAAAAAACACGAGATGAAAATTACCAAATAAAAATAATTAAGATGTAGAGATAAAAAGTTAGATGTCAGTATGAGCGTCAGGCGCTTTAATAGTTCGCTACGTTACCGTATACGTAGTGTATTTAATAGAGTGCAGTATGATGTGAGTTGAGTGTAAGCGTTTTGTAATTGCCACTCGTCATTATCGTGCTACTCGAGTTGACGCGATGATTATGGGGCATGGACGGAAGTAAATCCGAGACAAGAGGGTGCACGCCCAAGGTAGCTGCAATATCTACCTCTGTACGCTGCTGCTCAAGTACTTAGCTCCGAGTACCATTACCCACACACACACACACTTACACACACACACACATGCATGTTGCGGTAACTGCATTATTACGATGTATAAGACAAGACAAGACAAGAAAGAACAAACGGTACTTTGTATATCGTGCAGTCAGATTAACACCTTGATGGATAATATCATCGAATTATATCCAGCAGTGAATTAAATGCCCGTGTTAGTATTAGTAGTCTAGCGGCACAGGCAATTGTCTCGCGGTATCGAAATAACTGTCTCGGCAAACTCTCTCTCTCTCTCTTTCTCATTCTTTCTTTCACTGGATTGTCATACTTAGACTTAACTATTTTGTCATACGGTATATTTATTGTCTTTATCTCGAAACTGATAGATGCTAATAATATGACTCCCACTCTTATGGACAAATAAAACGCATGGGTGATTTATATTTTGCTTGATTTTTTGTTTGGACTTAACATGGTCCGGTGTAATAACAGAGTTATTATTTTAATTACGGTTAATGAACCTGTATTTGAATAATTTGAATAAACATTCTTGTTTGCTCGGCAGCGGGTTTTTATCGGGAATACGCGGATTATTATTATTATTTATTTATTATTTATTATGCAAATAATCTTACACTCGGTAATACATATTTTATAATTAATAACGTAATTGAGATGTTATTATAGATAAGGGAGTAAAAAGTTATCGGATTATTATTTTTATTTACATGCATACTTTAATATTTTTAGATTTATTATTAATGTATTGATGGTTATATAAATTAAATGAGATGGTTATCTTTCTCGCGGTGCGGTGATATTGAGTAGATTTATTTGGAAGCGAGTCATCGGTTGGATATGACAACTCCAACTGAACCGGTCGTGAATATGTTCCATTGAGTGAATCTGCATCTTATATTAATTAATGCTAGAATTTGAATTTCGCGCGCGAGCATTATTTCTGTGACTCTCTCAGAGTAAAATAATAGAAAATACTGGAGGAAAAAAAATATCAGAGTCCTAGAATAGTCCCAGACCCATTTGTCAATCGGATTTTTCCTCATTTTACCTTCTGATTATCATCTGACATTATGTCTGAGGCTCTCTGAATGTCAAATAACAGAACATCCCGGAGGGAAAAAGTTATTAGATTCCTAGACCATCGTCAAAATTATGTCAAGGGCATCTCGATGTCTTGGACTCTTTGGGTCCAATATTTTTTTTTTCATTTTACCTTCTGTTCATCGCCTGACATCATTCCTGCGGCCTTTTTTTACGTGAAATAATAAAAAATACCGGAGGTGAAAATTTCTTTCCTTCACTCCTATGTGCTAGCGTTTTTCCAGAAGACTTGTCTGATAC